>NC_079293.1:81682500-82307500 GCF_023638135.1 Falco biarmicus
AAATGTGCCAGGAAAACACAACACAAGGTGGAGGACGCTGCCATGTTTTAGGTCCTGCAGTTGCTGAAAATGTGTTGGTTTAATTTCCTCTATACCATAAAGGAGGGAGAAAAGAGTCTTGACATTCTGGACCCAGCGTGCGGCACGTGAGAAGACACATCAGTCAGGCACAGGAGATTCAAATGTTGCTGGGAATGCTCATGCTGTACCCAGCTATATCCATGATTCTGTCCATACCCAGTCTTAGAAGAAATGGGAGAGAACCATGTTAGACGGGACAAGAGGAAAACTATCAGCAAACTAGGAGAAACTCACAGAACTCATAACGGCAACACAAATATGATGAGAACAAATTGCAGCCATCTACAAAAATGTTGCAGTTCTTCCATAGCAACCTGAGAAGGGCTCTGTCTGCATCTACCGCAGTTTGCTGTATCTGCCCATTGCTGCAGGGCAGCAATAAACTGCAGCCACTGCTGCATATATGCTCCAGGAAGCAACTACAATTATGGTGCTAGATTTGCTCACCACCCACTCAGCTACCTGCAGGATAGGAAGCTGAGCAGCTCTGTGAAGCCTATATGCCTGTATTCAGAAGGTGGCTCAGGGCATTTATACAGCAATGATGCAAATTCATACCCCTGTCCCAAGATGCTACTACAATAGTGAGCTCTGGTAGGAGCTGATAACTGCAGGCTTCCAGCAGCATCCTTCTACCTTCTGTTTTATATGCTTGTTTATAGGTACAGATAGAGTTGTTACTGTAGAGTTGTAGCAAAATAGTGTTTTGAGAAGGTAAACTAAATGGAGAATTTGTTTAAAAGGCATGTGCTGGGCTGTATATTACAGACGGAGTCCTGACCATCAGATCTGATGGAAGGCTAAGCAGGTGCTGCTGGAGTAGTATGGGCAGGATTGCAGCAGCATGAAAGCAATGAAAAAGAAAAAAGCCACATCTCACATTTCTGATGTGGCATACCTTACAGCTTGCTTACATCCCTGTACTGAGTGTTGCATTATTTTTAATTTTTTATCCATGATTACATGCTTTCTTTATAAAGAGACATACAGAAGAATATGCTTTTTATTTACATAGCTTTGTGTGTAAAGTCAGTTTGGAGCTTTAAGTAATGCAGTATGTGCACAATAATATTGGTATCTCGCTTATGAACCGAAGTTGATCATTCAGATTTTTAACTCTCCCTTGACAGGCAATTGTAGAACTTTCTGTGTTGCTTTGTTGTCTTTTGCACAGTGAAACTACATGTTTTCTAAATCTGACTAGGTTTGATACAAGTCGTAGGAAGTGATTTTGTGGTTAGAGATGATTTTAAATTCAACTTGTTTGTTTATGACCACAGTTGGAATTTGAAAATATTTCTGATACTCCACATGACAGTGGCAGGGATAGAAAAGTCCTGAGCCATTGTGCAGCAGTCAAGAAATGTGTGTAAACAGTCATATTTGCAGACTTGAAGGTGCAGTTCTTCAGAAGACTTTTTAAACCGAGGTTCCCTGCCTTACAATTGAGAAGTAACAGTTATTCTAGAAGTGTAATGGTTGAGTAATATTTGGAACAATTTTCCATTTCTGAAGTCTGAGGCTGTCACTGAAAAAGTAACTTAATTCACAGTGGCATATGTTTTTGTATTTAAAGAAAAAATCAATGCACTTCTTAATTTACCATATACTGAATAATTACTTCTTCATGGATACAGAATAAATGAGAAAAAAAATTCCCATAAATGTGTCCCTCTTTTGCAACTTACTCATTTCACTTTGCAGACAAGTTTCTTAGATTTTATTGTCACAGAAGAAATGTCAAACAGAGATAAAACAGAAATTGAGGATATTTTTAAGAGGTAAAACTTTAATATCTTGCTGAATAAGAAGAGAGTAAATACTGCATCTGTGGAGCTTATAGGTGATATGGAGATATAAGTTATTATGAGGAGAGACAAGTGGATAGGAGTGGAAAAACAAAATCCTCTTTGAAAAATGAAGGCTAATACAATGAGCAATTTGAAAATGAATGAGGTAGAAGCTCTAGTGTATCAGAATTGATTAAGGAGTATTCTCCTGAGCACATCTGCAAATATGCCACATTAATCAGAACGTGCCTGAAGCTTTTATGACCTCTTTAGACAAGGATAGTATTAAGAATATTTTTTTAGATTACAGGTATTTTGATGTTTTATGAGAAAATTATTACCACCATTTTTTTAAAATACGTGTGAGCAATAATATAAATTCAGACATACTGGCTTACTGTAAATAGTAGAGTTTGTGCTCCAGATACTCTCTTTTTCGCCCCCCAGGATGCAGTTTGGAGTAAATCACAACTGAAGAGAGTTTGGTGCTCTTTCATTAGCATTCCCATAACCCCTCCACATGTTGCAAAAGCAGTACAGGCTGCAGTACATTTATGCTGTGTTTGCGGCTATCCTTCTGATAGCTTCAAGAAGAAACCCAGACTTCAGATCCACTGTCTGACCATCACAGACAGCGAAGGAGTTGGGGTTATGGTTCCAGCGTGAAACCTCTGTTTAGGCAGCACCCCACTCACACTGGGTCTAACTCGTCTCTTGTACTTGCTTTCATAAACATCCCTGCTTACAAGATTCTCCAACAAAATATTTTTTCAAGAACGGCCGTATATTGTGCATCTCATTTCACCCTACAGTGAAACTTCCATTTAGTGTAAACATCAGGCAAGTATGACAGCCTTCTTCCTGCAAAGAGGATGATGAATTCTGACCTCAGGGGGAAACACAGCTCAGCTACGGTCAGTGGCAAAACTCCAACTGACTTGAACGGAACCAGGGTTTGGCCCTTGGTGTTCATCTCATCTCTAGCTAGCTAAGGATGGAATAAAGCCTGGAAATCCATGTGTTTATTCTTTGCATTTGTTCATCAGATAACTTTCTGTCAGCTCCTTAAAGCCATCTGTGGTGTTTTTCAGCTCAGGAACTTGAATTACTGCCGCACTCATGCCTGGAAAAACCCAAGGCTTTCAGTGTAGTCCTACACTGAAAAGTGAGTGTGTGGCTTGACAGATACAGCCATGTGTGTTCATTTTAGAAGTTAAAGCATTTTGTTAGTTCTGCTTGCTTGCAGAGTCTACACACAACAGAGCAGGTATGCATTCTGCACGTCGTTGTCATCAACACGTCTTCTTTTCCTCCTCTTCCATAAAACCTCCCCTTGAACTCCAGTTAATGGCTGACAAACCCTTTTAAACCTCCTGAAGTAATGACAAGGAGATTGTACAATTTCAGTGTGGCTCGGACTTTGCCAGCAGAACCTCGGAAGGGAGACAGAGACACAGGATGCTCCCTGCCACCACTGTCTTCTTTTCTGGACTGCAGGAGCGCATCTGTCTGAGCTAGGGTGAGAAGAGGTCTTGGAGCTCTTGTTTCTCTACACTGTACACCTGTATGTGGCTGAGAGCAAACTGTGCTATGCGTCTAGACAGGCGGCTAGAAACATAATTTCAAAGGAGAATTGGAGACTTCAGTTTTATCCTGGGAGTTCAGAAACCAGGGCACTAAAGATGCATTATGGAATTGGAGGCCCAATTCTTTTGGTTCAGGTTGAACTTTGGATGCTAGCAGCTGTAAGTTGCTTTTCATTAGGAAACCAAGTATCCTTCATTCTATCTGTACAGGACAGCAACTTGTTAGCTTTAGCCTTTAAAAAAATACCTTAAATATATATTTGCTAAATTATTTTCATAAAAAGCTTTGAATAGGAGCCTCTACAGGTGTGTGTTATGGACTCTTCAAAGAACTTTTTCTTTCAAAGGGTGTGTCGTAAAGGTCAGCAGACAAATGGTTTATATGGACCAACTTTAAAATAAATGAAGAACTTCCCATTTAACGCCACTTGCCATCAGTGTTATGGGTCTTGACTTGCAATCTGAAAGAATGCTGGATGATGTTTTGCTTTTCAGTGTTTTTTTCAAATTAGCATCCACAATTTGGAAGCACAAATTTTTAAAATTTTAAAAACAAAACACCAAACCAGAAAACCCAAAACTTTGTCCCATCTTGATGTTGTCCATTTGCCTCTGACTTGTATGAAGTGTTTATAACCTGATTTTTCCAACAATTGGAGTGTATAAGGAAGCATCATTCAAACTGTGGACATTATGGTGACCTCTGCTAGAAAGACTGAAGAGAACAAACATCAGTTAAAGGAGGAAAAATACAGCAACAAGTGATTGGTTAGGATGTTGAATTGTTGCAGATCAAGGAAATAATTCTTTTGTTCTAAAAGAAAGACTCTGGAAACAAGGGGGTTAAAGGAGCTTGAGGGAAAGTGACCTTAAATAAGAACTTGACAGTATTTGCCATAAAACTGCCCTTACCTGAAACAGTTTCTGCCTTCGGTGCTTTATTTCCAAATCTTCCCCTTTCCTCTTATTACAAATCGTCCACTAAACTACCAGCCATGCTGAGTCTTACTGGCAAATTACTGAAAGATGTACATGGTGGATTTCCATGTGTGTTTACGGTGCTTGTTACAGGATGAACTTGCAGGATAGTAAGAGGAATGAAAGCATAAGCAGGGCATTTAAGTGAGAGGTACAATAGGTAAAAGTATATATGAATGGAAATTTGTGATTAGAAGTGAACGCTAAAGGGAAATGGAAGGATAAGAACTAGATGGATACACGGCAGTGCGACAGAAAAGCTGTTGAGTTGAAAATGCAATAAAGAGGTCTTGTTTAGCTAAATTTTGATTGGATAGAAATGAGGCTGGGAATGGAGAATTTTTTTTTCCAAGTATTCTTCTTCCTACCCTCATATTATCTTTCTTTGCTCTCTGTCTCTGTGATACCAACAGAGCCTGTATCCTTGGTGCAAACGTGGCAGGAGATGAACCCAGAAAATATATTGGCAATGCAGCCCCCACCCAAACCATCTAGACATTATTTCCAAGGAGCTTTGAGATTAAGAAAAATAAAACCGTTCAGTTTAATGGAAGCTGTGGAATCCATGGAGAAAATTAATTGGAAATTAAGAAAGGAGAAGGGTGCAGGAGCAATTATTTGAATGCAGGTCATGACCTTAATCTAGCCATCCCTCAGTTTTGGATGATAGTTTGAAGTCCCTGAGGAAAGAGCAGGGAGGTGGTCTGGTCTTCAAAGCAGGAGTTTGACTTGGCACCAGAAATGCAGAAGCTTTGTGAACTGTTAGCCTAAAGATGGTAGACTTACGGATTAAGGGCTGAATCACAGATCTCGGGGAAGGTCAGAGGTGAGGTAAGCGCATCAAGGTTTATTCACAGAATATGATTAGATCGGTGATTGTAAGCATTGTGGTTCAATCAGCTGTCATTGGCAGACATCAAGTTGGGTTAGTAATCTTACTTTTGGTGGGTGCTCCAGTGATGAATACCAGTAGGATAGTTTTACTATCTCTCTTTATCCATGCGTCCCCTTACAGAGAAGCTATCTGGACTGCTTAAGCAGGCAGTGTAGACTTCTCAGCAGTGGGAGGTGCACAAGTCGTGGTGCAGCCAGTGTTACACTTCAGGGAAACAAGCACAGGACAAACACGCCTGAGTCTCTTCCTTTGCCTAGCAGCCTACCCTACCAGCGGCACCAAGCCTGGGTGGCCTGGCTGAGGTGGAGAACATGGCGTAAAGGCAGCCTGCACCCTCAAGTTGCTGTGTTGCAGTCTGGTTCAGCATCAGTGGCACGCCATGCAGCCAAACCAAAGGACCATCACGCTGTAGTGCTCAAGAACACGCGGTCACCTAGTGATGGAGGAGAGTGACAGATGGGGGCAAGGAGGCACAGTCTGAGTCCTGCATGAATGACCCTAGGCTCCTAATGAGCTCCGAGTTCTCTGATAGACAGGGTACAATGGCTCAGAGATTAATTCAGATTAGAACTTTGGCAGGACTTTTCGAACGTGAGTTTTATTAATAAGGGCAAACAATGGATTTTATCTCTTGGACTGATGTTTAATGATGACATTATCTTTAAGCTTGATATCTCTAAATGCTTATTTCTCTCCATCTCCATGAGGTGCCATAGGCATTTCTCAGTGAGTAACGTTCTGTAAAGCTGAGGTCTACATAACACATTGCTGTCAGGAATAATATGTTAGTATGATTCGTAACTGGTAGTCGCCACTGAGCTTAATGAGATGCCTGCTCTCCCAACTTGCTGTTTTAGTAAATCCTCTATGCAAAGGGTAGGGATTAATAAACACAAATTCTATGTTAAAATTAAATAAAATAAGACATCTCTCACTTCAGGCATCTTTCTGTGTTTATGACTGGTAGCTAAATACATTCTAAAAAGCAATTTGTGATATTCCAATAAAACTCTGGGGAAAAAACTAACAAGTTTTTGATATTTATGATTACAATTGGACTGACTTGTGATAGCAACTATAATATCATGGCCATTAATTCACTGATGTTACAGAGAGGTCTCCTAATGCACTCTGAGGTGGCTTAAAGTAGGTTTTAAAGGGCCAGAAGCCTCCGAATTTGTTTTCATGTGTTTCTAATGAACTCTCCTCCAAAGGAAAACCGTCCTATCTATGCAGATAATGTCAACTTCTCTGTTTTGCTTACCAGGAAAAAGTGTTAATAGATTATGGCGTTTTGATGTGTATTTTAGTATGATAGTTGATTTTAATGTTTCACTGAAACCTTAAGGTGTTGGAATGAAAAACAATATTTGTTTGAATAGCTGAAGAATTCTAGCATGGCATCGTGGGTGGCTGCAGTCTTTTTGCATGCTACTATATATAATTGTTCTGTTTTCTCATAAGTCAAAGAGTTTCTTTCAAGACCTGATAGTGATAGGTATGTGTAAGTGTGATCACAGACGAATGATAAATTTGTCAAGAACAAACTATTTTTTGGCAGAGGTCAGGCTTCTTCCTGATAATGGTATATATAGGTAAATATAGGTACCTATATAAAATTTTGGGTCCTCCTCAACCTTTGTAATCATCTTGTGTATATGATGTCTACCAAGTGCTTTCTTTTGAAAACTGATCTCTCAGGATGCTTTGGCAATCTTTGTTCAGCTGTTTGCCATAAATCTGAAATTACGTCTCTAGAGCAATACAGAGGGGAATGTTTTAGTCTGTGCAAACCTGTCAAATTTTTCTGACCCAATATATGAACGTTGTAGAAAATGCCGTATCACAGATCCACCTAACCAAGCGTGCTGCTTCTTGGGGTGGCCATTATCAGATATTTTGAGAACAAAGTAAGAACAAGACACATATAAAATAGGAATTTTCTGGCATGGAATGACTTTGCTGCTTTTGGAATTAATTTGCTTATGGTCTTGGGGTTTTGTAGTGAAGAACAGCAGACCAGTGCCTTATGTCTCAGAAATGGGAGGAGAGGAAGCAGCCTGACTGTGTGAAAAGGGAGAAATGGCTGTGGACAGCAGCTGCTGGGTAAAACACCATCAGAGCAGAACCCCCTTGAGTACAAGGTCAGCCCCAGAGATCTGGTGAGTGCTGGGGTTCCTCCCCGCTTGGAGACCTCCTGTTCTTGAGGTGGCTCACGGATGAGGCTCAGCAGCTCTGCTCGCAGGTAGTGACGGGGCAAAGACAACTTGAGCACAAACTAACAGGGACCCCACTGCTGCCAATGCAAGATACCACAAGTGTACTAATATATCTCACCATCACAGTTTTTGTTTTCTTTATAGACCTATCCACACATAAAGCACAATTACTTTTCTGCAATGATAGGCGATGCCATACCTACATGACATAGACAGTATTTCTTGGTATGTAATTCTTTGTGTTGTTTTGTTGATTGGGTTTTTTTCCCCCTTGCTTGAAATGACTTATTAGAAACTTGCAAACAGCATTCTTCACCCTGTCACATTCCTCTTGCCATTGAGTTGTCCTTGTGCTTCCAGTAGAGCCAAAACTTCAGCCAGTTTTGTAGTTCTTTCCTTCCCAAAGCCTCGACATAATAATTGATGCAGCCAACAGTGTCCACACAGCTCTGAGAGTATGGTTTTACTTATGTTTCCTTGTCTGACTGCAAAGATTTTCAGAAATAGAAGTCCACATATTGTAGTTATAAATTAAAGGGTGTCTGTTTGCTTCAGATTTTATTTTACTGTTTCCTGGCAACAGAGTTGTCAGTATTTCTCGCCTTTGTATCTCTTTAGTAGGTACTTAGTTTGGGGAATACATTTCCAACCAGGCAGTGATCGCTAAATAGGTCAAATTTAGTGCAAAATAGGCCTACGCGTTCTTTTTAGAACATTATATTCTTTATATTCATATAATTTATTCTCTTTCTTGCATAACTTCTTGAGTACTTCTTATGTGCTATAGTTTCCACATCTTTAGCCAAAGGCAAAAGCCTAACTGATGTCTTGAAATTAAATAATTGCTACTTTCTTTATTGTAGCTGTACAGGATTAGTTACATCTCATCAGCAAATAGTCTCTCAGATGCTGGTAAATATTAAATTTAAATGCTGCTGGATATTAAACGTATGCAAAGGCATAAGTAAAAACTTAGCTTCAGAGAAAAGCATAAAAACATTCATTATTTCATTGTAAAGGATATGTCTGAATGTACAGTACATGACAAAAGACTCACTTGAAATGTTGCCTTGTACTTTCTTTTTTTTTCTTTTTTTTTTTCTTTTTTTTTTTTTTTTTAATGTTCAGTGGTTCTGTTTCTAGCCAGATTTGAGGGAGTGAAAGCATGTGTGCAAGGGGTGGTATAATACTCCCTGAGTATGTAGTGTGTGTTCAAGAAGAGCTATACTAAGTCTTATCAAAGGTTCATGTCCTTCAGAGTCCTCACGTCATCAATGACTGTAAACAGCGTTCTAAGGAGGAGTAAGATCAGGACAGGTCCATACTGGCAACTCTTTCTAATATCTGCCAGCATCCAGTATCTGCATTTCAACTACTTCCTGGGCAAGGTGTTGTTTATTATACCTAGTAACCTTCCGTGGAAGCTTTTCTATGAGCTTGCCCAATTTCTCCTTGAGTTCTCGTAAGATTTGCACAGCCCACAGTATCCTTTGGCAAGGATTTCCACAATTCTACTATGTAGTGTGGGAAAAACCACATCCTTTTGTTTGTTGTGAACATGGTTCTTACTAGCTTCATTTGATTCCTGCTAATTCTTGCACAGGAAGAGACAGGGGACACCAGACCCTGTCCAGCCTTTTCACGACATCAATGATTTGAGTAGACCCTTTTTACATTCCCAAAGTAATTTCTATTCCTGGCTGAAGAGCTTAGACATTTATTCCACCTATAGAAGCCATTCCACAGCATCGATACCCCTTTTGCCCTTCTCTGAACCTTTTCCAACTCTACCATTTCCTTTGTCAGATGAAGGGACAAAACAAAAACTCCATGCAGTATTCAAGGTGCAGCAACCACAAATTTGCATAGTGGCCTAGTGACGCGTTCACCTATTCCCTTGCAAATAATTCTAAATTTTGGATTGCCTTTTTTGCCTATTGCTGAGCATTGAGCTGTTTGCATGATTTACCATGACCTCAGGATCTCTCTTCTGGCTGATAATGATCAGCACAGAGCCTTTCATTTTATGTGTGAAGCTGGGGTTGTTTTTTGACATATGCAATCACTTATGTACATGAATATACATGAGCTGTTTTAAGTGGAGTCCCCTGTAGATATCCTGTGGATTTGTCTAGACTACTGAAATAAGTCAAGATGAATTTAGAGTTGGCTTGTACGTTTTTATCTCTTTTTACCCATCACCGTAGGATAGTGAAAAATGAATGCTTTTAACTAAATAGTTAGGATTCACTGGGGATTCTCCAGAATAATGTGTCTCAGATGGCTAGGAAAAAGATACTAACCTGTATCTACATGAGGAAGAAGATCAAACTCAGGTCATCACAAGTGGGGAAAACAAGTTAGCTAACACTGAACTGTTCTGAGCTGCTTGTCTACATCTTGACAGATCTATTGTCTGAGTATCTTTTGTAAGTCTCCTTTGGTTGTTGTGGAGTACCATAGATTAGCTATTTCATTAGAATAATTTCAGAGTCAATTGAGAAAAAGAACTACCTCTTGTCTTTTACTTTTTTAAAATAGAACTTGACCTTAATTCTCATTTATTCAAAATCTATATTGCACCATTCAGCCAGCGTAATGAAGGCTTAAAATAAGCATAAATGTAATTTGAAGTGTGTTTTTCTACCATTATTGTTTAAAATGCTTTTGGTATAAGAGATAATCATAGTCTTATTTTGAACATAAAAATAAAGAATATTATTTTATCAGTGGCTGGAAAACAAAAAGCACAAAATATAATTTTATTCTTCAGCACAGCCTGCAGTCGGAGGCCATTTCTAAATGAAGTTTGCATTACCATAAAAGCAAAGAAGTACTGCTATTAATTTGTCTAGTGTATGCTCTTTTGTTCACAAACCAAACATAAAAATCTTCCTCTCTGAATATATTTTAGCACAAACTTTCACTTTCCCACTCTTGGTTTTGATGTAGCTACAGATACAAGTGTCCATTACTGTGGAGTACTTGACCACATCTGAAAGTAATTTTCAAGGTTTTGAACTCTCCCAGATCTTCTCATTTATTAGTGCCATTCAGATTTGCCATACTGTTTTTGTTATATTGGTGCAAGACATTCATTCAAACAAAAAAACCCAACCATGTGATGGTGTTATTTGATGAACCACTGGGTTGTCTTTTATAATGAAGTTTGCCTTAAAAAAAAAAAAAAAAAGAAAATGTACTAGCCTTTCTTGCTGAAAAGCAATAAACTTGACACTGAAGAGTATTACTCCTCTTACGTCCAGGTGTCTAGGCATGTAAGTATGCCCTTGCATCTTCCTTGCTTCCTTAGGACTCATCATCAAAGTAAAGTTACTCACCTCTGCTTCCAGGACTGCTTCTGGTTTTTTATAGTAAATAGTCCTGGCTTAGCTGGAATTTTTGATATATTTGGAAAGAAGAACAAAAAAGTGAATCTGAATAGTCTCTGGAATTCATGTACCTGTCCTCCTATATGAGTGCGTTGGTTTCTCTAGCCTGGGCTCCTTTTTCTGTCTCTCAAGGACACATGGTTCTCTTTTCCCCAACATGTTAACATTTTACAAGTAGGAATGGGAAATCCTCACCTCAGTTCCAGAACTGTCTGCAAGGCAAGGTCAGGGCACTCTGCTGTGCAGTGGGAAGCCATCCCACTCTGGCTGCTCGAGGTGCAGTAAGACTGAGCCTCTGGGAGCCAACACCAGCTCCTGCTGCACCCTCTGCTCCCTTTCCCTTGCTTAACTGCCTAATTTCAGGGCCAGTGCTAATCTGGGTATCCCATTCTGTCCCTTCTCCCCCTCTCTATAGACATGATCTGGATTATACTCTGAAAGCCCAACATCATCATATCTAGCATCCTTTTGTGAAGCAAACTGTACATTTTAAACTCTGAAAGCAGAGAAATGCAAGTTAAAGACATTTTAAAGCCTCCTTGTAATGTCAGATTTATGTGGCTGTGGTTAAGCAAGAGTATTTGTGCCAACTTATGGTATCTCATGAATCATTCAAATAGCTAATAATGGACAATCTTATTTGGTAGGTTGAGCACAGATTATTTTTTTTTTTTAGTTTTTAGGGCTAAGATGTGAACTTTGATGGTACAGAATGTGTCTCATCCTTGTAGACAATAAAGGAGCTAAAAAAGCTTCAGACAACTCATTAATTCAAATTTCCAGGAATCAAAAATAAGATGAAGCCTTTTCATTATGCATGAAGAAAACTTAGTAAGCATCCACTTCTCACCCACTTGACTGTCTTTTCTGTTGTACTGTTTTTCTTGAGTGAGTGCTGCTGCTGTAGGGGTGAAATGGATGTGTATATTATTAGAAACAACACGTAATTTGGACCTCCAAATCATAAGCTCTGTGTCAACTGCACAGGCAGCAAAGTGGACAAATACTTGTTTGCACCAAGGTATTTCCAGCTGGCATGAGAATACAGTGTCACCTTTGAAGATAGCAAACTAATAACTGAGGTTTTGTGTTGTGTACCAACGTGAGCCCAGCTTCTCATCTCTAGCATGCTTGTAACTTGTAGGAGGAATGAAATGGAGGCTTTTGAGGACACCTTCCCCAGGGCAGATGGCAGCATGGAGCCCTGTTGAGATTTCTGGGCTGTATTACAGAGATTCTGGTGATGAAAACCCTGCCTCAGGTTCTAGGCTTCCACCCCTATCGATTTTTTGGGTGGCCCCTTAGCAGCATCATAAAGGCCACAAAGGGTCCTTAAGCCACTTAAGTCTGCAATTTCTGTGTTTTAAGCTATCCTGTGTCTCTGGAAGTGTAGCACTGAAGGGTACCCTTAGGCAGCTGTTTCGTGTAAGGCATGCTCAGCGATATACTTAAGGGTGTTTCAGTACAGGTGAAAATGAAAATCAAGACATAATTATAACTAAGTAGTTTTGTATGTCCTAGGCAGCCTAATTTAAAAAAAAATCCAGACAGCTTAGGTGGTTAGAGAGTTTAGTCCAAACAGGAGAAACCATATTGTGTGCAGTTACAGGCCCCTTTAGTGCCCATCGCAGCCACAGGATTCCCTCCGAGGGAAGTAAAAGCCTGGGAGATGCTGCTTCCATTTCTATACTAAATTCTCTTAGTGTTATCTCCACACAAAACACATGGTTACACGAGACAAATTAACAGCGAGAACCTGTTCCACATAAAACTTTATATATCACATAACTGCACTCCTTCCCAGCCGATACAGTACCGTTCTTACTAAGCCTGGGTTCATTGCTTCCTCTGTTTACCTCTACGGAACATTCTGTCTCGTACCTCCCTGGGCGTCATCCTCAGCGAAAGACGACAGTGAAACATGATTCATTTCTGACAGTGCCATAAAGCTGAAACAATTCTTCTACACGCACAGAGGCTTTCTGATTTACTTTCTGGTTTTGGATTCATAACTCGGGAATATCTAAAATTTGCTTCTAAATGTTATATGTAAATCAGTTTGCTTTAGATATTTTATGAAAGTACAGCCAAGACTGTATTGTCTGCAGTTCGATGCCTGCATAATCCTCTTAATTCTGAATGCCATGAACACTATGAAAACAGAAGTTTCATCCACAATAGTGTCATTTTAACTACAGTCGAAATGATATAATAATTTATTACTGAAGGTTTCAATGTCATTTTACTTTACAGTTGGCATTTGGTGAGCTGACTCTTCACGACATGATTTTAAAAAAAAAAAAAAAATTCACACTCCTTTTCTTCCCTTGGAAGGAATCAGTAGCTTTTATGTGTGCACGAGAGGTGGCCAAGTGCCCTCAGCACCAGAGTAAGTAGCCTTTAACCTCCTACCCCCAGGAGTGAATTCTTGAGGTCAGGAGAAGTTTGCTTCAGCTATTGCTCACTAAATTTCAACTTCCAGATTACAGAAAAGGGAGAGCTTCGTTAATGGATTGGGTATGACCATGATGTTTATCCTGTCTGCATTTTGTACCCGAACAATGGCAGGGGAAATTTCTTACCAAAGTTAATTGGGTCTCAGAATTTCATATTTGGCCAGATGGCCAAAGCTATTCTATCGGTAAGTGAAATGACATCCACGAAGTCACACTCCTCTTTTCTACCCATTCTGCATGACGGTGTAGTTTTTAACAGTATTTTGACAGGAAAAAAAATCCCTCTCTTTAACATGAATGACCATGTAGTTTGCATGACTTAAGTCAGATTACAAATCCCTTAAATTTCCCCTGATGGCTATTTTATCACTGATCTCTTGAAATGTAAATTAATGGTAGTTCAAATCTATGAGTGCACGTGTAGCTTACTTAATATATTGATGGGTGGTTTACCAATGAGTTCCATCTATGTTAGGAGATTCCTTGTGAGCTGCACTGTGCACCCTGAAGAGGTTAGTAGCTGAAGACAAGTAGTGCAAAAATGAAGTTCGAAGTGGAGGTGTGGAGAAATAATGATCCTGTCTCCCCTGCACTCTTCTTGATGTGTCTGTGACATTGTATAGTAGCTGAGGGTCTACTTCATTAACTCCTGTGTCAAAGAGCCTCCAAAAGCCTCATTTCATAATACTCTGAAGTAGCGAAGAGCCGTCTCTTGATTTGTAATGTTATTCAACAGATACTCATTTCAAGGTAACATTCAAATGAATTTATTAGTGAAATTAGTGTTCTGAAATGTGAGTCCAGGAGGTACAACCTGCAAGTGAGTTAGCGTAATATCAAACAGAATCATTTTTCTAAGCCAAATGAATAGTTACACTGTCAGCACCCAAACCGATGTACAGTTAGCCACTTTGAGCTGGTTGGAACTGTGTGTGGGCATAAATCCTATGTCTTTGAATAAGCAGTTGTGTAACTGGGGTTTTAATTTTTATTGGAAATTGAAGCATCAGCAGTTGCAGGAAATATTCCTCATTTTGATCATTTGAATCTTCTTTGGGCCATCAGAAAAGTTATTTTTTGTGAAAATGTAGTATCAGAGCATTCAGCTGCTCAAAGCTGTAAGGAAATGCTAACTACTTCACTGTGTTTTAAAACTTTTTTTGAAATGTTTTCTTTGCACATACACACTTCATTGCCCATTAATACAAAATATTTGGGAGCTAGCTTGAAAATACTGAAATGCTTTGCTAGACATCATTGAATTGTTAATGATAGTTGCTAGTATGTTGATTTGTAATTTTACTTGGAGATTAATGTCCTTATTTGAATTTGCATTGCAAGACAACCTTGTATTGGCAAAAGTTAATTTTTGATCTTGCTTTATCTTAGACTTTACTTCCTGATGTTTAGAAAATAACCCATTAGGATGTCTGGAGGACATAAAGCAGGGTTTTCTACTGAAGTACAGAACATAAGTTAATTTCTTTCAAGTGATAGTGAATTTAAAAAAAAAATCATATTAATTTTTTAGAGAATCTGGGTCCTTTAGGAGCCTTTCTACAAAAACTGACCTGTTCTAGATGAAATTAAAAGAACTGAAACAAAACAAGATCTCTCTTGACTAATTTTATTTTCATCTGGCCCTATTCTGGAGAAATTATGTTAGCTTAAAAAATGTATTTCTGGCTAGAATATATTCCTACATGTAGTGACTTCTTAAACCTGTTCAAATAAAAATGAGACCTAGAAGTAGATGTGCAACTTAACAGTCCCAGTTTGTCATGTTTTTTTCAATCTGCTAGTGTTACAAGTTCAATTAACAATGAAGGTCACTTGCAATCAAAGATAGTGAAGGAGAAAATAAGCTTATCCTTTATGCAGAATATGCTTACTTTGCATTTATGTTTTATAAGAAGGTTACTCCGTGTATTCGCTAATTTTCTGCTCAGATTTATGGAAGATTTTTACAAAAGAAATGGGGAGGAGGGAGAAAAGTAGTACAACTGCAGATACTACATGGAGGAATTAGACTTAAATTGTAGCTTTTTTTTCCTTCTGAAAAGATCAGATTTAAAATTCACCTTTCCTTTAAACCGAGTCTATATTTAAACATTTTTCTCTGTTCTTCCAAACCACTGTTCTTTATATTGCACCAGTTTTTGATTCATAAGCTGGCCAGAGTATTTTCATGTACTTCATAATGAATGTACGTTTTGCAATATTATGGGGTTGGGAGCCTGATCAGCACAGATACATGCTTCCATGTATATCCTAACTGTTATCCAGTTCTTAGTCATGAAAATAAGGAAGATGTCTCACTGATGCTTAGAACAACTGCATCTTGCTTAACCTTGCTGTTTGGGTGGTTTTTCATGACAGTTTAGGTGAGGAGGAGCTGGCTACATCCTAACCTGAAAGGTACTGAGGTGATACCTCTAGCTTGTGGGTAACAAGCAAAAGCTGTAGAAATCACACTGTCCTTTGAATGAAGAACTAAAGTCATTGTTTTTCTCAGGCTGATGATTTAGTAAGTTTCTTAATCTCTGTGAGCTCAAAAATGTTTTTTTAGTTGCCAGGTGGCACAGGAGCATCTGGCCTTCGCAGTGCCAGTAATAGTGGTTTGTGGTATGTGAGTCTGTGGCTGCTGTTCCAGCTTCAGCACTATACTTCTTTCTTTGGGGGGGGTGGGGGGTGTAGTATCTCTGTGTGTGTGCACGCTGTTTTGATGTTAAGACCATGAAGGGGAGGGCTGAGTTGATCTGCTCTGCTGTGGATGGAGTGTTACTGACACCTATGGTTGGGCTTACCTAGTCAGGAACTTTCTGAAGTGTTCATTGTTTAGGACTAAAGTTCTGAAACCCCATTTCTGCCTTTTTTCTACCTGTTTTTGGTTTTTAATGGGGCATCCGCTGCATCAAACTGGATCATCGGTCAGCAGATCACAATAAAATTTTAAAATGTGGTCTTTTCTCCAACAATTGCAGTGCTAAAACCAACCAGAGCTGGAAAGAGGAATATTTCCCTGGCTTAACATGTCTTTTTTTAAAAATGTCTGTTTTGAAGTTTGAAGCGTTAGAACAAATCCTTGTCAAAATGGATTAGTGAGCATGGAACATATGAAGCTGTCAGCAGGGCAGTAGGACATGAGAATGGCCGTGCCAGTTCAGACCAGAGGTCTGTCCAGCCCATTATCTTATCTCAAACCGCACCAGCAGCAGACAGTGTGGGAAGAGAGCAGGCATGGACCTGTAGCTTCCCAGAGTATTCTCCCCATGATCCCATGGTTTGTGGCTTAGGGACTTGCTGAAGCATCCTTGTGTTTGGCTGCCATTGATAAGCACTGTAAATGTGTCACAAAGTCCTGCCTGAGCATCAGCCCTGCAAGAACGTGTGCATGTGTGTGAGGACACAGCCGGTCACTGAACCTAGTGTGCCCTACGAGGAAACATGCGTATGTATGTGGGTCAGGAGAATGCAGATCACTGAACCTAGTCAGTCACTGTGAGGCACGGTCTGTGTGCCCAGACACCGCTGTGCTTGCTGACACTGGTGTGAAGATTTATATTTATGTTTCATTTTCCAAGATTTTAAGAAAAAATTGTGTTGTGTTCTTTTCTTTTAAAAGGAATAATCATATGCATAGGTGTTGCAACCTTGTTTTCAGGATTTGAATCCTGGACCTTGCATACTTTACTAGATTCTGGTCACTTGAACTTCAAGTGCCTCCAGATGGCTCACTCTCTTTAGTTCGTAACGTGAGACCCAGCAGTGGAACAGAGAACTGTGGACAATTGCTCCCATAATTTGCTGCAAACTGGGTGAAAAGGAAAGCCCTGTGGAAGCTGAGTCATACCAGGGTGAGAGCCAGCTGGCTGGTTGGAAGTGGCTGCAGCTTATTGTCTAATTCACTTCAGCTACTGCATCTGCACTGACTGCAAAGACGACCCATCTGGGTAGACAAGTTCATAGCTGGCTTTCTCCTTCCCTAGCTGGGAGGATGTGAGAGGGAGAGGATTTGCTTCAGTCTTTTCAATGTAAATGACAACAGCAGCAATATTTTATTGATTGTGTGATATACTTGGGAGCAACTGATCTTGCTTGCCTTTTTTCAGCTGCATGTCTCAAGTCCATTTTGTGCTCCCTGAATTGGTGGGAGAATGCATTTTGAGTCTAGCAGGGAATAGGAATAAGAAAATTGTACCCTGTTTTTCTTCTCCTACCTTCTGTCATAAAGAAAGGATACTACAATCTTTCTACACTGTGCACACATAGAAAGAAACTGCACCTTATGTACTTTACACATCTGTGCAAAAAGAGTGTAAGGGGATGAAGAATATGGCATGAATGTTACATTCACTTTTCAAGGTGGTATAAACTGTTTTCAGCGGTATTAGCACAAAGGCATCAAGAATCAGAACTTGGAAATCTGAAAACTACACTGGAAGCAATCAGCTAAGTGTGCACTTAGATAAAGGTGATTCCATGTGGAAAGAGACTCCCTCTCAGGAGTAACATTGGAGTGAGAAATGTCTTTTAAAAACAAAGTCTTTTCTAAATGTGATCATGCTGCATTCACTTAACTGTGTGTGGCATGTCTTTATCTCCAGGGGTTCCTTGAATCCTGACCCTTACACTGTGCATTCATTTCTTGTTAATCAGGGTCTGGCAAGTCATTGGTTATCACCGTTTCAGAGACCATTCTTCTCACATTCTTTTGATTGAAAGGTCTAGGATGCTGTGACTTATTGCTCAACGCTATCACGCTCATGATGTCACACCTGTAAAGTACATTATTGGGTTTTTTATTCCTAATATTTTTGGTGCTTATCTCTGCAGTATCTGATGCATAGCAGCTTAATACATTGACAGGAAACCTTTGAGGCAGTTTCACACAGGGTCATTCTGGCAGCATTTTAAAAAGAAAAAAAGCAGCTCTGGTGGTATGATAAAGGTCATTCAGGAGGAAGAACAGAAAGGAGAGAGAGGAGGGAAGGAAACAGGAAAGTAGCCATTGCTCACATGAGGAAACAAAAGAAATCAATTGATAGGAGAGCTAGCGGCACAAGCAGTAATTACAGAGCTACAGGATTTTTCATACAGGCTTGAATCAAAGACTAAGATGTGAAATGGGAATGGTAAATTAATTTTAAAGAATAGTATCCAAAGTCATACATTCAAAAATAGTAGGTTGGGGGGGGTGTGGGGGTGTGGCAGGGTGTGTGTGTATGTGTTCGCTTGTTTTTTAAAGAAAAGGCACAATGAAAGCTTGTTTCCTTCCTGGTATTACCCTGATTTGTGGGTTTATTTTATCTGTTTTTATAGCTATATCTTATTTATCTATTTCTTTTTGCCTGTCTGTAGATGACTGTCTGAAACAATGATAGATGTTCCGTAATGTGCAGATATTTTTATCACATATATAATCCTGGATGTGAGCAAGAAACACTTTGGTGGTATGAAATACCCTGCGTCCTGCATTGGGCAGCTCTACAGCTGAAATAGAATTAAAGGTTGCATATAAGCAGGGGGCCAAACAACAGAGACGTTGCCACAAACCCAAGGATGTGGTCTGTGATACCTCCATGCAAATATTTTGTATGATCTGTGCTGAGCTTTTACATCATATAGTTTGGTAAAACTGCTTGCTAGACAAAAGGATCTTGGCCACTTTGTCAGGTAATGCCAAAAGCATTTTTCAGCTAACCATGAGAGCTATACATTTTCAATCTTTTGTGAGAGTTGGGCTGTATTTGCAAAAGGTACTCAAACCCATTTAGGCCAGGGAGCCACCACTGGGATTTGAAAACATCTAAGCAAAGAAAGCACCACCCCTGTTTGAAGCCAAGTCCTTTTGTAAATTGCCCTGCATTTATCTTTGCTTTTTTTCATGCGTCAGCTCCTTCTGTATATTTCATCTTCTGCTCCCCTCAAAAGACCATGAATCTGTAAATCACAGTCCTTTACAAGGTCTTCTGCACTCTCTGAGAGCTTGATTATACTGTGGGAGTAGTAAAAACAGTGGGTATCATCACTTGCAGGTCCCTATTTGGAAAATTGCATTGTTATACAGTGTGCAGAACTATCAGTCTTTGCCTGGAACCTCCAATGTGAATAACTCAGAAAACAGAAAAAATACTTTGTTATTAACCTCTGAGTGTTCAGCAGTGAAAAAAGATGATGTAAAATTTGGCAATATACTGATATGATCTGCATTTGGTGAATATCCCAATGCATGTAGTTCATGCATAGTTAGCTGAAGAACTTTAGTGGTGCTTTGCACTTCTGCGCTCATACTTTATGCGTAATCCATCACATGTACCAAGTTCTCCAGAATAAAGTGACTAAAAAGTACAGAAAGGATGTGGTCAATTAAATATGAAAACCTTCATGCACTTCAGATGTATGAAACCACTGGATGTGAGACAGAATCATAGAACAGCCCAGACTGGAAGGGACCTCAAAAGATCACCTGGTTCAGCCCTTCATGGGAAAGGAAGCCTATTATTTTTTTGCAATTATCTGACACCCTGTCGAGTCACATCTTGAAAACCTCCAGTGACGGGGAACTCCTCTCACCATGTCCCTGGGTAGGTTATTCCAGTTAGCTGAATGACATCTTAGAACTGGGTTCTGAATACCCTGAAGAGGAAGCATTCAAGAAGAGATGTGGAGAATCACCTTAAGGGGGAACTAAGAGCACTTTTTCCATGTTTGGGTTATGTGTTACAATTACTTAAGTGGACCAAATACCTGCTAAAATTATGTGTCTCATTAAAGTGTGTTCATTTCTTGAGCACAGAAAGGGTATTTTACAGCTTATAAATCATATGCCAGTTTTCACATCAGGCAATTAACAGAGAAGCGAAAGCTCGTAAAATGCCATCACAGTAGACCAACAGAAGTGAAATGGCTGCATGCTTTCAGCGCAGCAGGTATGTACTTCACGGCTGCACTGTATATGTGTTTACTTTTTAATGCAATAACGTAAATTGCAAGGAGGAAACTAAATGTACATGGTCTTGATTTTAGCAGGATTCCACTGGGAAAACATGCTGCTCTAGACATAAAATTAAGCTGATCTGACTTGCTAGAATCTGTCTTTTCAGCTTATGTGGAGATGCTTCTGAGACACAAGGAGTCTCACTAAGGCAAAAAACAGTAAGAATTACACTCAGTGCTTCAGGCCAGTGAATGGGCGCTTTTTACTCTCAGAATTTACTTACTAGTCTGCACTTTTCACACATTTCACTCAACTCCCAGGTGGAGCTGGTGCTGGAGAAAATGGCCAGGTTTGTGTAAATTCTTGATCTCCAGCTAAAGAGTTGAGCTTTCTGGAAGACGGAGATTAGTTTCTCATCATTACGGAGGAGAATCTGTGCAGAATCTGATAATATGAAAGGTCTATTGAGAAAATAAATTTGTATCTTCAATTCATAGTCAGCGTTTGGTCATAATAGCTGCAAGTTTATCAGCCAGATTTCAGAACAGCTTCTCTGGTGGTAAAGTCACAGATATTTTTCTAGCCACCATACCTCGAATTATGTCAGCTGGTGAAGAAAAACCCGCATCAGGACTTAAAAACCTCATTGATGACTCTGCGGTATTGAGGCTCACCCAAGAGAAGAAGGCTTAAAAAAGATGTATTATCTCTGAGCTCAGCAGATTTCAAGGGTCTCAGAGAGGTCAAGGGCCTCTCTAGACAGAGAGGTTCTCCAACGTGAGTACATCTCTTCTTGTGCCTGAAGGGCTCAACTGTGATGTTTGAGCTAGAACTTTGCTTTGAAACCCAGCTGTTTCATGTGTTGAACTGGGCTTCTTTAAAGAGAATGAATTGCCTTAGGCTGCCTTCCCTAAAATATGACTCTTCCAGATGCCAGTTTTCCTTGAAGGAAAAAACGGCTTGTATCTGAATTGCCTATGTTTAGGAAACGCCTCTTCCCAGAAATCCTGCAAAACCACTTAATGCAGAGCTGAGCTGCCCAGTTTCAGCCCCAGGCTCATGGGAGATTGGCTTAGCACTTGAGCAGAGATATGAGTTATTTATTAGCTCAGCATAGTTTTTTATTGTCAAATAATAAAAACCACATTGTTAATGAATGCAAGTAAAAATACAAATTATTTAATGTAATATCCACAGTAAAAACATTGGCGGGTTCTCTTGACAATGGGCCACCTCTGTAAGGTTGTATTATAAGGAAGAATGGTGAAGGTGGTGGAACAGACACCCAAGTGCTTCCCAGTATTGAGTGGCTGGTTTTGCCCCCAGCCATCTGCCTACTGCTTACATCTTTCAAGTGCTTTGTTCTTCCCATGCTTGAGAGGTGTAAACTGTCTCATTATTTTCATTCTCATCATCCTTTATGGTTTTTCTTTTCCCCCCCATGTCTGCAAAAGTCATTGGTGACTAGTTTGTGTAGCTACTGCCTGTCTTGCTGACCAACAGTATGTTCTAGTGTGCACGCTACCAGCTTTGTCCATAACCTTCTGTTACTTCTCGCCTCATACCCAGATCCTACTCTGGACTGAACCCAGCAAAGCTTTTGTTATTCCCAGGGACTCAAGATAACTGTTGTCTGGATGCATTACTGATAAGTGGAGATTCAGGTTGACTTTAGATTTCTGTGAACTCTTTTCAGGCTGACTTCAGGAGAGATTTTCAGCAATGTTGTTTGTGGTGGTTGTCATGACAAGCAGGGGGTGCATTCACTTTCTTAGTATATTCATCATTTTTCTGTGTTTCGTAAAACACTAACAAAAATTGTCGCTGTGCTTGTGTTGCGCTTGTGTTGCAGGAGGAAAATGTATGAATAAGCTTTGCAGCCACTATCAGCCTTGAGACAAATAGGTTGTGTCCAATGTATGGATCAACAACCTCTGACAAAAATAAAGGCGTAACATGAAACGTCCTGCAGTTCTTCTGCCCTTGAGTATTTCAGGTACTTTGGCTTTTCTTAAGAATATCTTGAGTCTTCGCCCTTCAAGAAAAGCTATAAATTGTTCCACTGTGAACAATATTTATGTGTTTTGAATGCTTCCTCATGTTTAAATCCTGTCTGTAGACTAAATAGTGTAGAATGGGATTCTGTAGCAGTGACAGCCCACAAGCAGAACTGTCAGCTTCTGCAAGAAAAGCAGCAACACCATTAGAAAATGTGTAAATCTTTGCAAGTGGCATCTGCATCTTGTGATAGCGATACATACTGTGAGTAGCCTGACATCAAGAAGAGACATTCTTCAGGGTTTAGAGATCAGATGAGCGCTTACTTATCTGCGGCTTACTGAAAACCCAGTATAAGTTCCCCAAGCTCCTTTAGGAGATTTCTCAAGAACTTTTACATTTGTGATATGAACAGGTAAAAATACATTTGTCTACGGAAATATGTTTAACACTCCTGTACATCCAGTAGATGTAAACACCTCTGCTGGGACCGTTTAACATCTGGTCAGAAACCTGTTCCTAACAGAGCAAAACCTTAGGGTTTTTAATGTTTGCTGCCTTGCACTGGCTGGCAAGAAGCTTTTTGTAGCGGTTTACACCCTGAATTCCCTGATTTTGTCCAAGCTGTTGGGGGGGGGGGGGGGGGGGGGCTCTCAAATATTTTTTTTTAGAATCATCCCAACACACATTGAAAAAAAAACTTATACATTTGGGACTTTGGACAAAGAGATGAGTGTTGACCAAGGGTCTTCCACATCCAACTTTTCTGCGTTTCTACAGAATACCTGTAATCGAGGAAGTACTATGTTCTGTGATGTAAAAACATTCATCCATGGAAATATTTTTATACACAGCTCTGCTTATCTGTAAGCCTCCCTTGGGAGCCAAATTCACAGAAACCCATCAAGGAGTTCTAGATGGTTTCAAATTGCCTCAGATGTCATCTTTGTTAGAGGCTTCTTGTGGCAAGCTTGAATTATTGGCTCTATCAATTGCAAGTGAAAAGTGATTTTTCATCTTCTCAACCAATTTTGCTAACAAGTGTGGCTTGACAGCTCCATTCAGGTAGCTTTTATTCCAGGCTTCGAATACAGTGCCCCAGGGAATACTCAGTGAGCTACAGCAATTACAACTTTTAGATGTGCTTAGCCTCTTAGTTTCAAGCAGAAGGATTATCTGATGTAAGCTTTACCCTGTCATCAGGGGGCATTTTCCAGGGTGTCAGGTCACTGCTGTTGGCCCACTGGCATGCATGATGCCGGTCAGATTTCCTGGTGCCCGTGAGTCCTATTGTGTCTACTCAGCTTTAAACAAGCTGTGTATATGTGCCTAGTTTAATGCAGGCCCTGGAAGCCCTACAGCTGTGTTTACGGAGTGCTCTATCTAGGCTAATTCACCCTGTCTCTCAAACAGGCTATTTGGCATAGGTGCCATATTAAAGTGCCAATATCATGCCCAGGACCCAGTTGAGTTAATGAAAAATTAGTTCTTATGTCTCCACTAAACAACATCATGTGGAGCAGAAATTGTCTCGAGGCTTGTACAGGTTTTGTAAGACTGTGTGTACTGAGTGCTTTTTATTAAGGTGATCTTAGGATTATTCTTCTTGTTGCTTGATGTCAGCATGCATCTGCAAGTGAATGAGTACTTTTGAGTTGAAAGTTACATTGAAGTATCATGTGAGTTTCTAAGTAATGTGTTTTGTTCATGTTTTTCCCTTACTTGGAGAGTATTCGATGGTTTTGACTTTTGAGTTCCTTCCTCACAGTGAATGGATTTAGTACTGGCACTTGCATGACGAGGAAGTTGGTCAGACTTGTTAATAACTGCCGGTTTCTGAGGCCAGCAGGTTATGTGTTATGTTTAATTACCAATGCCCCTGCCCGGCTGGAGATTTTAATTGCAGATACAGTCTAGCAGGGTCAATGATTGTGAAGTATTTGCCCACTGTGGAGTCCTGCATTCTCCTTTTAAGCACATGTTCCTAGATAAAGTGCATGGGAGGTAACACATTTGATGAACTTGAGAAAAAATAATGTTCTTTTGCAAGGATGATGCTTTTTTACCTGGAGATGAATATTCTGTACTTCCTGAGGACTCCTGAGAAACGTTGTCACTATCCAAATTAATAGTAGAGACATTCCTATTAAGTGCAACTGTTTCACAGGTGAAAAGCATTACTTTCTCTCCTAGCAGTGCTGTTAATGACATTTGCTCTGGGATTTTCATGCTATATTAAATCTCTCAAATCTGCCTTTTGATGTCAGCTAATGGTAACAATTTTTCCACCATGACCCAATTCTGCATTGCTTTTTACATTCCTTCACAGAAATCTGTGACACTGGGAACTTTCCTAGAAGTCTGTTTTTAATTTTCTTCCTTTTTTCTTTTTCCATTTGGCACTTACAGAGGTGACTGGGCCTGGTCTTAAGTTTAGGAATATTACACCCAATCAGAAAATAAAACAACTTTAGTATATCTTGCTCTTGATAACATATGCCTGATTAGCAAGAGAGCAAAGGAAAAGTTTGTGAAGGTGTGCTCCATACTTGGAAGCACACAGGGCAAGTCTGAGCAGGGCAAGCCAGTGCCATGCAGAGGGTGCACAGCAGCCCTGAATGTGTCTGTTCCACAAGTCAAGCAATAATTTCAGCACAGTGCCAGGCTCAGACTGTGACCCCGTCAGGGGATGGAGCTGACGATCAGCCTGTTGACGCAGTACTCTTTGGTCTCACCACATATCTATGTGCAGAAGTCCCTGTCATTTGTGTAGGGTTACCAGCCTACATGGGTATTCCCAAAACAGTGCTCACCACCCTGTTGAGATGCTCCCACAGAGAGCTTCCACGTTAGTCCTTTTGCCACCCACACAGCAAAGTGGTGCATACTGGGGGGTCTGTTATCATGTGTGATGTCCCACATTAAGTTCACTGAAGACCTTCCTTTGAATTCCCATGCAGTGTTCACAGGGAAGTAGCACATACAGTCTACTAGTGGATAGCTTGGAAGATGAGCAGGGAGCAGTTGACGAGTACAGGGTTACAACACTTTGAAGACTATGCTGAAATTCGTAGGATTTGTCTTATATCTCTTTGATCTTTAATTTCCGTTTTACTACATAATCTCACAGTAGTGTTCTCAAAGTGAGCGATGCTGCTGATACGTGATGGTGGTATGAAAGGTAAGAATTCAGAACAAAGTGTATTTTGGCCTATCAAAAAGGACATATAATGTATTTTAGGCAGCCTGGGTGTCATTCTCATTTGCATTAGAACCTCTTCCTGTAATTCTAGCAATGTGAATTTTTTTTGCTGGGGCAAAGCTGTGAGAGGCAGTGGCAGGAAGGGCAGAGAAGTAGCAGCAGGAGGGAAGAAGTGGGAGAAGCCAACAAGAAGAGGCTTGAAGACCATACTTAAGAGGAAATAATGATAAATTTTGTAGCATATTTCTGTTGCTCAATATTGAGTTTGTTGCTTTCATATTGAAAGGTGGGCAAACCTCAGGCCTGGAAGTCCCAGGAAAAGTATTTTGATACATCCCATTGAGATTTGTAATGAGATGACTTTACAGCATCCTAGCTATTTCAAGAACTCCTTAAAACTGATGGAAACATTGATCTTGTTCATTGTTATACTTTTTCACTGTACCAGAGCACTTGGAAATGAGCTGACTAGGATGAGAGATGAAAAATTAATGGAGGAGCGAGGAGTGGGATTTGTTAGTATCATCTTGAAGTCTGAGACTTGTGAGAAACCTCACTATCCTGCTGTTGCCATTTCTTGGTGATTACTAGCCTGGATGCTGGGAATGCCGCTAATGAGAAGGCCTGAATGCTGCTTAGAGGATCCGTCTTTCATTTCCATTTCTAGCTAACAGGTTCTCTGAGGAACTTGAAGCTGTCAGACCTTTTGGCTTGTGGCAAAAGAGGAGATGTTAGATTTTTGATTCTTTTACTCTTTCTCTTTGTTGGGGGACAGAAGCCTTTCTAGTCAGCTGTTTCTCCAGGCCCAGATTTTTAGGACTATATACCCGAGCCTCTATTTCACTTCATACTATGCTAGTAAATTCAGTACCTGCATCTGCTACATTCTTGGCTGTTCAGTATTTTAATCACTAAGCTTTCCAGAACTGCCAGTCAGAAATCCTATGAGAGGGAGGGCTTGAAAATCAGTAGATATAATAATAAAATAACATTTTATTGCTCTTTATTTTATATCTTCATTTTGCCATCTTATGGCTGAATCCCAGAGTGCACATGCATCACGTTTTCGATCTTTCCCCCTAACCAACAGCACTAGGAATGTTTTTAAAGGTATTTCAGATTCTCACAGGGACATGTCCACAATTGCGGTGGAAGCAGAATAGCAGGTGTCTTGAGAATCTCCATGAAACTGGGAAAACTGACAATGCTATAGATTACTGTCAAAGTCTGAACTTAGTGAAACCGATACGATTTTTTGCACAAATATTTCATTGTGTTTATTGCTGCACTGGGATTTTTTGCAGTCAAAAGCACGTGCTTTATCAGTACTCTTGTCACAATACCCATAGATGCATCAATACTTCCCTCTCCCTTGTGAACTGACTAGCGGGTAGTTGTTTCTTTTAATTTTAACTCTAAAATCTGAGATTTCCAAAGGTACACCTCACAGGCCCCCACATACTGTAAGCAAGAGCATCCATATAGGATGCTCTTCTTGCTGAAATATACCCTGCATGTCTACTTTCTAACCAGAAAAGACAGTTTAACACCTTCTCATCACTGAGGCAATGTGGTTTTGAGGCTAAGACAACAGAGCGGGAGTCGAGCCTTGCAGATTATATAGCAGCCCAGAGCAATTGAAACAGCCATGTAGCTGCTCTGCCTGGGCTCAGAGCCTAGCAAATGGGAGATGGTTCAATCTGTAAACTGGAACCACATTCAGCTGAGCGGTCTGCACCCAGTCTCGAGCATAAGCCCAGAAATTCTGCTGGTGCTTCATCAGGCCCGAGATCACTGCTGCGTCTTTGGTGCCTGAGTGTCCCCACCTGCAAAAGGCAGACTTTTTTCCTTTTTTGTAAAGGAGTAGAAATGTTCACTGCCCTTTTAGATGCGGGAAAACGTGCATGTGCATGCCTGCATACATAAATATATATGCAATATATGTATACACACGTATATTTACACAAAAAGTGTCTAGTACTCCAGGATTTATTTTGCTCAAGGATTGAAAGTCATAATTCCAGATCTGGGGTTTTTTTGGTGTTTCAGAAATAACCATAAATCCTGCCTGATTTTGATCTCTTATTTCTCAGGCCCCAAATCATCATCCATTTCTCTTCAGATTTCATGCATTGTGTGATGAGGAGTGTTTTGAGTTTCCAAACAGCTTCCATAAATTATCTAGAATCGAACATGTCATGTCCAAAGAAAAAAAAAAAAAAAATAATAAAATAAAGGGAGTATCTCTGCTGGTGATGGAGCCCTGCGAATAAAAGCAGAGGGGTTTGTGCTCCCTCTTCCGGCCATGGCCAGGCAACGGCCGGTCAAAACATTGTCCCAAAGGTTAGGACAGCAACATCTTTAGGACAGCAACATCTTTAGGACAGCAACATCTTTGACATGAGTGAGTGTTGAGAGGGTCCACATGTCGAGAGACTTTTCATACTTCAGGAATAAGACTTTTTTTTTTTTGCAGCCATGGTCTGGTGTTCGGGAGAGAGAAAGCAGAAGCTTTCTTGCAAAGAGTTTGCTGGTGTTTGGATTGATCTGCCAAAGGAGTAGTCGGTGTATACGGATGTTTAGTTCAACATATCCAGGTAGGCAAATATTAACAGAATTCCACGAGACGCAATAGGAGCCTGAAGAACACAAGCTCAAAGTAGCTGAAGACTCTGAATCTTTTATCTTGCATCTGGTCTCCTTCCCGTCTTGCTTTTTGAACTGTGTTTTTTTCAAATCCCATAGTTCTTTAAAATAGCTTGGTGTTTGCTGAAGGAGGGCTCACACATTCACACTTCAAATACTTGAACTCCTCTTAACACTTTGGAAAGTAAGCTGCACTCTAGAGTGGAGGGGAGCAAGAACTGCCAAGTGCCATGTGTCATCCCAGCTGCATGGGCTGGGAATGCTCCCACCCCTCTGGCAGAGGTGCAAAGGCCCTGGAGAGCTGCACTGGGGCTTTACGGTGAGGGTGGTGGAACACTGGCATGGGCTTCCCAGAGAGGTTGTGGAGTCTCCATCTGTGGAGGCATTCAAAAGACATTGCGATACAGTTCTGGGCAACTGGCTTTAGCTGACACTGCTTGAGCTAGGGGTTGGACTAGATGATCTCCAGATGTCCCATCCTTCCTCAGCCCTTCTGTCAGTCTTTGATGAAAGTGGCCTTTCACATCTTGAAATTAGTGACCTAAGTCCTCCTGGCTGGAAATGGCATCCAACAGACTGTCACTGCAGTGAGGACATATGTGGGCCCTGAAGTGCTGAGACACAGCAGGTCGGCACTTAGGGAGTGTCCAGCAACATTATTCGTGCACCTGCTAACAGCCAAGTTATGGCTGCTGGTGGTGCTGCTCACAGTCCTGCATCATGCTGCCATCTCCTGGGATAGCATCTCCATGACTCCTCCCACCTCAAGCTACCTGGAACCTCCTGCTTGCTCTTCTGTCCATCCTCATCCTCACTAAATCGCAGCATGTCGCTGTAAGTGAGATCAACAGTGTCAGTGATGATGCTAACAGGCCGTGGCACATGTTCCTGTGTGTTGCTATCTTGGAAGATCGGTGGTTAAGGGAGGTGCTCATGAGTTGGGTAAAACATCAGTTTGAAAAATCTCTGCCTGGTGTTGCAGGAGTTGTTCCCCAGGACGATGCCTGTATGTCTTTGGCACTCTGGAAGTCATACTCTGGTTAGGTCCCCGCTCTAGAGCAGCCCCACAGAACACTTCAGGAGTGAGCCCTGCCTGTCGACACTCCTCAGGACGAGTGCAGCAGAGCAGTTAACTGAACCATTTAAGCTTCTCCAGTCCTAGGCTAGTACCAAGCAGTGCTGCGTGTTTGATATTCATACTACAAGGAACGAAACAGAGCCCCGTGTCCAGCTAAATCCCGGTGCATTCCCTCAACTTACCGAGGCTGCGCAGTAGTACCTTGTAGATACTTCTACCCATAAGCTCCAGTTTAGATGCACCATTGGTGTCTGTGCTGTCTGTGGAAAACATCTGTGGTCACCAAGTCCCTGAGAGGTGGTGGTTAAACGTCTTTAAAAATGTGTCTAAATGTAAATAACATAAATTTATAAATAAATAAATGAATCTGCTGCTTTCTGCGTTTGAGAATGGCATCTACTTCCTTGTGGTATTGATGAAATGACCATAATATACTGAACTTCAGTGGAATTCTCTCAGTTGTGCTACTAATTCTGGGGAATTTTCAGGGGGTTTTGGATAATTATTTCCTAAACTTTCCCCACTGAGCTGCCCTGGAATTCTGCAAGTTTTCTGTTATAGAATAAAAGTGACCTACTTTAGTGCTGTACTGCATAGAGAGTGACTGCTAGCCTTTTCTCACCACAGTTTTTGCAGTTAGAAATGAGTTGCTTACAAATCCCAACACTCCTCTGTGTGGAGAGAGATTAAATCTGGATCTATACTTGTATATAGACCTTTGTGACCTATTGTAATCAGATTAATGTAATTTGCTTGAATATTTTTGGCAACATTCTTTTCTTGAAAGTTCCCAAATCCAGCAAGTTCATCCATTCTCCAGGGACTTTTCCTGTTTTCCAGTTTATCATGGAGTGTCCTGCCCACCAGGTACTGCTGCAGTTTGAGGTGTTTCCCACCTGTAGAAGAAATCTGGCCTCTGAACTGAGGTCCCTGGGACTCCGGGAAGCTCCAGGAAGGAGGTTTATGCTAAAATGTGTGAGGAGCAGCTTCTCCGATGTCTGAGGAGATGCCCAGTCATTGAACTAGTCTTAGGGTGAATCAATTTTCAGGGCTGGAAGGTTTCATTGACACAAGTAAAGGCTTAAGGGGTGTTTAGGATTAGGAATTGTATATGAACACAAGGTGGCACTGCAGGAATTAATTTTATACTGTGTAATTAATTTTCTGAGTTAATGCTCTTTGCGGTGCTCTTAGGCACACAGAGTATTTTTACTTTCACATCTGTGTTTTCAGGGCTTGATATGGGCATATTTACTCTAAAATGAAGGGGAATCAACCACAGCAGCATGGCTTAGCTGGTCAAGGGATCTGGAATTTCTGTTCTGAAGAATCTGAACAAACACAGTACAAATACTAACCCCTTCCTACCCTGAGAGCTCTGTCTTTCTTTGATGTCTACAAAAATTTGAAAAGGTAGAGACTGAGGAGCATCCAAGGTATTGACTAACTTACTGACTTGCTAAGATGGACTTGTTTTCATGTTCTTTATCATCTGTCTCCTGTTCTCTGTTGTGCTTTGCCCTACACATAAAGTGTAAGATCATGGGGCCAGTGGCATTATTTTCATTCTGCTTTTTATAGCATCTCACAGGGCTATCCATTATGTGATAAGACTTCTAGCAGCTATTAAAATAGACGTCAGTTGCAAGTAAAAAATCATGCTTTTAGCTATTGCTAGTCTCAACAAGTTTATCTCAAGGACGATGTAAGTGCAGGTCCATGATAGGCAGTTAAATATTTCTAAGTTGAAGGCAAACTTACCTTATTGCCAACTTGGGTCTGGTAATTTTGGATCTCTGGTTAAAAATGTAGTGGAATAAGATGTTCTATTGACTTCACAGCTGATTTTCCAAAAAGCTTCTCATTCTTTCATTGCTGTATCATGTGATGCTTATGAAGACACATCTGGTCACTGTTTTCCTTGTTGGATGGCATAAAACATACCATGTACATGCAGCATTTGAGGTGGGGGGGATGTCCACTATTTTTTCTCAAGGTTTTCATGAATACTGCTGTGATTGATAGAGGCTGGAATCCTATCACCAGCTGCAAGCACTCAGAAGCCATGAATTGCCCTTCACAGTCAAGGCATTATCTCGCTAAACACAATATGCTTATTTCTTCTTACAGTCCTGAGCCTAAATGTTGGGACTATGTTTTTTAAGCCTGGTTTCTAAGGTCATAAAGTTATGCCTAGATGGTGGCTTCAAGCCTTTTTTTCACAGTGTTGTGGTCTATAAACATTTTTGTTGCAAAATCTTGGCATACTCATGTGATCCAAGAGCTGGAACTTTAGCAGAAGGAAATACGTGATAAAATAATAACTGTTGGGAACATGTTCAAGATTTTGTTCACACAGCTGTCATAGCACTGAAGTGTGGAGCTGTGACTTTCTCTGTATCTTTTTAAGAAAGTGCTTTAGCTATGAGTGGTTGCCTTCAGACAATTAGAGGGTACTTGATATCCAATAAAAATCACATCAATAAGTCCATGTCAGATGATTTTATCAGTCAAGCTATATAAGATTTTCAAATGTATTGTATTTCTCGAGGAAGTTTGAAGTCTGACCATTGATCCAGAAGGGCTGGGGTCATCTGGTCTTAACTGCTGTCTTTTACAACTTTATCTAGTTTGAATAGTGTGTCACATTCTGGAAAGAGAGACATAATAAGGAGCTGCTGAGACCTCCCAGCTCAGTCCTAGTACACTGGTTAACCAGGCCTCCCTCAGAGCCCACCACGTAGGCAATCTCTGAGGCTTTCAAAGCCGTTTCTCAGCTATGGCTAGTCTCATGGCCAAAACTCATGGGACATGTCTCTCCATGTCCATGTGCAAAGCCACCAGCATGCTGAGAATGTCTCACAGCTGGAAAGCAGCAGAAGGACTTCTCTCAAGGAATAATCTTGGATGCTGGGAAGTTATATCCTCACACTAGGTATTTTCCTGACTCAAATTGCCCAAGAAAACTGACCCTTATGATATGTTTATATTGTGCTGGAAAGAGAGACGTTATCTGGATGTGCTTGTATTTCTTCTGGCATGTGAGAGCCAGCTGTTTTTCCTGTTGAAGCCATTTCATGTTGTATAAATAACTAGATTATTCATTCAATCAGAGACAAGGACTGATTTTGGGGAGTTTTGAGCGCTTCTTTTCAGAAACAGGGTCAAATCCCTCTACCAATAAGCACTTAAATATTTATGTAACGTGGAAAAACTGAGAGATTTTTTTCTTGGATTCAGATGGGCTTGGGAGATTGTGATTAGGCACTTTGGAGCAAGGGCTTGAGCATGATACTCCTTATCTCCAGTGAGCCTTCTGACCCTTAAAGAAGCACACATCCTCCATCCTCTGTTAAGTTCTGTATCTGGTATAGGGACCTACAGAATTCTGGCTCACTGGCAAGGCTGGAGACGGACCACTTCACAGGACAAGTCCTGCTTTGGGGTTTTACCTCCTGCTGGGTCTCTGAGCAGCTCATTTGCTGCCAGGCGGCACTAGTCCTGAGGGCACTTGGTGCTCCGTTCAAGATCCTGTGACAGTGAAGCAGCAGTTTTGAAGGTGGTAGTGGTACCAAACTGGCGTATAAGCACTTTCTCTGTTCTTTTTATATTCACGACCTGGGCCTCATTGCCTAGGAAATCATTTGTCCAGCAGCGTCAGCTCAGTGACAGATGCTGGGAAGGCTTGGACGGACTCTAATTTATATGGAGGATATGAGTTTGGGAGTGATTCATAACTGAATAGTTGCAGGCTTTTTTCTCAAACTGCTTTGAAATGTGGCAGCAGCAGAACTAAAAAATAAATGCATAAACTGTGTTCTTTTTTTTTTTTTTTCACTATTTCCAACGATGTGGAAATGAAGCCTAGAGAAATTTATGCATGTTTATTAAAATATTTGACTAGGAAATCCCTAGTGGAATTAATAATCTCGTCTCTTATAATATCAGGAGTTGAGAGCATCTTTGACAGTATCATGCTGAGAATGGAACACAAACATGTATTTACTACATTGTTTTTCTTATTTACCAAACAAATTAGGGAAGTATTCCCATTATTTGTTCTTTCTGCTGTTGACAACTGTCTGATTTTCCTATGGATCATAGTAAAGTTAAGTTAATGTTGTTAATGCTAATTGCAGCAATCATCAGTTTAGGACAGTTTTGGAGATACTAGGTTCAGTTTACTCTTTGATACCATCTAAAGCCTCTTAAGAATTTCATGTGGCATCCATTTTCATCTGCAGCCTTTGCTTTACAAGGAGACATTGGATTATTAAATACTAAAAATCAAAAGGTGATAATGCTAGGCTTAATTTACAGCTTTTAGAATTATAGATAAAATGCCAGAAATCAGAACTTCCCAAAGAATGAGAGTGCCAGGAAAAGAGCAGAAAAGATTGTCCGTACAAAGGGGTGAACTCCCTTTTTCCTGGTTTGGGCTAGCAACTCTGTTAGGGGATGGGCAACAAGAGAAGCGTATGATTTATGGCTTAATGAATCAGTGTTAATCGACTGAGCTGCAATAACTACCATGTGCACAATTGCACATTAAAGCACTTTCACCGCGGTCTAAGCTCACGCATTTTGTCCCCACCTGGAGCAGGTGGTGAATACACACAAGGCCAGGCGCAGTGTCTGGGCTGGTGAGGAGGCACAGTTACGCCCCATGGGCACCACTGTGTGACCATTAGCCTCACGGAACCCTCGCACTTAGGTGATACCCAAGCCTTGGACCTGTGATTGCACTGGAGTGATACTTGCCTCGAGCATTCCTAGTTATCAGTAACAGAAAAATGCAATCATGAAAGTCAAAAGTCTATGGAGTTTTCTCATGATAATTCAGTGGAACTCAGCTTTTTTTCATACAGGTACAGAACAGTAGCATGAATGCATTTCACAGGATAAAATTATTTAGTTACCTCTTGAAAGCCTTGCAAGTGCTCATATTTAGTAGCTGATGGAGAAGGATTTTATTTCTTCCTTATGTAGAATATACTTTGGATCAGTCTGATTTTTTTGTAGATTGAATAAGGTCCGCTGATGCCTCTCTTAGTTTACCCAAGAAGACGCTGTCAGCTCTTATCCAAAATGCTCAATGACATAAAAGGTTTCTTTGTATTATTCTATGTGAAGGGAAAGTTACCAAACACAAACCAAATCGCATTCCTGAATGGTAGATTTCCTCTGCTTTGTTCATGGCAGATTAAAAAGACATTTGAAAGCAGGAAAGTTTGAGCTGATTTGGAAGAAGTAGATCTCCAGCCTATAAATAGTAATTTCGATTGATCTGTACCGGTTATCTGCTCATGGTACATTACTTCAAAAGATGAAAACTGAAGTGCAAGTTCAAAAAAGCTCCACGTTTCAAGAAATAAGCCAGTCACTTTTTGATGAGAGGAGACAAAATTTCTCTTGTAGGTAGGAACTTCTGCAGATGTCCTTAGTGACACTGGGGAGGCATCCCTCTGAAGCCTGTTGTAGTGCCACTATACAGCACCTGGGCTCCTTACTGGGGGGCAGGCGCTGGCCAGAATGTCAGCCCCTATAGAGTCCTCCCAACCAAAGGACTTGGAATTGGACACATGGCCTGACTTTTCCCAAGTCTTCCCCTAAACCTCAACATATGCTTGTATACTGTAGCTACAGCAGTTGATGCTTTTCAGGATCCAAACATCAATATTTAAATTGAGCATAGCAGCTCCATCCCTGTGTTTCAAGGATACTGTTTCCTGCTCGCTCTCTTTTGGGGATTTCTATATTCTAGCATAGAGATGCCCCAGTTCCTCTGCCCAAGGTTTCTGCATCTTAGAAGAATGGAGGAAGGTTTGCTTATCATAGCACTCTTCCCATAACATTTGGGCACACTGCAGCTAAAAAAAAAGGTGGGAAGGCAGGGAAAGAACTGTGAAATTACAGTATAAATTACTAAAATTAGACCTTTCTTAAAACATGTGAAGCATTGCCCAGAAAGACTGTGAAGTTCACATCAAGGTATCAGGGTCACTGTTTGCTCCAGATTTATCCCTTAGAAAGTACTTCTTGTCGTGACGATAGACGTCGAGACACTTACCTTGAAATCATGTAAATATGTGACATAAGAAGCCACATCACCTGCTTGATGCTCTTAGTCATATGGTTTAGTTTCAGGTAGTCCTGCAAGGAGCAGAGGGTTGGAATTGGTGAACCTTACGGGTCCCTGCCAACTTGAGATATCCTATGATTCTACGTGTAGCAGAAAACTTTACAGATTTACAGCTGGCAAGGGACTGCTAAACAAAAAGAGGAATATAGTCTCTGTCTCACAAAGCTCTTAAGCTGCAGAGTGCTGGAAGGCAGAAGGTTATACCAGAGGTATCAGTGTATATTCACTCTCCCCTTTACTCCTTCTCAGAGCTCCCACGCACAAAGTATGTGCCCCAAAACACATACATAGGGTCACCCACGTATGCACCATACATACTGAGCAGTTCGTTAGTTTTCTTGTTCTGTTTTGCATGTGCAGAGCATGGCCACAGGCTGCTGTTTCACAAAAAAACTGCTCTGCCTGACAGCAGTGCCCGCTCTTTAACTGGTCACATTTCCTCACGACTGGGAGATGGGACGGACTGGTCTCATGCACCACCTCAGCCAGTCTTGCAGGAGGCTTAGCTCCCATGGTCCTTTCTACTTGTAAGCTGTGCACGGTGCTCTTTCCCACTGGGTATGCAGTTGGGAATCTCACCGGTGTGCAGGGAACAGCGCTGAGGCCCCAGGTGCGTTGTGTGCATCGAGCCTTCCCAGCACAACCCCAGATCCTGGGGCCCTGCCTCTGGACATCAGGACAAACAAAAGATTATGTTCTTATGGAGCCAGAACATTATTTATTCTCTGTTGCACTAGAACAAAAAAAATCAAATGGAAATTCAAAATACTTCTTTTGAGGTGGTTTGATTGTTTTGTGTTAATTGTACAGATAGTAATATGTGTGACAATTTTTAAACAATGCGTTTTGCCAAGCAGCTTCCTAAAGTCATGGCACATTCACGTTTTAAGTTTGAAGTGGAAAGCCTTTACATGGAATTTAAAATAAAACCAAATGAGATTCCTACTTTAAATAGTTAAATTGTTGCAAAATTTGCTCAAAAGGCTTTATTTCAGTTACAATAAAAATCCCAACCATTTCTCAGTAATAACATTGCGGTTGTGATTTCCAGTTAGTACTGTGCCTGTGGTGAGTGGTATACAGTGATGCTGTTTCAGTCTCTGCCATGAGACTAGGTCTTAACACCTAAGTCGTATTTCTCCATAAAGAAAAGACTATGGGTTGTTTTTCTTATGGAAAGAATTGTTTTCACTGAAATGACACAAAGGATCACAACCTGCTAATGTATTCCCATCATTTATTGAACTTCTTATTAGTGAAGTCTCTGGGCATTTACAGTCTTACAGTAAAGAAAAGGGACGGAGCAATCATGATAATTCTAGAAAGTCTCATAGGAGATTATCTTCCAGGAACCTAATATAGGGCTGTTTTGCAAGCGATTTGACGTGAGCAGGCGCTGACAGAATTCACAATCCTGAAAAACTGACTCAAGTTAGTAGGAGCTCTTCTGATTGTCATTACTGGCACTGTTGACTTCCATCAGTGTTCGTGTAACTTTTGCCCCTTACAAACAAAAGAGAGAGCAAATGTGAATTTATAGAGGAGAGAGGCCTTTTCACTCCATCGGCGTCAGCTGGGCACCATGGGTGCATTGGGACACAGGAGACAGAGGTACCCTTCTGGCCACACAGACCTTTATTTTTCAAGTGTCCTGGCCAGCAGATTCAAACTGCATCGTCCATCTTCATCCAGTTGTCAAATGTCCCACAGCGACTAACTTTTTTAACTAACAGCCCACAAACGCACTTGGGCAACTTGAGAAGAGGGAAGGTGCAAAGTCAGCTCTACCGTCCACCTTCACGTTAATCTTAGCTTAGGCAAATGACGGAGGTGGTTCTGGAGGCCTCAGCTCACACTTTGTCAGGTAAATTGCTCTCAGAGACTTTGAAAGTTTTGTATTAATTAGATCCACATGTACTTTTTAACGGCACCAATTTCCAAATCTAAGGCCAGCTCCAAAGCAATACATTTTGGAGCCTCTCTACCATGCTTTCCCTGTGTTGAAACAAAATGCCTCAAACTTTGTTGGCTATAGTTATGTTGAAAGGAGGTGTGGCAGAGTAAAAGAATGTGAATTAGAACCTCTTAAAAAGCCTTACAGAGAAATGTACAAGTTATATTTGAATTTCCCTACCTTAGAATTCTCTCTTTGAGTTTCTTGAATTTGTTTTCTTTTCTTTCACAATCTTCCTTAGAAATGATTTTGTTAATCAGGTAAAATGTTAACCTTTTTAGCTCTGTACTGCTCTTGTCCTGATGAGTCATTACGCTTTCCATATCATGTCATTTGCACCGTTTAAATACTTTTGTTAGGATAGATTCCCCCAAATATATAGGTGCTCTCTCCCCGACATCACATCAAACGTAGAAGGCTTAGGTCAAACGGTTCTCATTATTCTTTTACTTCTGGCTCCAATGGAAAGGGCTCGTTCCCAAGGGGTCGTAGTCTCTGAAGGATAAGCCATCTGGATGTATTCATACAGCAGGCTTGGGTAACCACTCCAGTACGCCAAACATTTCCCCCCTGCGAGTGGGCAGCTCGTGCCCCAGCTCTGTTCTGCCCTCAGCCCGGCGTGTTTGCCTGTTTGAGTGTTTGCACGTGCAAAGACAGGTTTTAGAGCCTGTTGCGTACTTCGCGGTGAGTTTTGTTGTGGACAGCCTAAGTGCTGTGGACTGCTCAAGGTTTTGCTACCCAGGGGCTTCAGCTGCGTCAGGGCACTAGGAGACACAGAAGCAGAGGACTTCTGAAGAATCTCAAAAACCAAGGCGATGGCTGTGCTTTTGTTCTGCAGCCTCCACTGCAGGCACACGAAGGGCTGCCAGGTGTGCATGTGAAGTGTTAGACAGCCCATGAAGCTTCCAGAGCAAGTGCTGTCCTTGAAAAGCACAGCTGGCCGGGGGAAGAACTTCACTCAGAGCAAAGGATGACTGAAGTAAAAATAAAATGACATATGAATGTAGAATAACTCTTTCAAATTTAGATTGTGCTTGCTTACTTCAAAAAAACTAACTGCTTTCTAGAAAGCCCTTCCCATGTGGTTTTAAGTTTTAAAAGTTTGCCAACAGTAGGAGATTATTTCAGTGACACAATTTATGCCATAGTGCCATAATTTCATCTGGTTTTAAGAGAGATAACAAGTAAATACTTTATGCGTTTGAATATTGTACCTTGGAAAAGTCACTTTCAAAATTAGTAAGTCTAATAATATGTATTTCTGAAAGGACAGCAGGAATTAATTTACTTCCCAGAATATGCATTAATTTCTGGTGAGTAATGCTTCATACTCTGAGAGTGATTAGTCGTATTTTTACATCTCCCACAATTTATCATGATTAAATTCACTGCCAAGTGCCAAGCATATTCAGATGTATTCCTAGCATAGCAGCTTTTGCTTAACAAAACGATCTGCTAAGCACTGAACACCTCTGTTTGACTCTAATCAATTGTTGTTAATGACACTTTCAAATACTTTTTTTCCATTGCTTTGGGAGATGTTTCATTACTCCATTGCTTCATTTTATTTGAAATCTTAAGGACTTTTTAATGATACAAGATAGGTACCGATGCTGTCATTTAATTGTTTTTATTAAAGATGCATAGCCCTTCTCTCTGTGACCGCATGAGCACAAATTCAGCTTAAGTGTTCAGCATAACATCTAAGAGAAATGGGAATGTGTGAGAAGTGCATCCTTTTTGTGATTTGTAGAGCATGTTAGAACCAGGCTGTGAGGAGCCTTTGCAGAAGAATGGCGAGCTGGGGTGTAGCAGGGGTCTGGACAGCAACCTAGTTACCTGCTACTATCTTAATGGCAGCTCGTCAGCTGAAAACCTCTGATAAAATAATTTCTTGTTGCAAAACCAAAATGAGTTATGCGACTTGCAGAATAAATGTATTTTTATCCTGAGTGAAAAGGATGTTTTACTAATAATGAAGTGTTCCCTTTGATTTTGCTATTTTAGTTTTCAAGTCTAGTGTATTTTTTATTGCAGTCATATTTTATGCTTGAATGATGGGACTGTTTCATCCAAAGTTTGTACCATTTCATTGCTTTCCAATTTCGGCTCAAAATTCTCATTTTTGAGTTGTTTCTTCAGAGCATGTGCTCCTTCGTTCATGTGGGCATTCATACTTCTTGACCTCCTTCTACTGTCTGTAGTTCCAGGATGAAGTTGCCTCATTACTTTGCTTGTGCTGATGCAAATATAGCTCTCAATTCCAGACTCCAAAACTTTTTGTATCAAGCTGGTTTTTAGGTTGACAGCAATGCACAGTAATTTTCCTTACCGACTGAAATTTTTAATATTTGATAAGTCATATAGAAGTGCTAAAAATAGCTCAGGATTTTAATGGCCATATTTGAAGGCTGAAAGACCACTGGGAGAGAGATTTCACTTTAAGGCCATCCTACTTCATAAAATCTTAATCACATGGGATAAGATCCAGTATGCCTACCCAGCTTGCATCTAGGTATTGCAACTCTGCATCTGACTATCTAGCTTGGATCTGAATTTTAGATGTCTAGTGTAGAAAGCCGCCCAAAATAAACACCTGCATTCCCTGTCAAATGAATGGAAATCTCTAAAGTGCTCCAGAGGGGGATCCTGTCTGCTTAAATTCAAGCATCTAAGTAGGTATTTATCCCATAGCTCAGCAGTTGAATTGAAGAGGTAAATTTTACTTCAGTAATTCAATAGGTAATCTCTCAACAGGTGCAAAAATGAAATGAGCAAACAAATATCTGCTTATGCAACAGTCACACCATTGGTGTGTGTAGAAGAGAAGGTAGGATGTGATCTGTCCGTTCCACCTAGAAACCTTACCGAGGGCATTTTGTCCTATGCCATTATTGGCATAGATGGTTCAAAAATGGTTATTTGTGAAAACTTGCTTTGCCTGTAAACCAAATAAAACCAAGATAATTTCTTCTTAGAAAACATATTTGCTTCACTTTAAAGGTACTTTTTAGATATATGTATTTTTAAGGTATTACTTTTAACAAATTATTTTTTTATGCTAGTTCAGCAGCAATACCTGTGTGTGTGACCTTCACCTTAAAAATGTGGAGGTGTTTTGTAGAGGTCCAAGGGGAGCATTGTCAGCAATCAGAACTCCTTTTGTACAGAAGTTTCTGATTGATAGAAAAAAGATGTAAGACTCTTGTTGGTGTTACAACCTTGGTAATTTAAAAGTAAATTTTCAGCAATATTTTCCAATTTGAGATATGAGGGTCCGTCCTCAACAAGTGACAAGCAAAAAATAGATAAACCTTTAAAACACAAACATGAGCTTTAATAGAATTTTGCATCCTGGGGGTATGAGGCAACCTTGTTTTTCCAAAGGTGATGGACAACGTGGCTCTCTAAGCAAGTTATTTTAAATAAATTTCAGCTTGACATGGGGTAACATTATTAACTTAATGGGCTGGAAGAATCGTGAGTCCAAAGAATAAATTTGATGTTTAAAATAAATAATAATAGACTACCCATGATCAGAATTTGACTGATGTGTTCCTGTTGCTTTGAACAGGTTTTGATACACAACTTTTCTACAGTAGTTCCTGATTTTTAAAAAGGTTGCCATTATAATGAAGATCATGAACAAAACAGAAGATGAAAGGCTGTGTTGTGACCAGTCCTGCACCAGCAGAGCCCAGTGTGAAGGACAGACACCCTCCTTGGCCATGGCCACCTTGCTTCTTGGCACCGTAAACTGTCTGAACAACTTTGGTAGCTGCCTGGGGAGAGGGCAAAAATTAGTTTCTTTGACACTGTGGGGCTTGTTTCTGTCTTTTTCTTCATGCCTTCAGTTTGAAGTGAGATAGGACGTGCCTGAGTTGCACACAGCAGAGGTTGATAATTGGCCAGAAATGTGTTGCTGTCTGGTGTCTGTCCAGAAGCCTTCCAGTTCAGAAGCGAGTGAGCAGAATCGTGCCCTCACAGCCCGGTTGGTTTCTTTCCACGCTTGCCTCTTCCCCAGGCATCTGTGTTGGCCAGCAGTGGCGAGGCAGAGAAACGTGTGGACGTATGGACCAGTCTTGTAGAAAATACTGTAAGGAATTTATGCTGCTTTTACTCTTCCTGCTTTATTGAAGAGCAGAGAATGTCATCTATATTGCAATTTCGTGTTGCTTTCAGATGAAAAGTAATTAACGTTTAAGCCACTTAGAAGGTGAGATCAGCATTTCTTTTACTTCAGTAAGTCTATATTTCTTGTGGTTTAAGTTTTCTGTGTTTAGAGCTTTTTTCATGAGTTAAGTATGATTTTGCAATAGGCATTTTAGATCTATGGAAATGTGCATCAGATGTATAACAAGTCAGTTAAGGTGGTATATATGAAGCATAAAACTATTGATTTGAAATGTTTATTGAGAAATAAGCTGAGAAGCTACATGGGTATTTATAGATTATGGATGTTTCACATAGGTAAATACTGCCAGTAAGCTTAATGTTTCCTCTTTTACATTTCATTTCAGTTTTTGTATCTTGTTTAATGCATCCTAGGTTTTAAATAACCCAAATAATTTCTAAACAGGATAGTCATTGATATAGTCTGTTCTGAGATGAATGTAAATTCAAGTGCAGAACGCAGCAACTGTTAAAGAGGGTTACAAAAGTCAATATTTAGACTATTACCAGTATCTAATAAAGCTGATTCTGGAATACATTTAGCAGGTATATCAGGTGTATTAAAGTAACAGGCTATTTGTCTACAAAACAGTTACAAGAAGGATATTGCTGGCAAATATTACTAGAATAACTAGCCCTCATTATTGAGGCAGTCCCTCCTGCTTGAGGAGTGTGTGTGCTTATAAAAAATTAATCAAATTGTGTTGATATTTTCCTTTTTAATGTAATGAACCCCATTTCCATTAATTTGCTAAGCATCTGTCTTATCCCTATGTACCCTTGAAAACCTTGCCCTTCAATTACTGTTACTTTAAAAGAATCTTCAGCTCCTGAATTAGTCAAGGAACATTTGACAATGTGTTTCTTTTTAATTTTTTTAAATTATTTTTGTAAAAATATTGTTAAAACCTTTTGTGTGCCTGATCCATCTAACACATGGAACTAACTGCTGAGAGCTGGATTTTAGGCCGGTCACTTGAAGTTAGTGAAGCACCTGAAGGCGCAGAGAGACACCTATTGTTACTGGTAGAGTTTTGGGGACCTGAGTCTCTTTGATTTCCATTAATTTCAGTGGACATTGGGCATATTACCAGCTTCTGAAGTTCCTATTCTATACATTCCAGTACCTTCAGGTTTCTGACTTTTAAATATCTGGTCCTCAAGGTATTTTGTGTTTAGCTAACTAACCTTTGTAATTTGTTACTTGAACTTAGCCATTCTAAATTCTTTTTGGCAAGATCAGCATTAGACTTGCAATTACTTGATCTTACAGTGTTTCCCAGTGGGAAGGTGAAATACTAAGATTTTCCTCCGCATGTCCTTCTCGGTTCCGCATGCTACAGTGCTGACTTTTGTTCAACAAGGATGCTGTGCCCTGAACAACAAGCTTTTGGGTGTAAAGGTACTGCAGGAGCACACACACGCTCACGCTGCAGGGTAAGCAGCTCCTGTCCTTGGGAGCCAGTCTACACCTCTCATGGGGGGTGATTTGGGTTCACAGGTTAAAACCCCCAAAGTGAGAGAAAAAGAAGACAGCATAAGTGGTGGAGAAATGTAGAAAAAAGGGTGAAACACTTTTTCCTTCTAAAGACCATCTGTATTCTAGACAGAGCACATACTGGTACGCCTCAGCCCAGTGCCTACCATGCAGGGGCAATTTTAATAGCCTTCCATTTCTCTTCTTCACTGCAGCTGCAGAGCTGCTTATACTGTGGCACACTCATATGCTGAGAGGTGAAAAGCATTTTTATGTTGTCTACTGTAAAACCAAATTTCATTCAGTGACTCATTTCTGAGTGAATTATTCCCAGAATTCTGTCCCTGCTATGAGTTTGGAAGCCAAGCCTAAATGGTGGCTTGGTTAGACCATCCATCTATATTGGCTGCTTGCTTTCATTCCTGTGCTGGGATTAGGTCATTTCCTATTATGAATTTACAGCAAGCCCCTTTCAGCAGTTCAGTAGACCAGAACCCAAGTCATATGTGGTCTCCCTCAACTCTAAGCAAAAAAGAAAAGGAATTCTAGCAGCCTTCCAGTACCTAAAGACAGTCTACAAGAAAGCTGGAAGAGGGACTTTTTACAAGGGCATGTAGTGACAGCACAAGGGGGAATGGCTTTAAGGTGGAAGAGGATGCATTTAGGTTAGATGTGAGGAAGAAATTCTTCACTATGAGAGTGATGAGACACTCAAACAGGCTGCCCAGAGAAGCTGTGGATGCCCCATCCCTGGAAGTGCTCAAGGCCAGGCTGGACGGGGCTTTGAGCAACCTGCTCTAGTGGAAAGTGCCCCTGCCCCGTGGCAGAGGGGTTGGAACTGGGTGATCTTTAAGGTCCCCTCCAATCCAAACCGTTCTATGATACTATGAATTTTAATTGTTCCTTTCACAGAGTTCTGTGAAATCAGAAAAAAGAACTTGGAGTAAGAGATAATTTTAAATAATAGATTTCAAGATTCAAAACAACCTTCTCATGACAGCTAAGACGTCCTGCTGCAGCTCAGTTCCTGGGTGTGTCTGTAAAACTGGAGTGAGTGAAAAATCAGTAAGGGGAGGGAGAATCGTTCCTGGAGCAGACTGAATTAAAGGGAGGACCCCATAAAAAAAAAAACCACAAAACAAAACAGGAAACTCTGACTGACACCTTTTAAGACAAAAGTAATTAAGTTAATAGGATTCTGTCAACTCAGAAATTACAATAAATAGTAGTACCTAACCTAATCTATTCGTGGCAATAAACTGATCTTGAGGTAATGCATTTTAAGTCTCAAGGGTAATAAAAAAAAGTCACTGTATATCCTTAAAGATCTCTCAGGATACAGTGCACCTCAGCTGTTAATCATTGATCTGTCTAAAAGAGACCTGATACGGCATCAGACGTATTTGCAAAAGTCAAAGACGGTGTGTGTGCTACCACCAGCAGGTCGCAATTGTAATGCTGAGTTTGAAGTATCCAGTTATGGATGTTACGGATTGCTGTCAGGAACTTCATAAAAAAAGGTAACCGGTAGGTTCAGGTTGTGCAACTTCTCAGCACATTTGCTGAGGGGAAGGCTCTCTGTTGTGGTTTAAGCACAGGCCTGGGAGCCAGGAGGTCTGGGTCTATTTGTGGCCATGTGCTGTGACTTTGAACAACTCAGGTTAACTTTTACAGGCTTCTGCATGTCTGGTATTATTTATACGCTTAGATAAAAGCATTGCAAAGTGTTGCAAATGTAGTCACTACACTGCCTTCTGAGGGCATCTTTGCTTTCAAGGCAATGGGAATGCTAGGAAGACAAGCAGGAGGAAGTTTGCGGGTTTTTTTCCATGTGGAGTCAGTGTTAGTAACTTCTCGAAGTTCACATGTGCTCAACTTCACTATTATGTATGTCTTTCCTCCGAGGAGTAAGTGTCACCCTGCATGCAGATGGATCAGGACCCCTTTCCCTTCACATCGCCTCAAAGCTTAAGGTCTGTGAGGAAATACCACTCCTCCGCCTTTATGGGGCATCGTTTTGTCCTCCCTCCAGACCCCAGTCAGCCAGGACAAGTCACCTAAAGGCTGCTATGGGAGCCTGATGTGTCCCCAGGGCATCTCTATGCTGGAGGGGTATGTGGGAGGGTGGTTTGTAATCTGTTTCAGATCTCAACAGGCTACACAAGCAATGCTGCTTATGGGGCTGGGTGCGTTTATATCGCACATTCCTCATGGACTGGCTGCTCCAAGGCAGATGTTGCACGTTCTCACATCCACTTGTAAGTCCTCATGCAGATGCCCAGGCTCCTAAGGGACCTTGCTGCAAAGCCCCAACTCTCAGCAACCTGCATGGCCCCAGCCAGCTGTGGTGGGGGCTCAGCTGTTCCCCCCAGGCAGGGAAATAGGTGGGAACAACCTGGGTCTGCCAGCCTGGTCTAAACCAAGTGTTTGTGTTAGTTTTAACTGGATTTAATGAAAGTATAACCTGGTGCAGCAGTTGCAAAGGCTGTGAGTGTGTGACAGCAGAGCAGTGCACGTCCGGTACATAATACTGTGCATCCCCTGCAAGCAGCATGTAAGGCTGTAAACTTCCCTGCTGAAAAAGCGCTGAGATGAAGCAGCAATAAAATACTCTCTCTCGAGTCTTGGAACACTAGAGGGCAATATAGTAATATAGTCCCGCAAATCTCAATCGCGGTGCTTGCAGCTCGCAGGTTGCGATAGGGATCGACATTTTTCATTTTTCGGTGCTTACCTGAATTGTTAGCGATCCATCTATCGCTAATCATACACATCTCTGGTCGTAGCTACAAAGGACACTCACTCTCGGTTTTAGGTTCTAGTATGCATGACTAAGTAATGTTTCTCTGTCTGGACAAGGCAAAAAGACGGGATCGCAGATTTGTTTGTTCTTTTCATGCTGCGGCTGGTTCTGGCCCCGTCCCCTTCTGCACTGTGCTTCCCCATCAGGGGGTGGAGGAGAATTTGCACAGAGGTGACTGCACCTTTCCCTTCTGGCCGCAGAGCAGGTCGAAGCTGGTATTTTACTTTGTCTCTAGCTGTGCACTGGACAGTAATAGCTATGTAGAAAGTAAAATTAAAACTGGATCACTGAAGCCGCTGGAAGATGCAGTGTTCTTTGTGCAGCCTTGGCGGTGGCTTTTGTGCAGGAGGTGGTGGGTGGTTTTGATTTTCTGCTATCCCGTGACGATGGGACAATAATAGTTGGAACATGAAAATTAAGAACTGTTTTCTTTACTGTCTGAGACAGGGAGCTGTGAAATTCTGTCCATATTAATATCACAAGGCGTAGAGCAATGTTTTTATTAGGCTGTTCTGCTACAGTTTTTTTCTTCCTGCAGCAGCTCTGACAGATAGAACAGCAGCAGGAGGGAGAAAAATAAAAGGAACTAACCTGAATTTTTACTGCAGGATTTTCATCACAGAATAAGAGTGTTATATAGGAGCACACTGCCATCAGGTAGAAAATTAATAATGTAGAAAACTGCGTAAGATCTCAAACCTTTGATGTCACATGCTGTGTAATGCTCAGGTTTAGCTCTCCCTGGCACCCATAATTTTCTAAGGACAGCTGAGAAGAGGCCCTAATGTCCAAGACTGTTGTGAACTCTGGTTTTTCAATCTGAAGCAAGTTCTGGAAATGCTATAAGAGTTGCAGATTTTGAGTGCATTTAGGTTGTGGTTGCACGAAACAGCTGGAATACTGAAATACAGAAAAAAATTCACCTTGGAAAGCTTTTGTCTGGTTGTCTTGACACCAGCCTCAATAAGTTTGCCCCCACCTCACTGTCATGTAAGACTGATCTTACACAGGGTCCTCAGGTGTTACTATAATCCAAAGACTAAATCCTGCCCCCAGCAGTCACGCCTGCTACTGTCTCTGCTTTAGGAGATTTATGTCTTTGGCTGTTCACAGTTCTGTGACCAGTGGGTGGAATGGACTTCTTGTACTTGGAATTAAAAAATAGGTCTCAGTCTGTCTTTCTTTTGCAAGTGTTGACAAACTCAGCCTTCCTAAAGAAGGTTTCACAGATGTGGCTGTGCTGGCAGAGTGCAACCCTCCTAAATTTGCTTCTTACGAGGAGGGGGTTTTTGCCTGTACAGCTTAATGCAGAAACAAGTACGATGGGTCAGCAAAAGGGTTTCCTGCGAGTGTGACGGCCCTACTGGCTGTTTTCTGGTAAAGTTGCATATTTTATGGACAAGATATTTTTTCACAGTGCTGACTGGTGTAACCGTTCTAGTGATGCCTCCGGCGTGTAGGTGAGGTCTCAGTGATGCCAGGGTTGTACTGAGTAGTAGCAGCCGCTCCACTTTGCTGGGGCCCGAAGAGGACAGGCAGGTGGTGCTTCCCATTCCTTTTGGAAGGCAAGGGAAGAACAAGCTCCAGATTCTTCTGATATGACAGTCTCTGCTGGAAGAAACAGGGGACATGTTCATACATAAAATGAAGGTATGATATTAGCTTCTTTTTGTCAGCTTGCTTCAACTACCTGTGAGAACACTGATTTTAGCACATGGTAGCAACTCACCCACACACCAGGATCCCCGGAGGCTCCTGCTCCCATCGCTAACTCATGCAGAAGCACCCACCACTGCTGTCCCTTCCCAGCACTGCCTGAGCCTGCCCTTGCTCTGAGGTGCCAGCAAGCCCTCAGCACCCTGCCCAGAGGGAAAACAGGCTTCCGCTCCGCCTGTGCAATACTGTGCTTTGTAACTTCTGAGTCTGTGTGCTTTAAAGATTTGAGAGCTTACACTGTCCCCCTGGATAGCTGATTTTTTTCCTTACATTAGTTTGCATTTCATCACAGCCAGGCAGGGTTGCTCTAGTTTGCTTTTCCATTTCTCACACGGTGAGCCAAATGGTGATAAGCTCCTTTGCACCTGCCATACCATCAAAATCTGCTAGATATTTACCTACCCCTCAAATTATAGTTTAAGTGTTTTGTTTCATCCTTAGGTTGTTAATAAGTTTCAAGCTGAAGCCCTTTCTCAGATGGCATTGCAAATGTTATTTCAGTTACACGCTAATGCGTTAGTGGCACTTCCAGTGGGGCGAGATTGCCTGCCAGAATAAAAAAAAATGTTATTTACAATAAAGGCACGTAATGGATGTTGGCATATGTGGCTTTGTAATGTCGTATCTGCATGACTGCTAGTGAAAGCCGAGGTGAGCAGCAAAGGTTTCTTCCTACCGTTCCCACTATTTGGCAGAGAGGAGCAGACAGCCTAGCTCAGAACTGCTAAACCCATCACCCTTTGTACTGCACGGAAGCAAGGGAATGATGCTTTCAGCTGGCATGTGCACTTGATGCCCATTTTTTAGCCGCTTGAACACATGCAGAAAAAAGCCACAGTAACAGAAATCAGTTATGGATGAAACATCCTGGAGAGCATTTCCTGAAAACAGTCTCAAGGTATTTTGCTTTAATTGTCTGAATAACTTAAATTCCTCCTCTCTGTGGTGCTTTCATGAGATCATGTTCTGCAGTGTGGTTTTTGCTACTGTGCATTATGTATTACTGATTTAATTCCTACCACAAGAGGTGCCAAGCCATTCCCAAAGGCGCACAGATACTCGCAGAACTTAGACAGGAAAAACTGAGGTGACAAACCCAAACTAAGCAATATACTCACCAACAGATTTACAAATCAAATATGATATGGTAAATTTTGTCCAGGCATGCATGATACTCTGTGAACTTCAAGTGCGTGAAGTTTATTCCAGTCACTATCTCAAATTCATTTTCCTTTAAAATATTAGACTGGGAATAGGGTATATCTACACTAATGCTGAGTGTTTCACTCAGTGGATTGCTGTTAAAGACCAAAAATTGGAAGTCATATATGCTGAAGTAAAACAGTATAGTAGTGGGCCATATGGAAACAGTTCTGAGTGTTATGAACAACCGATAGGATACAAATGTCTTTTTTTGTCTCTTCCTCTAGTAAACACTTAGAGAAAGAATCCAGCCTCAAATCATACGCTTGCTTTGTGTTAGCAATAAACAGCCATTTGTTAAAAATGATCTGTTTTGATAAACCTGTTCTTTGACATTTCAGGGTTTCTTTCTTTGAAATTGTTCCTCTGTGTTACCCAAACTGCAGTTAACTCTTCTCATGTCACTTACAGAATAGCTAGAAACTAATCTCTTCAAATTCATCCATGCTGCTGCATATCCAGAATATTTAATAATCTCAGTTTCAGCATCTGCTACTCAAGGGTGCTTCCTTATATTCCAGGTATAAGGAAATGTGGCTTTTCAGTCCTTTGTAGCTTAGGAAGGACTGGAGGAAGAGAGGGTTAAGCTGCAGAATTATTAACTTGAAATTAAGGAACAGAAATGTGGTGGAAGAATGGGACAGGAACAAAGGGGAATCATGTTTGTCAGAGGCTGAGGCAGAAAGGGATGACCCAGTAGAGACTTAGCACAGAGTGTGACCTGCCATGGGACAATCCAGAGGAAAGTTAAGCAGGAGCTCTGTTCCCACTGTCTCAAAAAGCAGGGATGAGAACCAGGAAGGGGAGGCAAAAGAAAGGCCGCAGGGAACCATAATGCATAAATCTGCCTGTGTGACACCGTACGCGTTACGGACAGCCATGTAGACCCTCCCTTGTCTCTCTCTTGACTCAGTCTGGTTACCAGCAGGTGACAACTGCTAGGCTGACTATAACTGAAGGCAGCAGCTGATGGTGGAAGATTGTTCAGGTTTTTACAGCTTCCAGTATTAAGTACTTGCCTAGCAGTATCACAGAGAAAATTCAGAGATACATTGGAGAACTTTTTGACACCTTTCCCATACAAGGTGGCCAAGGATGGCAGGGTCACCCAAGAACTCTGTGTTTTCATGCTGAACATCACACCACCGTGGTAACTTTTAACAATGCCTTACACTTCTATGAACACTCACCTGATTCACAGTTTCATGAAATAGTTAAGGAATAAGAGGATTTGGATTTATTTCTGGTTGAAGGGTGAAATCGTGAACAGAACATTTACTTCCTCTGTTTAAATTTCAGTTGCTTTGTTTGAAACAAGCTCAAGGCAGAAGGCTTTGAAGCTTACCTTTGGTTGGTTATTTTAAGCAGTTTAAGCAGCAGAGTAGGAGGGTATCACTGGCAAATAAAGCTTTGTATTTTTGACAGAGAGTCTTGTGACATTTCAGTAAATTGGATCCTTATGCAGCAGAAAGACTGATATGTGTAGCAGCATTTCCTATGTGTAAGCTTCTTCACCTGAACAAGAAAATCCTTCCTTTGCGGTAAGGCAACTTTTGCATCATCCTTGCAGGGTGGGAGAGAGAGACCTACTGGTTCAGATCCCGTGCATGCTAACATCACATGTCCAAGAGACATACCGTTGATTCTGCCTGAGGATTTGTTGGCAATCTTTACAAATCCAGACTGTAGGTTAATTGTTTAAGGACATTTAAAAAAGCAGCATTGACACTGCTGGGCCAAGCTTTGGATAACTCCTTTTTAGGGTTTCTATGAATGTGAACATGTCAGGATAAACTATTTACTTTCTCAGTGAAAGTTTCCCCTTTCCTCTCCTCTCCAGAATACAGAAAGCCCAAAAGGGAGCCAGCTTCCGTTAGCCTCTCTCTGCACCTTCCCCACAAGGTCTGCAGAGGTTTCAGCCCAAAACACGTATTAGAGAGAAACCCCCTACTAAGTTCATACTCAGTAAGTTTACAAGAAAAATATGTTGTTTTCTTTCTGGACTATAAAGTCAGTGGGGATCTTATGCAGGAAATATTAGAACACAGTTACCTGTAATACAATTAATCATACCAAAGATTTTTTTTTTAAATTGGAACTTACCTGGAAAGGACTGTTGTTGATGTGCAAGGCAGAAGCCAATCTCAAATGGCTGCCCTTAAAGCTGTGCCAGCTCTGTAGAGCTAAGCCAAATAGACCTTTAGATCGGCATTTTCACCCAAAAGGAGCAAGGAATAGGGCAGGAATGTGTATTTTAACAATCACTTTGCTGTGCTTCAGTAACACTGGGTAAGCAAAGTTAAGAGATGCACTTGAATTCTGGACTCTGCAGTGTACCATGGCCTGGAAGTAGGGAACAAAATGAAGGACACTTAATAAGCACAGAAAGTTTGAGATATTTGCACCCAAGTGCCGCTGAAATTAAAAGTCAAGTGCAGTCAATTCTAAAGGCAGGACTTGATTTATGAACAGATGATTTTTGGGGCTGACTACAGAATTAAGCAAATGATGACAGAATAAAGATACCACAGTGTATCCAAAATATCACAAATATAACCTAGGGCACTACTTGATAGTTTTAATCCTACAGACTTCATCATCCAGTTGAAATACTTTCTTCTTGAAATCTTTCTGATTTTCTTAGGCCTTGAAATATGAGTCAAAATATATTTTTAGCTGGTCACTAGGCAGTTTCGAGGTTTTATTCCTATCCCATGTATTCGTTTCACAGCACATATTTTTCCTACCTTATAAAAGCTGTCAAACTTATGAATGGTGCTGCTAAAATTACTTTTGCTTCATATTGCTTCTAAAAATACTTTATTTTAAAAAATACGAAGATGGGTGACTCGTCTTTAGTTTAAGGAGTGGAAGGAGGGGCTGCGCATCTAATATTACTCTTTTCAGACTGTTTCCTGACACAGTTTTCTTAGTGTAAATGTTATCAGTTCTGTAGCTCACTGGAGCCTGGATTTTTTTATACCTGTAAGAGAAAGCTTCCCAGAACCATACCACAGGTGTGCACCTACTGTCGCTCTTAAGAAAACTCTTTATTTGCAAGATCCTCAGGAGAAGCTCCTGATGATGTCGGAGAGGCAACCGAGAGGAAGAGGTGGGGAGGAGAAGGGAGATGTGCTATTCCTGTCTGAAGTGCTCATAGGTGTAACCCTTTCACTGGATGTTCACTGGACGAAATCCTTTCCTCCACCACTAAAGCATTTCATCTTCACTTCAGTACAGACACAAATTTCACCCAAGAGTTTTTTCCACTGATGCTAATTACATTTGGATCATACTCACTGCATGTAAAAGATTGTCTTGGGAAACAGTAGAGAGGCAATTTCCACTGCTAACAGCTCTTCAGAACAACTAAACTCAAATCCCACTTTGTAGTATTCGTAGTATGTTCTTTTGATCTGTTTTTAATACTGTCAGCCATGGAAGTGCTTCTACCCTTTGTCGCCGTGTAGCTTACTTGTAAACTAATGATGTACCCTGTAAAGCTCAGAATAACAAAACTCTGCTTCTGTCTGCTCATGTAGGGAGAGATTACTCGTTTGTCTTCCAGCCTTACAAGTTGTGTTCCCTTTCTGGAATACATGTATCTTGCCACACAAAGATATTTTTATTAACCTGAGGGTCACCTGAGGTGGTAAATGATCTCTTCCTTGCATACCTTTGCCTGTGAGGTGGTAGATAATATATGTCAGGGCTGATTTCTCCCTAACATTTGGCGATAAGCACCTCCAGTTCTGGTGGTACTTCATAGCACCCTTCAGAGATACTGGGCTGCAGACACAGGGGGTTCTGCACACCCTGCTTGGTTTCGGTTTCTGACTACCCAGGAAATAGGAAAGCCAAAGAGCATTAGGTTGTCCAAAATCTGTTTCACATATTAGCCCAAAATGCAAACAACAGGTTTATTCCAGCAAAGGGTGGTACTCTGGATAATGGAAATCAAAACCAGAAAGAGAAGCAGAGAACAGCAGCCTGCAGTGTCAGAATATCCCAGCTGCGTGGTGGCCGGGGCTCTGAGTGTGGACTTGGTAGCGATAGCCAAGGTGTCCTTTTGGCAACGATTCCCTGCCCACGGACTGAGTCTCCAAAACTACTGAGCAGAACAGGCAACTTAGTTTGCTGCTCCGATTTGCTTTGGGAGCTGTCCTACCAATGGAATCTACCCTTTTCCTCTTCTTAGGATGGATTCTCCACTTCTGTCCATCTCAGTCCTGCCACCCACCAGCAGGTATATTTTGTGCTTATAAGCAAATGGCTGTGGTGAGGCAGCCTTTTACCCTCTTCTCTGGCACCAAGCTCTGAAATTAAAAAATACAAATAAGCAAGTGTGTTTCTCCCCGCTGTGTTTCTTAATTTGCATATTCCTTCAAGTTTGATTGGCAACTGCGTTTCCAGGACTGTATTATATTTATAAATCATGTATCTGAAATATTCACTATGCATATCCTAACTCTCAGCTTTCTGTTTGTTTGGGTTTATTCAAAAACAGCACACACAATATACAGTAACACAGATGATGCTCAGTACTCTTTCCATGCACCATCCTCCCACCACTTTCGGTCAGGGATTCCCTCCCATCACAGCATCATAGCCCTTTCTGTGCTGAGTCTCTGCTTATGTGGCTCCACGCTAACAACAGCCACGCTTGACCGCAGCAAATGCCAAATACACCCAGTAAGCAGGCAGAATGTCTTGTCTCGGCTCTAAAAGGCCTAACTGAGAGCACCAGATCTCCAAGTGATTGAAACAACTAGCCAAAATGGCTGAGCGAGGAGGAAAAGCTCCATCATGCTTCGTGTGAAAGTCCAAAGCATTTTGGTGACTTTGAGTCTGATTCTAGTGCTTTGATAAAGATGGAAAGCAGAGCAGCAGTTTCTGTTGTCTTTGTGGGAAGGCTCAAACCAAAGCAAAGCACTTGAGATAGGCCATATCTTAAGTGCAAAATAAGTCACTTATTTTGTGAAATACTAAACAAAATTGAATTTTGAAATGCAAAATACAGCACGCCACTGGTTCTAATAATGATCTTCTCTTATTTGCACCAGTTATGTATGAATGCAAGGACATTATGAGGAAGCAGATAAAACTATATGTTGTCTCACTAGAATTACTCAATTCAATTTTTCAGGATTTTTTCTCTCGCCTTTTAGTTGTGCAAAATGAGTTTTCTATAAATAATGTGTCTATGTGAAGATTTTTTTACAATACATTTTAAGATGTACAGGTTATATATATGATGTTCTGAATACCTACATTTTTTTCATATAGTTGCCTTATCATTATTTTACCTAAAGATCAGGTGTCAAGTAGCTGTTCACAGATGAGACAAGCCTGGGCTCTTTAATTCCTTGCTCTGGTTCTTTCAACATCTACTGAAGACCTTTGCGCTTTCCAGCACTCCTGACGTTCCAGTTCACTGCTGAAAAAATGGTGACTTTATCAAAGGCTTCCTGGTCTGGGACATTTTCTCTTCTGCTACAATTCCAGACTTCAGAAGGAATAGACCAACTGAGCATCTGGTGAGTTACCCAGAGTTGCCCAAGCCAGAAGTGGTATTTCCACAGATAGCAACAGTAGCCTTTCTGTGGGCTGCTGTGGAATTTGGCTCTCGCGTTTAAGACCAGACTGCACGTACCTTACTCCTGAGGGTCAGTAGTTCACACGGTAGGCTTGTGCAGGTATGCTCAGGAAAGTCAGGACATCTCCTCATGCACGTAACAGATTGAGCTTCCAAAGAGGAGAACAGAACCTTTCTGCTCCGCTGAAGTTCTTTGAAAAGCTTCCACAGAAGCAGCAGAGAAGTACTCACTCACAAATTCTGTTTAAATTCACTGTCAAACGCTGTAGGAGTCTTGAGGTCTTCACTCAGGATGGCTGAGCAAGGCATCATGCTTACAGAGCTGCCAGGTGCTCAAGTGCACCCACCTCCTCTCCTCACTCCCCAGATGCCTGTAAGAGGCTTTGCACATTTTTTGTAATTCATTTCCACATGGTTCATCCACAGCAGCGCACACTTTCTTCACCTGCTGTTGTTTGGAAGCCCGAGCCACGTCTTAGTTTGCAGGCATCGAGAGTCTGACTGTAGTACTGCTCTATTTGAACCTTTTGCTTCTGAGAATGTAATGCATCTGTCTTACGAGATTTAAAGGATGGGCAGGCATAAAGTGCATGCAAAGTGCTGTCTAACAGAGCAATAGGCTACATTCTTGATCATAAACCTGAAAACATAGTTGTAACTAAGATTATTACAAAAGGAGGACATGAGATAAAACCAAAGTTACGTGTGAAATATTCTCACTGTCTCCTAAACTTTTTCTGAGACTTCTAGCTGTTATAGCCAAGGGCTAATGAACAGATCCAGGGTGCTGCATTTGTAGACTATAATAAATTGTGGCCTGTCCTCACACAACCTCTGTGTTGGAGTTCCTCTAATCCTTAAGAGTTGTTAGGATGACAATTTATATAAATGATATGTCAAAGCAATTCTAGGACCTCCACTTTCTTATTAAGCCATTTAGGGAAATGGATTGCATTTGCAGCCCACCCAGGCTGCAGATGTGTTTGAGACATTATGATGGCTATAACGAATGTGCTTGTAGTGTTGTTCAAGCCTGTCTCGGCTGGGCTGTGCAGAGCCTCTCTTCGTAGGAGAGCTGACTTTCCACAACGGCCGTATCCTCCTGGTAATTACATTGCGGTGTCTTTCTGTCCCAGACAGAATGATTTGTAATGTGAGTTTTTCCTCCTTTTTGTAGCAAAATGCAATTTACCTGTTATGAAAGGCAATGCCTGTAACGGCATTTTGGTTTCACAAATACGCTTGCAAGACAGACACGTAGCCGGTTCTCTATCACCCTCAACACTAAAAACATTAAAATGTGACTTAGTATTTTGAATTCCTTCTGTTCTTTCTCTGGCTTTTGTCAGAGTTATTGGCAGGACTAATGACATTAAGACAGACCACTACATTTAAGAAACACTGTTCTCACAGTTGCATACTGAAGTAGCATAATTCCCCAGAACTATAAACTGATAATCTATTGCATGAAATTTAGGTGTTGTGGCCAGTTTTGACCAATCTTTCACAGACCAGCTTCAGCAGGAATAGAAGAAACATGAGGTGGGGAAAAGACCAGAGTCATAGACAAGTTCCAGAACGAAGAGAGGAATCAAAGAGAGAGTTGTTTTGTTTAGAGAAGTGTAAATATGAGAGAGCAAAGCGCAGGCAAAATAAAAAATGGTTTAGGGACCATGTTTCAGACTTCTTCTGTTTGATTTTTTTTTTTCAAAAACAAGAAAAAAGGGAATTGTCGTTGGATACTTACCCAGTAAAACAGATAGGCAGCAGCTGTGAAACTGAAAGTATTTTTCACATGGGGTAAAACTAACCTGTGGGACTTCTACAATGAAAAATATACTGAGACCATAAGTACAATAGGGCTTAGGAGAGGATGGGACTTTTTAGGTGGAATTACGCTGTACTCCCTACAGTGGCAACTGAAAGAATGGGAAACAGGTGCTCTAGGGTTAAATCACATAGATGATGTGGAGGGGGGGAGACTCATACGCATCAGTAAAGCACTGATGCACATTCTTGGCTTTAAATATCTACTTAAACCCAGTCAGCAAATCTCTTTATAAGCAGATACAGAGCTCTGAAGATGTGCTCAAGTCAGTTGAAGTTGAAGGTTCATTATGTGGTGTTTTAATTATGTGCCTGGGTACTTTTCCATAGTATGAGACCTGAAGTTGAAACATGAGGGGTCATGTCAGCAGCAAGCATACTATCCATGAAATTATAAACCATGCAATACAGCAGAAACCCCCATAATGCATATATATCAAAAGACATAACATTTGAAAGCAGTCCTTCCATTGCCACTGCCCTAGCTTCAGCTGGTGAAACATCCAACTTGCTAATATATATGGCTGTCGTCAGGAATCAAGGAATGTTACTGACATGAGAGATAAAAGCAAGTGACTTACAATGTGCTAATTGGTGTGATTATAATATAAATTATTTTGTGCTATGCTCACTTTCCTTTATTCTTGTGAATCTGAGGCTCAGTTCAAGTCATTCTTGGGATCTGTGGCAAATCCCTGAAGTTTCTTCATGTTGAAATATATGCTGAGGAGGGAAAGTCTATGAAAAAGAAAGATGAAAAGTCAAGAAAACAGGCCCTTGGTTGAGATCAATAATAGAGCATTCTGACAGAGTCTTATATCTTATGTATTATCCACAGTTGTTTTGCCTTTTGCATCCAGGTATATTTTCACTCCTTATTCAGCTTCTCTCTTACTTAGGCTTTGGATTCTCATAATCTCCTTTAGTGCTGAACAGCAAAAAATTTTCCTGCAAGCCTGGAGGATCTTCTCTGTTCCCTTTCATCCATCTGTATTATCTGCAGCAGAAGTAGCAGTGATTCTAATTATGGAACTTCTGTAGTCATTAACATTTTATAAATGATTTGTTTCTTCTTTGAGATGGTCCTATTCCAGCAGCAGATAGTCTCACATACCCATCTATTACTGGCAAATTTTAAAGTATTTGGCATTCTGCACCCAGTGGAGTTGCAAAGAACCACCCTTCCCCCATTTGGTACATTCATGGGTACCACTTCTCTGTTAATCTTTTTTTAAAATTTAGTTTGTTTGTGCTTGTGTGCAGTATACAAGCAGGCAGGACAATACCAGAATGTTAGTATCTAAGTGACAAGAGAAGCAATAATGATTTCTGTTTGCTTTTCAGTGCCTTACTCCCCAAATTTTTCCAAATATTAAAAAACCCCCAAGCAACAGAAACTCAGAACTGTCAGCACTGATCAGGCGGTCATTTTGGGTAGCAATTTTGTCATACCCGAGGCACTGTACTTTTTTTGGTTTGGAAATAAAAAAGAAAACATAATTTCTCCAAGTAAAACACAGAAAAAACACAGGGGATTAAAACACTTCCCTAAGCCATATGCTGAATGGGGTAAAAGGAATGAAAGACAGATAGGAAAGGCAGAACGTCATGACCCTGGTTGTTGCCAGTATATAGTGACATCACACTGACATTTATGTCAAGGTCTTCAGTGATTCTGAGTGACTTTCCCTGAAGCAGAGAAAACAATTTTGAAACTACAAACTATCTGGAAGTGAGACCAGGCTGGCTGAACTTGTTACGCAGCTCTGCACACTGAAATCCAGTCGTTATGCTGGTAATGCAATAGGATGTGGTGTCTCTTCAGTTGAAAACTCTTTTCCTCTCCAAAAAAAACATTTAAAAAACCATTAATAGTAGGAGGGGTAAAAATCGCTGTGATTTTATATATAAATATAAATATATAATTATATATACAAATATAAATATATAAATGATACAGGTTTTTTTCACGTTGATGCAATGACCCAGGAAGGGAGTGATTAGTGGAAATGGAGTACGTAAAGGCTTTTTCAATGGACGCAAGCTGCTGAACACTAATTCTGGTGGTCTTCAATGATTAGAGCATGTGATGAACAGGTGATGCTACTGTTTAAAGGTGAATTGTTTAAGATTCTCCCTGATTAGCGATAAAATATGTCCAAGTTATGTTTGATGAGATGTAGGAGAGGTAAGGATGTAGTGAGACAAAAAATGTATAGCTTGGCTCAATGCTAACATATTTACAATGATCAGATAGAATGTCATTATCTAGGTGGTGTCTTCATCAGGAAATAGTATCTGTTGGAACAGTTGTATGATCGTCTACAAGATAAAGAAGGCTGCTTTATAAGCAAAAGGGCTGAAACCAACCCTGCTGCTTAGGGATTTAGATAGCAGTATGACATTAACTGGCAGTTAAATTGGCTGAAGCTTAATGTAGGTTGTATAGATTGACATAGTTGTATAGTGCAAACAGCTTATTTTCTTTTCTTTATGTATGTTATATACTGCCAGAGGAGGGAATGCAGGGTCAGAACTCTAACATATATAGCATTAACTTACATGAAGCAATGAGCAGTGTCATTATTCCTGTTTTTCATACACTGAAACAGAAATTAAGGGCCACCTTTAGTCTAAATGTATTCCTCTGAAAGTTAGAGTTGTAGTTTGGGAGATTTCTCTGGAGTGCTTCTGCAGTTAATGGAATGAGACTGGCCTAAGGGATCCCCATCTGATCCTGTCTGGACAGCAAAAACATTCTTATTTTTTAAAGTAATTTCATTTAATTCTTTGCACTCCTAAAATAATGAAGTGGATGCAGGCTATCTGTGAAGAGCTGTTTGGATGCTGTTTTGGACCGAGCTCTGCATTTATCTCAGCAAAGCCAACTTGCACTCCCAACATTTGCTTGTTAGTTTTTCATGTCCTCTCTTTCTGTAGCCTTAATTGTACTAAGTTCTGTATGCTTCTGCCTGTCTTGTGCCTTTGGATTGTTATCTTCAGCTGATGCCCTGTTTGCTTTGTCAGACACGAAAGTATCATTCAAAAAAATGTCTCCCACAGATATGCCTTCTATGACCTGATTTTTACACGGTGATTATATGAGTAGCTTTTAAATACTGGGATGACAAAAACTGTTCTGAGTTCCCGGTTAACAAAACCAAATGTCTTTCCTCCTGTTTGACCAGCAAGAACTTATCTCAAGCTTAGTCATGCAGTGGTCTTAACTCCTTGTAGATTTAAAGCTGTGTTTTGAGTCTTTCATCTACCTCGTGCAAGCCTTCCAGGCATGGTTCTGCTTATCTTCTCACAACCTCCCTTGTACATCCCAGCAATCTGGAGGAGAGCACAAGATAAGCTTTTTTGATGGGAAAAAGAAACCAAGGAAAAGCTTGTCAATTCCCATATATAATCTTGTGCCTAAGGAGAATATATGTTTTTTTCAATTAGGGTTTCTAACGTTCCTTTTAATGCACTAGCTATGCCCCTATACGGTGATTAAAGGCTTCAGCAAATAGGGCCTGAGAGGCCTTGTAACCTTCCAGCCTCCTATAAACGCATCTGCTTACTGTTTTTTCCCTGCTTTTCTTATGCATTTGTTGTTGTTTTAATCCTCTCTAGAAAGTCAGTCCTGGAGAAATGCCATTAGTGGGGGAAAGACTGAGCAAACAGCAGGTCTTATGTTTACTTCTGGTGAAGTGCTGGCTTATTCCTGGAGGTGTCTGAAAGAGCCAGAGTGCCTGGACTAAGTCTAAAGCTTTATTTTTTAGGTCTCCATGAGCAATACTCGGTTTCACATTTTGTACTGGAAATGCTAATATCCAAGACAGGTTTAAATTGACACTGAAGAGTTACTTCTTTTCAGAGAGTTACTACATGAAATAGCTATAAGTTATTTGCAAGGTGGTTTATACATAGTTAATCAGAAAAAAAATGCTTGGAATTTGTACTATTTATTTCCATTAGGTGTATGTAACCTAGGTTTATGTTTGAAGCTTAGAGAAACTGTGTATTGCATTGCTGAAGGGTTTAGACTGTTCTATGAACGAAAAGCAGTTCTAGAACTGCTGCCTGAATTATTGCACATATCTGAGTAACAAGGCCCCAGCTGCATTTGCTTCCTGCCCATAACTGCAATAAAAGGTACTTGTAATTTTAATTACTTAGAGCAAAATTCAAGTGATTTATTAATATCAACAGAACCCTAGGACAGAATTATAGTAATGTTTTATATACGCTTGGGGGAACACTGGTGGATGGTCTTTTGTGACCTAAATGATTGTATGATTCTATGAAATACTATGCAGGATATAAATCTGCTTTCCTGCTGCTTCACAGTTCAGTGGAAATACAACCTGAGATCCAGACCTGCATTGGCTGGGAGTGGGAGAGGAAAGAGAAGGGCAAACAGCCACCCCAGGGGGAAAGTTTTGTTGTTCCAGACCTCAGGAGAATGATCCTGCTGTCAGTGCAGAGGCTGGAGCCTGCCCGATGGAGGTTCAGTACAGTCAAGAGGGAGGTGAATAAGCCATCTCTTGCTCTCAGGTCCCTTATCCTACCCTCATCCAGGCATCTGTCTGGTTCCTAGCAAAGATCAGAGCATGCCTCATCCTACTGCAAGTGACACCAGAAGCTGATGTTCCCCCAGGGTTATGCTAAGACCATAGGGTACCAGCCAGGGGAGCCTCAGATGAAGTGCCAGTCCTCTCCCCACTACTCCTGCTTCATATCCATGTGCCGTCCAGCGGATGCTCCTGTGGCCGTAGCTTACAGGTATGCTTTCTGTGACAGGAGGGATACAAATCAACTGGATTCTCCCAAGAATTTGTCATGGTGGCCTTGGTGAAAGGATCAAACTACAGCAAGTTGGAAGTCTCTTTGCACAAGGATACGTGTTAACCCCAAACAAGACATTATAGGACAAGGAGCCTCCTTGTAATAGAAATCTGTTCTTTCAGCAGCCTATTTCTTACTCCAGCTGAAAGGAACACAATCTGCTGAATTTCCACACCCTATCTGAAGCACACATGGACTTCCCTCACAATAGACAGGCCCTTCAGTTCTTGTGAATTAACCCAATATTCTTCTGATTTCTGATTCCAAGTGTGTTTTGTATTTGTGTTCTGATGCTTGCCTGAACTATTGTCCATCTGGCTTTGGCTTATCCTGTCTGATGGTCCTCTGTTTCTTTCTCTATCTTGGATATTTCTGCCTAATACTTTGCCCTCTTTTAGCTTTCTTATGCATTCATAGCTTATCGTGACTTTCCCTCCTTCTACTCTGTAAGCTAATATTTTTCATTTGTCTACTTTTAAAATTTTGTTTCCTTTTTAGCTGTTTTATTATTACTGTTTTATCAGCAATGACAGTTCCAGTGTTGAGTGCATTGAGTGTAATGGCAAAGCTCCCATTAGTTCAAAAGAAAATCGACTGAGTCACAGGAATGTAAAACCATGTGCATAATCTTATTACAGATATCCCCAGTACTGTTAATTAATGATCCAGATTCATTCCCCAAAAGCATTAACCAAATCCAGTCTAGAAGTTGAGGGATTAATGATAAGCAGCAGCAGGTCTTCATAAAGAGCTGTCATGTTATTGTGTAAAATGCAGGGCTTATAGCATAGAATGACACATCTTCAGTGCTCACAGCCATTCTCATGTAAGCATGAAACCTGCAGTTTCTACTCCAGCATTTTAAATAATCGTCATGCTTATTGTAACAAAATCTGTATAGATTTAGTAATTACTGGCTAGAACAGCAAGAACCCTTTATACCTGCTTTCTTCTTGTACTGCAAGAGAAAAAACAGACAAGATCCACCAATGGACGTTCATGTCCAAAGGAAGATTGTAGAAATCTCTGCTTTCTGCAACAATATGTAAGGTGCAAACTCCTAAAAGTTGGCAAGAATCAAGCTGACAAAGCATAAAAGTTGTGTGTCCTACAGAACCCCTGCAAACAGCGCACATACCTTGTGCCCAGGTGGGTGGTGGGAAAAGGTGGTGTCTGTAGTAAATTTTTGTGCCATAGTATAGTCCAGCTATAAATAGGAAGAAGCATGAGAGTGAGTAAGAGAAACCATCGCTTCCTCCCTGGTCCTTTCAGACCTCCTTCACAGACCCTCGGGCTGTGGTTCCCCTGTATCTGCTGAAATCAAAGGCATTCCGTTAGACCATCTCATCAATATCTGGTCAGTATATGAAATTTTTTAGACCTATGTTGATACTCACTGAATTTCCAATCTGAAGAATTAAAAAAAAAGTCCACAAGGTTTTTGCTTATTTTAGACTAAATAAACTCATTAAATAGAGAACATAATGTTACAATCCTGACTTGTTTATTCAAAGTGTTTCTGTTGGAAAAATCTTCCAGTTTTCTTCAGTCTCATGACGTTTTTTGAGGGCTACTACAAACATAATGTTATAGTCTAAGTAAAAGACTGAATTAAGGGCAAGATATTTGGGGTAGATTATACTCCTTGCTGTCTGTGCATTCATCTAACATGGCTGTACTGAAATCTGTGGAATTATTAGAGTTTTACATTATTATGAATCTCCTGACAGTATCCAAGTCCTTCAAATAAAGTACCCCTTTTCCAAAGGGACAGAGCAGCTCTCCTAACTTTCCAGCCACAACCCTGAGCTTGTTTCCCATATTTAACCCCACGCTGTAACCAAAACTCCCATGAACTTGAAGCAGCCCAAAGGACTTGTTCTTTCTCTGTGGTGTTTCTCATGAAACATATGGGGCAGTATACGTTTGCTATAGGTATTCATTTGACATTGTATTGTTCAGCAATGCACTTGTGAGGTTAAAATTATTCACTCTATAAAGATATATAAGATTATGTATCAATTTATGGACACCTAGGATATTGAGAGGTACTTCTTGGTTCTACAAAATGCTGTTTCATTGTCATTTAAAAAGCTCGAATTTAACATATGACTCAAAGATTTTACTTCTTATTGCACTAGTGACAAATGGCAGTAACAATAAATTCACCTGCTGCACTAGGAATAAATTCATCCTCTTTATTAAGAAAGGGTGGTAAGTTATAAATAGTAAGCCTGTTAGATATACTCCAAGTGTTTAATCAGGGCTTTTCAGCATAGGATCTCAAAAACAGATTAAGGAAATAGCTAAATTACGTCCCAGGGTATTCATGAGTAACTTGTGGCAGGAACTTAACTCACTGTGTCATGGTCATGGCAGAGCCTGAAATGGAGAGGGAGGATTGCACTGCCACTGCTCGTAGCACACACCAGTAGGTACTTGTAGGTTTTGGAATAAACATTCCCACCTGAGCATTCTCTCCCTTTTCCTTTTCCCGGTAGCTGAAACCAGATGTTCTTCTAGGAAGCAGGCTTATATTACTGTCTCATGTTATAATAAAATAGCTGGGGCCCAACTATATTTGTATCTCCCTTAATAGCGGTTGAAAGAAGCAAGAGGAGAAGACCCCCAAAATGAGAGCAGTAGCCAGTGGGCTCAAGAAGAAGCAATTAGCCTCTCCAAGAGTGGGAGACTGGAGTGATTAGGATTGCAGGGAAGGGCAGATATAATTACAAAGCACTCGGTGCTAAAAGGCTCGTCCTGTATAATGCCTTTTAAATAAAATCGAGGCTTAGAGGAGGAACTCAGTGTGCCAAACTGAATGGTCTTTCTGAGGGCAATCAGCACAGCTACTTTGAGCATTTCAGTAAGACATCCCAGGAAAATTAACCTGTTGCTCCCACAGATCTGACTTGCTGCTTCCTCAGAATTAACCCAGAAGCCCGCTCTGCTGCACCTCGCTTGGAGCTCCTGTAAGGAAGCAGGGCAGACTTGGACAATTTGCAGAGAACCTGTCCCTAGGACATTATTTTTCATCCTCACCTTGAATGCTTCTGGACATAGCCCTGATGGCATGCACAGGCAGAATCTTAAAATCATGGAGCAAAGGATAGGAGAGCTTTATAGGTGCACAGCTTCTGGACAGCAGTAAATTTACTTTGAAGCTGTAAACTGTGAGGTTTAGACACCTCCAAAAATCCCAGTACTAGCTATTAAGGATTGCGATGGACATGAACAGTAAAAGAAAAGAACCCACAGTCTATTTCTTTTTCTGTTTGTGTAACTTTGTAAGTGGATGTGGCATTCAGTTCATATTGCAAGGGGTTTAGTATTAGCACTGGGAGAAATCTGACAAAGGAAAGACATGGAAGAGGAAAGGAAAAAGATAAGGCAAAGAAAAAAAGAACAAAAGGAATACTGACATAAGAAGTAAGAAGAAAGACAGAGTATGCAAAGGAGAACAGGAAAAATACAATTATTTAAAGTTTTTAAAATCAGTCTTCCAGGTAAAAGGGCAACACAGGAATGGGTCTGGACCTGCTGGCTCTTACACATCTTTGGATTTTAGATAGGCCGCAATTTTCATCCTAGCAAATATCTGGCAAGTTATTTATGGAGGCTGGAACCCTCTCCCGTCCACAGGCCACTGGGAGTGCTTACATCCTGCCTAATCTTTGGTTCAAGCAGCTAGCATTAAAACTTAAATTTGACAGACATTGTGATTTTCATCCCAGGGCACTGTCCATAAAAACGGTGACTTGAAATACAGAATATATTTGATCGGAAGTGTCTTTACTGTTATTTTCTGAAAGATCTTTGGATGTCCCTTTTTCATTTCCTTTTTTGTTCCTTTCCTGCCTGATATTGCTTGGGAGAGCAGTGCAGAGTTCTGTAAATATTCAGGTGAGAAGGAGGAAAAAAAATGCAATTCTGTCTTCAGTTCTCACGGTCTCTGCTTTTGTGTTTGGGGCCAGGAGCATATGCTTATTTGCTCAGTCAATTCTGAAAGGACCTTTTCTTTGAGGACAAAAGCTTGCCTCACAGATCAAAGTTATTTCTGTTTTTTTCTGAGCCAGAGTCTGAACAATAGATTTTTTAAATCCTGTTTTTAGGTTTTAATTTTTTTTTTTTTAATTCTGTTTGCATATGTTTCAACTTCACATTTTTGTCACCTATTTTTTTACAATGCTAGAAATGTGAGCTACCGCCAAACACGGTCTCTTGGCCTTTGCATCTTTACTGGAGGAGTCAGGTCCTTCTCGGCTGGGATGTTACAGCAGTAGAGGTTTATCACAGCTTACACACTGTTTCTGATGGAGGAAAACATGCCCGACTACATTTAGATGCACTTCATATCCAGAGCTGCGCAAAGACAACTGGCCAGGAGTGGGCTTGTGGTGAAAATGTAGAGATGATGCCCAGTTATTTTTAATACTGTGTAACTAGATAATGAGGGGGTTAAGAAATTGTTGTTACTGAATTGTGGATCTTGATGGCATAATGATTATTTTGTATGATTTGGGGTCATTAAGGTCTCCTGGTTAGATAGTGTCTCATATGCAAATATGCAAGGAAAAGTAATTGCCTGATAAATTCAGGCGGGTCATTAGAAAAACTGCCAGGCTGTTGGGATATGAGAACATTATTTTCTTGTCTCCAGCCACAACTACACAGGGAACTGCTAGCTTTGGGAATCGACATTTGAAATGGCTAAAAAGTGACAAAAGACAGAAGGAGGGTTGGAGTTGTCAGGAGCAGCTAGCGAAAAGCAGCAAAACTGTTTAGCCTGCTGGAGTTCCCAGGGAAAGACAAACTGCAGGAAGACAAGTGGGCATCTTAAGTGTTTTACTGCTTTACTCCTTTTCAGTTTCTCCTGTGTTCCCACCACTAATATCAAGAAATGCTATAAATCTAGGTAGTCTGGTCACTGCATTTCATGATAGGTCACAGCTCTTAGAGACAAACCTTGCAGGTGGCCTCACTGAACAATCAGAGCCACCACACAATGGGCTGTTCCTGAGCTACCTGGTCCAAAAGTGGGCAGTTCCCTTAAACTGCACCTGCAGGGAGGCAGAGGTGTAGAGCCAGCCCACTGAAGGAGTTATGTGGTCATCATGTAACTGTGACAAGAGCAGTGCAAATTCGCATGGTATTCATGGGCCATCCACCTTCCAACACCTGTTCCAACCTACTGTCAGTTGTAGGAGACCCAGTGGCCTTCAGAAAACGAATTCTGTCATGGTTTTCCTACATTGCCAGTTTTGACAAAGTATTGCCCAGGGCTAGTACCAGTACTCGTTTCCCCTGGGTTGCTGAAGACAATGAAGACTCAGACTGAGTGGGTTTGGGATGCCTTTGACCCTCGGTAGTGTCAGGCAGGTTTGAAGCAGCTTGGCAGACATCTGATTCTCTTGTAAATGTAAGGATTTTTTCACAAACTTCACAATGCCATACCTGCCCATGGGCACTGAATTAACTTTTCTTTAAAATTCAAAGTAACATAAAAATTGACAAAATATTTCCATTCCAAAACATGGTTAAGACAGGAGGTTTCCTAAAGCACAAGTCTGAAAATTAAAGCTATATAGTCTGGTGTTGAAACCCTGAGGCTTGAACTAGCTTTTTTCTTTACATTTTGTGGAATTCACCGGTATTCTTTTACATGCAGCTGTTCCTTATGCACAAAACCAGGAGAGCTTCTGGAAAATATTGGAAACAGTTAATATTTTATTAGATTTGGAAATAAAATCCATCAGTGCCATCTCTTCCAGTAACAGAAGGTTATAAACAGAAGGTTAGAAAAAAACCATGAGGAAGATATTCTCACCAGGACTTTGCATCCATGTCTAGGAACATATATGGCCAGATATATATATACAATTACAGCCTTTACGGACACCTCAGATTTGACTGTTACCAATAGCACTATATATCTGATCAAATTTGAAGAGAAGGCACTCAGGTATAGCAGTAATTCTATAGCACTCTCTGTTCAGTGCAGTCTGGTGAACGCATGTAGCCAGACAGGTTTAAATCTTCCCTCTTCCCTTTGCTGCCTTGTTCTGTGAATTCCAGATATGATACTGAAAGTAATTGAACTGTTTTGGAATGGGAAAGATTGGAAAGACGTCATCCTTACAGCTAGGGTAATATTGCAGAGAAAGACTGTATGTAAATTTGACAAAAACATGAATTTGTTCTGAGTGGAGGTGGTGAATGTGGGAGACGTGCAAAGAGTAGTGGTGTATGGTCACCAGACAGTGCATCTAAATGCAGATTTCAGAACAATTACAGGACAGCAAACATCACTTCCAAAATTGCTACTATTTGTGTTGGAAATGTGCGTTTGACATCTATGTTTTTTCAGTTGGGAAATAAAAACAGATCAGAAATTTATTAGACGGTGGCCAAACAAAACTAACACAGTATTCAAGTAGAACAAGCTCCTCACAAACAGACTAATAATTCTTTGTGGAGAATATTCACCAAATAACTTCAACTAAACTAGAGGAAAGGATGATCTGTTCCTGACAGATTGTGGGTGGTGTAGGTTTTGTGCCTGTATTTGACTCCTGTCAGGTGAATTCATTCTGACACGAGACGGAGCCTCTTAGGAAATGGGCTACACAAGTCCACACTCCATTTCCTTTAGGGCTGCTAAGCACAGCAGTTCTTGCCCTCAGTGGGGAGGCAAGCACTCAAATTAATAAGTGTCCTGTTAATGAGTACACTGAACATGAAAATGTCTGAACTGGAAAAATACCAACTATGCACGTTACCAACTGGGTGCATGTTTCATGTTGGTTGGATAAACTAGCTAATAGGATAAAAGTTAAAGGTTGTAGCACACGTAACTATGATAATTTAGTTTTGTCTTGAATCTGCCTTTCTATGTCAGGAAGAAATCTTTCAGAAAAGTGGTGGTGATACATGAGTTTAAAAGCAGTACGATGCTGGGTGTTAGCACACTCGTATATAGGTTTATGTGTAAAAAAGCCCAACCCAACAACTGTCATTTTTTAATCTAAAATTAAAAAAGATAATTGACTGTAATGAAACCAGTTCCATCACACTACAAATTCTACAAATTCTTCAAACTGGGCAAATCCTAACTATCTCATCATGCATTTTTAACCCAGCCTTGCCTTTTTCACATGAAGCATCCTTGTTCTTGATAGGAAATGAAAGTCTGCTTTCTCCAGTTTTCAGGCTTTGAGAGTTTCCTCTCACATTTGTAAGCTGTCTGCAGCCCAGACATCCACCAGCTTCTCCTCCGTTGCATCTAGAATACAGGAGTGTTGTCATAAAGGAAAAAACCATAAATTTGACTTGAAATTTTACCCTGAGTGCATCAGTTTTGCATTGCTTGTAGTGTAAGATGCTTACTGTAAATTAAATCAAATGTAATCCAGCAGCAAACGTGTTAAGGCTTCGGGAGGTGGGGAGGCTGCAGCATGGTACAAGTTACAGAAAGTAACAAGCCTGCTGCCAAATGCAGCTCTCGCTGTAGAGCCCTTGGAATACAGTCCTCAGGCACCCTTGTCTTCATAAAAGAAACACAACATTTTGTTATTGTGGCATGTGACTGATATTTTTATGCACGGTGTAAAATAGGGGCCTAGTGTGGATCTTTGGTGTAAGTGCATGCACCTGTAAGGGCAGGAAGAGAAGTCAGAGAGTGAGAGTTAAAATGGTCTGGGACCAGGGTCAAGCAGAGCCATACCAGACAACACCAGCCCCAACGAGCTGTACTTGGCACACACTTCGGGCAAAAGATTTCCAAAAGCCCGCAAGTGGTTGGATGTCCTATCCCCAAGTTCATCCTGGTCTTAGTTGGATACTAATTGTCCTCAGTGCCTTTGAAAGCTTCTCGGGGGTGACTGAACACTGAGGAGAGAAGGCTTGGGTGCTGTGGTCGTGCAAGCACTATCAGAGGAGGGAGGAGGAGAGGAGGTTTGAAGGCTTGGATGCCTCCTAGCTCGCTCACAGCACCAGCTGGCAGAGGTGTGCCAGTCTGCTAAGCGGTGCACTTGGGCACCTCCCTTCTAACCTTCTATCCACTATATAGTAATCACTTTGTCTTCCAGTTATTTCCTCTGATAAAACTGACTTCTGTGAAGTCTCAGCAAGACCATCTTGGCTAAAAGTGTAACGTTAGATAGGAGCTTGTCTAATGCCCTGCTATAATGAAGAAATGGTGGGGTTTAGCTTCTCTTGTCTTCTTCTTAGTTGAATACATTTGGAAACAAGAATCTGATTCTATGCAAATATCAGATCTAATTTTCCAATGCTGGCTGGTGTCTGAGGATCCTGGAACAAAAAGGTGGCTCTCGGTAAAGGAAGATTCTTCTTGGTCAACAGGTAACATGGAAGAAAGTTTTTGGAGTTTTGTATAAGTCATGTATAAATTGGCAAGCAGAAGTCCAGCCAGTCACAGGAGATAGTTGCTGCCATACAAGTCTTTGACGTTTGGAGTTCCAGAGTTAAATAAAACATTGCAAGCCTGAAACATGCTAACAACTCTGCAAAACCTGCAATATTAAATGTATGCCACAAAAAACCCAAACCAAAACAACAACTAAAGCAAGTCTTGTTTTCAATGTGATTCTTTAGGTGAGCAGCACCATCGTCCAAATAAAATAATGTTCTTACTGTGTCTTTCCTTTTAAAAATCAGAGAGCACAAACCTTGCAGAAAGGAGAGAGTATAAGTGCCCAGTAACAAAGACTTTTTAATAAATACCTTTTTAATTCTCATGGATGTCCCATTGATTACAAGATATAGCCAGCAGAGAAGTCTGGTTGTCCTGCCTTGCACAACCATTCACCTCTAGGAAAAGCAGGTGAAATTTGGATGTAAAATGCCGATTTAGTAGTTTCCTGCTTACATAGCAGAGGCTCAGATGATCCTGGAAGGATCAGAAGGATCTTCTGCTGAGAGCAGAAGCTAGCCAGGGTTATCTGGGTTCTGGTGGTACTGATCATCTGACAGAATTGCTTAAACTCTGTGGCTCGATTTTATCCACCAGTGAGCCTGATGTTTCTTCACAGAGGCAGCGTAATATGAATTAATATTTTATAATGTGCTTTGAAATCCTCAGATAAAAGGTATAGCAACATTTTAAAATATTTCATGGACACAACCATGTGAGGTGAAATCTGCCCCTTTTTATGTAACTTCTTTCAAAAATCAGGAACTAATTGGATTCTGAGATGAAGCAGTGAAACAAGATGGAGCCCCAGTTCCCAACATGCCTATGATCTGTAACATCACAAAAACCTGAATGGATCCAGTAATTCTGCTAAGAAGGCCTGGAAATAACCATGAAAGCCAGGGGTAGTTTTTTTTCATTTGACCAAGCTGAGCTTTTGTGGTCTTAGCACTGAGCACATGAATATACTCTCCAGAAGGATCAGTTTGAAAGGGGCCCGATGATTTTTTTAATTTTTTTTTTACAAAGCTCATCCCGAAGGCTGACACAGAAGAGGCATAGGAAATACAAGCCACCCCTGAGCTTCATCAGACTGCAGATCAGCAGATGAGACCTGTGCAAATGAACAGTGCGAGTCTGACCCACCAAGGCAGCTCGCTTCTTAAATACACAGAGCTGTCCAGCGGGCGGGCACAAGTAGGGTGGTTTTTTCCCACCATTTGCTGAACAGTCTGTCGAGGCTGCTTTTCAATAGCTGCTATTTATATAATTAACAAATACTTTGGAATGTTTGTGGAGTATTGATGGCTGCCCGGTCTGGTTTGCAAAGTACACTCATTTTAATTTGACCAAATCTTAGGAAACGTTGAGTATTTGCGTCTTTGCTGACGCATCTTGTATTGGAACCTGTTAAAAGTGCTAAGTATTTTCGTACCTACAGAAGAAATCACCAGGAGTAAAGGGTGCTGGGCTCACCGTGCTCGGCATCTTGTGGAATCTGGTTCATTGCTTCCAGTGATATAATCTTTTCTACATGTTTCATATTGATTCACTGGGTTGTCTTCTCTCCCAGATCCACTTGCATTGTCTTGTTAATTAATACCAGTTCGACTTTTTCATAGAAAAGTAAATCTACCGCACATTGTTGGTGTGTCATGACTGGGGGTCTTAAAATCGTTACTGAAAAAAAGCCACCATAAAAAGTTGCTACGTACGAGCAGCATCCCATTGTGAAAGACATTTTATTTAACTTGTGTGTAGGTGTGGAGGTATTTTGTTTCGTGCCTCAAAAAGAAGTTGGCAAGCTGTGTTAAGAAAGCTGTCGAGTATGCTACTGAAAGTATTGGAATATTATTGATAAATCGATGGTGCATCCTCATCTTGACTGCTGTGTCTAATTTTGGTCTCCCTCTTAGAAAGGACACAGCAGGAACAGAAAGGCTGGGGAAAGGATGGGGAAAATTATTAAAGGCAGGGATGAAAACCGATCCAGGATGGTGACTGGACTTGAAGGAAAATGAAGGAGAGGTAGAATACGGGCAAAAAAAACATTGGTGTGGAGAGTGTAAATTACCCTTTCCCGTAAGACAGTAAGAAGGGAGCTAAGCAGGGCATGGGCAGCCGGGAGCCCGTTCCGTGCGGTGCAGCAGCCCAGCGGCAGCAGAAGCCGGCGGGGCCGGGAGCCCGGCTGGCTCCGGGAGGCGCAGGCACAGCGGCGGCAGCGGAGCGGAGCGGAGCGGTGGCCGCAGCCGCATTAGGGGCCGGGTTCCTGCGTGCCTGCCGGAGCGGTGCCCGGGAAGGCGCCCCGGCCCCGCAGCGGGCACAGCCGCCCGGGGGAACTCCGCAGCGCCCCTCACCGCGGAGCCCGGGCGCCACCCCCCACCTCGACCCGGAGGGCGGCCCCGGGAGCCCGGGGGGCGGGCGGGGGGGGCCGTGCCGGTGACGTCGGGTTTGCAGCAGCCCCGAGCAGCAGCGGGCGGGCGGGCGGGCGAGCCCCAGCCCCCGCCGCCGCCCGGTGCTGCGGCAGAGGGCGGCGGGCCGGGAGCCGTACCGGGGGGCGCCGCCGAGGAGGGCTCCGGCGGCGCCAGGATGTAGGCGCGGGGCGGCGGGGAGCTGCCGCCGGCGACGGGCTCGCCATGAAGAAGCACTCGGCTAGGGTGGCCCCTCTCAGCGCCTGCAACAGCCCCGTCCTCACCCTCACCAAAGTGGAAGGTAAACGCCGACGCTAGGAGCGGGACGAGGGTACCGTCACGGGGGTATCCCGGGGAGACCGGGTACCGCGATGGGGGATGCTCCGGGGAGGCTGAGTACCGGGAACGGGAATGCTCCGGGGAGGCTGATGAGTACCGCGAACGGGGATGCTCCGGGGAAGCTGGGTACCGCGAACGGGGATGCTCCGGGGAGGCTGAGTACCGGGAACGGGGATGCTCCGGGGAGGCTGATGAGTACCGCGAAAGGGGATGCTCCGGGGAAGCTGGGTACCGCGAACGGGGATGCGCCAGGGAGGCTGAGTACCCCGAGCCGGGATGCGCCGGGGAGGCTGAGTACCGCGAACGGGGATGCTCCGGAGAAGCTGGGTACCTCGAACGGGGATGCGCCGGGGAGGCTGGGTGCGGTGCCGGAGCGATACCCGGCGGCGGGGAAGCCGCACGACCCCGCCGCCCGCCCATGGGTCACACAGGTCCCTAGCCGCCTGGCATCGCCAGCGCCCACCGCAGTCCCCTGCCCTGCTCTGCTCCAGCTCTGTCCCCCCCCACACTCCAAAGGCAGCGCTCCTCTCCAGAAGCTCCCCTCGGGGCCTGGGAGCAGCCCCCAAGCCCCTGGGCAAGTACCTGCCAGGTGGGACCCTTGGCAAGAGGGAGGGAGGTGCTGGCCAGATTTGACTCCTGATGGAAGGAACACAGCCCCACATCCCAACCATCTGTTCTCACCTCTAGTTGCCAATCCAGCTACATGGTAGTACTGGGGTTGGGGCTCTGTGGCCAGGAGGGACAACAGCAGGAGCTCAACAGCAGTGGGGGGATTAGCAGACCTTCAGGGACCACGGGGACCTTTGGAGACTTTATGGGATCATGGCTGGGGACCTTGAAAAGGGCAGTGCTGTGCTCAGGAGGGTTTCCCAGAGAGCTCTTAAGTTTGGGGCATAGCTGGTGGGGAGGTCTGGGGTGAGGAGTTGTGTCCTTGGGTAGAAACCTGTAGGCCATGTCCTAGAGAGGCAGAGCAGGTGAGATGGAGGGGGTGATGCGGAAGCAGGAGGAACAGAAAGAGAAAGAGGGTGCAGGTCAGGAAGAAGAGTCCATCTGAGGGGTGGATATGGAGCTCAGTTCCTGAGAGGAGGGTGAAGAGAAAGCCACTGGTTTGGGGAATCCACTAGGTGATGTGGTAGTTGGTTGAGATAAGAACAACTCAAAAAAGGGAATCATTGAACAGTAAGGTAAAATATGTATGTGAGACGGCATAGAAAGCTCATGAAGAAGAACAAAAGTAACATTGAAAAACTGAGGAATGAAGAAGGGAAAAGAAAAAATGGTAGCAATAGCTCTGTGGAGGAGAAAGTGAGAAAATGCAGAAATGCCCCAGAGGGGGGAAAGGAACTAAAATCAGCAAGTAAAGTGGAAAATCAGGAGTACGTGAAGGTTGTTATTTCAGTTCCTGGAAAATACAACTGTTGCATTCCCCCAATATAAAAACCACCTGCTGTGGAACTAGGAAAAGGGATCTCCGTTTTCTGACCGGAACAAAAGCAGGACTGATCATCATACACTATAATTAGAATAAAAAACAGCCCTTGGAGTTAGCCCCATGCACAGCAGAATGTTTCTCTCAAGGTTTGCATTGGAGGCTCCTCTGGGCAGGGAGCATGTCTCGCCTTTTTTTTTTTTTTTTTTTTTTTTTTTTTTTTTTTTTTTGGTGCACTGCACATGCTTTATGAATCATAAATAATAATAACCCATCAGGTTCCAGCTTTGAAATGTGGGTCATCTCATTCCCCTGCTACCAGTTCAAATACAGTTTATTACCTACCTTATATAGAAACAGAGGCAGTACAATCTTTCCCTGTGCTGTAAAATTGGATCCTTTCAAGCATTTCCATGTCTGCTCTGCATACCAGCTCTCAGATACCCTTGCCACCCACAAGGGACTTTGTTGGCCTAGTTGGACTTTTTGTTCTTTACTTCAGGTTCTTTTTTCCTCTATCATCAGTATCAAAATCTAAATTGCTTTGATGGTGTATGATAGGACCCAGAGGTTGTACAGATGCAGGTAAGAGTTTCCTTTGCTGTTTGCTTCCTTTTAATGAAACAGACTGAGAGCTTTTTTTTCCAAATGAATTCATAACATTTCCTTTCAGACTAATATTGACTAATTTTGCCAGCTGGTGCTCAGAGCCATATGAAAATGCCAAGATGTAGTTATAGACAAAAATAAAGTGAGGCAGTGGGCATACTGTGGACTGCTTGCTTCCCTTGGTCCAGCTGCCGCATCTCTGGCAAAGATTTGCCTTCTTAAAGTTCTCTGGTAGCCCAAGTCCCTTGCAAATCTGCAAGAGCAAGACGGCAAAAACTTTCCTCCACTTTGTAGTTATGATTATTTTCTCCCCTATCAACCACCACCAAAGCATTTCAAGGATCTTTGGCAGAACCACTAGGAATACGTTTCACTCTAGGATAGTTAGCCAAGAGGAGCCTTTCATTGATACGCATTGCTGTAAAGCCTTCCAGCATTCCCTCTGTTTTCCTGCCAGTGCAGTAGTCTCTTTGCTTTAAAAGGGAGATAAGGACTTTGTGCACCTTCAGAAGCGTGACTACCATTTCGAATTATTTCAGAGATTGAATCATCAGTATGCTCTGAGCTTGCTGTACCAGCACTTTTCAAGACAACTATATCTACATGCATTACTCAGGCAGGCAGTAACCGTGTCATGTGTTTTCTGTGCCTGGTACCACTGCACACACTTCATACTTTGAGAAATGGAGGCTTGGTGCATGATTTGTGCTTGTTCATCTTTCTGTTGTTTTTCCCACCAGTTTGATCCATACCCCAGTGACCATTCCTCTCAGACCAGCCAGCTGACTGGTTTCACCCAATTTGTACATGAAAGCACAGTGTACTTTGAGGACTGACTTCCCTTCCTTGATCCCATCCCTGCTTTGCATCTTGGGATCTTCCAGAGATAGGTATATCAGCTTTCGCGAGGAGCTGCAGGACAGTCACCTTGCCAGAGAAAACCCATCATCCACTTAATTAGGCCCTACTTAGAGCTACTTATTCCCAGGCTTCCAGCACCAAGGAAATGGTACTGCAGCCTCCCCCTATAGCACGTTCCCTCTGCACTGTTCTGTCGGGAAGAGTGACTGGTGATATTCAAAGTTGCTTATAAGGCAAATGATACCTCTCTTCTTTCAATTATTGCACATAAATGTCTAAACTGAGTTGCTGTGGAACCGGATTCTGCCACATGCTCAGCTGGAGTAACCTTGTCTGCATCACTGGAGTTGTAGGGAATTTGTACAAGTACAAATAAGAAGTGGATGTGGCCTTTAATGTATTTGCATGCCTGCAAGGAATTCATCACAGGCTTATCAACACTGTAATCACTTTAATAATAAACCTTTTTCACTTCTTTAGCAAGAACAAACTGAAGATCCCAAGCACAGCAAAAACTTTCATGAGTGGCAGTCGGCTTCCTTAAGAGCTGCGATTCTTATTATCCTCATTTTGCAGATGGAGCAGCCGAGAAACTGCAGAATGAAGCAACTTGTCTAAAAACAAGCAGCACATTTTTTCACAGAGGAGGCAAGAAAAGAACTACAGTAGATAGGAACAGACCCCCAAACATCCCACACATGTTTTGTGGCTGTGGGAGGGCACTGCCATGAGTGGGTGCAGTAGGGGTGGGAGAGGACTTCTTTTACTGAAATCAGTCACTTCAGGTTCCTACTAAAACTTTCCTTTGGAGAAATAAGCTCAAATGCTGCATAACTGGATAAATACTGTTTAACTATTAGCAGTGTTCTGCTGGTGGCATCTAAAGGATCTGGTAGCCAGGTGATGCTTGTTTGTGCTTGGACTGAGCACTAGCGCAGACCCTGTGAAAATCTCACCCAGGAGTTAGTTTTTTTATGTGAGAGCTGCACATTCTAGAAATAGTAGTGCTCGCCCATTCTAGGACACAGGAGCAGCTGGAGAGCAGGAGCAGCTGGGGGTTCGGTGGCTTGGCCAGGGTTGGTTTGTGTGTGCTTCCCTGCTGAAGCAGCCTTTGCAAGGAAGGTGTGCTGGCTTCTGCGCGGAGTAGTTAACTTGCAAAATGTTCACTTTTGTTCAGGCTGTCTTTCTACACAGAAGACAGTCTTCAATGTGAACGTTCACAATCAGGACAGAGACCATCAAAACCACCTTGTGCTTGCTGCGTGGTAGCAGCTTTCACTTGGTCCCGACCAGAGCTGGGATGGAGTGAATGATCTGGGGGTGAAGGTAATGGTAACAGGTTTGTGTGCAGCTACAGGCATGAATGGGGGTGTAAACATGCTGTGTGTCTGCTTTTCCACAGTACCTTGCCAGCATGTGCTCTGTTATTACAGGGTAAAGTCAATGTGACTTACTCCCCTGATGGAAAAGCGATGCTGTCTTCCATGTTTATTGTGAGTACTGAGTGTTAAGTGCACACAGGCAGTAATTACACTCTGGCTTTGCCCCAGGACAACTTTTGCCCAATTTTCCTGTTATTTGCAGTGTTTTCAGTTAACACAACAGCATATTTGAGCAGATATCCAAGATCTTGTTCCAAAGACGTGAGGAGTTTCTTGTTGCATAACACCTGGCTCCCTTCCCAAATGGTACCATGCTTTCTTAGGCTTTAAACAGCCTCAGAATGAGCTGCTCTTAGCTATGCTAGGCTTATTCACTGGGGATTCCCGCCAGCTTGTCTTTGATCGTGTCCCACTGGTTATTTCGTATACCATCTCGCCTGTGCAGACTCATAAGCTATAAGTTTGGAGGTGACTCATTACTTCTGCACTGTATGTCTCCTCTCCAAATCATACAAAAATAAAATGAGACCATTTTGATGTTACTAAACTAATGCCAGAGCAGGAGCTTTAATGCATCATGAAGCAGAAAAATAAGCTATTAAATATATATCCAAGCTTCCTTACTTCAGTGGTTAAAATGAGCCGGTACGTACAGACTATGGACAAACCATAGTTTCTTTTACAGTGACAGAACCTGAGAATAACAGCAACCATTGGATCATCTTCTCAGACCTTCCGTATATCACAGAAAATTATATTTCACCCACTTATCCCTAAATGGAGCAAGGTGCATTTACTAGTCATCCTGAATCAGGTTAGGCATTTGCTCTCAAAAAATAAGTAGATTGCTAACCCACCTATTTAATTACAGATTTCTTGCATGAGCAGTTGAAACAAGAACTAGTAAAAAAGAAATATTAAGTCACCAGAATGCGTCATACGTTGTCTCCTATTTTCATTTTATAATTCTTGTAAAAGAAAATTTGTTCCTCTTTCCTAATGGCTGACAATTGTAAACAGTGGGATTTGTAGCACAGAAGCAGTTCAGTATAAGAGCCAGAGTTCAGAAAAGACCAGCAGTTCAACATGAAGGTCTATGATAGTTCAACAGGTGTTCCCCAGCAATTTCCCAGTTATAAGCCTCATGTATAGCGTTATTTATGTTATAGCTTTCCTAGCACATCATACTCAGCACATTCACTTATATAGTAAGCAGCTCCCTCTACTTTGCTAGAGCACCATCACCAACCTTTAGTCCACAGCCCAGTTAATCTTTGTTAATTATAAACCATGAGATGCCTCTGCAGACCTGGATAGCATCCTGCGGAAGCAGGAATTTGGCCAATAAAAGGGTAGGTTTACGTAGTAATCTTCACTGGGTTTTGCTGACAGCCACTGCAGCGTAAGATCAAAGGCAACAGGAAACAAGGTGTTTTTAGCCGTGCGGAGATGGCTTGCTTTTAGGCAGAGCTGCCCACCAAATGTGTAGGCACCATGTATTAAAGAAGCCAGGTGCCGCCTCAGATGTTAACTGCACAGTTCCAGGAACATGGATCCGCTCTGTAATAGTATAATTATTACCATTATTAGCCCTGCATAATGCAGGGGTGCCTAGCGTGGAAAATCTGTGAGTCCTACTCAAGACATGAATTTTGCCCTGCGATCTAGCATCCTTTGGTTATACAAAAGTTAGATCTTGACTCTTCTTGAAACAATAAGTATACCTTTTGCTCAGTATCACTATTTCTGACCCCAAACCTCCTCAAGTGAAATAAAATAAACAAAAAACCCCATGGGTCCCATAAGCCTTGTAATTCAGTCATGGAGAATACAGAAGTGAGAAAGTATGATCTAGAAATGCCTTTTCCACAATCACCTCAAATTCCCTACGGGAAGTCTCAGCAAGGGTAGTATTGTATTTATGGCTGAAAAAAGGCATGAGTCTGTCTTCTGCAGCTGATCAAAACAAGTGAGGAATAGCGGGTTGCCAAAAGCCTTTCTCACTGAAAAGAGGAAGAGCATGTATCAGACAGAAAATAGAAACTAGAATTTTTGCATGTAATGTATTTTTGTTCATTTATACCCAGTGCCTGGGTGCCAACATGGATCTAGCCAAAGCTTTGTTATCAAAGGAGACCCAGCTTTTGCTGACCTTGCCAATGAGAGGTGAGGAGGCATCCTCTTCTTTCTTCTGGTAGATCCTTGAGCAGCAAATCATGTGGGAACTTCTCTGGATATATGTGCATTGCTCCAGCCACTGTGAGCACACTCAAGCCCATGTCAAGTCCACGCTAATATCTTGGTATTGATTGACAGAGAACAGATGCTCTAACCATCTTGTTCTAAACTTAGAACCTAAAAAAAGTATTGTATTTGAGGTTCAATAGCAGGTCAACCCTTTAGCTTCTAAGAGAACTATCAATTGGAGTTAGAATTCAGTATGCAAGAAACCAGTGGGCTATAGCAGAGTCTTCTGTCTAAAACTCTTTACTTGCAAACCAAGTAACTCCGAATTTTGGAAAGCTCTCTAAGGGAGAAAGAACATCGTCTTGTTTTTGATAAAACGCAGCCAGCATAGCCTCCACAGTTAGCATGAACTCACCTCTTAATACAAATGCATGTATATATGTACTGATATAAATGTGCTATTTATATTCGTATGAGTAGTTGAAGTCCCTTGGAAATAAAACTGTTACTCAAGAAAGACACGTGGCACTCAAATGCCTTGCTAATTAATACAGTAGTTCCCTGCAGAGAATCCAGTCTTGTTCTTTCACCAGAACAGACACTCATCTCTCAAATCTTTGTTCAGGGTGAAATTTGCACACACTCTGATCAAAATTTGCCCAGAATACAGTTTTTGTCATAGCTTATTTTTGTTCTAATGGAAGTTCTGCTTCCACAGAGATGTATTCAAAGTAAATGACAAAACTCCCAGTGACCTCGCCAGGTAACTCACTGTAAGCTTTGGTCCAATTTTTATTCAAGAAGGGAATGCAGAGCACTAAAAAAAAAAAGTATGTTTTTCCATACTATCAAGAATGTGTATCTCGCTAGTCAGAATTATTCTTTACATGCTTTTATGGTTGTTACTTTCCAGTACCACAATGCTGATACAGTATAAGCACCCAGTATCTTCCAATTTTCACTCTGGACTGCAGTCATGCATTCTGATTAATAATAAAAAGGACAGTATTTAGGAGAACACCCCACCCCACAAAATTCAAAGTAGAATATCATATTTTAATGAGGCCCATTCAAATGCAGCACTTTTAATAGAATTTCTAAGCAGTCACCTCTGAAGATGCCTGGGAGGAATGCAGAGAAATTGTCCAAGCAGCCAGGGACAGGTTAGGAAAGCTAAAGCCCTGATAGAATGAAATCTGGCCGGAGACATCAAGGGGCAACAAGAAAAGGTTCTATAGGTACGCTGGTGATAAAAGGAAGACTAAGGAAAATGTAAGCCATCTCTGGAAGGAAACATACCCGGTTACCTGGTTACCCAGGACATGGAGAATGCTGAGGGTACTCAGTGAATTTTTCACTTCAGTCTTCACCAGCAAGTGCTCCAGCCACATCGCCCAAGTTGCAGAAGGCAAAGTCAGGGACTGAGAATGAAGAACCACCCACTGCAGGAGAAGATCAGGTCTGAGACCATCTAAGGAACCTGAAGGTGCACAAGTTCATGGGACCTGATGAGATGCATCTGCAGGTCCTGAGGGAAGTGGCGGATGAAGTGGCTAAGCCACTATCCGTCATACTTGAGAAGTCATGGAAGTCTGGAAAAGGGGAAATGTAGCCCCCATTTTTAGAAAGGGAAGAAAGGAAGACCCAGGAAACTACAAGCCAGTGAGTCTCATCTCTGTGCCCAGCAAGATCATGGAGCGGATCCTCCTAGGAACTATGCTAAGGCACATGGAAAATAAGGACATGATTGGTGACAGCCAACATGGCTTCACTAAGGGAAAATAGTGCCAGACGAATGCGGTGGCCTTCTACGACAGGGATACGGCATTGGTGGATGAGGGAAGAGCAAATGAGTTAATCTACCTGGACTTGTGCAAAGCATTTGATACTGTCCCACACAACATCCTTGTCTCTAAAATGGAGAGACATGGATACGATGGATGGACCACTTTGTGGATAATGAATCAGATGGATGGTTGCATTCAAAGAGTTGCAGTCAACAGCTTGATGACCAAGTGGAGACCAGTGACAAGTGGCATTCCTCAGCAGTCTGTACTGGGACCAGCACTGTTTAATATCTTTGTTGGCAACATAGACACTGAGATTGAGCACAACCTCAGCAAGTCTGCTGATGACACCAAGCTATGTGGTGTGATCAACACGCTGGAGGGAAGGGATGCCATCCAGAGGTACCCTGACAGGCTTGAGAGGTGGGCCTGTGCAAACCTCATTAAGTTCAACAAGGCCAGGTACAAAGTCCTGCATGTGGGTCGGGGCAATCCTGAGCACAAATACAGGCTGGGCAGAGAATGGTTTGAGAGCAGCCCTGGGGAGAAAGGCTTGGGGGTGCTGGTTGATCCGAAGCTCAACACGGCCCAGCAAGGTGTGCCTGCAGCCCAGAAAGCTGACCGTGTGCTGGGCTGCATCCAAAGATGCGTGGCCGGCAGGTCGAGGGAGGTGATTCTCCCCCTCTGCTCCGCTCTCATGGGACCCCACCTGGAGCACTGCATCCAGCTCTGGGGACCCCAGCATGAGAAGGACATGGACCTGCTGGAGCGGGTCCAGAGGAGGGCCACGAAGATGATCAGAGGGCTGGAATGCCTCTCCGATGAAGGCAGGCTGAGAGACTTGGGGTTGTTCAGCCTGGAGTAGAGAAGGCTCTGGGGAGACCTTATAGCAGCCTTCCAGTACCTAAAAAGGCCCTTCAAGAAAGCTGGAGAGGAACTTTTTACAGGGACATGTAGAGATAGGACAAGGAGTAATGGCTTTAAACCGAAAGAGGATACATTTAGATTAAATATTAAGGAGAAAATCTTCACTGTGAGGGTGTTGAGGCATGGAAACAGGTTGCCCAGAGGAACTGTGGATGCCCCATCCCTGGCAGTGTCCAAGGCCAGGCTGGACGGGGCTTTGAGCAACCTGCTCTAGTGGAAGGTGTCCCTGCCCATGTCAGGGGGGTTGGAACTAGATGATCTTCGTGGTCCCTTCTAACCCAAACCGTTCTATGATTCTATAATTCTATCAATTAAATGGATTGAAGTCCAAATTGCTACAGTATGGAGCTGATAATTTTTCAGCTCTCTCTGTATCACTAGCAGGAATTGGAATATATATTTTGCGGGAAGCTTTCCTGGAGTATTTGACAGAGGAAGAAAGGCATATGTATGCTGAGGATGAGAATTCAGCATACTTCAGCAAATACATGCAGATTATTTAATTCTAACTCTTAACAGAGGATAAAAAAAGGAATTAACATATGATAACCATTAGTGATAGAAAACACTGTATCTGTGAATAATACTTTAGGATTTGGGAGTACCAGTTACAAGAAACTTGTGCCTATTTGGTACAAGTTAAGATATATGGATAACCTGGTGGTGTCAGCGATATGGGACAGATTTCCACAGCCAAGAGAAGGAGAATCATCTTGATTGTGATAGTGAGCCAGCAGACCTGGTTCCTGCCCTGCTGAAATTAAGGTCAGATGAACAGACAAGTTTGAATGTCCTGCATAGATTATCGTAACACTGTACTTTGTATAATTAGTTAATTTATATTATGAGTTCCAATAGCAAAAGCGGGTCTGAACTCAGAATGCATTTGTCTTGCTTTGAATCTGTGTTCATGCAGTTTTCCCCATTTCCAGATACCTACATCCCTTACTCTGTAGGCTCAAGCCAATTCAGACCTTCTGACCTAATAGGTTAATACCCTGATTTTGTTCTTTAAAATAGCCTCTACTGTGGATTTTAAAACTGTCTGCTGTATTGATTCATTCTTAATTTAGCCATTCCTTTCCATGTTCGAATTAAGTAACATTATTTTTATCTGTTACTGTAAAAGCAAAGTATTTAAAGAAAGTGCTTTAAACTTTTACAGTTTCACGAATAGCATCTAAAAATCCATATGTGCAATGCCATTTTGACCAAATATTCTTATTTAAAAACTGATTTAATAAAGGTTTATGGGGTTTTGTCATTTTTCCATTACGATACATTAATTGGTATTCATTAAAAACTATAATACTGATCTGTTAGACCTTCAGCACCGTCCATGTTTGGAAAGTTGGGGAAATGCGTGCAAACCCAAAGTCGTTGCAACACCAAATGGTGCAGTCCCATCTGCCAGCCACCCGTGGGGACTCACAGCTTCCCTGTGGGAGCCCAAGAGCAATTTCCCTCTGTGACTACATGCACAGCTGCCATATGGGGCCTGACCAAAGGTCTGTCTGGTCCTGTCTCCAGCTTGGTGGAATTGGTCAGGAAGATAAATTTTCGGCTAGAAAATGATCTCTAGATGCATCTCTCACAGTGTGGGTGTGCTGACAGCTGCAGTTCCCCAGATGCAGGAAAAAAAAACAAAACATTTTTCTCTGTTTTCTGCTTTGTTCCTAGTAATTTTTAGCAGTTATTTTGCTTTTTTGGCTGCTCCTGAACACTGAGTTGCCCTTTTTGTGGAGCAGCCTGTGAAAGGCTCAGGATCCCTGGTGGCAAGAGCCAGAGCCCATCACTGAGCATGCAGCATGTGGGTTGCTTACTGCCACCTGCACCTCTTTATTGGCCCAGCTCTCCATCTGCCGAGTTGTGACCCAATCATGTAGCCTGTTATCCCTCACAGCTGGCTCTCACCCTAACTTCATGTCATTAGGAAACTTTGCCACCTCGTGGCTCGCCCTCTTGGTCAGGTTACTTATGGTTATGGTGAAGAGCACAGGTCCCACAGCAGACCTCTGCAGAGCTTCAGCTGCTTTCCCCATTGCTGGATGCACTCCTCACTGGTTTCCTGTCTTGTACTGAGCCTGTTACCCATTCCAGCACCTTCCCTGGCTGCTTGTTTTCTGTAAGGCCCTCTGGAGTGGGATTTTGTCGGAAGCCCCTTAAAAACCTAGAACGGGAAGCTGCATCTCCTTTATCAGTGTGCCTGTTGACTCCCACCGGAGGACACTGGTGAGGCTGCAAGATGAATCATGTAGCTTGCTGGGTACTAACGCTGAGCAGAGACGTGTGCTTTATGCTGTGCTAAGATGCCTGTTCCTCACTGTTGTTCACTCTTCCTAGCACTTACCACTCTGTTTCACAGCTGAGTTGGCAGCTAAGTGGCTGAACCCTTTCCTTCAAAAAGTGGAGGTGGTGTGCATGCTCCTCTTCAGTAGCTCAGTGTGTAGAGCAGCCTTCCACCCCCTGTGCTAGAAGGAGCAGGGATCCCATCTGCCCAGGAGGGTGCCCTAATCCACAGGTCCTCCAAGGCCAGGCGAACCTAGACAGCAGCAAAGTCGATCGGCTCAAGCTATCCTAATTTATTGGGAAAAGCATGAAAATCCTTATTTATTGGGAAAAGCATGAAATAAAGAGGCCATTTTCCCAGAGGAGAAAAAGGGAGGCTCTAGGCCTTGTTCCAATACTGCTTCAGATACAGAATGGAAGTATTTCTTGGAGATGACTCTTAAAATGAGAGATGGAAACTCTCAGGTGTCTGAATCCTGAGAGTCTGGGCGTAAGGGAGGCACAAACCTGCTTAGGAGTCATTGTGCTCAGGCATGCTCAGGAACAGATTCTTTGGCATCTGAGGAGCTCTATTGGGATCGGGAAGAGGATACAGCTGGTGCAAGCAGTTTTGGCAAAGCTAAAGCTAATTCAGGGAAGGAGGGAATGTTCCTTGATGCAGGAGTTGGGCTGTGTGTATTCTCATTACTGATCTGTGCAGCAGAGATGCAGGCCTTGGGAAAGGTTGTTAACATGGAGATTACTGGCTTCTGAAATGAGATATTAACAGTTCCTTGAAACCAGCTATCAGGATAACCTGTGCAAGGAGAGGTCATCATTGATAATGGCATGAGAAAGCTGCACAAGCTACTAGGTACCTGCCAGGCGACAGATGAGTCCATAAGACCTCACTCTTTAACCTGACTGCTGTGAAGAAAATACCTGGGCAATGTATCTGAATAAATATCAACATTTCAGATTTAGACAACCACAGTGGCAATTAGAGATGTATATCACTTTATGGATTTGGCAGTTCATCTTCTCTTCACAGGATGATGCCTCAGGTGTTTTTTAACAGCTGAGCTCAAAAATCCTGTACAGCTAAATAACGCATAGCTAGTGTGGTAGACAGGAATGGGATAAAAACGTTTTGAGGAGTTTGGGAGTCAGCTACTGAGGCAGATAGTATTGTGTGTCCAGAAAACCACCACCAGAAATCACTGTGTGTGTTCTTAGGTATGTTTGTAACTTATAAGTAATTAATTGTGTGGGAACTAACTGTCTCCCACTGAGCCCTCCATGTAGTAATCATTGGGTGAAGAGGAAGTCACACAGCATTCAGGGTTGTGAGAATGTGCCTTGGGTAGTGTCCAGCTCTGATCCCCCTGCATGGCACACATTTCTAGAGCTCTAACCACGCTGAGGATTACGCACTGTCTCACAGGACTTACCTCCTTCTCCCCTATTTATGATAAACATGTCTTTTTGCCAGCTTTACAAACTTGTTCTGTGCAATGCCCAAGCAGCTACAAAACATTTGAGAGGCTGGCAAAATGGAAATGCCTTGAGGACGGCTCATTTGTAATTGCCAAAAGTCCTGTGAGGATTCTTCCTTTTGTCAGAATTTTTTCCAGAAGCCTGATTTAAAGAGCTGTTTAAGACGCTGAAGCACATTTATAACCTGGGGAAGCTGGCGGAGTTGTGCGTTATCATTAGACTCATGTTTCAGTCCCTAATAGGCAGGACCTTGGTCTGTGAGGGTCACTTTCTCACTCTGAAGGGTTGGCAAGGGCACCCAGCACTTTTGTAATGCTTCTTTCACCCATTTGCTGACTAGCTGGCAAGAGCTAAAGCAGTTCAGGGGTGACAGCTAAATATGTTTGTGGACCGGGCAGCTCTGAGCCCACCAGTGCTGTCTGCGGTGGCTTTACTCTCTGTTCCTGACAGCAGCAGTGGAGAGGTGGGACTCATCTCACCCAGCTTCAGACACCTACACTAGAGACACCTACTTCTGAGCCTGTCACCCCAGACACTTTAGAGCTGGTGGAGAGAAACAAGCACTTGGAGAGGGTGATTCATCTGGCTTGTTTTAATTGTATACTTCAGGAGGAGATAAATCGTGCTATGGAAATGCCTTTTTTTCTGTCTACTAACTATACAGAAAGTGTAAATCACTGTCTCAGATGCACAAGTCTGCACAGCAGATGTCTCAAACTGAGAAGATGAATGCCACCCTTGGTTTTTATCAGTATCACATTTTTAACATACACAGTGAGGTACAGTGCGGTCCTGCAGTAAGCCTTTAGCTGGCTGGCTGTGCACAGGAGTCTTAAGCCTTAAAGCGTTTTTGAAGTGGTCTGGACAGGCTATTTAAAGGTGCTGCCTCTGCTGGGGGGGATTTTCTCTAACCTAGTGCAAACATCTGTAGTAAGTGAGCACATTATCTATGGCATCTACCTTACGTGGGGTGTGTAGTGCCTTCCAGTGCCCATTTTTCTCTATGGCCTCAGTCGGGAGCATGGAGTGAGTAGCTCCGGTATAGCTGTCCCTACCACAGGTATCTGAGTCAGTTGAGAGGGGTCTCAGCTGTAGTGGAGGAAGCAGAAGGATGGCTGTTTACCAGGGCTGGGAATCCCCATGGGTAAGGGCATTGGCAGTAGCGCTGGAGGTGATTTCCTTCCTTCCTTTCCTTCTGAATGCCATGGGAGAGAGGTTGGGCTGAAAGGGAGGGAGGAGGAGTGGTTCCAGTTGGGATTTATGAAACAGGAAAATGAATGAGCAAAAGGGAGAATGAAAAGCCAAAATTAGTAAAAGCAAGATAGGCATTTTTCCTCTGTCTCAGCATCTTGATTTGTTTTTTGGGGGATACAGTAGCATACAGAGCAGTCTGCTGCAAGGAGCAGTGGAAGAAACCCATTACAAGTCTGGAAGAGGATGTCCAGAAATAATTTTTTTTCATGTCCTGCCTCATCCATTCTGAAAAGATATTTTGCCATCTTTAAATTCATGTGTATTCTGTTGCCAGCTGGCCTTTGTGTAAAGTGAGGAGCTTTTCATCCATGTGTGGGTTTGATGCCACCCCATCTGCAAGCCTGTGGTTTGGGTGAGAAAAATGTCCCCATGGAACACAGGGACTGGGCACGAGAGCTACAGCTCTGTTATGCATGCCAGCTGGCAGACAAGTCCCCAGCACAGTAAATGAGAGGATGAGACCACATGGGTGTGCATCATCTGTAGTGTCCACTGTTTCCAAAGACAGTCTGGCTTTTGGGGGCAGATTATGTCCCAGATATCCTTCAGGACAGCGCTGCATCCACTGGAAAAGGCTGTGCCCATTTGGCTTTATTTTATAGGAAGTAACTGCCATGAAACAGAGTCAAAAGGCATTGATATTCAAGCAAGCTGTCCAAGTGAACTGCTGACTCAGCATATGTGCACCGTACGAGGAGGAGCAGGGCGGGCAACTTCAGCCCTTGGTGGGAGAAGATCTTCACCACAGTGTCTGTTGTGGGGTGTCCATTAAACAGTTCATTATTTTATGTTGAATGTCTGGTGCATCAGATGATATAGTTGTGATTTTCCCCCTTTTCAGTGATTGCCAAGACTACTGGGCCAGAGGGCCAGACAAGGTGTCTTGCTGTCTCAATGAACAATTCTAATATTAGAAAAAATAACATAGTTTCAACGTTGGTTCAGAGAACCTACTCATCTTGAGACATCATACACCCTAAGGGCTTAAGGATGTTCCCTAATGTTAATTTTCTTGAGCAGGAGGGGTTTAAATCCTGGTTTGCTGCTTCATGGGGCAATAACGGCAGAGGACAGGGACAGCAGGTACCTTGCTGGCTGTTTTCTAGGAGGAGAAACATTTTTGCCTGTCTGTCCAAGTAGTCTCAAAAATGTAAACTGAGTGGAGGAAAGCTCTTCCCTGCACTGACACAGTGCCACAAACGCCTCCTAAACTCTCACTTGGCACCCTGGCTGCCTGGATTCGTCTCTTCTGTGCCCAGAAATCCCTGTGGTCCATGGGAAGAACGCTATAGCTTGTTAGGGTGTGTGAAGTGGTTGGTGTTGCAGTGACAGTGCCCAGCAGAAAAGCTCAAGAGGAAAGGAAAAATTCCATATTCACTGCAGGACTTGTGTGGTAGGCAGCAAAGAGCACTGGCAGCTGCCCATTATGTGGTGAAGTTGAAAGAAATGAATGTACTGCTGTTCGGTAAACTGAACCCTGACTGGTCTGTGCAGCGAGTGACACAAACATTAGTTACAAGCAATGTATCACAAAGAAAACTTATTAAAATTATTTTGAATGAGCTAAGGGTTCACAGGCAGCCTCTTTTCATTTCTAGCCTCTTGTAACATTTGGATGGTAGCTTGTAACCTTTCCATTACTTGTTTAATACGAAGCCACATTAACTTTGGATAACTCATTGGCCTGCTGGTGCGTCTTCTGTTATGTGGGAGGCTGCCCACACAATCTTCTATTGAAAACTGAAATAAACGGAGAGATCAGCAGCATCCCCATCTTCTTAAAGCCGCTCAGAAAGACTAGATTTTTCTACCTTGGCTGCTGTACACTCTTTTTTAGATTTCAAGATATCAAACAGAGGCCACAATTTTTCCCATTGCAAATTACAGCTTTACTAGGCAAACTAATGGTACTCTTAGCTCAGATAATGCATTTCTTGTTTGTAAAGAAATAATTAAATAATCCTCTCATTTGGAATAAACCTTTTCTTTAATAATGTATTAGCTTGTGTAAATACAAATCTAGGTTAACCTAAAATAAGAGGTTTTAGGAGATTTTCCATTCCAAATACTGATTCTCACCAGGATAAGGAAGGATTTTTTGTGTGTGCATCTCTCTTAGTCCGCCTTGAACGTACATGAATGTTTGGCAATAATAGTCTCTCATTGTCCTGGCTGTACTTATATTTCTCTTTTCACCTTCCAATGCATGCAGTGACCTCTGCACACTTGAAGTTGTAGGTTCCTGGCTTTCAACATGAATGACTATTACATTCTCCTTCAAGTGAAGGGACCAACTAAACTGAAGTCAGCCTTTAAGAGAAATCACTGCTGAGTATTGCGTGCGGGTGACTGACAGCTTTAGCGGAAGTTGAATGGAGTGAATTTGAGAAAGGAGAAAGGCAGGTAGAAAGCCGTTAAAGGCAGTGGCGTGCTGCTGAGGTCTGCCAGCACGTTTTGATCTCTGTGGGAACTGAACCACCTAACCTCACTTTGTTCATTCATGCACAAGCTGGATACGGTGTCAGCCGATAGTGGTACAATAGCAGGGCTGTAACAATTCATGTTTAAGGATGTAATGGGCAAGATATTTTAGGAGAGAAATTTCCAGTGGCATGCTAGTTCTAGGAACCAGAGCAAAGTTCCAGTCCAGTCTCATTTGGTGCAGGACTCAAGCTAAAAAAAGTTAGGGTTTCCTAGTCTGAGATGCTCTTCAGGGCAGCCTGTGGGTTGGTCTAATTTTTGCCATCTGGCTACAGCCTCAGGAGAGCTGTTTTTCTAGGGATCACTGAAATGCCTGGTCATCCAAGTTCAATATTAATCATGCTACTTACATTGCAGTGATTGTGCTTAACTGTAAGACTAAATACAATTGTCCCCCCTCATCCTTTTAAGAAACACCATATTCCATAAGCTGCCCAAGTCTGCATTTTCCAAGACAATAACAATTCCAAGTGTTCTCATAATCCCCTTTGTTGCTTTATTAAACTCAATGCTGTGTTTTTCATTCATTTACACATCCTAACAGCATCAGTTTAAGTGGTATGTTAAGCCTTTCTATGTACACCAGACCAACACGTAATTTTCATTTCCATTTTACCCAGTGGCTTCTAAATCTAGAGGTGATAATTATTATTTACATTGTAATTATGCCTCGGTTGAACCAGAGGCTTTGCAATGATCTAGAAATGAAGGACATTTTTTGGCAAGATCTGGTGCGTTCTTTTACTGGTAAAGCTCTACGTGACTTCAGAAAGGCCTAGGATGTGAAAATTAAAATGCAGGTTGGATTTCCTTAGTAAGCCTTGTGTTTTCTTCTTCCCAGGGGATGAGCGCTCCCGGGAGTCTCCAGCCCCAGCCGAAGCACAGATGCAAGCCGGGGTGGAAGGTGGTGGAAGGGTGAACCGCTGTTGCTGGAAATGCTCTGTGACACAACTAAAGAAGATTTTCTGGGGTGTGGCTGTAGTCCTGGGTGTCTGCTCCTCTTGGTCGGGTTCAACCCAGCTAGCAAAACTGACCTTTAAGAAATTTGATGCACCCTTCACTCTAACATGGTTTGCAACAAACTGGAACTTTTTATTCTTTCCTTTGTATTATCTTGGACATGTTTTTAAGTCAACTGAAAAGCAGTCTCCAAAGCAAAGATACAGGTATGGGAGCTTTTGTTTTTTCTCCTGTGGCTCTTGCATGCTGCTCTGCATCTTACAGACATTTTATTCAGATCAGTCAGTTAAATCAAGCTCGTGTTTGCTTTCCTCTCCAGGTTTGTTAAAAGATGCTCTGAACTCATTGTGTCCTGTGCTAAGTGCTATGTTATTATTCTTAATACGATTTCACTCCAGCAGTAAGAAATCCAGGTTTATTTCCAATACATACATGTCATGTAATGAAAGTCCGCATTTTCTGCAATCACTTCTCAGGAGTTTTCTGTTCAAACGTCTGTGAACTTCATTTTTTTATTAGTATCTTCTTCCTCTACCCACAGCTGACTTTTATGACAATCCCTGAGTAAGCTAAGCAAGCTTTTCTTTTTGAAACTCAGGACTAGTGCAATGCCTTGAACAGCCAAGTAAGAAGTACTGCAGCATTTTCCTGGCGTGACATCAAAGGCCAAGCTCTGATCCCAGTTAAACTGGAGCTGTTGTGTTTATTTCCGGGAGGAAGGAAGGTCCTAACCAAAGGCAGCACTTTGTCTTCAGCACACCCTGTCTTTACAGCAAGCCAAACCCACAGAGCCTGAAGCTCTCGTGGAAAACCCTGAGTGCCCGTCCTCCGTGAGGGGCTGATGCTCTGGCTGCTTGAAGGACTGCCTCTTGGTGAGCGCTCCTTCAGCTCCTCTCGTATTTGGCCTGAGAGGTGTCTGGGACAGATGGGATGACTCAGCCTTCAAGATGTCCTGTGTCAGAAAGCTTCTCTGATACATGGAAGGATGTGAACAACATTTTCCCCTTCTGTTACACAGTGGGGCTCACAACTTTTTAATGAAGTCGCTCCGAAAGTAAACAGTAAGAGGTACACATTTCTCAGCTTCCAGCTGTGCCGCAGCGAGGTGGAAACTTAATACAGGAAAAACCTAAGAAGCCAGGGTGCTCAGGAAATGCTCTACCTGCAGATGACTAGGACTAAGGTTATACATGCTGACATTTTGCTGCTTAGCCATCGTTAGAGTTTCTTCATCTTCTAAATCATTCAGGGGCTGCAAATAAAGGAATTTCACTGTTGACTGCAGGTCTTAGAGCAGTATCCAGAAGTTTTAAAGGCATTTTCATAAGAGGCCATGTTTCCTGCACTTCAGTCTTTGGTTTGTATTTGTTTACTCCACAGCAAACATGGTTGCTTCAAAGGTGAGATAAATATGGAGGTCAGAGAAAGCAACACTTTAATTTAAAAACAATAACAAATGCTAGCCCAAAACAGCTACCTTTTTGTTTCTTTGGGTTTTAATTATTTTTCTTTACAGCTGCATGTTTTAAATACTGCTGAATTCCTGGGGTGAGTGGTTGTGGTTCGCCAGATCCCTGGGGTTAAAATCAGAGCATTATACATTTTGTTGCTGCAGTTAATTGATATGGTTGGTAGTTTTATGTCTTCCATTTAATTAAATGATGGCTGAGTTGAAGAGCAGGTGCAAGCCCTGCAGCCTGTTTGGGTTGCAGGGGTACATCATTACAAGTAAACTTGCAGCAGGCTTGGTAAAGAATGTGCATTTGTGTGTCTGACCAGCAGGTTGAATAGGGTTAATTTGCAGAGTATTTTCTTGGTGTCGGGGTAGACTTGGGCATTTGGAGATACCGCTTTGATTCCTAGCTTTGCTGCAGATTTATTTTATGGTTTTGAGCAAGTCACTACAGACCTCTGATTTCCTTGTACTCTGTTCATTTGGATGAAGCAGTCCTTTAGGGAGGAGGGAGAACTGTCCCTCACCATGTGTTTACATAGTGTCTGCCTCAGCATGTCCAGTGTCTAAACTGCGACCTTTCAGTGATGCTGCAGTAAGAACTACTGGGAAAAGAATTACTGTTCATCTGCTTGCTCCACACAGCTGAGATGTCACATGCATGTACATCAGAAAAGCCAAGCATTGCATTCCAGCATCCCCTCTTAATTATTCCTCCTTTTAATGTATTTTTTATATATATATATTAAATTTTTTTACGTATTTTATATATATATATGCATATAGAGGGAGAAAGACATGTACAAAGACTCTGTAGCTCTGTATGAGGCATTACCATCTTCAGGAAAGCTTGCACTCAGGGCATAGTTGGACATGTTAGGGAGGCATTTCATGGACTTCTGGAAAGTTAAAATGAGAAAATTCTGACCTGGAACTAACAAGAAACTTGCTTAATTGCTTTCTGCTTCTTTTATCCTTCACCTTCATTTATATTTTATATTTTATCTGAGCTCTCTGGGAGGAATTTGCAATGAGACAAATGAAAAGGTGGTAGTGGGAGAGGGTGGAAATATGGCATCTAAGTCACCTTAGCAGTGAGGTAGTGAAGGAAGGGATTCTCACATCTTGCCTACGCAGGTTGCTAAAATCCACAGGCACCTAATGTTTTTTGGCAGCAAAGCCCACCTGCGCAGCCACCCCCCCTGAGCAGGGCTGGGCAGCTCAGCCTCCCGCAGCACGGCAAAGAGCATGTAAAGAACAGCAAACATTAGGAAAAATGCACAAAAGGAGGATGATAAAATGTAGCAACAGTGAATAGATGTAGAGTCCTTCCTATACAGGTTATATGGTTTATTATGGTTTTTAATTCCTATTGTATTGTACCAGTATGTGTATATACTATGCTGTAAATATATAAATTTGTATGTTTTGTAGTCTTCACAGAAAGACATACCTGTCACGGACACAAACCAGTTTAGAGCTGCACAGATTTTTATATTTTTCCCCCCATTTTATAGCCTATATACCTGTAATAAATATTTCCACCAATATTTTATAGTAGCACATTCAATTTAAGAGCAGGTTTATTCAGTTTCTTTATAAGAGTTTGAGTACTAGGCAATAATGTAAAATATTAAGGATTTCTGATTGACCCATATTGCATGGTAAGGAACTTGCTGTTTGAGCTGAAGTGGACTATCAGTTGTGTCCACAGCGTGGGGAGAGAGTCACTCTTCAAAGCAAACCAAAACTCATGCATTCACATCCAAATTGCTGTAGGCTCCCTGTGCAGCTCCATCAAATGCCAGAGTTGTGCCCCAGTGTAGACTGCTCAGGGAGAACGTGTCCCATGCTCACTTGGCGCAGGACTGCATGTGTGGGGAGCAACGCAGAGAGCTCTGGCAGGCCAAGAAGAGCATGCCAGGGTCAGAGTCACTCTCTTACTTCTTGTGCAAGTGCTTACTAGCTTAAAATAAAATTACAGTAACTAAATTACCATTCATTTCAACCATTGCCCAGACCAGAAATAACACATGTAATGATTTATGTGACTAATGGATCATTTAAGAGTACTTTATTTTGGCTTCATACTTTTTGCTTCCGAACTGCTTTATAAAATGACATACTTAATCTGATGAGCTACCCTCCGTCATACCTACATTATTAATTTATGAGGTAACATAAATTAAAAGCACTAGAGCTTAAAACTCCCTGGCTCCATGAAAGATTAAATTAAAATCTCTGTAAGGTATTGCTTAGCTTTGTGTATCTCTAGGCAGGACAAAACACACCTTTTATAAAGATTCACTCTGTGTGTGCCAACGGGGGGAATAACGGAGGGTTGGGTTCACATTTTAGAAGGATAATACCTCAGAAAGCTTGTTTATTTGGATGGTATGATCTTATCTAATGGGGTTTTTTTTGAGAAGGAAAAGGCAGGACTTTCCAAAATGGTTTGAGTGATTATTTATTTATTTATTTGTTTATCCTTTAGATCTTGATTTTTATTTTATAAAGCATTAGGGCGAAAGAAAAAAGCAGAAGCTAAAACTATATCTTTTTTTACAACCTTGAATGCACCTGATGAAAGAATGAAAGAATGAATGAAAGAATCATCATACGTACCTGCACTGATCTGCAACCACACTTGAGCATGTTTTAATATGTTTTTTCACTGAATCAGTGAAATCACCTTTTCACTGTCTCTATACTGCCCCCAAAAACAGCTGCCACTAATCTTTCAGAATTTGAAGATTTTTCTTCGAAAAGAAAGAAAAAAATTGCACGTAACACCAAAGTATAGTTATTTCTTTGAAGCTGAACCAAACTACTGGGGCAGCAGTGGTAGAGGGACTAATATAGTAGGTCTCACTTACTCTGTTTAACCAACATACTAACTTCACAAGAGACTTGCTTTATATGCATATGGGCTCAGAATTGAGACTTAGCTCTTCAGTGGCCAGAAATTATCGGTGCCACAGCTTCACGTGATGTCCAGGAGAATGTGGGCCACTTTCTAAATGTGTTTCACATGTATTTCTGGTAGCGTGGAGGAGACAAGGCACTAGCCTGGCAATCCCCAGTTCCAGGAGTTGGGTCCATTACTCTGATCCTAACTCATATGAAAGTGCAACTCACTGCACCGTATGCACTGCCCTCCTCTTCTGCAGCAGGCAGAGAACCTGGCCACGCAGCACTGTAACCAACTGCTTGGCCACAATACCCCCACTCGAAGGGGGAAGAAGGTCAGAGCTTGATTTGGCCTGACTGAATGCTTTTTTACTATTGATTTTCAGCATTTTGTATTCATGAGTCTATCTTACCCAGCAGCATTAAAATGTTGCAGTGTGGTTGACTTTTGACATCCTACTGATTTATATTACTACTTAGGTGGGAGCTTCACCACCAGAGCAGACAGCATTAACAGAGTCATAAATAAGCTATGAAGGCATCAAGACATGATGAATGCAAGTGTTTTTAGCAAACGTCACCCAATGAAGCATGTTTTCTTTCAAAAAACTTCAGTTCATAAACTCTTTGTCTAGTTCAGTACATTAGCCTTAAAATAATACCTATTTATTTTGTGTTCCTCAAAATAAAATCACTTTACAATTCAAGTTCCCATTGGCTTGTTGGGGGAAAAAAGGCAACAACCAAAAAAACCAAAAAGAACCCATGAAATTAAAAGATATAGCATCAGATTCTTACTTGAGTTAGTTACAATCCAGGCGTAACTCCAGATGAAGTCAGTTGGATCTCTATAGCAGTCTTTCAGGACTTATCTTTGTGCTTGGTATTGAAGCGATTACTTAAAAGAAGATGTGGATAATATTGTGCAACAGGTTTATCATATTTGTAGTCATCTGTATCTCCCCTGAAGACATCTCAACTGTTGTTGGCGTGTGTTATTGATGGGCCACTGTATCACTTCTGAGACTTTTCACTGAACCTGCACTTTTCTTCCAGGGGTTCTGGCTGAAGACAAGGCCAAATTGTACTAGCAGCAAGTAGCAGTAGTAAGGAAGCCTTCTGCTGGAACATCATGGTGTTTGTGGTAGGGGCAGTACTGATGGGCGTCTGTCCGGTGTCCATACATACATCATACAACACCAGGCTTGGTCAGGGAACGTATTATTTGAGCTTAGCTCAGCTGAAGCCCAAGCCACAGAGCTCAGGATGATGCTGTTGTTAAATTCTGTTTCTCAAAGTTAAGTAATTACCTCTTCTTGATGAAACCTGTGGTAGCTGCTGTCTTTTTCGTTTTGAAAAGGAAAGTGTGTCGCTGTGGGACATGGGATAGGGGTGCATCACCCCACGGGAATTCTGGATGTGCCTTCTCACTGCTGCCTTGACATAATACAGCGATGCTGCATTACTGCCAGGTGACCACATAAGTCATCATTTCAGCTGCTTCCCTGGGGAGACCTGTTTTCTTAGTTGATTAAAGATTAATGTCATGGTATCTTGCTCTTTGTGGCTCCTGAAACAAAAATTCCTCAGCCGGCTGTCAAAAATAAGCTCTTCAGGCTGCCTGTTCTTGAGAAAAGAGGTAGTCCTCCAGCTCCAGAGTTTTTCTGAAGTAACCTCCTGTTCACAGAAGTCTTCTCTACAGACTAAAGACAGTACCAGGAGTTAGATTAGCAAGGAAATCTGCCACAGCTAGCTCCTCAGTGCCACAATGCGTATTCCAGCACTGCCAGCTTGAAGCTGAGTACCTGCTTTCCTCCCAAAATGCATGGGGAGAGCAAACACCTACAGAGGAGACACAAATGTAAGGCATGTAAGGTAAACAGCAGGAAAGGCTGAGGAAGAACACAGTCTGTTAGCCAAAGTAGCTGCTAGTGGGAGACCTCCACCATCCCAGAGTTAGGTGCCTAACTAGAGTTGTGGCACTCCTTTTGATGTGTTCCATTGACAAGCTTAAAAATCTGCTCCCAGAGGCATGTTCAAGGTGGTAGTTTTTCTGTTCCTCAAGTGCATGCTATGGGAGCTTACATTGGAGCTACCTACATTGGACTCACAATGTGAGTGGCTGGCAGGACGCCCCAAAATTAATGCTGAAGTCCCACTTTCTCTGGAGGTGGCTCTCACAATGCACAGCCTGCATGGTGGTCTCAGGAACGTAAGGTGGCATTTATATGCTTACCTCCTTTCTGAACCTACCCCGGCTTTTACATATCCTCAAACACCTTCACGAGAAGTTCTTCAAAATTCTGTTTGACTAGTTTGCTAATTCCTTCTATTCAGGTAGCTAATACTGCCTTGTGTTTTAGCTTTTGTGAGAAAATGGTCACGGGTCCTTCTTTAGGAAACCAGTCCTTTCTAGCTTAGTCTCGCAGTTTATACTTGGAGATTGCATTTGTATTTCGGACCATGATGTTCTGAAAAGAGCTTAACATTGATGCAATGTGAAAAGCTTCCCCTTAATCTGAAGCTCCTTCATCTGTTGAGGATCACCTCTTCTGGGCCTTTGGACCTTTGTGGAATGCTAGTTGAGAATAAAAATTGGGTACTGCCCGATTAGGAGGAACACATGTTCTTTAATCTTGAGCTTGGTTTGCAAAATCACTCCAAGGATGATTGAATTAAGTGATGTCCTATAATTTTGTCTTCTTGCTCCATTATTTTTCTCTTCTCTGCTGTGGCTTGAACAGATGCTCTAAAATAATCACATTATATGCCTCCTATGAGGTAACAGTGCTTGAAGCAAGGACTAGAAGGGAAGTAATTGCTCTTGTTACCTGCAGACAGGGCATGGGCTATGAAACAATGTGTTTATGTAATGGCTTTTGCTTGGGAAAAATGTGGTGTCTTGCAGCACTGAACAATCTTCTGGTCAGTAGTTGAAGTGCATTTCATTCACTGGCTCTCCCTCTGGTTAGGAAAGCAAGCTGCCAAGTTTCCATGCTGCTAGGGCTTTTCTCCCAAGAGCTCAAGAGCAAATCCACCTGTACTGATCCTGCCCATGCTGATCTCTCTGCACTGGCTGAGACTGTGGAACCAAAGCAAGCCAGGCTGAAGGGACCCCAGAGGTCACCTCCTCTCTTCGCCGCCTCCAGGCGTAGACCTGCATGCACAAACAGGAAAGTAACTGCATTTTATGGCTGGCAAAGGAAAAAAGGGACTGGGACAAGAGTGTGTGATTGTGTTTACTGTGTGAGGAAAGAAGCAGAAAGCTGAGGTGAGCATGGATATGGTGTTTTTTCCAATCGTAATCATCACAACATGGAAGAAAACAGAGTTCACAGCTGGCCTTTTTGCAAAATGTGTTTCACCTGTCATTGTATCAAGTACCTTGACACCCAGCACACAAACTCATTGAGCAGAGGGCACTGTCCTAGACAGGTTCTCCCATGCTGTTTACAACAGCAACAAAAGCTACAACAAAACTCAGGAAGGAGTGATAAATAATTATGCATTTTTTTCAGCCTAGATCTGGTCAAAATACCTTGAAGGCAGATACCTTTAAAGCTGCTTTAAAAAAGGAAAATGCCTGTATGGCAACAGACTTCACAGCTAAAATTAACAGCTCTCAATAAAGACGGATGATACAGTGAGAAGTGTTGGAGGCTGGCAGTACTACAGAAGTGGAAAAAACCTTTTTGTCCAGCTGCCTAGTGGTTATGGACCATGTCCAGATTTCCCAGGATTGTTTGTGTTTGTATAAAAAAGCAGCCTTATATAAATGCACAAGTACCTGGCTAAAGATCCTGTTCAGGCTGGGTCTGTGGCAGCTGGCCACCCTTACTTGTTAGGCAAAGCTATAGCTGGTAAAAAGGGAGAAATAGCCAAAGGTGGAGGTTGGCAGCAATGTAGGTATATGAGCAGGGCATCATAAATTGAAAAACCCTGTCAAGCAACTACAAAATGTCCGTGAACATCCATAGGGGTTTTTTTGGAGGGAAACAATAGTAAGATATGAGCTGATGGGCAGACAGGTTCATATATAGAATCACAGAATCATAGAATCATTTAGCTAGGAAAATCCTTTCCTGAGATCATCAGGTCCAACCATTAACCCCAAGACTGACAAGCCCGTGTCCCTCAGCACTGCATCTATGCATTTTTTAAACACCTCCAGGGGTGGCGACGGCACCACCTCCCTGGGCAGCCTGTCCCAACGCTTCACCACCCTTCCCGTGAAGAAATTTTCCCGATACCCAACCTAAACCTCCCCCGGCGCAACGTGAGGCCGTTTCCTCTCGTCCTGTCGCTCGTTATCTGGGAGAAGAGACCGACCCCCGCTGCCTACGGCCCCTGTCAGGTGGCTGCGGAGAGCGATCAGGCCCCCCCTGAGCCCCCTCCTCTCCAGGCCAACCCCCCCAGGTCCCTCAGCCGCCCCTCACAAGGCTGGTGCCCCAGCCCCTGCCCCAGCCCCCTGCCCGGCTCTGGACACGCTCCAGCCCCTCCACGTCCCCCTGCAGTGAGGGGCCCAAAGCTGAACACAGGGGTCCAGGGGCGGCCTCACCGGTGCCCAGCGCAGGGGGACGGGCACTGCCCTGGTCCTGCTGGCCACGCTGTGTCTGCTACAAGCCAGGATGCTGCTGGCCACCTTGGCCACCTGGGCACACTGCTGGCTCCTGTTCAGATGTCCATCAACCAGCACCCCCAGGCCCTTTCGCACCAGGCAGCTTCCCAGCCGCTCTGCCCCAGCCTGTAGCGCTGCCTGGGGTTGCTGTGACCCAAGTGCAGGACCCAGCAGTGAGCCTTGTGGAACCTCATACAACTGGCCTTGGCCCATCGGTCCAGCCTGTCCCTTTGCAAAGCCTTGCTGAGTTCAAGCAGGTCATCACTCCCCCCCCCCAGCTTGGTGTCATCTACACACTTACTAAAGGAGCACTTAGTCCCCTTGTCCCGATCATTGAGAAGGATATCAAACAGGACAGGCCCCAACACTGAGCCCTGGGGAACACCAGTTGTGACCAGCCATCAGCTGGATGTAACGCCATTCACTACCACTCCTTGGGCTCGGACGTCCAGCCAGCTTTCAACCCAGCATAGCATACACCTGTCCAAGCCAAGCAACCAGTTTCTCCAGGAGAATGCTGTGGGAGACAGTGTCAAAGGCTTTACTAAGGTCTAGGTGGACAACAACCACAGCCTTTCCCTCATGCACTAGGTGGGTCATCTTGTTGTAGAAGGAGATCAGGTTCATCAAGCAGGACCTTCCTTTCCTAAACGCATGCTGGCTGCACCTGATCCCCTGGTTGTTCTGTTTGTGCCATGTGATGGCACTCAGGATGATATGATGATATGCTCTGTAGCCATCCCTGGCACCGAGGTCAGGCTGATAGGCCTGGAGCTCCACGGATCCTCCTTCCTGCCCTTCTTGTAGATGTGCTTGCACACCCATGTACGACCATTTCTGTGTTTTCCAGTGCTAAAACACTTTTGCAGGTGGTAGCTTCTGCCAGGGAGTCCGATCCAAAATAGGGAAGACAAACAAGATCTGGTTTTGTTACTTTGTTCGCCTGCTTTCGGTGACAGTCAGTGAAGGTGACTTCAGCCTAACTGTGAAAAAGAAACAACCCCGCTGTTGGTCTGTTTGTCAGTCCTTGGGTTTAGGGCTAAATCTCAGCAAGTTTAAAGGAAAGAGCCTCGTTTATTTTATGGTCTTTGCCATGTCATTTGGGTCTCTTGTTCTTCAGCAAGCCTACACTAACCAAATCCACTGTGGCCGCCTGATCTGTTCCCTGTCCCTCCTTTCTCCGACTGAGTGCTTCCCCACATGGAGCTGGTGTCAGTTGCTTCTGGTTTGTTAATTTATAAATTGTGTTCCTTCTCTTTGGAGCCGGGGGGGGCTGTTTACTTATTTACTGAAGCTATGACTTCACAAGCACTTAAGAGACTGATGCAACATTTCCTTCATGTCTTTGAAAACCTTCCACTGCCTCAGTGAAACATTCAAACTCCCACAGGGGAAACTGGCCTCTGGCAGCCTTACATGAAGGATGGTATCCCCCGTCTCTTTCAGCAGGCGCAAATGTTAAATCCCATGGATCTCAAGTCATCGTGAATGTCCCTTCAGTGACAGGGTGGTGTTAACCTTCATGTAGTACTTTGCTAACACGGGGCACCCTTGGATGGGATGAGCCCAGGTCCATTCGCTACAGGAGGACTCAATTTCTTTATGTTATCTGGCATTTGCCTTTCCATTGCAGCTAAAAAATGTTTTGCTTTGCCAAAATACTGGGTCTTTTTAACTTAATTCTCTTCACTGTTTCTATTGTAGAGGCCAGCCAGGCCAACTGAAAATTGTATGCTACTTCTTCTGCACTGAAACTACAGCTTTCTTCACTAGTCCAGCTTATTATGCTTTCAGCTGGAGTACGTATAGATTACCAAGTACAGACGGATAATTTTTCAGCTATGAAAAGCTCTCTTACTAAATAGCACACTAGAAAATAGTGAGAATTGCACCTCTGCTTTCAGTGCCTCCTAACAGTACCTAGAATAAAAATTAAGCTACAGCTCTGTAATGCTGTCTGATATTTTTACTATCTAAAAAATGGTGCTGCTGTTAGACCATCTCACCATGATATCCTGAACATCAGGTCATAGGAACATGGAGTAATTCTGGTTACTGGGGACCTGGGGAGAGAGGTTTCTAGTCCAACCTGCTCAGTGCAGAGCCACATCATATCTACTTTTTTATTTTGTTAATGGTTAGTGATATTCAGCAGACACTGAATGAGGCATAACTATTACTATTTACATTTATGTGTACTTCATTGCATCTTTTAATGTGCCATCTCTAGATATCCCAAAATTACATGTACTAGAATGTGTTGCCATGAATGGTACCTGTTCTGCTGCTGTTCACCCTTTTTTGCCAGAGCCACCTTAAATATTTGTCTGTCCTCAGACAGTAACATGTTGATTCAGACCCCAAGGATTTTATTTATTATTTTTTTTTAAATTGTATTAACACACTATCAAGTATTTCTGATTAATTTGCTTTTCATAGTAAAACAAATTTTCACATAGAATTTTCAGTATTTCATTAAGTTCTCTATATTAAATGTGATAAGTCCAGTCAGCACTTGACCTTAGCTGGCACAGCTCCACGGAGTCCCATCACAGCATGCTGATTTCTATCAGAGAAGGGTCTGGCTCAGTGAATATTAGAAATATCAAGTTAATAACTATTTAGATGTGTTCTGTCTTTCCTTCTTTCAGAGGGCAATTCAGGTGCTGACCAGATTGACATTCACCCTAATCCCCTCCAGTGTTTTTTAAAAAGTGTCTTTTGATTCTGGAGAACTGAAGTAGAAAAACCTAAATGTTGCGAAAGAGTATCCCAGAGGAGGATACAGTGACCTACAGCCAAATGATCAGCTGCCTTCCATTAACGTACCTGCAGACCTACGCTTGCTCATGAAATTTTTAGCAATTAAGACCAACCCTCTGAAAGTCTTATAGCATTTAACAAAGAGGTCTATCGATTTAATAGATTTTTCAAACAACTTAACCATGCTGATTCCTATGATGCCATTACTTTCTGCCTGATCAAGTTCCACATGGCTTTTTTAATCGAGTTGGACTCTTGATCATGTCAAAGGGGAACTGTAGGGGGATGTGATAAAGGTCAGCTAAATCATGTACGGATGGGAGAAGGTGAAGAAAGAGCTAGGTGGCATCAGACCAAATGAGTGAGGTGTTTTAAACAAGGGAGGTGGTTTCTATCAGCGTGCAACTGAGCTGTCAGGTGTCTGAAAAGCAAGAGCCTGAAAAGAGTGGTTAGCGTGTGCTGGGGAATCAGAGACGGTGGGCCAGATGTGGCCTGTTGTGGGAGCAGATTGCATGCGTTCTGATGAAACCTAACACTCACATGAATGATAGTTCTTGTAGCCTTCTATGAGCTACGCTAAAGCAGTAAGTCCTATACAATTTCAATGGACAGCATGCTTGCTGTAGTGTGCTCAGGCATTGAGTCCTGTGGCTAGCAGGGAATATTCCAGCACTTGGTTGGGCTCTGCAGCCATCCAAGTTACAGGGGTCCAAATAAATCACTTGGGAGTATCTAGGGAAGATCATACCAGCAACAGTTATTTCATGTGTTAACAGATTTGTTCCTTAACAAGAATGCATGTACGAACAAAATTTACCAAACTGTAAAAAGATACTTTCTTGAGATCTTGTCAAAAGTAAGCAGAGAATTGGCTTTATTTTTAAGTAGACAGGAGTTACAAGAAGGACATTCCTCTTGAAAATCATACCAGTTATATGTATAGTTAATTGTGGACCTTACTTTTGGCTGGCAAGTTGCAAAATGTTGTCTGCTGCTTTAGATTTATTGAACTTTGTTTTGTTTTAAGGATTAAAAAAAGCCAAACAACAGCTGGCTTCCCAGATATGTTTGCTGCAAGGAACGAGAGACAAGTGGTTCCGAGAAACTAGAGACAAGTGTGTTTCCTCCATAGCAATTGTGCTAAAAACAAACTGTTCTCTTTGTCAGTGTGGCTTCAGACACTTTCCACTATTATGCTGCTGGTATCTGGAGTCTCATTACCCAAAAAGCCTTTGTCTAGCGCAGAACAGTAAATAACCACAGATTTTAGGCACATGTTAGAAACATCTCATTAGGGAAATTTGAGAGAGATGACAAATAATGTCTTGGTATCGATCTAATCTCATGATCCAAATGTGCAGTGGCAAAGCACCCTTCCTCAAGTAACATGGCTACTGAAAGCTACAGATGGATTTGCCTTCAGCGGGAAACTCGGTGTTTGCATGGCTTTGGGCTAACAGCCATGGCCACGTGGCTCCTCTGCATGAAGCGTGCTGATGGCACCTACTAGATGTTGTGCAGCTGACAGGAAAAAGATGCAGTAGTTCATTAGTTTTGTCATTCTGTTTAATTCAGACGTTTTCAAAAGGAATGGCACTGAAAGCTTTGTAGTACTGAAGGTGCATAATAATTGCATCAAAATTGCCCATCTGCAGCTAAAGTGAGATAATTGCCTAGGCGTATTCACATTTGCAGAAGAGATTTTGAATAATAAATGTTTATAAAGCCCTTCTGTCATCATGTTATCCAGCCCTCACCCCGTAAGCCAAACTCTCAATTCATTTATACTCTTTTCAAACCAAAAATATCTCATGTCCATGCAGCTCTGGGGTTGGTGAAGATGAGAATCTGGACTAGTGTAAGTCACCTGAAATTGGCCAGCTCTCCAGCAACATTTGTGAGTCAAATTGAAAGAGAGTAAATAGCAAACCCTGCTGATTCCTTGCTAGTGTTATCTTCTGTATCTTTAATAATTAATTTGGCTAAATTACTGGAGTTTAGGGGTGACAGTACTGATTTCCAGTGATGCTGAACGGTGCGTCTTCCTGAGGGGCAAGGCTTGGCATACAGGGTCAGATCCACAAAAAGACCCCGTCCTCCAAACAGGCATAAACATCTACATGTGGTTTCCAGAAGATGCTTCTTCTTCAGGAGCCTCTCTTCTTCTCGGAGTTAAGGCCGGAGTGAATCCATCCTCACACAGACAGACACACCAAGGATATTGTGGGGCTGGCAGCAGCAGGTGAGATGCAAGCCTATCTTAATTCTCTTGTCATGGCTGATCTAACTTGCTCCTGCAGATAATCTAATTGGCATGGACTCGGCTCACCCAAGGCTTTGAACACAGTCCCTCCATCCTTGACAAAATGCAGACAGCTGAGATACATGTCCTGGCTCAAGTGCATGCTTACCTGGTCAGTCCTTCCTCCGCAGGGCTTGTAACAATTCCCGTGTTCTGGTGCACTCCTTTTCCTGGCAATTAAAGACGCAAACAGCACTGACCAGACAAGATTTGATGATGCAGTTTTGTTATGTTATGCTTCTCCAAGAATGAATTAATTTATTTTTCCATTAGACTGGATACAAACCATGGTGATGTCCCCATCATCATCAGTATGCCTGACTGATTGCTAATAGCTGCCTTACAGTCCTTGCAATACATCTTATACCTCTCCCATGCTCTGGTGCAGCGACTAAAGCTGCTGGTTCTAGCCCAGCACTACTAAATGAACAAGAAGGCATGATTTACAACAGGATGGAAAATGACTACAGCTAGGTGAGAGTATCACCTGCTTTCTACCACTGTGTGCCACCGATCTTTCTGCATGAATGGAGAAGCTGCCGTTTCTGCTGCGGGGTCCCTTCAGCAAAAGGGTCACCTGCCTCCCCCGACGGTCAGCTCACTCTGCAGCTCTTCAGCTTGTCAGTCCTTGGTGCTCTAGTGAGACTTCAGCAGGCTGTACCTCTTGGGTAGCCCCAGTGTGGGTATGGCAAAGATGACTTAGCTCTCCAGCACTGCAAAAGTAGCCAGCAATCCTACGGGAGAACTGAGCTGGCGTCCCCAGCCAGCTAGAGCCCTGCACACCTTGGAGGTGTTTTGCACACGTGCATCAGTGAGGTTCACTGCGTTCACTGCTCTGCCAGAGGAGCAGCGCGCTCACTGCTGCTAGGGATCCAGAGGAAAGCAGGGCAGCAAAACAGGCATCGTCTTTGCCAGGTTTCTGAACAAATAGTTTCACCCGAGAGGCTGAAACCACATTGCTGCTCTTGTCACTCTTCCTGGGAAACAATCTGAAAAGGAATTCAGATGCAACACTAAAATTAGTAACAATATGAACTACTGTTCACTACATTTTTTTCTCTCTCTCAAGGACTTAAGCTTATTGAGTAACCTCTCTCTCTCCCAGTTTCATCATGGAGCATTAAGTTTTGCGAAGGGGCTGAGCCCAGCCACTGAAGATCTTTATTCTAGCTGTGTAGGTGCAGTATTGACAGAGCCAAATTTAACACAGTTTACCCAATGCCCAGTAAAACAAGCCAGATTTTGCGTTGTGTACAGCAGGGCAGGGGGTGTGGGCGCGTGGGGGGTGGACAGGGATATGGCAGGGCACTGTGACTCTGCATGGCTGTTACTGAGACTTGGTGAGGTGTCATGATATTTCAGGTAGTATTTCTGAGGTCTGCTGCTGGCTTCTCTGCTCTTACTGAAGATAGTGGTGAAACTGTAATGGCTCAATTGGAAGGAGTGGTGAACCAGCAGTGAAAGCTGTTGGAAATGTCTCCTTATGGTCATGTACATATGTGTGCATGTGTATGTATGTGTGTATATATGCACCATTTAAATACACATGCTGAGCCCCTTTACCCTGTTACAGCAGGGATACATCCCAGAGGAGTAACAGGCTGGTTTACTTCTGACAGTCTTCATACAGTGCGCTGCAGATCAGGAGCTCTCCTGTAAAATACAAACTGTTGAAAGGAAAACGAAGCCACAGATTTTGTGCTTCCTAGCTCTAGGGTAAATGTGGGGTTGTGCCTTTGACTGGGGTGGGAAAATCCCTTCGCACAGCATGTTATCTTTCCCTGTGGATCTCAGTGGGAAAGCAGTCTCCAGGATCAGGCCCCAGCTTGCCTGCTGAGGGAGCCGACACCTGCCTTCTCACAGCGGGAAGGCTGCTTATTCTCAAGTATCTGTCTGCAAGCCCTGCCGGGTGCTGCTACAAAAATCCTTTCCCCCACGGATGAACAGAGCTGGAGCCCTGCGAGGGAGGACGAGGCACCCCCAGCCACCTGCCCACAGGCAAGGTGTTACCTGCAGCACAGAGTGCCCCGGCTGGCTTGTCACCAGCCCCCTGCCACCACCCCGGGCAGAGCCCTGCATGTGCAGGGGCATCAGGCTGCGGGATGAGCTCTCCCCTCCATTTACACCCCTTCCCATCCCACTGATGTCCAGTAGAAAACGAATGCCCTGGACAGCCCTCCTCATTCTCAATACACCTAATTTTTTTTTTAAATCCTTAGCGTTTGGTACATGCTCCTTCCTCCACAGCCAGGCACAGGTATTGCCCCCACTTCCAAAAGGCGAAACACCCCCTCAGCAAGGTTTTACAACTCTCTCCTGGGCTGGAATCCCACCATGGCTGATGCTCTGTGCAAGAGATGCCGTGCTTAACCTTTCTACTTCTGTTTTAAAATCCAGATTTGATCACTCATAATTTCTTTTGAAATCAGTGGGTGGTGACAGTCTTCAGCCCCCTGGAAAAGTCAGTGCATTAGGTACCTGAATATGAATTTATGTTTTTAATTTGACATGATCCTCTTAGGATTTCAGTGTAAAGGTGAAGAAATCCAGTAATTCCTCACAGCTTCCTCATTTGTGCTGTCTATGGATTATTTGTCAAATTCTTTTTATATTACCTTCATGAGAAATGTAATGAATCTCATCAACAGCAAATCATTTGTCTCTGTTGGTGTACTTTCTAGGATGATTTATGTATGCATTGAATGTGATTGCGAGCCGTTTCCTAACACATGTAAACCTCAATTTTCAAAGACCTCAGGGGATGTTCTAAATTTTAATAACAGCCTCTCATGAAACACAATTACCCCATTCTGGCAGTGAACATGAGTAAACATGCATATGGGGAATCAGTAAAATAATAATTTATTTGATATTTCACAAATTATACTCTGTAATTAGGGAAAACTCTCTTTTAAGAATGCATTGACCATGTACCCTCAGCTTGGTATGTTCATTCTTTTTACATGTGCTATTGATCCTGAAGAGAAAAGGTTAAATATATTTTTATTGAATGAGCATAGCAATAAAATTCACATCAAAACCAAAGAGCAAGAATAATTAGGTAGATTTTTCCCCACTATGTATCTTCAAGGTGTTATTCCATGTTTTCCTGTAGGACAACTGATATTTTTTGCTCCCTTCTCCCATATAATCTTGAAGCTGCCTGCTTAGCCTCTCTCACATGCTGGGAATATTTTGGTTTGTGGCTCAGCCCACCTACCAACTATTTCAGCTACTTAGATGCAGTGAGCAAATTAACACATCCATCATCTTACACATTCTTCATATGATATGAGCAATAATGAGACCTAGTCTTAATCTTCTTCCTCTTACTATTTCTCCGGGCTCGGCACTGGCTTAACTCAAGCCTATGCGTATTTTCCTTGCTGAACTATTCATTCATGTGTTTTTGTTCTCTATTGTCTTCTAATTCCCTTCCTCTCCTAGCATGCATGCTAGATTAAATCTTCATTATCTGAGCCTGTCTCCTTTGCCTAGCTCACACAGCCGTGTAAGTATCATTATTGCTTAATATTTGTGTGAAATCAGCATCCAGCAAATCCTGATACGCACCAGCAGCTCGTGCTAGGTGCTTTTCCACCAGGGAAACAAACACAGCGCCTGTGCCACAGAGCCTGCAGTCGAGGTTGAGGCACATACCTGCTAAAATCTGCTATTTTTCATTTAACTGTTGATCGCTGACTTCTGCAGCTGCTGTTTGGCAGCCTGTGAAAGAGGGCTGTGGTCCCACAGTACCTGCCAAGGGAAAGCTGGACACAAGGATGAGAACATCGGGGGGATGCTTTTCTCACCCCTTCATGGTCCTCACCATGAACCTAAGTAACACAGCATGTGATGCAGTAGCACAACCTGGCAGATGAACAGGATGGGAAACAATTACCGATGTCCTTACAGGTGAGGATAAACCCAGCATTTTCCAAAGGCCTTATTCCTCTTTTGCCTGAGATCTGCTTTCTGCCAACGTAACGCCTCATTCTCTCCCTGTTCATGTCAGAATGTGATGGAAGATGTCCAGGTCCTATTAATGACAGTGATGTAGGAAGCCCTATGTGAGAAGCAGGCAAATGACAAGTCTCACTGTGAAGCTCCCCCAGAAAGCTTGCAGCACTGAGCCCAGCACGGCTGGGCTGGCTTAACCAAAAAGACATTTATGGAATCCAAAGTTGCAAAAAATCTTAGCATCTTAGAAAGATGTAAACCAGCTTTTCCAGATAACAGATAATGCTACCAAGTTATCTGGTTACATTAATCTATGTCTGAACTTAAACTGAGGTAAGTGCTTACGGAATATGTAGGCTGTGATACATCCCCAGCAGTAATTCTGTTAAATTCTGCAACACCCCCTGCTATGTATGTGTAAGGATTCACAGGCACACTGAAACAGGCCAACTAACTATGCTCCTCTCCTCTGCTTTTAACTACTCTCAGAACAGCACTGTGCCTCCTCCTCACACGCTTTCTGGTATAAACCCAGCCGTTTTCATTTCCCAGGCAATCCATTGTACATGGCTGCAATTGCACTGACCATAACTGCAACCAAAGGGTATCCGATCCAAATTATGTAGCACATTTTGATATTGACCTCTGGAGCCACAGATCTGGAAGAGGGCCAGAAAAGCCATTTTACAATTATAGTCTAAGTCATGGGTTTATAAATCCGTTATTAAAAAAAAAAAAAAAAAAAGACAGGGCAGAAACGCCCACAAGGCAGGCATTAATCACGGCTAGATAAGGTCCACTTCTCTCCTAGGTGGCAAGCCTCAAGGTTCAGCAGGAGCTGACTCCCTGCTGCAAGGAGACCCTGTGCTTTTTGCCCCAACAGTGCTTTTACCCTGTAATGGCAGCGAGCAGATATTTTCACTGCTGTCCGTGCAGCTGCTCTGGAAGCAGAGTGCGATCCTGGAAGTAAGAATCACAAGGTCATTTTCCAAAATGAAGGAAGGAATAAGCATGTCACAGGAGTAGAAGGTGGAAGACAAATGAACCCGGTAATTTCTTATCTGGCAAACACTTGGCTCTCCTCACTGCAGCTTGGCTTTCAGAACCAGCAAACAGGAGGGAGGCTCATTGCACACAGCCCTTACCGTCTTGCTCAGAAAATCACAGTCCCACACTCCCTGTAACTCCCTCTACCCATTAAATCCAGGAAGATGCCATAAACTGCAGCTGCATGTCACAGAGCTATTTCATTTTAGCCAGAAGTGAGTGCTGTAAAAATGGATGTGCTGCACGCTTTGCTGATATAGATTAAAAGGAGTTTGATTCCCATAGTAAAAAATAGTCAAAGAACAGAAATTACTTTTTTGACTTTACATCAGGTTATAGCACATAAGGGTCTTTCCTGATATTCTTACATTTTTAGAAACCCTCTATCGTAAAAGGATATTCATCTGTGCTACAGTCAGTCGCATGGTATCTGAGCATCTGTATGTAAGAAAACTCTTTTAACAGGCTCTATTCCAGGCACTTTATTAAAGCCATTACCAGAGGCACATCCAAATGTAATAAACACAGAAGCAGATAATGGTCAGGACATTTCTAGCATGAAATGCACGATCTGTTCTGATTAAGGAAAATCCAGGTTAAAAGCTGTCATTTTCATTTGGCAGTTTGGAATGTCAGTCACATTTCTGAGACAAATCCAGATACCATGTTGCTGAGTCACCTCAAGTTTACTGTGAGCAATCAGTCTCTGCCACTTAAAGGGCTCTTCTCACAAGTCTTCCAGGTGCTATTGCTAGACAGCGCATCTCCACCCTGGATAATCCTGACTCTTCCTCTGTCTGCTATGCTGATTCCCTCCAGAGATGTAGTTTTAGTGAATCCCAACCACCCTGTGGAGCAGCGCGGTCATGGCACTCAGCATGGATGGCACCTTGTCAGGGGAAGGAGTCCCAGACTTGGCAGACCAAGCACAGGCAGCGCGCTCCCCAGGGCTGGCAAAATCCAAGCTGAGCTGAGCAGATGATCAGGAGCTTATCACAGTGGTTCATATCATTCTTTCAAGGACAATAGAGCTGTATTTTGGCTCTGCACTTACACCTAAGTGGTTCAGAGCGCTTTAATTAATGAAATGGTAATTAATCCTCAGTGCTCCTGAACTGCAGGGAGCTACACTGTCTTTACAGGCTGAGTGAGGGTACATGGCTAATGCATCCAAGGTGGATGAAGCAGGAGAGCAGTAAGAGAAAGACGAGAAAGTGGCAGGTTGTCCCAGGAGATGGATTTCTTCACGTGTGCCATGTCCCCAGTGCTTCCACTGCAGGCAGCTGCCGGAGACAGGACAGGGCTTGGCTGGACCCAGGCTGGTAATTCCTGTGTGGTCCAGGTCCATCCCTTCACAGGCATCTCTGAGTGAATACCTCACTGACGCAGACGGGGCAGAGGGGGAGGTTTACGCTGTATTACTATTTCAATAATTTGGATGTTGAAAACACAAGTACAGCATTTGGACCAGCAGATGGGTTTTCCAATTCATTAACTCAGGAGTCCTTCATCTTGTTCCAAAAAGTTCCTGTGTTATTACTGTTGCAGATGAGGGCTCCTTTCTGGTTTCCCGTCTTTCACAAAGTAAATCAATACCTTCAGCGATGGCTAGGTTGAAATCCTAATTTGTGGATTCACAGCCAAGATCAGGACAGCGCATTAGGTGCCAGCGAGGCACCAGCTCGCTCCTCATCAGGGCAGTTTTCAAAGCACCCCTCTGAACAGAACTGTTTTCTTTGCACTGAGGATCACACAAAGCAGAGCCAAAAGAAACTGTTTAGTAGGCAATAAAAATACAAAAGAAAAAGAACAAGTACATAAAAAATGTCACTGGGAAGGAGAGCAGTGTGTACTGTTAACAGCCTGATCCAAACCACACTGACATTCCCTCCACACATGCACAGAAATGACAAGACCCTACTGCTTTGTATTTTTCTGCTTCCGTGGCACCAGACTCTGGTCAGAGATTTTTGATGCTTCACCATGTCTTACCATGTTAAGAGTAAAACCTTCAAAATGTGAAAAATTCCATAGAAATAATTTAACATTTTTAAAACATACAGATCAGCCCTCTGAAGCACGGCATCTGTGGAAAAACAGCCATGTATCCCATCCAAAAACATTAATAATAATAGGTAGCGTCCCATTCAGAGGGGTGATCACGGCTTCCAGCAGTTTTAGTCACAAGCACCATTTTGCTCCACCATCTCAACTTTGAATCTGTTTTTTTTTAATTTAGCAAATCTGAAACCTTCTTAAGTTCTGCTTCCTTCAAATTGCTGACTATCCCTCATTATTGCTCTCATTTCTAGTCTCTCCAGGGACTTCAAATAGATCTCATTTTCTTATAATCTCTAAGCAGTATAATCACCTCAGTGCCGTAATCTCTCTGTTTACTTGTAGAATTAATCAATTTCTATCTGATCTCTCTCCCCTTATGTTTCTTCTCTGTTCTTTTTAATATCACGCTTGCTTTACTTCATTCTGAATGAAGCAATCGAGGCCTAATAACCCCATTAGGTATTTATGTTCTTATTTTGTCTCTAATGAGGATGTTGGCTGAAATGTCCAGAGTAGGACATTGTCAGCAGCTGGAAGAAAACTCAACGCCAAATGTCGCTGCTTTAACAGCCAACAGTCAGGGCACAAGGGTGACCCACAAATGTGCCACTCCACACTTCCAGTAGAAGCCAGAGAGGTGAATAAAACTACACCATTCTGGAATTCAGATGAGCATAAGAATTCATAGCCTTGGCAGCTGACACTGGTTTTAAAGACCTGATCCATCCGGTACAACAAAATGCATAACGGGGTCACTGTTGCTCTTTGAATCTGGGGCATTTGTTCCCTATTTCTCCTGCTTCTGGACCCCAAGTTCAGCAGGCAAGGCTTTGCTGGAGTTTGTCATTCCTGCCACAGCTGGAGGGCATCTGCATTTGTTGCTGCCCGACGGATGCTTCGTGGCTCTCCTCTGTCAGTGGCCACATCCCTGAGAAGATGCCCGTGAGCACGTGGCTGCTAACAGCAGATCTCTGGTGATACCTTTTCACACCCTGTGCATGCCCAGCCCATAAGCAGCCCTTTCTCCCACACAAACGACACTGCTCTCAAGGAGAGAGCAGGCTGTAGCTCCTTTGGAAATGGAGGCTGCTAGCTAGCTTCAGCAAAGGAGAAGAGGCAAGGGTTACTGACTTCCAGAATTCCAAAATGTCAAGGACTCTCCACTGGGAATGTCTTTGGGAAGTCACAAGGAGCTGATGGAAGGAGCTGATGGAAGGAGCTGGAAATTTTGTGACCTGCAAGAGCAAAGACAAGGCATATTCCTAGAGCTGCTCTGTGATAACTCAGCTTCCCCTCTGGAGGAAGGACCCAGCATGAAACTCAGTAGTCCTCCTCGCTTCTTTGGAGGGTATAAAGGAGGAAAGCTCATGGCCTGCAGAATGATGGAGCGTGAAACTGAGATTCAGCATCTGAACCATGTAAGAGTGAGTGGCCCATCAATCCAGAGGCATAAAAAGAGCTTGAAAGAAGAAATGTGAGGATGTAGACCCCTCAGAGTGCAAATGAAAGACAATGTGGCTTGCGTCCATCTTCTGGAACTGCCTCAGATGCTCAGAAAGAAAATTAAGTCGATGCTTTGTACTCTATGTCTTAAGAAAAGTCTTCAGAGAAGTTTTTGCTTTTCCATAGGATCCTCATGTAATACTGCCCATAGTTTTACAGACTCCTTTGTAACTCTGAATAGTAGTGAGGAGAAAATTCCTTAGAGATAAGGCTCCTGAACTGGCACATGCATGACCAGGTTTATGGTTTCTTTTAATATTTCCCTCTGTGGGTCTTATTTATGAAGATAACTGTAAACTATATTGTAAGGCTATGGAAGGGAAACTCCCCTACTTGAAGACATTGTTCTTTCTTGGCTATGAAGCTGGGGTCAGCAGTGCCTTTTGTGCGGTCACACTGAGGAGTTGTTACGGGTCATTAATTTTTTTTTCATTATGCCAGGAGGCATTTTGAAATTTTAAAAGGAATCTTGTTCCAAATGGATGAAAGGCAAAATCCAAGAGCATCCACAGGTGGGAAATGAAAATAAAACCACTTTTCAACTACAATATGTTCTTGCCTATTTTTTTTTTAATATGTTCTGCTGATTTTGATAATTTCCATTATTTTTCACTATATATTTAGGTAATATTAATTTTGAATTAAAAAGTCAGATTGCACTTAAAATATTCAAATGGAACGATTTCAAAACCTCTTTCAGTATTTGTTATAAGTTTTTTTAACCACTACCCTTCTTCAGAAGCTTCTGTTTCAGTGAATGAGCATTTTGTTTCAATGCAGATCAGGTAAAGATTAAAATTTACAGCTTCTCAGCCAACATTTTTAGAACATGTCCTCAAAGATCCAAACCACATGAGTTCCCACAGCTCTTCACTGGAAATGTTATCTACCTAACTCTTCATGAGCACAGTCTCTTGGAGTTTCAGCTGCTATGGCTCCATTTCTGTGCTATCTAATCCTTCTTTAAAACACAGTGGGTGTTAGTATTTTTGACTTTGCCTGTTTACTGTTCAAACAAGAAAGTGCTTATATGGGGAGCCAAAAATTACATATTTCTCTTAGACAACAGGTAATTGATTTCCAAGCCCTTCTCAGTTACTGTATGTCACTTGAGAGACCTAAATGATCCAGCAACACAGAAGCCAATCAATCTGTGTTACATATCACTCTGGTTTTACCATTTATATTGAAATCTTGCACAAAATTAACACAGCTGACAAAAGCAACATATTGTAGAACATGTTTTCTGAAGGGCTAGCCTATTGGGAGAAAGGTCAAAACAAGGAACGCTGTTTGGAAATATGAATCTCCGAAGTGCTGTACATCATATTTTATAACACCACCCTTTTGGTACCAAACTTACCAGCTGTACTCCTCCACTTCATGCAGTGTAAGACTGCCAAGTTTCTCAGTCTCTCACAGGCTGCTTTTCAAAGCTCTCTGAAGGGTGCTGTTAAATCATGCTCAGAGATGAGGGTAGATGCCATCACAGTTTCTTGAGACCTCCTCACTCCACTCCCATGGTGGCTTTGGACCCGCTTCCCTCCCTGCTGCGCTGCTGCGTGCAGGATCGGGATGGTGTTGCTGAAGGACAGAGTGAGGGAGTACAGGGCAGAGAGCGCTCGGGTTTTGTGTTAAATCAACATCAGCAGCACAATTAAAAAGGCAAACAAACTTCAAACAGAAGAGAGTCACCTGTTCGTGATACAAGGTACTCTAAAAATGACCACAAATACAAGTATTTAGGAGAGATTATTTCCTTTCTATATCCTGGTTTATTTAATGCATCTAGGGGTAATTTGTGCATCGTAAATGTCAGCTTCTCTGTTATATCAGCAAGCTCTCAGCTTTCTTTTTTGTATAACTTACTTTCTTTTCATGGACTAGCTGCCAAGTTAATGGTGTCTTTTTTGATACCTCCTGACTCACATGTCTTCCTGTTCCCAGTTATCCTGGTATCCTGTCATGGTGCTGAACAATTCACTCTTAGGCTATGGAGTTGGTTTCTTTCCCTCATTTTCTGTATTACAGCGTGATGCTGCTGTGGACTGAGGATCTACAGAGCCAATAGTTCATGCCCACAGGCTAAGGCTGGCATCGCCAGCAAGCAGGGCCATGGGCTGGCAGGGCTTTTCCCAGGTGGAACAGTATCTCCACGCAGAGTCTTTCTGACAACCCACAGGCCTAAAGGTCCAAAGTAAATGTGCGTGTGAGAGTGTGTATATATGTGTATTCTAGATACATGTTCCAACATACATGTGTGTACATACGTATATGTGCATTTCAGTAATAGCTGCCTCAGGGTGTTTGCGTAGCCAGTCTTATCACTGAGACATTTCTCTCCTCCTTGTATTGCCTCTCGTCTTGTTCCTTCCCTCTCCCAAGACACAACAGCACTGTTCGCCCTCCTGCCAGCACTGTGCTTCTAAGTCAGCAGAGCCAAATAACCCATTTCCAGAAGCCAAGACAGCAGCTATCAGAAAAGCATTTTATTCTAGTATGCTTTCTTCGTCTGCCTATACCAACCACTACAGAAGTCCAATTCACAGGAGTCCAGCTGGCCAGCTTGTCCTAAAAGTTTCATTTAACTATTCAAAAAAGTAGTAAGCAGCTCAGGTCACAGCTGAGGAGTACCAGCTGGATATAAATCACAAAGCTGAAGATATCCATAAGGGATTGCAGCACAGTTTCAGACTCTGCAGGTCTTCCACACCCAGAACGTCCACTGACGTCAATGGAAATTTTGGATGATGACGGAGAGCAGTGATGATGTTGACTCCGGCAGTGAAAGCTTTGAGAGCCTAATGTTTACGTTTTCTCTGCCTTAGTTTGTATACGCTGTCCCTCAGTGAACGGCGATTGCCGCGTTGCTTGCCTGCATTTACCTCAACGCAGCCCTGGGAAATAACAGCAAGGCTGTGCCCCCCCCCGGCACGCTGCCGAGCCCGGGGGGCGGCCTGGCTGGGTCACTTGGCCAGGCTCACGCTGGGAATTTGTGATACAGCATCACCATGGGCCTCAAGTTCAGCCTCCCAGCGCCCTTTCCAGCGCTTTCCCTGAAAGACTTTTCATCTTTTCAGTAACCGAAGTCTTGTAACATTGCTCGAGGTGCCTCTCCAGGCTGCTTAAGTAACATTAAAAACAAAGTGGGTTTGTGGCTTGTTTGGGGGGTGGTTTTCCCAAAAAATTTCGACTAACAACATTAGCAAGCACATTCCTATGACAGCCTGGGCCATGCAGGACACAAGTTATGTGTGACTTTGGTGCCGGTGCATCTCCTGGGCCACCCTGGCTGCAGCCACGGCTCCTGGGCACAGCACCTGGCTGCACTGGGCGAGGAAAGGGGCTGCCGGCGGGGGTGCCCCTCCCAGAAGCTGGGGTGCAGCAGCCCCCCAGCCAGACCCAGGGGCTGGGGAAGCCGGGGCGGTGGTGCCCAGGGGAAACTGTGCCTGCAGAGGCGAGAGGCTTTCCCTGCAGGCTGCCAGAGCCCTGCGGGGCTTTTTAATTGCAGCTGCACATAATAAAAGTGAAGAGCAAGAGCCTCCCAGTGAGCAATCCTTCTGGAGACCCAGCGGCCCTAGACCACTGCTGCCTGACTGGGGCAGCAGAAGACCCTCAGGAAGGTCTGAATTCATTAGCACTCAGTTGCTCGGAGGAATCGGTGCCCTGTTTTTGAGAAGGGCAGCCATTAGGTGCATGGTACGAGCAGGAGGGCTCTGCTGGGGTCAGGGTTTGAGAGCTGCCGCTCAGCAGCCAGTCTGCTGGGCTGGAAATACTTGCAAGCGGCAGCAACACCCCAGCTGTGTCAGCGTGCTCCTCGACTTGGCCCTTCCCTGCCCTCATCGCTCCTCCATGAACCCAGGAGGAGGAAGAAGAGGTGGTGCAGTGCAGTCTATAACCAGCAATGGTCATCCTCAAAAAGGACAGCCAGCCACGATCGCAACGCCAATTATATTTAAAGAATCAACGTGGTATTCAGTTTGGGCAGGAAGGCAGTTTTAAAAGCAAAGTTACAGAACCCTGTCAGGAATTCCGTTTCATTGGACTTTTTTGAACTCGTGAGCAAATACTGTCTGACAACTTGCTGCTGGTCCTTTTGTTCGTTTGCTCCATAACTCCATAAGGATCGTCATGACCTTCAATCCAGCTCCCTAAGTACTCTGCACACCCTGCCTGCACGTGCCGTTACATGGCACTGTCAGAGCCGATGGTCCTTTCTCTTTGCTCCATTTGGGCATGATGTCAGGTCCCGACGGAACCTCCCTCCCTCACACCCCGCCGTACAAATGGACCAGTTCCATCTAGCTCGTCCTCCAGCCCTGCCCCAAACACAGCAGGAGCCGTCCCTCTGCACGCACCGTGGGCACGCCACTAGTCCCCTGGCACCTGTGAAGCTTTCATTCCCCTCGCTGCCCCTTCCAGCTTCAGCCACTGCTGCGGCAGAGGGGAATTGTCCTGTCTGAGCACCTCCTGGCCACTGCACTGGTGGGCTCTGACTAAGATTTAAAGCCAGTCTGGCGTGCTATACCAGACCAAGTCGAGGGTTGCATCTCCCCGTGGGCTCAGCAGCCAGCTGCTCCATGAAGTGCTCTTTGAGTGTAACTAAAAAACTCATCTCTGTGTCTGAGAGTGATATCTGCCTGGTCTGTGGGTGTTTGGAGCTTGCATATAGCAACAGTATTACATTTTATTTGTGTAATGCTGGTTATCTTGAAGAGTATAACACAATTCAGGCTCTGGGTGCCTCTAGGGTATAAAGGCAGAAAATGTTGGATAATGCACCATGTGATAACTTCAGCTGTCTGATCACTGTGTGCACATTGTCACTTGAAAAGCTGCTTCTTGCCAGAAATACTTGCTGCATTTTCCAAGATGGCATGTCCCCTCTGGCCAGCTGGAAGACCCGCAAATGCCAGCCTGCCTCATGCAGCAAGCTGAAGGCATGACTTCAGCGGGACAGCCTGCTTGCTGTGCTAACACACCCCGGAGTGAGCTCAGCTTGCACTGGTGCTCAGGGACAGATGCAACGCTGCGGGAAATCTGTCGCAACGTCTGCTCACACTGTACAGCCGGTGCTGTTCCTCTGAAGTACCAGCAGCATGGCAATGCTGCTGCTCGGCTTTACCTTCTCATTTACGCTTTCCCGCATCTCCTGTCGGAGGTGGCTGGTGGTCCTGCTCCCACAACAAACCTCTCCAGTATGTTTGGGTGCAAAAATTAAATGGAATATTCACCCTAATGCAATCTGCTTCCTGCAGCCTTTGCTGCAGTCACGTATGCAAAATCTGTGGAGTGTATCCTCGGACTACTACTCTTCCCGGGAGATGGACGGAGGCAAACCAAACGGTTTAATGCCCTGCGCACAGCAAATCGTGGGATGGAGGACCATCCCACAGGGGAAGCTGCAGACTTTTCCCTGTGCTTCTGCAGCCCAAGACTCCCACCCTTGTGTTTTGCTAAGGCAGTTTACAGTATGTGAATCTTCCCTGGGGTTTGGTTTTGTTCTTTAAAACTTTTTTTTTTTTTTTAATGTTAGTTTAAACAGTCTCTTATTAAGGCTTCTGAGTGTGTGCTAAGACTCGTCTTGGAAATGTGTATTCAGGTGGTTTGTAAGATTTGTATTATTTGCTTCTTTTGGAGCCATTCTGGTGTATTATGTAAATCCATAGCTAAGCATTTCCTGGGACCATTTATCGTGCAACTGCCAAGTTTGGCACACATACAGTGCTGAGCAAAACCAATTGCTTCTGTCTCTCTAGTTCAAAGAAGAAAGATCGGTCTGGAGATTTTTTGTTTCATTTAAGAGAAGACAGTTTTCTTATTTCATTGCTTATCAGAATGCAATTTCTGCAAATGAGCTGGAAACTCCCAGAATAGATAAAAGTTTAAAGACAGAACATCTGCCCCAAATCCTGTGCAGAAACGATGGTCAACATCAGATGCAGACACTTACAAGTGGCAGCTGGACACTGGATTGACTTCTGTGGTCATTTCTTGCATTTAATAACATGCTTACTGAAAAATATGCATGGGATGATGACAATTAGCCTATTTTAGATAGCTTTTAGGCTATTTCAGATAACATCCATTTCTGAGAAACTGCTTAATCCCTTTAACAGTTATTTTTCAGTTCGTGTAATCAGGTAGATTTGGTGACAAAACCCAGATCTACCTGTTGCTTTAATCTTCAGTTCAGGCCTTTTTCTGTGTACTGACTGCATGAATTCACACCCAGAGCTGAGGAAAGCCGGTGTGGGGTACCTGACACCTGGAACTTCTCCATCCTTTCTTAGTTCTAAGGTTTGGCGTTCCCTGGCCAGGTCCTTGCTTCTCTCCCGGCTGCAAGCTCGGGAGGGGGCTGTGGGTTGCAGTTTGCTCCTATTCCCTGCTGAAGAAAGGAGGTCTGCAAGGGGCTCTCGGGGGGCACAGGTGGTGGGAAGGGGGTGTGATTTTCAGGCTTGCCCCCACCACAAGCCTCCAAAATCCCTCCCCAGGGTTGCTGCTGCCCACACCTAGAAGGTCAGGAAAGGTGCGGAGCTCCTTGCAGGCACCGTCAGCTACAGCTCACAGGTCTCACCAGGGGTGGGATGAGCTGTTGGGGGTCATGGCAGGACCTGCCACTCCACAGTGCCTCTGAAGGAAGCCCCGAAGGCCCCCGTTACTTCAAGCTGGGAGCGGACAGCACTGCCCCATCTTCCACCTCTCTCCTCCATGGTCTGATGTCCCTGGGTCCTGTGTTAGCTCAGACAGCAGAGCCCTGAGACACGTCACCATCACTTGAGTTTAAATGGAGCTGGAAATAAATGTTTTGAATTATGCATTGTGGTGGAGCATCACGTTGTGCCACTGAACTGTGCTAGAGGAAGGGAATGTAAAAGCCATTTCCACTTGTGGGGGACTGCCCCACCAGCAGTGTTGCCCCCTCGCAGGTGGTCTGATGCCAGTGACTACGGGGCCATATCCAGCACTAAACCTCCCACGTGAGCAGCACCCACACCCCACGGCAGCTCCCCTCTGCCACGTCCCCACACTGGGCTTGGGGCTAGAGCACAGCTCTGCATCCTGCTCTGCTTTTCAGCAGGTGACCCACCTCCAGCATGGGCCTCAGACACATGGAGGGGCAGCACGGCAGGGGGCATCCCCGCTTGGGCACACCGGGGAGGGGTGAAATCCTTACCGTGGTGGCTGTGAGTGGATGCGTTTGGCATGGCCCTTGGCTCATTGCTGGGCTGGGAGCAGCTCGCCAGCACGGTGCAGCACAGCACGGTCCGCGAGCGACCTGCTGCTTGGATTTCCTGCCATGTAAGATTTGTAGACGTGCTCTCAAATCGACCTGGCCCTGAAGACAGGAGCAATCAATTAAAGAAACTTTTCCCTATGAAATCAGCTGCAAAAATGGTGCTTTTATGACAGGCTGCCCTTGCTGCCTTGTCCTTTCTTAAGACAGGATGCTGTGAGCTTGAGATTTCCTGACGGTAGCCAAGCATTTCTTCAGCTCTTCTCAGGCACAGATCCGGTAAAGGAAAAATGCCTGACAGTGATGAATCACTGACTAAACAGCTTAATGGTACCCCATCACCCGCCATTACCATGGGCAGTATTAGTTAAACAGCCACTTGAAACATGCCAGGCATTTTCCAGGAAAAAAAAGGGGCACTCCTGACCTCCAAGTGCAAAACCCAGTGCCATCGCCTGGGCTGATGTTACCTGCCAGGCTGCAGGGCTGCGGTCTCTCGTATGGAAGGGTATATAACAAGAGACCGAAGGACCAGGCTTTGCAGCCCTAGTTTAGTCCCCAGTGCGGACAGGCAGGACTGGGTGAGTACAGAGCATCTCTGAGGAGCGACACATGGCCGTGGGCTGCGGCGTGCCTCAGCGGGGAGGGCAGGCAGCAGGGCAGGCAAGGGGCACGCTCCGGGCAGGTCTCAGACCTCTGCCCCATGGAAGGTGAGGAGCAGCTTGTGCTCTCCCAGCACTGGCAAGCATCTTTCCTGAGCTGCTCCAGGTGCACGGGAGGAAAGCTGGAGGCAGGGGTATAGGGGTTCTGTTGTAGAAGCCTCGGACCTGCAGGTCAATAAAAGCCATGGCAGGAATCCCGGGCACCTCTCTGCAAAGTGCTGAGGCTAGCAGGTTTATTCGCAGCATTTTATGATCTGGGACACACCACAGGAGCCTCCGTGCAACTGTTCTGCTGGCATGTGAACATGCGGTGACTCAGGAAAAAGGCGCTCGAGGGCTGTCTTGATAAGTAACAGGAGTTGGCTATAAAATAAACATGCAGGAAAAGCAAATCCCCAGCTCTCCAAGGGTGCAGCCTACAGGCAGCCTTCATCCTGCCTCTTCCAAGCACCCAGGGACTTCGCCTCTCCGTGCCCTAGCTTGCACCTCTGTAAAATGGGTTTCATGAGCTCACCCTTCACTTGCACTGCTTTGAAATCTCTCCACCTGAGAGGCTGATTTTGTCATGGGGGGAGGGAAGTGGAGCTGGAGTCACGATCCTATTTTCTGGGAGACACCTCATGTACGTTCCTGGAGAGCATATTTGAGGAATATTTTGGTTTAACTTACGTGTTTTATCTGCACAGCGGTCTTTTACTGACCTCCACTTGTGACCACAATGCAGTGAGGGGTGCTGTGACCCTAACAGGATGAAATAAAAAAAAAAAGTTACGGGTTTTTTCACCGGGAGAAATTAAACTGGTTTCAGATTCCTTCCCTCTTAATAACAGCCAGGGCACCTCATCTGTCTTCTCTGCTTTTGCTTACTGCAACTGGCTTGTAAGTCCCCCCAGAAGACATAGCATGACATTTTAGTCCATGTCTCTTTTTTCGTACATTGAACAGAAAAATGTACGACTGTTAACAGCACATCTGCAGATTATTTATCCATGCAGGCCTAATTGGTGCAGGGATTAGCAAAACATGTTTTGCCTGCCAATCTCTAATCAAGAGGCCAGATTCACTGGTGTGGTAGCAGCTTCGCAGTGCTCCAGGGAGGTGATGCTCACTCTGCTGAAAATCAGGAGCAATTTAGCTAAATTCAATTTGCAGGTACAGACCTCGCAAGGTCAAAGTAAGCACAGTCTGCAGAGAAAAATTATCACCCACAAGGAGCAACAGCAGATCCAAACCGGCTTTTGAGGAGAAGGATCTAGTATGAAGGCCAAGACAATGAGAAAATTGTAACTAAAGTTAACAGTCTGGAAAGGAGAAATAACTGGCTTGTTATTCCCTTAGGATGTGTATTCCTCCCAGATATTTTCTACTTTACTGCATCTTTCCCAAAGATGTAATGGCAGGTTCAGTAGCTTGTTAACCTTTCTGGCATAGGTTTGTTCTGCAGTGAGTATTGAGAGACCAAACCCCCAGCCCAGAGGAACACACCGTGTGTGCTTTTCCTGGTTCTTTTCTACCTTTCCTCTTCATAGATGGGATTTTTTTTTTTTTGGCAAAATGGGGGCAAAAAGCATTCCTTCCAGTTCTGACAGAATTTTATACATTCACTTGCATGAGGTTCAAAGCAGTGGAGAAACATCCCAACTACCTAGCAATGCTTGAAGACAAAACAAGCAGTGGAAGGTGAATAGTGTTAAATATTTAATTGTAAGCTCGGTGGGAAGAAAATGGAGCTTTACTGTCATATTTTACATGCAAATTTTATTTGACTGCAACACCTGCTTTCAATATGATTAACTCTTACTTAGCATGCAATTTTGGCTCTGTCAACTTCTGATTTACTTCACTGGGGATGCTTGGTTCCAGTGATGGAGGTATTCTGCTAGTATTGCTGTTCTGGAGACATGCCTAATGGAGCAGAGCTAATTTGCCATTTGCTGGGTTAATGAAGATACACACTAAAAAGATTATGAGGAAAAACAAGAACTAGTACATGAAAGATTAAGAAAAAAGCAAACAATTGACTAAAAATACAGCGAGATCTCTGTGCCTTAGGCTTTTCTGCAGTATCTTTCATCCTAGCACAGTTCCTGTAGTGCCGTAGCTGCTCCCAAGTGACCACACACGTTTCTGTCAGGCCAGTTGTCAGGACACCCTGGGACGAGTGGCAGGGGACCAGAATCCCCATGTGGGAGAGGGTGGCTGGCGTGTGCAGCCCAGCCGGTGCTGGGTCAGGACTTGCTAAGCCCTGCTTGGGGGCTGTTACTGCAGGAGGCTTGTGCCACTGCAGCAGCTGTGCCGTGTGGTGCCCTCTGCTTTATTTTATACCTACAAGCAGGTAGGTCTGTCCCCACCACTGTCATCCCAAGCAGAGGATGCCCTGAATGCCAGGCAGCCGCTTCTGCTCCCAGATGGGCTTTATGGCCTTTGCATCAGCCATCCCAGCTGGTGTCCTGAGGAAGAGGAGGGCAGCCACGCCGGGTGCGTGCCCCTCTTTCTCACCTGCACCATCCCATTACCCAGACACACAGGAGAGATGCCTGCTGCAGCAGCCCCCTCAGCAACATGCTGCAGCAAGAGCATCCACCATGTAACATCTCTCTGGAAACACCTCCAAGAACCACGTGTAACCAGGCTGCAGTTCTCTCCCTTTGCATGTAGATCTCCTCCCAGCAGCGCAGTCCCGCCGTTTATTTCAGGCATGAGCCTTCAGATTGTCTATGAACATGGATATGACACTTCTGAGTGGGAGCAAGATTTTCTTTATTGCTGCTGCGGCAGTTAAGCCAGTATATTTCCTTTCCGGTATCCTTCCTTTGATATCTCCATTCCAGTCTTACACAGGTCTTTGCTGTTGCCTTCACTAATGCCTTGCATTTATTTTTTAAACCAACTGCTGTGATTACAATGGAAGTCTAGCTCATGATGGCAGAGCCGAGGAAATTAATGCAGGAAGGTAGTTTATCTCAAAACCACAGCGTTACGCCCTGCAACGCCAAAGCTCCTTGCTGTCTGCTGCCGCCTTGTCAGGAAACAGATCAGCAGCTGTAGGAATTTACTCCTCACTTGGAGGATGACACAGAGTCGAGGAGAGACCATCTCAGCAGGGTGGCTCTGCCAGCCGTCTGCAGGACAGCATCCCTGCCCAGGAGCCACGTGCAGCATGACCCAGGGATGCACAGGGCTTTGCATCAGCATTTCCCTATGGCCTCTCTGGCCGTCATCCACATGCGAAGTGGCAGCACTCCGTGGGCAGAGCAGGGCGAGCCCAGCAAACACAGCTGTACCAGCAAGCGAGCAGCAGGCGGCTTTCGGGTTGAGATAGTGGGTGAGAGTGGCAGACACAGGATTTCTGGTCATGTGGGCAGAAGTAGGTTTGCTTTGTCTTTGATGACAATTTCTCTTCTAACACGGGGTGATTTCTCCTTGCGGACATGCGCCGGAGGTGCCCATGTCTGTGCTTCTTGCTCTCAGGTCCCTTTTAGAGCTGAAGGAGAGAAACAGAAGTAGCTTTTTCCCCAGGCTCTGTGCCTCCTGAGGTGGGCAGCAGTGGCAGCTCAGGGATGTGCATCTCCAGCAGCTCTGAACAGAGCCTGGGTTCCTGGCTCAAACATAAAAAGTTGCTTGTACATACCTAAAGGTCGGTGGGCAGAAGCTCCCCACTGCCACTCTGTGCCCCTGGGACTCGGCGCTCTGCCGGGTTGTTAGAACCACATGCACACACATTCATCTCACAGGGAGCTACCCAAGCATCTTCAGGGCCTCTCTAGCTGGGTGTCTTGGAGGTATGTGGAAAGTATATATGCTATACGTAAATAAGGTTGCTTGCTGTTAACTGTGCCTTTATTTAAGACAGAGCATGGGATCTCACTCAACAGGCATACAGCCCAAGAGTTCTTTGAAAGCTTTCCAGTGAGTCTGAGGAATAATGAAGAGCAGTGCACACTGTGTGAGCAGGGAGAGGGAGCCCACAGCGGACTGTGTTGTACACACCACAACAGCCCCGCTCTGCTCCTCTTGCTGGAAAACCCGCTCCCGTGTCACCGTGCCTGTGCACAGGGCTCGCTGCCAGCAGTTGCAGGCATTTGTAATGATGCTGCACTGAGCAACTGCTGTATGTCCATACCAGCTACCTGCAAACACTGCGTACTGCTAAACACCACTGCTGCCCTGGGGCACAGCCCCTCACTGCGGCAGCTGCCCCAGCACACAGGGCAAGGGCAAGTGCCAGGAGCACAGGGGAGGGCCTGCCTGCAGGATCCCCGCTGGCTTTCTTTGCAAAGCAGCCTCTGGCACCTCTGCCTGCCTTAGCAAACAGCAGGTATTTCGTCCCAGAGACTAACGCAATAGTCTGCAGCCTCCAGGCACCTGGTAACCCTCCCTCTTCACCTCAGGTGAGCTAGAACTGGCTGTGCTGCAGGAGCGGCTCACCAAAGCCTGGATAAACTGAGGCAGAAAGTGTGTTTTATCCTGGAAATGATACAGCTTGGTGTAAAGGCGTGAAGGCAGTGGGTTGATCAGCATTGATAACATGCAGCTGTGGCCTTGCCTCAGAGGCAGTGGGTTGATTGACATGGACGATGTGCAGCTGTAGCTCGTTCCTGCTAAGTGGTTAAATAGCCCTGAGGATGGTGGAAGAGGTGGTTGTACCCAAGAGGTACCCCTACCAAGAGGGGTAGGAGTGGTGTTGTCTGGTTTCTGGAGGAAGGAGAAACAGCATGGACAGTAGAATCTGACTGACAGAAAAGCCTTGTTGCAGCCTACTGGTTTGTTTGTGCTGCAACAGTTGGTGCCCTGTGTGAGGTGAAGTGGGTTGGACTCCCACTACAACAGCTTGGCTGCTGGCCCCAGCAGGCAAAGCCAGAGGAGGCTGGTGGTCTCCCTGCCAGAGCAGGGTGCTTCCCCACCAGCTTTTCCATTGCCACTGCACACTTCTACTAGAAGAAGACACCCAGTGCCATCTCCCCACCAGCCTGGGGGGCAGCCAGCTTGCTCTGGTGTGGGTGGAGGACTTCCTCTGTGTCCTGCTATGGGCAAGCAGACCTGCAAGGGTCTGTCCTGTAAAGCCTCAAAGGAACTGATGGCAGCTCCACATCTGTCCTGTGGCTTTGGGATGCTTGGGGTCAGGCTTCATACAAGGGCCCACAGCACTGAGCTGGGCTCTAAGGGATGCTGAATGATTACAGGATGCTGAATGATTACCTTCCAGGTAAGGTGGGGTTTTGTCTTCCTTAAAAAGTAACATTTTTGTTAGCAGATGAGATTGTTAAAATATTCATAAGCAGGCTCTCCTGAAGCAGTCAGGCATGTCTGGAGTGCCGCAGGACACAAGCTCTTGTTTTTGCCAAGGAGCATCCATAAAACATCAGGATACTCGTTGGGCACCATGTACCCTGGTGGGCAAAATGGAAATTACTGGCCAGCAGGAGCAATGGTGTCCCAAATGTTCTGTCAAAATATTCAAAGTTTAAGGTTGGTTTTTCTGGAGTGACTTTGTCCCCTGACTGTTTTGGGGTTACAGTGTAGGTTATATCACAGTCCTTTCTTGCTTCCCACAAATATTGATCTACCGTTCCTCACTGACAACTCCCTTCAGATGCTGTGTTATGGCACCATGGAAAAATCAGTTTCCCCAATAAGCAGCAGTAAACCTGGGGAGACAAATAATTGTGAGGGGATTATCGTACAGTACAGAGTCATCCTGGTGCACATAATGTACCAATTTCCCCTAATGCTACTCAGACTTCACTGAAGCTGACAGGTCCAAGAAAACCATCTAACCCACTTGCTGCCCCCACAAAGAGCCCCCAGTTCAGCAGTGCACCCATCCTGGACAACGTGGCTCGCTGTGCATGTCTGGTAGCACCCCCCACAGCCCCTGGTGTCCTCGAGGAGAAGCTCCCTTACACCTTCATACTGGATGGGCAAACCTCTGCCCTAAGGAGGTCTCCTTTGGAAGCTGGAGCCATCCTACAAGAATCAATTCACACTTGGTGTAACCAGCCAAAACTGCGAAGAGGAACATTTATTGTACAGGCCAGCGAGAAGAGACTCCAAAGGGGGAAATGCAGCTCAGGGTCCTGGTCCGTGCCGGGGCAAGGCTGTGCTTTGGGGCATTATGGCACTACACTGGGCGCTTCAGGGATGCGGGTGAATGCCAGACTGTGCTACCATGTAGATCCAGTGGCATCTGCTAAACAACAGTTGGGCCCGCAGAACAGTAAAAGCACGTGTTTCTGCTGTACATGAAAAAGCGATACACAACTCTGTATGTGGGGAACAGGGTTTTGGCAGGAGGAACTTTTTTTCCCAAGAATGAATCCCAACATAAATCCCATTTCAGTCCTCTCAATTGACTACAGCCTTCCTATCCCTCTCATACTAATCTTCCATAATTTAATTTAAATTGTGCCTGCGTTTTTAGAGCATTAGACTAGCTTCCTGTGACACCCTGGCAGTCAAACCCTCCTTGGTGTCTTGGGAAGCGGGTTTAATCCTTTGCTGAAGTTTGGGACTGGGTTTTCAGTGTCTCTCTGTGGCATGTGGCTGGTACAGATGGCGCTTCGTGGGGCTGAAGGGTAGAAATAAGGTGGGTATAGTGTTTGTGGAAGGGAAGAGGGGATCCAGGACACATGCTGAGGACAGGCAGCATCTGTCAGTGTTGCGTGCATCCCTGAACAGCCCTGCACAGCACCAGCAGGTGGAAAGTCGGGCCGAGGTCTGTGGTGCAGAGGGGTCACTCTTCTTGTGATACAGAGAGGCAGTTAACAGGTTTGGCAAGCAATAGGCTGCTGCTAGCAGGTAATTTCACAGAGGGCAAGGGATGCTGATGTGACACTGAGTGATGCCATGCAGAACTAGTGGCTCAAATGAAAGTGTCAGTGTCAAGCAGCCGAAGCCCAGGGTCACCACATCCAGAGATGGGCAAGTTCTGCACAGCCATGACTCGGTACAAGAGACTGGCAGGCAACAAAACCCAACAAACACAAAAAATGCATTTCTTCTACCCTGCAGCCTTGTACCTGCTGCAGCAGAGGGGGTGTAGGCAGACGTGGAGTTAGTGATGGGGAAATCTGAAGAGGCTCAGAGCTTGGATGGGTTTCTCTGGGTAATCAGCCCCATCTTGTGAGAAAAGGGATCAAAATCACCCTTTCATCAGACTCCAAATAATGAGCCTTACCTGCCCAGTCTCAGGAAACAAACAGCTTGAAATTCAAGACAGCAGTGAAAACCTGTTTGGCCTTCATTGTCAGAGGAAAATTTAATTTTGCTCAATTTTTGTCAAAATATCTCATTAAAGTACTTCAGGGCCTCAGGGGTTTTGCAGATTTTAAAGCAAGCAAAGCCAGCACAGGCTACAGCACTGCCGCCAACTGCCACCTGCACGCTGCAGCGGGCTGCACCCTCCGCCTCGCAGACCGCTGCATTTCTTCTTTGCATTATTGAATTTCCTTGCAGACAGCGCAGCCGGCAGCTCCAGCTGTGCTGCTCGGCAGAAGCAGGTTGCAGGCAGGCTTGCCCCTCGCAGCGCCTCTGCAGAAGTCACCCCTGCAGCCACATCCCGGCCCCCCCACGCTGCCTCCCCAGAGCCCTGCCAGCACCACCAGGCATCACCACCTGTCCTCTTTTGCCTGCCAGCACCTCCGGGACACAAATAAACCCCTGGGGTTTCCTTCTCCTGTGCCAGGGCTGTACCTGCTGTGGCTGCCCTCCCACCTGGGGATTCACAGCATCCACAGCCCGAAGTGTATGCCTGCGTTCCTAACTCCGCGCTGCTGCTCCAACTGACCCAGCATGTGCCCGGGTGCCACTGTACCATGTCCCAGTGCGTGCCCCTGCCCCTGCTGCTGCCAGGGGGCTTGAGCCAGGTCCTGCTCCTTGGGTGGAAAAAGCCCAAACTGGGCTCCCATGGAGGCTCCATCCAAGCCCTGCACAGTGGATCATGGATGGGAACTAGAGTCCCGTGGCTGCAGCAGAAGTGGGGAGCAGGGGGGCTTGGTGCCAGCCCTGGCCCCTCAGCATCCTGGTACCCACAGGGGTGAAAGGAGGAGGATGACCTCATGCAGTTTCAAGATGTCCACTGTGAAGGCACTCATGGCAAGAGTGGGATTTCACCTCTCCCCTCACTCTTCTGTTGCTGTCCCTCCTGTGTTTGCAGCCCCCATGTGTTCATACCCTGTGCAGGTGCTGGCTGTTGCAGCAGACACTGAAACTTGGTTTTCTTCTCCTCTTTAAGGTGTGTGCCCCTCTTTCCCCCAAGGAAAAGACGAGGAGCAGGGAAGGAAAGAAACCCATATATTTGCTGCAGACTGTGACTGGTTTGTGTAATAATGCTGCCTTTCTCTCCTTGTTTTAGGGAGTGTTGCCGATTCTTTGGAGACAATGGCTTGACTTTGAAGGTGTTTTTTACCAAGGCAGCACCCTTTGGTGTTCTTTGGACACTCACAAACTACCTTTACTTACATGCAATAAAGAAAATAAACTCTACGGATGTCTCCGTGTTGTTCTGCTGCAACAAAGCTTTTGTGTTCTTGCTTTCATGGATCGTTCTGAGGGACAGGTTCATGGGAGTGAGGGTAAGTGACTCCTTATCTTTGTCTCCCTTCTTCCTCCTCATCCTTCTGCCTTTCCTTTTCCCCTTCCCTCCTGCCAGCTGAGTTGAGTAGCATGCCACACAGACAGCTGAGCAGGCACGGAAATCCCTGTGGAGCAGAGATGCATCCTTCCCTGCAGCCTGGCCTGTGAGCTTCCAGTTTCCCCATCTCCCCCAGCCTGGTGCCTTTGCACATTTTCCTTTAGAAAAGAGGTAAGTTGCTCCAGAGCACATCAGGAAGGATAGCTACTACCTCCACGTTGCTGTGCATGTGTGTCACCCTTTCCCGTCCCCTGCCAAGTGACTATTCCCAGGCTGTGGCACCAGACCTAGTGGTTTCTAACTGCATGGTCCCGCAAGCCTGCATGCAATGCATTCCTGGTCCAATCTGTGACTTTAACGGAGCCCTCACCTTTATGTGCATAGCAGCAGGCTTGCAGGGTGGCACGGTTATCCTTTGCACCTGTGTCAGTTGGCAGCAGCTGCAGAGAGGAGAGCGGGGCTGCCCTCGCCCACCCACAGCCAAGGCGTGTGTGCATGCATCACTGGTGGAGGACTGTAACGCCGGTGCATGGGGCCTTGCACATCTGGCCAGCAGCTGTGGACAGCACAGCAGGCAGCAGGGCAGCAGGCTCGCTCCCCTGGGACGACTCTCCTGGTGGCGTCCCAGATGTTTGCTTACACCCTTAGTCCTACACCCCATGTGAATGCCTGCTCCGCAGTGGCAACAGAGCTGCATGCACAGGGGGTTGAGTTGGGAAATGCCACAGCTCCCTGCTGACCCTGCTGCCATTTTGGCAGCCTCAGCACACGGTGTCCTTGGGCAGCAGAGCCGGGTGGGTGGGTAACCCACCATCCCAGGGCCAAGGGGGTCCTGGCAGGGCCAGGAGTAACTGCAAGGAAAAGGCACTAGTGGGTCGCTCCTGCCTCGCTGCACCAGCAGGCACTTATTAATGTAACAGTAATAATACCCGTTTTCTGCCCACCACTTGAGGAGCGCTCTGCTCACCCACCTGGCCAATGCTTTCAGTGCTCAGAAGATGTTGTTAGCCCTCGCTGCACAGAGCAACGGAGAGTTAACTTTTTGGGAAGTGCTCCTCTCTGGCAGGAGAGCTTGGCCAGCCTTGTGGTGATGGCAGCCAAAAGGCTGCTCAGGGAATCGTTGCAAAATGTACCTGCCAAAAGCCCAGCCTGGCCAGCTGGTGTCTGTGCTTGCCCACCCCCCTGCCCAGGTAGCTGTACCCTGAAAACAAATTAACTTGATTTTTTTAGTATATCCTGAAATGATCCTGGAGGCGGGGAGGTGTCACTGATAGCATAGCTGGACATGCTGGCCAATTTGATAAAAGTAAAAAAAAAATGTTAAAAGTGTATTTTTGTGGGACGCCAGAGAGGAGGTGTGTGGAGTGGCTGACTGCTGCTGTCCTGTGCATGCAGCTTGCTCCGCAGTCTGCACGTGCCATCTCCCACCGCAGGATACAGATGTGGGCTGGGGGAGAGAAGCTGACCTGTGTGTAGGGATATCCACACCAGCACGCACGTGCTGGAGCGGAGATGCTTCTCATGCTCTCCCCTGGGTGCATGGTTGTGCATAAAGAGCCAGGGTGGCCAGGGGCTCTCCAGCAGCTTCCTGGCCAGACTAAGTCTTGTGCCATGGCAGGTGACACGTGCTGGGGGATGAATCCTGCTCTGGATCTCCCCCTTCCCAAAGAGGCAGAAGGAGTGGAAAGACCAGGGAAGTAGATTGCGTGGTGGTCTCAGCCATGTCCAGCTTTTCTTTGTTTCTTACCAGCACTGCCTTTAGGAAAGCAGCAATGAAGCAGAGACCCAGAACAGTGTCCAAGACAGTGAAGGCCATGCGATGCTCCTGCCATGTGTTCCGGTCCCTCACCATGGCACCTGGTGCTGGTCAGGGGTGGCAGGGGGGCTTCCTGAAAAGCCACCTCTGTACCCAACGAGGAACCCAGCTGTCTCCTTCCCAGGTGACAGGCCAGCAAGGGACCTGGGGGCAGGGAGAGGTGGCTCGCAGGCAGGCTGGGCTATTCGCTCTTGGACAGATGTGTCATCCTGAACCTGTGGCAAAATGTGAGGTGGCACCTGTCCTAGGGACTGGGGGGGCCCTGCTGCACAGCTCTGTGTGAGTGCTGGGGGTAATCCTGTCTGCGGAGGGACATAGTGCAGAGCCTCTTGGAGAGATGCATTTTCTTCCCTCTTTCCTCTCCTTTCTGTACAGCCCATGTGAAAAGCAACTGGCAGCAAGGGCAGCGCTGCCTGGTGTGCTGGGGGATAGCCTTGGGATGAACCCCAAAACAAAGCCGCCTTCCTGGGACTGGCAACCAGGAGGAGGGACAGCTGCTGGGGCTTCTCCAGGAGTGACCTAGGGACTGCAAGCCAGCACACAGTGCAGCCCCAAAGCTTGTAGTTCCTTGGGGCCGCACTGTGTCAGAGCTGCTGACCCTTTTAGAAGCACCCTTTGAGAGGGTATGTGGCAGAGGCGGCTGCAGGGGGCACGGTGCCTTGCCTTCGGGTGAGCACCATCCCACGCTCCCGCTCCATCCCCACAGCAGCGCAGCAGGGTGGATGGTGCTACAGCAAAGCTCCGACAGTGCATTCGGGTGTCCCTGTGCACACCCACTGGAGGAGAGGCCAGGTAAGAAAGGTAGGAGCTCCGTGGGGTTTAAGCACGTATAAGTATCCTACTTGGCCTTCAGAAGTGCAACTACCAGCTCTACGAGCACTTAAATCACAATTCCGCTGGAATTTAAATGTAAGAGCAAGCTACAAAACCGCATCCTCGCCACTCAGGCACTTCTAAGTGCCTGCATCTCCTGTAACAAAGTTGCACTTCTCCCCCTTTCCCTTTACTGTGCCCAGAGCAACAGTCCAACTGGGCCACAAGCTGTCGAATTGCTTCCAGGGAAGATGCGTGTGTACTGAAGCTGTGAGTGCCTGAAGCATTGCCTCTGCAAGCCTTGCTGTGCTAAGGTATTTGCAAGTAACTGCAGGCTGGTAGCCGAGGTGTGATGTGGTGCAAGCAACTTGTCACTGCCATTAACAATATACTGGATAGACAGGCTGAAAGGCTTCCAGGGAAAGTGTATGTGACGTGCCTGGCATGTTGGCAAGCAGGCTGGGAGGTGAGGCTAAGACTGATCCGACACTTGTGACATGCTTGATAGAAGAGGCAAGGACCTCTGCCCCAGCAAAACTGTTTGCAGACTGCATTTATTTGCTTTGATCTTTGACTTTGGTGTTTCCCTCCATGCTACGGTAAATAAAGCAGGTCAGGGTCCAAAAGAGCCATCGCTTGCAAGTACCCCCTCTGTACGTACCATAGAGACAAGCACACCTGCCAGTGGGACTTGGAAAGAAGTACACTACCAAATCCCAAACTGTAGTCCTTACTTTCCAAACAGGCAGAGACCCAGCCTACTAGGAAGTGCTCTGAAGTCAGTCAACCCCTGACGTTAAAAGCAAAACTGGATACTTTTCATTCTGCAGTTCATTAACGCGCCCTCCGAGTTCCCACCGCAGAGGAGCCGCAGCCGCCAGCGGGGGCTCGGGCAGGCACCCTCACTGATGCGCAGGGAGGTACCAGCTGGTTGCCACCGGCTGGTAAAATGCTGGACAAGCCCCAGGCATCTCAGACAGGAGACAGCCACGCCTGGAGCAGATGCTACAGGAAACGCTGCATCTACAATTCATTGTCGTACCTGGGCTGTAGCACAGGTGACGTTGAAGGACTGGAGCTGCCATCTTTCAGATAAGCTTGAGCCGTGTGTCTTGCAGCTCCACAAAGAACCATACAAAGACGCATCTGCCCCAGGAGCCTGGCTCCAGCAGCTGCCTGTAGCGGACACCTAGGAAAATCTGTCTAAACAGGAAAAACCTATAATTTTACTTCATCATGAGACTTTCTAGCCTCCAGCAATTTGAGGCTCAAGGACTTCTGAGACAGAAAAGATGTTCCTATAGCTAATAGTCTTTAATGGATTTTTATTTTTTTTTTCTTCCATGTGTTAATCCCTATAAACTTTTCACATTCACAGTGTGCAACAGCAAAGCTTTCCTTGGCTGAATTATTGGGCAAATAATTCTTTCTTTTTGTTCTGCACCTGCCCCATGCTAAGCTCATTCAATGACCTCTTTTCTTGTGCCTCTGAAGCCACACAAGTGTCTGAATTTTTATTTGACAAGCACCAGCACGCTGACATTAGAGAACTGCTGAGCTCCGTCAGTCCTGCCAATCTGAAACTGCCCCACATTGCTTAGAGCCATACACTGGCGGTTTTTTTCTCTCCTCGCCTTAAAAAAAAAGCCTGTCGAGGACCATAGAGCCCAATTACACCACCACCAAGCTTCACTTTAGAAACGATGCCCCACAGTAGTGCATGGAGAGGTCTGATGCCAACAGGGCTGCGAGCCAAGATGCTGTACCTGATCCTCTCCAAGTCTGCAGCGTGCATACCCAGTCTTTGCAGCTTGCACTGCTTTGATCAGGTCATAAATCAGCATTTTCAGAACCTGCTGCCCCTCGGCTGGGCTATGCAAGGGGCTGAGCACCTGGGGGAAATGCTGCCCCTCCACAGCCTGCCAGAGCTGTGCTCGTGCAGCATCATGAACAGCAGTACAGCAATTTCTAGACAATCCCTTTCTTGTTGACATGCTATTAGCAGCTGAATTTTCCAGGCATTGTAGCTTCTGCTGATTTGGGCTTTTTCCTGCCCTGACACTACCCTGCCATTCTACAGCAACACCTTTAGAGAAACTGATCCCCTTCTGTTTGTAAAAACGGGGCATTTCTCCATTAAGGGAAATTGGAGGTGTTGATGTCAGCACGCAGAAGGGATCTGCTGGGTGATCGTGTGTGGAAACTTTATAGGTACCCCCTGGCACCAGCCCCAGCTCAAGCCAGGGAAGAGGCTGCTGGTGCTGCCAGGATGGGGACCTGCAGCTGGGAAAGGGGTCCCCCTGCCGCAGCTTGCTCATCGGGCAGCAGCAAAGCTGGGCACACAGGCTTTCCCCTGCATCTTCACAGCAGCCCCAGCATCTCTGGTGGTGAATAGGAAAGGTGAGAGAAGGCCATTGGTCTTGGATGTGTAGGCAGCCACAGTCTGTGGACGGGGCTTAAAACCCCAGGAGAGGGGACAGCTGGCTGGCATTGACACAGCTGTGGGTCAAAAGAAACTAATTTATCCCAATCATCTTACAAGCATCACCATGACTGCACAGCCAAAGGCAATGTGGTCTAAGCTGGGCATCCCTCACACCACTGCAGATCCAAGAAGCACAGAGCATGCAGAAAGTCATTGTCACCCCACAATTACCACCCAGGTGTAGAGGAATGAAGCTGGGTTAATTAATATTGATAACATACAGCTGTGGGCTGGCTTGGGGGGGTGGGTTGGCCGATGTAGACAAGGTGCAGCTGTGGCTGGTTCTGTTAAGTGGTTGGGGAGCCAATGTAGAGGAGGCAGCCAAGGAAGAGAGGGGGGGAAGAAGCAGAGGGAGTGAGCGTGTCCTGGAGGAGGAGAGACTAGGAGAAGGCAGTAGAGGGATAGGTGTGAAGAGTATGATGGTATGTGATGGTAAAAGACCTTGTTGCAGCCTGATAGTTTGGAGAGTGCTGTGACACCCAGTGGGGCTTGAGGCATCTGGCAGGGCAGTTCCAGAGAAGCTCTGGCTAATTCTGCTGAATCAGGGGCTGCCTGTCCCCCACCTTTACAGATGTTACCTCCCTTTGGACACCCCTCTCAGGCATCGCTGCAGGACTGGCTCGCTGAGTAAGCCTCCCTCCACTCAGAAATGATACATCCGAACCCCAAAGCAATCGCATGACTTTTATTCCCCTGTTTATTTCAAAAACACTTTTCCTCCAAAACCTCCACAGGACTCAAAGCCCTTCCTGGAAGCTCCAGGGAATTATTACTTCTGTATTATTGTCACGCACAGGCTGCAGGGACCCACTGATGGGGAGGCTCAGTGACAGGGATGAATTTCCCCCCCTTTGGCTCAATCCAAGCCGCAGCCCCCCGAGGCAGCCGCTCCTTCGCAGCTCTGCCTGCAGCTTCCCTGCAGCCAGGGAAACCACGGGGGGAGGCAGCATCGGCTTCGTGGGTATCAGCCTGGGCTTGCTACTAGTTTTCTACATAAGCAGATGGTGCAGAAGTACTGTCCTCTCATTCAAAATTGCTCACCTGTTTTTCCGTGTTTGGGGTTGTCGAGTAATACTTTCTTGCTTTTTTTTTTTTTTTTTGTCTCCAACCAGATTGTGGCTGCTATATTTGCTATTGCAGGGATTGTTATGATGACGTATGCTGATGGGTTTCACAGCCACTCCGTTATTGGGATAGCCCTGGTGGTGGGCTCTGCCTCAATGTCTGCACTCTACAAGGTAAGCACACCTGGGTCATCCCCCACCCCCAGAAAGATTCAGGAATCCTCACCCTCATCGCTCTGCACCTGTCTTGCAAACTGTCATGCAGTTCAGTGCCACATGCCCATCTTTGAGGGCTCTGCCATGAACACGCTGACTCTGCAACACTGCATTCAGGTATGCACTTGCTTGGAGTCTGCCCTCACTGAGGACAAACATTCCCGTTCCTTGGGAAAAGTCTTCTCCAGTGCCCACAGGAGGACCCACAGATGTCCCACCTTCTTGCAAAATGAAGCTGCTTTTCCAGGGGTGCTGGATTTAATCCCTCACCCTGGAAGCTCCCTGCAGAGAGTTAGCTTCTTTCTCAAATCACTTTGTTACCGCCCCTTGCCAGTTCTCCTTCAGTGGCGTATGTAGCCTGTGTCGGGCTTAAAGTATTGCTTATCATGGAAATAATCACATGCTTAAAATCCAAAGCACATGCCTGTGAATCAAGGTCTCATATGTGTAAGATGACATGCAGCCACCTCTGCCGGGCAAAGAGCTGTTTCACTTAGTCCGAGACACGTATGTGCATTTGCCTCTGTGCTGCTCATGGCACTCACAGTCACAGTCTGCTGGGAGGAACAAGCACCTGTAGAGTGTGGTTCACCCACCCCGGCCTGGAGGTGTAGATGAGGATGAGGTGTAGACCTCTCCATCTGGTCTAATGAATTGCACCGTACCAATCCTCCAACAGAAACTGGCCAGGCAAGCCCTGCAGCCTTAACACAAGAAACCCAGGGAGACTCCGCAAACTGAGGAGCATCTGTCCGTCCCTGAGCGCGGTGTTGCGATGCTTTCTGCTCACTTTTTCAGACTGGGGTCTCAGGGTTGCTCCACCAGACCCCATGCACACGTGCACCGGGAGGTGATGGTGGCAGTGCCGGCAGGGTGTTACTCTACAGTGCGCCCTGCATGGAGGACAGCTGGAGCTGTGCAGCTTGTTCTGCAACAAATGCCACTCCGCCACTGCTGCCGACACTCTGCTCTTGCTTCCCGCAGCCTGGCTCAGTTTCCACAGGTTGTGGTTGCCGAAGGGGCAGGCAGATCTGGAGGCAGACAATCTGCGCCACATGCAGCAGAGCTGCCTCGACCTGCCCTCCTGCCCCAGACACAGACACCTCAGTCTGCATGTGCCGGCTGCCCACCCTGCCAGGGGCAACCTGCCATCCTCAGGTGGCAAACGAGGAGGGAAAGTGGCTTTCGGGATATTTTGCTCCATTATGCGGAGTGGCAACACAGCTGCACCGGCAATGGTGGCTGTGAGGTGGTGGGAGCGGGCAGCAGCCCCGCGGACCTGCCTGCAGGGCTCTGGGTAGGCAAAGGGAAGAGACAGCTGACACTGGCGAGGGGGCCTGCCATCCCAGCACAAACCAGTAAGTCGGAGCCCATTGGCTCTCTTGGTTTGCAGTCCGTGGCAGAGGAATGCTGTACCCAGACCCCACGGGATCCACCACAGCTCTGTGGTGGAAAATGTATGCAGACCTCAGACCAGACCCGTGCACAGGGGCTCCCGGGGTGGGCCACTCACATCCCTCGTTTCCTCTTTATCCCATTCCCACTAACAAACCAAAGCTTTTACATCTCTCCCTGTGGTCTCATTAGTCAGGCTGCAGTGGTGCTGCTGCGCTATCTGCCTTCTGGGGATGAGTTCCCAGGGAGGAAGCAGTCCGGCGCTGCAGCGTGCGATGGGAGGCAGGGACAGCGGTGCTGGCAGGTAGGCCATGGTGCATGGCAGGACAAGGCAGGAGGATAACCAAGCAGCATGGACCGTGCTTGCTCACCACCACAGTGCTCCTCAGGTGGCAGCTCAAGGCCCAGACCAGTGATGTCTCATGCAGGGAGATGACACACATCGCTTCCTCTCCTCCCACTGCCCTGCTCCACCAAGCCTTCAGGTTTTAATGTCAGATGCAGGTTTTCCTGGAGGGAACATGTAGAAAAATGGTTGAAGGGTTTAGGCTAGGGTGAGTGACCTTCCCTTTTAGGAGGTACAAAGCAGAAGGTGCTGAGTCCCCTTCCCGCATGGGCTGATGTGGCAGCTGCCCCTGCCAGAAGGGAGAAGGCTGGGGCACACGAGCTGCTCTCCACAGCTTCATGAGCAGCCACCTCAAGTGTCCAGCAAGCATCACCACATAGGTGCTGACTGGCAGTGCTGAGCACCCAGCACCTTGGCCCTGAGCACTGGCCATCAGGCCAGAATGGCAGGAGCCGCTGAAGCCAGGACACCAGCCCTCCAGAGGAGAGGTACAAGAGAGTTAAACCCATGTATTTTCCTCTTGTAGGTTTTATTCAAACTTCTTTTGGGCAGTGCTAAATTTGGAGAAGCTGCCTTATTCCTGTCTGTGTTAGCTGTCTTCAACGTTCTCTTCGTTACCTGTATTCCTGTCATCCTTTATTTTACCAAAGTGGAGTACTGGAGCTCTTTCGACATCGTTCCTTGGGGAAACCTCTGTGGATTTTCAGTTCTCTTATTGAGTGAGTAGATGGGGGAGCTCTCACACTGATCAGGGTGGAGGGGGGTGCCAGAAACTGGCTGCTGGTGGAAGCTGCAAATGTCTGACAAGCTGGAGCTGTTTTGCCTTCTTCATAACCGAGTTATTAGCTTGCAGAATCATGCAGAGGGTCCAGTCCTAGGTAGACCCTGCTTCCGTGGGCCATTATTACCAAGCTGAAATATTGTGGCCCTCATTAGAAAGTGCTGTGGGACCAAACTGTAAAGCTTGTCCTAACTCCTTCTCGTGCACTCTCCTTCACGGGGACAAGTGACACTTGCCAGAGCTGTGATGGGAAGCAGTCCTGCCCGCAGGGCACTGCCTCATCAGCAGCCCCTGAGCAAGAAGGTTAGGCCAGGCCAGTCAAGGCCAGCCTCCTGCACCTCTGGTGATGTCACTAATTGCTAATTGCTATTCCTAAAGATCAGGAAGCATTTGAAAATGTAGCGTTGCATAGTGCAGATGGGAATTTGGTAGGTGGCACTCATCTCTTCTGCTGCCACTGCTGTGCCAAGGGAACCCAGCTTGGGAAGAATGCCAAATCTAAGCTTTAATGACTCATGATCATCAAAAATGTGCTGCGGCTCCTTGTTAAACTAGATGTGTTGACTGTGCTGCCACAGTTGATCCCTAAACTGGATGACAGCATCACGTCTCCTAAAACGTTCCTTTCATTTCTACTAGAAATAGCCCTTCTCCATCCCTGTCTTGAGTCCCAGCTCCTTTTACCCTGAACAGTCACAATGCCTGACTCCAGAAGTACCTCCAGTTTACTCACAGTAAACTCAGTGGACTCACAGGGAGGTTTCTGCAAGAAAGTACTGCAGGACTTGGCAAGCAATCACGGGGGTGTGCAATATTTAAATACAAATATACTTGTCTGTCTTATTTGAAGAGTTTTATTAAGTTGTCAGGAAAAATGATGTTTAAAATCTACCTGGCTAATAATCTTTATTAACAAAAATGTCTACCGTGTTCCACGTATAACAGATACTACCACTGTTACAGTAGATAGGTGTTCATGGAAATTTTCAAAGATGACATTTCCTTTTTCCTTCAATGTTTTATTAGGTAAAAAGCATTTTTGTATTTAATTGTTACTTAATACACAAAGAATACAGGCAAGGTATTTTCTTTACAGTGGAAATATTAGAACACAAATCAATTAGCTTTACAAACAACTGAGTAGAGTCATGCTACAGTGCAACTTGGAAGCCTGAACAGAAGCAGAGCAATTTCACAGAGAACCAGCAGCAAAACTTTTGTCTTTCTCCTTGACTTTACAAATAAGGAGCTGTAGTACATGGCTGCATTTACTGTGTGTGAACTAAAACTGGTGCAAATATAAGTCTTTCCTCTTGCCTAAAGTAAAGAATTAAATAGGTTAACCTGGTTGCAGTGGAAATCGGACTGCAGCAGGATAAGCAGAAAGAAGTCATTTCATTGACTGCCAGAAGGCAGTCAGAGCCCCAGCTCCTGACAAGTTCAGTACTGTCAAGCCTCTCCTAACTTTGCTAAAGCTAATCACCTTAAAACAAGGGTGAATTTAGTCCAAAGCAACTATTTATTATTTCTCATGAGACACTCCATGAACAATGTATGGTTATTACAATGTAGTGATATTATAATCATTCAGTTGTAATGATATTATAATGATATCATAATTTTATTGTATTAAATTATATTTAGCAAGTTCTTGCCTTGAAGGGGGTTAGATTTACAGCATCTTCCACCTGCAGCTGGAGGCAGCTTTTCTACTGGGGAAAAAATATGTATCCAGACAGAAGTAACTGTTCGGCTGAAATCTCCCAGCTGAGAAGTGTTCAGTCTTTCAGCAGGGCAAAGTGGATCGGTGTAGAGAGCGGGAATGACTGCACATCACACTGAGTGACAGGTTGTATCCAAACCTCACCCTGATCCTGCTACTGGACGCCAGTGGGATGTAGGGTTCCCCAGAAACAGCAATGTCTCAGGCAGATGGACGTGCAGCAAACAGACGTGTGTCCACAGGTGTCTCCCAGGAATAGCAGCAGCAGTTAAGATGCCTTCCATTTGAACAACATGCAGAGGGAGTAACAAACCATAAATGTTTCAAGTGACATTCCCTCTGCCTAGTTACACTGTAGTAAAAGGTGTTTTTCTTTCATTCTTCAGCATTCAATATTCTACTAAATTTTGGGATTGCTATTACCTACCCTACCTTGATTTCTCTTGGAATTGTACTGAGTGTCCCAGTGAACGCGGGTAAGAATTTCTGCCTTTTGAATCTTAATGAATACATTAAATCTGTGGCCTTTCAAATACACAACAGGCATAAAAGCAAATAGCTTTATTAAACATGTTTTGCGTCTTCTCTCGAAGACTTATGGAGATGACGCTGATTAAAAATTTATACTTTGTGTTAAATATGTATTGTATAATATCACATGAATATTCATGATCTCTAGAATTGCTTTTTAAATTACTGTCCAAAGAAGCCAGCATACTGAAAAAAAAGTAAATTTGAAGTCATCCATCTCTGGGCTGGGATGAAAACTCATGGATGAAGCAGAAATCAATCCTTAATGATTTCTTCAAGGCAGGCTTAACACTACGTTGAAACAAAATTGCTTACATTTTAGAGCAAATATGCGCTAGTATTTCTGCTTGCCTTGGTAAACAGCATTGCAGGTGTTTATCAGGACTACTGACAGTTCAACTTTGGACATGGCTAGGTACGTTTCTGTGACACTTTTCTGAAATTTACCAAAAGCCAAGAGATGGCAGAGCCCAAGAAGGCTGGGCAGGGGAGTGCGGAGACAACCCTGGCCCAAACCAGAGCCACCTCCCAAACCAGGCTCCTAAACCCCAGCATGCTGAACTGGTGCCATGGCGCAGGCAGCAGCTCCCAGCTTTGTGCTGGCCACACGCACACAGAGCCGGCTCTGCTGGCCACCCCAGCAGACTTTGGTACCGAGTGGTGTGGTCCCCACCAGTGTGTGCACTGCTCAGCACGTGCAGGGGTTCTTACTCAGCGGGGCAGTCCGGGGGAGAAGAAAAATTCGCCTGGAGGAGCTGAAGGGGAAGGGAAATGCCCCTTTCTGTGCGCACCCAGACCCCAGCAGGAGTTCCGCGCTGTCGGCAAGCATGGGAGAAGCTGCTGCTGCAGAGAACAACTGCAGCTCCAGGCACGGTGCCCTCCTGCACCCTGAGCCCACAGGCCAGCTCCGCCTGCTCTGAAGCAGGAAGGGTAGTGTCCCTGCCACCATCGCCTCCGTGGCCACACTTTCCTGCTACTGCCAGCCTTCAGAGCCAGGGAGGCAAGAGGGGGGGAGGGGGTACTGCCCTAATGCTTTGTCCCACGTAATAACACCCGTTCAATGTCCCACACAGTTGTTGATCACTACACGAGTGAAATTGTCTTCAACAGTGTCCGAGTAATCGCCATCATCATTATTGGCCTGGGCTTTCTCCTGTTGCTCTTGCCAGAGGAATGGGACGTCTGGGTAATAAAGCTCCTCACACGGCTCAAAGTCCGGAAGAAGGAAGAAATCCCCGAAGGGAACGGAGACATTGCTTCAGGACTGCCTAACAAAAGCCGGAGAACTCGCCCCTCCATGTCATCCTTTGCTCATTAAATGCTCTTTTTACCAAAACTTTGTGGTTAACCTTATATATGATGATGCAAAGGTATTTTCTTGGGAAGAAGCACACCTGTCTGACATGGTGTACATACCTGTACAGTTTTGATACAATCACCATCTAAGGCTTCGAGTCTTGGCATGTCCAGTTTGCTTGTACTTTTTTCACATCAGACCTTTCACTTAGGTAGTACACTGAAAAAACCTGCAAACCAAGAACCTCTCTTCTCTTTTTAAATGAATGTAATATATACTCAAAATATATTTGCATAGGTTATTTTAAAGAATGATTTTCATGAAAAGCAGGGCAGAGATTTTGAACATTAGGTACCGAATGATGCATTGCACACTGTGATTTAAAAGAAACAAATGCTATGCTACATCACACATTTATTTTTGACCGGAGCTGTACTCTGAAAGTTTTCAAAGAACAAAAAGGGAATCTTCTAAGGGATAGGAAGGTTGGGGGAAGAGCAGAAAGAAGGAGGTTTGGAAATCACTCTATGTAGATGAGCGCATGTTGCACTGCAACCAGGAGGAAGTTCCAAGTGCTAAAAATGCTTGCGCTAAAGCTCTAGAGAGAAAGCGGTCTAGAGCCCAAATCTCCTTATTCTGCACATGACTGTAGTCCATGTTTAAAACCATGCAAGAGAAATCCAGTGCCTTCTACAGAACTCTTGTCTTTATCCACGCAGAACCAGGTCCTGCTGCGAGGCACTTTCAATGGCAGGGCTCAGGCTTGCGGCCCTGGGGGACCCCGAATTCCCACCAACATCAGGACGTGCTCCCCACACATGCCATGGCTTCCGTGGGAATGCAGGGCCCCGGGGACTGCAAGTTTGCGCGCAGGGGACCTGGTTCTCGTCTCACTTGCGCAGGTTTTACCCCTGTGTGGAGCTGCGCTTGTTTAACACCAACGTGAGGAAGGGGAAGTCTTGGTCATGTGTGGGACAATCCGGCCAAAAATGATCAAAGGGGCTGGCAGGAGCGTGGTTGCTGATGTACAGTCTAAGAGCACGGACTAAGGGGGTGAATCACCAGTTGCTTTTACTCCATAATTGTGAGTGTTAAGAGTTACAAATGTAAGATATTTACATCAAATGTAACACTTTTTATGAAACTCGTAAGCACCAGGATGTTTACTTACGCGATTTTGGTTCGCCATTAAATTTCTATCTGTGATAGATCACATGCTATGTAAAAAGGGGTGGGGAAAAAGGTTATAGTTTACTATTTTTGAAGTTTACATTGTTGCATACAAAATTAAAAGTGTTCTTTTGAACTGCTGCCATAGCCTAAGCGTCCCTGCTGCCACTGAGGTCGTCTTTGTCTCAGGCAGGGGTGGCATCCACTTCAAAACATTTTAGCAAATCAACTTCAGATTCCATTATCTGTTTGGCAAAGCTAAATAATAAAAGATTTTAAACTCAGACTTGGTCAATGCTGTCTGTTTCCTTCTCTCAACTGCACCTTATTCCAGTTTTACTAGGGGTAGTATTTGGCCAAAGAGATTCCTGGACAAATCCGTCTGGAGGGTTGATGTTAGGCATCGGTCAGGAGACACATGTGAAGCAGAAGCAGACCAAAGGAAAAGCTGACCTTCCTTTGAATCCACCAGTGAGCAGCCTTACACACATATGCTAACAGGTACTTAGGGGCTATGGATGGGGTGTGAGTTTGTACATTAATAATTAGGCCCTAGTCCAGCTCTGTGTTTATTCCCTGCGTATCTTTTGATGATCAAAAAGACGCTGAAGATTCACTAAAGGAGATTACACAGCCAAAAATCTGAGCTTACAACCGCTGTCCCACTCAGTGTTACACACTTGAATTTTTAAATCTAGTTCTTTGGGAAGCAGGGGAGAGTAAGGCATAGGACAGAAGCACAAGGTACAACTCTAATAACTGGTTTGAAGGGCAAACAGAGACTTGATCTCAAAGGTCCCAGATGAAAGTTTACTCCATCTTTGGGCATATAATTTTGACATCCTCAAAGTACCCCACCCTCCTCCCCAAGCCCCCCATTTGAGTCAAGGTCAGAAAGAACTTGCACACACAGTCCTTCCATTTTCCACAGTCCCAATAAGCAGCATCTTCTGTCATCTCTGCACTACACTTTGCTGTGTGTTTGATGCAATCTGGTAGGTATCCAAAAGGCTCTAAATGCCACTTTAAAAACTGCAACTAACGTGTGTTTATTTCTAAAGCGGCAGCAGATCCTTTAACATTCAGTACAGATTGTGGGGGAATTTATGCACCAGAATGGATAGCAGCATCAGTAAAACTCCATGATTTACCAGATGCAACTGTCATTGCTTCTGTTGGCTCATCATCCTTCCCAAGAACAGGCTAAGCACACACAAGAGCTGGGATCTCAAACAGGGCTTTATTACAACCTCTTTCCTGAGTGGGAGCTGAGTAAACCAGATTTACCTATGTTAAGCAATTCTAAACTACATACAGACAAATTAATCAGATGAAGTGACCTATGTTTCTTTAGGCAACACCTTGCCCTAAGGATAAACAGCTGACTTGGCCAGCTGCTGCTTAGCAAAACCTTCCAGACAGTGAAGCCCAGGATGTGACTAGGAGAATGTCAAGCAAGCAGCACATCCATATGTGTATGTGTTTGCATCTGTAAGTGCCAAAGCTTCACAGATCTGAAGCCGAGGAATGAAAGGAACTAGAGTTGTTGGCTCTCACCAGAAGGACAAGGCAGAGGGCAAACCCTGCAAGTAAGGCATTAGATGTGACCAGGCCACCATTCAGGTGTAGGCAAGATTGCACCCTCCTGATCTTGGGCTGCTAAAGGGCTCCCAGGACAAATTCAGTGCCTTGGAGATGAGGGCTGAGTTGTGGCAGGCTCCCCTGCTTGCCCTCACAGGTCAGAGCACTGGCTGCAGTCTCTGCAGCACCCCATGAGTCAGACCCACTGCTGGCCTCTATGGACCTCACACAGCTCCGCAGGGCCATACCTGCTCTTCAGGAGACAGCAAAGCAACACAAGTGTGGAACCAGCACTTTTAGCCCACCCTTGGCCACTTCAAACCTCCTCCTGAGGCAGAACTGCAGGTGACTGCAGCATCAGGCCTTACCGGCTGGTGTCTTTGACGCTGGTCCCCTGCCCTCGCAGAGCACTGCCAGCCACCAGTGTGCTCCCTTGGGTCAAGGGCTGACCCAGATTGGCAGCTTCGGGCCCAAATGTAGCCCTCACAAAGCATCTTGGCTCTTCCAGCAAAGGGGGAAACCAGGAATGATCTAGTGGGCTTGCTAAAACAGCAAATGGGAAAAAATCTCAAGGAAGTCAATAAACAGTATCACCAGACCCCACTGCAGCTGCCAGCTTTTGCTGCTGCACAGTACAGCAGTGAGGAATCCGAGGAAGGAACAGCAGTTCTCCCCCTCCCTTGCATGTCCTTCTCCTTGCCCTGTTGTCTGTAGTTGTCTCCTGCTGCTACTTCTATATTTTTTTATTGCAGCTCTCCACAGGGGTTGCATGAGCTTTTCACCAGCACATGAGTCAGAGCTGGGCGTATTTTAAAAAGTTTCTCCTCTTCTTCTGTCTAGGATGGTCTAGGTCATATCAGTAGTCTTCAGGAAATAGCTAGGAGAGGCAGAAATCCAACCACAATACTCAACAGCTGAACAGAACACTGAAATCAACATGTAGCTTAACCGGGTTTGTGGCTGACAGCAGACTAGCAGGACCTGTAGATCACTAAGTTCTGGGGCTGAATTAATGTCTCCTGTAAGCTCTGGGACAAGTCGCTTACCCTGAGCTCTCCAGAGCGCTCTGTAACAAAGCTAGTGCAATATTGAGTTGGTCAGGGTTCATACAGACAGTATCTTCAGCCTACAGGGAAGGTAACATTACCAGATTGACACCATTTCTGGTCAAAAACCTTTCTGTACTGTGCCTGCAGGCTGCAAACTCACTGAACACAGAAGACTGAATCAACTTGCGTAGCTGTGGAACATATTCCCAGTAAACTCACAAATCTGCACAACAGAAACACATGTGAAACACCCCTCTTGTTCACTGAAAAGAATGTCACAGGTCTCCAGCACTTCAGAAGCCCTAGGAATAGCGCATCACCCATCTGGGCTACAGGGACTCAGAAAGCAGGCTAGGAGTAGGGGGTGACAGAGACTCAGCAGGCTGGGACTGGGGGCTTCTTCAAGGAATGGGGAAATAATAGAATCCAGAAAAGCACAACTGGTGTGAAGCAGGAGCATAGGAGAGCTGCGGGTGGGATCAGGACAGAAATGCCTTTTGGGAAACGCTTTCCAGGGGAAGATGCCCAGCTGCCCCTTGCTACAATGCCAGTTTGAAGAAACGGGGTCCGTGCACATGCTGTAAAGCCATAAACTACAGGGAGTTTGGCTCCATGTCCCTGATCTGTACTGCAGGAAGGGTGGAACCCTTCAAGGCCTCCAAACCTGAGCTACGTACTCCTTGGCAAAGGTCAAAGCTGAGAACCTTCTTTCACAGTCCAGTCGTTGTGCAAGCTGCCTTTGCAGAAACTGCCAGCCGTAATGAATTTTGATGGATGAGTTTAATTAGCTCATCATTATTAAAAGAGAAGCAATTACTTTTTTTTTCTTTAGCTGGCATGTTCTAAGGCATTTCCATAATAACCTGCACCTTATCTAGAAGTCCTGAACATTAAAAAGTGAAATAAGAAAAAAAAGAGCTTAAAGATCTTGCAAAAGCAAAAAGGAATTTAAATGAACAGATGCCCACCTGCAGCCTAGAAATCTTTTAAGAGGAAATCAAATTACTAAGGACAGGACCAGTAGGTCAAACTAATGTTTCTGAAAATAATAAGCCTCGTATTTCTCTCTTCTATCTGAAACTCTGTTACAGGGATCTTTAATATTTATGCACAAGATCATTCTAAAGGCAGCGGCAACTGGTATTTCTCCATTACAGATATACTAGGATGCAACCAACTTATTCCTCAGTAATGAAGAGCGGAACTTAGAAAGCAAGGAATTCCAATTCTGGAAAAGGCTTAAACAAGGAGGGTTGTGGAGCTCATATTAGTATTGTATTTAAGAACCTGTTATCTGCATTTTTTCTGCAATGGTATAGAGACATTTCTTTAATCCTACTGCTGAACTAGATGATCTCTTTAGAAAAGAACTCAAGAGAGTTTTCCAGCTCTTCATCTCCAGGTTTCCCTCCAGTTCTAGACCAAGTCCATCTAACAGGTCAAGAGAGCCACCAGTGCGTTGATTCAGAAAAACAGCAATCAACCTGCAGAGCATTATTCACCCAAATGAAGAGAACTAAAGTAGATGTGCTTTAACAGTTACCCACCATAAACTGAGAATCTTTCTGATGAGTGATAACAGTGAATTTAGAGGCCCTCACCATATTTTTAGACCTTTTCACCATGTCCGTTACGTCATGTCTATTAAAGCTGAATGCCACCAGATATTTTGCTGCCTGGCCACACGACAGAAAGAGATCCTCTCTCAGTTCTAGTCTCCACTCTCCCGAATCAGTAAAACAGTTGATCAGTAAATGTTGGGGTCTTTTGATCAACCATTTTTGAGTACACACAAGAAGACTGGCTTCAGCACAGCTCCTTTGGTAATCTCTCTCCTTTTGAAGAGCAATAACTTATTCCTGCTCTCTGTTTCCTACCTCACTAACCTAAGTTATTAGTCTACAAGACAATCTCTTTTGATCCACAGTAGCTTCATTTCTTTGGTAAGAAGCATCATTAGAAACACTTCAGAAATCTAAGTGCAGTGTTTCCTATTCTCTCTCTCTCTCAAAAAAAAAAAAAAAGGCCAAGATGAGCCTGTGGAAAGGCATCCATCCTTCACTCTTCTTAACATGAAATGGACAAGACAGAGACTGAGACTTCTTTGCCTTTCTTAAGGGGACAGCTGCCTTGGTTTCTGCAGATTATTTACACCAAACTCCAGCTTCTGCACATACACACAACTGACCCAGATGCTTAAAAGATTCTTACAAGATTCTTAAAAGAATCCTAAAAGCTGAATTTGTGGGGTCCAAGCAGCAAGATCTGTAAGGACTTACAAAATGTGAACTTCAGCTTGGATTTGCTGCCCTGCTTGCTATAAGCATATGGTATGGGCCAGTGAACATCGCTTTATGCTCTCCCATCAATAGGTCTCACTGTCCCTCTGGCTTCTGAAGCTGGCAAGTCTTTAATGACTGCAGCCTAGTAAGCAGGGTAAATTGCATTATACTCTCCTTGTGATTTTTGGCCAATTACATATTTTAAATGCCTTCTGACTTGTAAACAAAACCATCGCTCTCTCCTTGTGATTTTGGATTTGGTGAAAGGCACGTCACTTGCTAGCTTGGCTACTAAGAAAATTGATATTGATCTTGGGAACAAATACTCATCATATTTGAAAACGACATTGCCTTTGTGTACGTGTAAGCAATCCCATCTGGATGAGTACACCTACGCTTCACAGACAAAGTTTATAGTGAACATAAGGTGCAGCTGATTAAACATAATACCTGAATGCAAGCATGCAGCTGATTTTTTAATAAAGAATTTTAGGATGTGTTTTAGTCTCAGAGAGAACTAGGAACTACTTCTTTGCTTTTAGTACATAACATGATAGAGAAATCTGAAGGCATCCAAATGACACTGAAAAGATGAGTGTTCTTCTTCCACTTACATAGCTTTGAAAATTGAAGTCTCCTTGTAGACCAGACAGATTTCATTTCCAATCTAGCCTTCTTGCAAAAAGCTGAGCATCAACATTGCTGAAAAGCAAGCTTGTCTCATCCTTGGTAGGCTTGGAGAACTGCTAATCAGGAGACAACAGAAGAGTAAGAATTAGTCAGTCTTCCCACCTTACCATCATCTCCTGCTTTTCCCAAAATACTCTTTTTTCTGTTTTCTTCCTTCCTAACAACTAACAAAAATGGACCATTGGCATTAAAAACAATTGCCTATAATTAATGTACATTACTATATCACCTTAAAAAAATCCTAAACCTCCAGTTGCTGGGTTTTTTTTCTTCATCATAATCGCCACTCATCTAGGTAGCCTAGTGATTTTCAGACGAGTTCCACAGAGTACTCCATTTGATGTCCACGAGAGGTCACAAAGACAAGCAAGCCTTTTCTCAGCAGGCTTCAAATCACTGAACAGAGATCTGGAAAATGTGAAAACTATTGTTCTGTCTATTCTTTCCCCTTCTGTCTCCGTATCAGCCTGCACAGACAGCTTAGCCCTTCCTAGTCAAATCCCCTCCAGCACTATCAGATGAACCCACAGCCCCAGCCCTCTGATACATGCAGAGCTACTGCACAAAGCCGTGGTAGTCTCTACGTCAGTCTCTCCTGCAGCGTCCCAAGACACATGCTTAATTCTCTGTGTTCATGTCACATGGGCACTCAGTGCAGGAATGCTCATCACAACACCCAGCAAAGACAGCATTATGGGGAAATCAAGGTAAGAGCCCCAACACACATTTAATTGAAAAATAATGTGATAATGCACATTTTCTTAGAGATTCAGAAAACTGGTTTGCTAAGGCTGCCAAACACAAGCTATAGCTTTATTTCTCCTCACATACTCCTCCTTCTATATTTATTCAAAACCCCAGATTTTTGCTAACTCATCCAGAGAAGGTTAAGCACATTATTGTTAAAAGGAAATGCACACAAGTAAAACTCGACATGAAGTCTTTATGAAATAATGAAAAAAGAGTGCTTTGTATAAGGCCATAGAAAGTACAGTACACATTTCTTAAACATTTTGAAACTAATATGCCTCTTTCAGATCTTTATTTGCAAATGTTTGGTATTAAATGCAAGGTTATGTGAAAAGAAAGAAGTTTTAATTGCTTTCAAAGTGAAAGGAGAAATCATCATGGTTGCCAATCCAGAATCTGCTGAGCAAATTTCAATTAAATATGGCATAAGTAACACTGTAGGTGAGGAGAGATCTGTTAGATGTTAACTGGAAGGCAAAGCACACGCAATGCTGTATCTCAATTAGCAAGAACAGGCACAACAGAGTCTGAGAGCTGAGCCACTGTATAAACTCCACACGACTCACTTTAACGCACTGCTGGTTTCAGTGGGAGATGGGCAAATATTTCTTTAACATCTATCTCACTAACCACTAAATGGAAATGTAATTCAAAAGCTTCAACTGCAGCAACCAGCACAGCTAACAAATCTGAATTTTTTTCAGCCTCCCATCTTTCTAGAACATTTGCCTCCACCTGGCTATTATAAATAACCCATTTATTACTTACTGGGCACATTTCCCAAAAGTAAAACACTAAAGATAGATACTTAGAACTGGCTAACTAACAACAAAACAATCCACCTCCTTATTATAGCAGTTTAACCAAATTGCCATTGAAAACGTATTAGATAAATCTGGTTTTACAAAGTGCATGAATAGAAGAAAAGACAGATCACTGAATTTCCATAACATCCATTACACAGAGCTATTTATAATTGTCTCCAGTGAGTATTTCTTGATCTACAAGTCATTAAAGAATAAACTATTTATCACAAATATCCCAGATGTGCTGTTTGGGCTTTGTGATTAATTATATGTAACCACCGTTATCCTCTCTGTTTCATGAATGCAGTAACCAAAAAACACTACACGCACCATAAATTTTGAAAGCTAAAATACAACTGACATTTCCTATTATTATGTTTCAGTCTTGAGACTTAACATTAATTTTCTTTGCAATATTCACACTTGTAAAAGCTTGCTTCACAAAAGCATGAGTGCAAAAGGGTCATAAGAAAGCCGTAATATAAATTTACATCAATATTAATTCTTTTCAACAGAAAAATATAATTGAAATTCTACTTTTATAGTGACTTCCACTCACATTAAACCCCCTGTTTCATTAGAAATTAAATTACTGCACTTCTCTTACCTATCATAGTCTGGCAAACAGAAGGCGGTTAAGCAAACAGGCAGGGACAAGAACACAGACTGTGTTATATACCGTACAGTATCCACCAGCAGTCGCGTTCACTTTGCTCCACAAAAGTATCCCTTCCAAGGGGCTGGTTAGGCATTTTGATGAATAAAATCCCCTCCAGATCTGGCTGGCTTACAGGGAGCACTGTTGAAGAAGTGCAAATCCTTGGTTTTCCCTTGAAATACCTTTCCTTGTACCAGGACAAGTGAGCCACCCCCAGGGAGAGCCAGGAAAGCAGGCTCACCAGCCACAACCATTACCACTCCATGAGGAAGAAATCCAGCTCAAGTTCAACACCTAGACACGCTCCCCGACCGGGTGCCGAGCAGCCTCGCACACCTGGAGCGCTGGCTGGCCACAAGCTGCTGGCGAAGCCGCCGGCCCCGGGGCTGCTAGGGGCTCAGCACTGGCAGAGTTTGCCTCTTCCCAGATGGAAAAACACCACCCTTCCCAATGCTGGGGCACATGACTATGGAAACATGCACCACAGCTTTGGAAACTGGAAAACTGCTCCACGCTCCCAGGCAGCCGATGCATAACAGGAAGGTTATCGGCTCCCTGGCTACAGGGACCAGCACAGGGAAGCCCCATCAAATTCCAAATAAAATAAGGAAACCGAGCTTGCTCCTGGATGCTGCCTACCAGCCCTGCAGGCCTCGGGCCTGGCGCTGCTGCCAGGCTGAGCTCACCAGCTGCCCACGCAGCCGGCCCCCAGACTTCTAGCAGTATTTTATGGCCCTCGCTACGGGCAAATTTTTCTTCTACTGAGGCAACCCCGTTCTTCTTCCTTGTTTTTATCACCAGCTTGACGCAGCGACAGGATCTGTCACAAGAAATCTCCCCAGGGCGGCCCTGCGAGGCCGGCACAGCTGCGCACAGGCCGCCGCGAAACCCCCTCTGTCTCTGGGGTTTTGAACGCGCCTTCCGCAAACGGACGGCCCTCGCCGCCCACCGAGAGGCCGCGGCAGGGCAGGGCAGGGCAGGGCAGGGCAGGGCGCCCCTGAGGGGCTGCCCCCGGCCGGCACCGGCCCCCGGCGAGCACCCGCGGTCCCGCCCCCACGGCGACCGGGGCGGGACAACCAGCCCGCGGACCAATCGCACCCGGGGCCGCCGGGCCGCGCCTGCGCAGCAGGGACCGCGCCGTACTGCTTCCGGGGCCGCGACCTTAGCCGGGCAGGGTGAGTGCGGTGCCGTGCGCGGTCCGGGGCCTTCCCTCCCGCGGCTGCGGACAGTGCGCTCAGGCACCCCCTTCCTCGAGGGAGAGGCCTGATCGCTTTCTGCAGCCACCTGACAGGGGCCGTAGGCAGCGGGGGTCGGCCTCTTCTCCCGGATAACGAGCGACAGGACGAGAGGAAGCGGCCTCACGTTGCGCCGGGGGAGGTTTAGGTTGGGTATCGGGAAAATTTCTTCACGGGAAGGGTGGTGAAGCGTTGGGACAGGCTGCCCAGGGAGGTGGTGCCGTCGCCATCCCTGGAGGTGTTTAGAGCCCGCGTGGATGCAGTGCTGAGGGCCGTGGGTTAGTGCTGGGCTTGGCAGGGCTGGGGTAGCGGCCGGACCTGATGACCTTCCTACCGCAGTGGTTCCGTGATGCCCCCGGTGCCTTGGGAGCGCAGGCAGGGCCGTGTCGGGGCGCGGTGAAGCTCACAGCCGGCCCGGGGCAGCAGCAGGATGGGGCGAGGCGCGCTCGGACAACCACTGTTTGTGTTCAGGTCGGTAGCGAAGATGTCGGCACCAACGATGGAGGAGAGGAAGGCCTGCTGGGGGGCCCGGGACGAGTTCTGGCAGTGCTTGGATAGGCACGCAGACGATGCCAGCAAGTGTGAGAAGCTGCGGCTGTCCTTCGAGTCCCGGTGCCCGCAGCAGTGGGTGAGCAGCCGCCGCTCTGCGCGTGTCCTCCTGCACTCAGCCTCCTAAAGCTCCTACTAAATGAACAGAGCGTTTCTTTGCACGTTAGTAACGGCATTGACAAGTAACTACATTTGCCTTGTTAATGACAGCAACTTCAGTTTCTTGGATTGCAGAATACTTGTAGTCTTATGCTCTGTCATAGATAACAGTACACCCTTGTCAAATGTAACTTGGTTTGCACACTTTTGGTCTGGCTGGGAAAGTGAAACTCCTCGGTGGACACCGACTGGCCCAAGAACTATGAATAGTATATAGTATAGAGGGAAAGGACAACATGACCTGAAACTTTCAGATAAATACACAACTATACAAGCATACAGGCTTATTGTTTAATTAATTAAAAAAAAAAATCTGAAAAATACTTAGAAGCTTTAGAAGTGCACAGAAATAATTGTAACTAAAGAAGAAAGGCTAATACAGAAGGGAGGCATGCAGGGCTTGCAGTTGCATGGCAGCTTAGGACTGGCTCTATTACCCTCCTTCATGCAGTATAATTTCACAGCAAACCATCTGCTTACATGTATCTCATTCATGTTCTTGGTTTCCTGACCTCAAGCTGTAATTCTTAACTTTTCTAACAGGCATTGCACTTTAATAACAGAAGTTCCTGAGGGGCTGAACAGTTCCTATTTGAGCGAGTAGACTGAAGTCAGTTAAAAACAAGTACATTCACAGTTGCTGTATTTTGAACACTGCAGTTCTGCTGTTATTTCGTCTGCAGTGATGATTGTTTCCAACAGCAGTGCTTTGGTGCTACGCGCATCAGTGGTAGTGAATTCAGAGGTTACAGTCTGTGATACCACAGAAAAGCTGCTGGACTTATCTTTGCATTAGAAATATTGTTTGTAGCAGTGAAAATAACAAACCAATAGACTGCTTTTATTAATGTTCATGGAAGTAATGGAATAGTTATGACAGGAAATAGAAGTTCACTTTCAGAATGGGAAAAAAACCCCTACAAAACAGTCCACTTTAGTCTTCTACTTCAACAGAGCAACACACTCTCCAACTGGTAGTGTATTGAGTTAAAATACTCCTTAAGTTTAGTATCAAAGACTGTTTATTCCTTAGTTTTCCTATGATGCACAAAGCCCTTTCCTCTGCTAAAATCTTCTGAGCATCTTTTCTCTTTTTAAACAGGTTAAGTATTTTGACAAAAGAAGAGACTTTTTAAAATATAAAAGAAAGCTTGAAACAGAAGGGTATCATCCTCCAGAAGCTGCTGGAAAGTCATAGGTACTCTGCTTTCAGAATACATCTCACAAGAGTAACTACAGAAGGAAAAAGCATGAGAAAGCAACAGAAGCTGCTTGGGCTCAAGAACTGAGATCCTGACTGTCTCCCTGAAATGCAGGCTGCTGCTGTTCTTGTTGCAAGGTCTCATGTCTGCTGAAAAAAAAAAGATGGTCATGGACACCTTTTTCAAGAGTATAAGTCAAAGAAATACAGTGCAGGGCTGTTCACAAATCTAAGGTTTTGAATGTATCATTAGCCAAACTGTTTCACAGGAATAAATGATTAAAGTGCAATGTACATATTCAAAAGAGAACAGTAAGATGTTTTTCAGTAAGTAAACCTGCTTTTCTGTAAAAAAAAATAAAAGTTCATTCTAACTTCCCCTCCTTGACAAAAGGAAGTGGTAGTATAATGTAATTTGTATTTCTCATTTACCTAGTATTTAAAATTATTTTAAAATACAGTTTAAGCCTGACATCAGTTTATAAAACAGCAGCCATTAGAAGACCTAATGCATCCTGAGCATATGATGCGATTTACGTATTTTGAGTATGCTCATTTTTTATAAGCAACAGGAATTTTTACAGTAGCAATAACAGTTTTCAATCAGTATCTCTGCTAGAATTATGGCAGTTATTTATGATGATTCTCACATTAGGTCCTTTTGTATAATTGAGTGGTTTTGATGACCTTACTGCTGCAATTCCACTTAACGATACAGACAGACTGTTTACAGCAGAATTTGCAAACTTCACCGTGGAAGGCATTTAAACAAGGGGCAGCATTTAATGTAATTGAGTTATCTTGCAAAAATTACATAATCTAGTATACATAGACACTGGAGGGATTAGATACTTTGGCTATAATAAGTTTTGATTGTGGTTATAGAAAGGCACCACTTAAATTTCAAGCATGGTCATCGCAACTGAAGTAACTGCAGTAAAAATCCTGCATTTTGATTTGGGATTGTTCACAGTCCTATGCTGATATTCTAATAGTAGAAAAATCACACACACCACATGCAATATAAATAGTATTTATTTCCAATGCAACAGTTTTATTTAAGGAGGTAAAGTATTAAGGCATTTAAAAGTCAGTCTGAACACCACAGAGAACAAAACATGCAAAACTTAAGAATCCTCATTCACCCTGAGTTTGTATGTCATCTCTTCAGAATTTCATGTAGCACCATAGGAAGTCACCCAGCTGTACTATAAGGCACAAAACTCTTGGCAGTTATTTTTGTTGTTTTTGCTTGATCACTTGTTGCCTTGTGTACTCCCAAATCAGCAGAGCTCCACTTACATGGACATTGAGTGATCGAATAATACCCTGCTGAGGAATTTCCACACAGACATCCAGGTGGTGAATCAGGTTTGCTGGGATTCCTTCGTGTTCATTTCTAGTAAAGAAGAAACAGTAACTTTTTATCTGAAAAGAGACAGGTGTTCCAGAAAGCAGGAGATGCAAGAGTCACAATAGCATCCAAACACTATTTGACAAATGATGCATCTGCCCTCAATATAACTGATGAGGACAAATGTTTTGGTCTGGGTTTTTTTTTGGGGGGGGGGGTGGTGGGTGGGTGTAGGTTTTTTGTTTCGTTTTTGGGTTTTGTTGTTTGGTTTTTAAACACTAATACATTACAGATACAAAGAAAACACACCAGACCTGGACTAAGCTTTGATGTAGGAAAACTGGTAGAACACTTAGCTTTAGTTCACTGGTCCAGCAATAGCTGAACACTCAACGTAAGCACTTCCTGTCTGCCGTTGCTTTGAAACTACACATTATACAAAGAAACGAACAGCTAGAGATGAAATGATGAGGGCATGACGCTGCTGGCACAGCAGGGAAGCTTAACTGCCCACTTCATGTTCACTGAGTTCTTAGTATGAGGGAATGTCAAGACTGATCACAGCCATGAATTGCAATGTGGCACCTCTTCAGAATGAGCACACCAGAAGATATCAAAAGTTACCGGTAATTAAAACTATGTTTTTAATTAGAAGATAGCAAAGGCATTGTAAGAATTACATTCTGAAGACAAGCTACATATAAAAAGGTTTGAAAAAGGTATTTCTGCCTGCTTCATCCTAAAAGGATGGGTAGGCCCTTGCTCCTGTTCTCACTCAGCGGCCCTACAATTCCAGCAGCTTTTCTGACGCGTGGGCACTTTCCTCTAGATTTCTTGAAGTAGCTTCCCCCTTTGTCACACCTGAGGCTTGCCTGCTTATAGGAACTGATCATTACTTGTCTCTGCAGTCATCCCAGCTGCTGCTTGTACTTCATCCTGTGCCTCATCCTTAATTTTTGAAGCACCCCCAGCTCTGCATGCTCCCACTCTGCTCCAGTCCTCCTCATGAAGTTAAGCAGGGCAAAGAGGCAGCCATCCTTGCTGCGCTCACAGCAGCCTACACATACAGGGCCCCATATTACTAACCTGGAAAACTAATCCGTGCTGTTGCTAGCTCCACCCATTAAAAAAAAAAAAAAAAAAAGAGAGTTACACTGTATGGATAGGTAAAGTATGAGGAGAAGTCCAGGAGTACTTATCAATACCTCCCACTTGTCAGCACACAAAAAGCTGAGCTCTGCCATTTCCATAATTGCCTCCTGTTCCAAATCCACCTTTACGAGTGTCACTTGGTTTTCATATGACCAGACTGACTACTAGAAAGATGGACTGCAAGAGGCAGATTTATAAAGAAAGTGTATGTTCTTACCCCAGCAATAATAGTGACTTCTCTGGGAAGCAGTATTCTGTAAGATCAAAACTTTTAGCTGTCTGCTCCACACCAATAATAGTGTAGCCTTCTGTTTTTTTCTGCTGCAAATAATCAACAAGCTGAGATGGTTTCACCTGTCCATCAAAAGTATAGAGAAATACACAAATATTTAAATATCACCATTTGTAAGCTTCTGAAGTTCCTGTAAAAATCAATTTACTTGGACAGTTTAAGCTAAGTTACTTTTATCCCCAAAGACTCTGTCCATATGCATAGCTTAACATTTTAAAATCTCCAGCGACAGCACAAAAAGCCAAGTAATGCCACAAAAAATGTACTCCACGAACACAATGAACAAAGGCTTTTCTGTGCTTCTGACAGCTACAAGCCTTACAGCTGAATGTAAAAGAATCACTCTTGCATAGGGACAAGGTGCATAGTTGTTATTTAACCTGGAATTTCTTCCCAAACAACAGCCAGTATTGAAGCTGAGCTGCCTTACGTGCCTGCATTAGAACTTGCGATAGCTTGCGGTGAAGAACCTTAGTTGTCTTTATCCTGCTCTCTAAACTGCTTATTTGTATTAAATGCCAATTTCTTCATGCAACAGCAGGTATATTATCAGTACGCTTCTGTACTAAGGCACGACAACTTGTCCATCAGCACTCTGTTTTAGGCAAAACACACTACAGCTATCTTGTTCTAAAGAAGACTCTCAATAGGCTGAAAACAAACACTGGGGGAAAAAATGAAAAGTTTGCACTGAATTTTTCAGATGATTTAAAGCTGATCTTGAAAAGCTGATTATTATAAAATATCACAAACATTTTCTACCAAATACTAAATATATAGGTTGAAACTCATTTGTATAAGCTAGATAACAGGTTCTAAAAGCTTGCCACAACTTAGCTTCAAGCAAACTCGAAGATTATCCCCATGAAGTTACCAAAAACAATGGACCAAGTAAGATAAATGAAGCGTTGTTCAATTTTTATAAATAAACATTAAATTCCAATACACCACTAAAAAACAGAGTAAGATGTAACAATGACAGCTCACATAATCAGTTTATCAAAGCAATAAGTATTTTTAAAATTCTTCTTTGAGCTCGACTTAAAATTTTTACCAAAATAGTCAAGATTAAGTCTCAGAGGTAACAGCCAGAGCTTCTATTAAATGAGAAATTCATTTTTGCAAGATACACAAATAAGATTCAACATCTGATGAACTGTACAGTACAGTTTTTAGCTATTAAAATATTTCCATTCACCTCAACAAGGGGGAGCCACTGCTCTGCAGAAACGCTAAGATGCTGAAACTGCTTATCCTGTATATAATGAAGACTGCCAACGACTAGTGCAGATGCACCAAATATTTCACTTGTACGACATAAACCTACGAACAGAATAATTAAAGTGATTTTTCTGTAGAAAATAAATACCAAGCCAGAATATTTTAGCACGTGAAAAAGGACAAAGAATCTGAAAGAGAAATGGTTAGTCTTCTATTTTAATCAGTTTCAGGTGCTTCTTAGATCTTTCCAAACCACACCTTGTTCCATGCAACTTACCAGAAAAAAAGTTTTGAAACTTAGCAGAAAGATAAAAATTAGAAAAGCACTATGTCTGACAACATGCTTCTGCAATACCAATTACACAAAGTAAATTATGTAAGTGTCCAAGCCTCAGCAGGGATGGATGGACACAAACTTACACACATGCTTAAGCTCAAAATCTAGTACCTGTTAAATGAAAGGCTTGAGAGAATGTCACGTTATGGCATTACAATGCAGGCAGCACCTGCCTGTGGGCTTATTTTTCATTAAAAGTCTCGTTGCAGTTATTTAAACTGTCGACAACAGCAAGCACAATGCAAGAAATTATTTGCAGGATTTATTATATCACGGCTTTCACAATATTGTGAAGGAGTACTTAATCAGGAACAGGTGTTTTCCCATCCAACAGTCATGAGAAACTAGCATGTCTGAAAGATTTTCTTTAATTATTATAGAAAAACATGAAAAAGCGAATTACTTCCTTCAACTCTATATACATTTAAAAACTTGACTGTAACAAAGAATATAATAACAGTAAGAAACTGAGCACGATTTATGGTGAAGTTCTATTTAATTAAAGCATGCTACATGTAAGCACTCCCTCCACCCCACCCCTTAAAATGTAACTACAGAAGACCCCTTCCCAAGCAGGTTGTATTTCTCTTGGTTACTAGTTTTTTAAGGACAATGATCTATTTCTCTGGGTAGTACTTAAATAATTCTGTAATTATCAACGTAGATTAAATTTGTTCCTATTATCCACGTGGGCTCTAAGGTCTAAAATAAAAGTTTGAAAATGTGTAATCAAACTTACCTCCTAAATTGGTAGGTTTATCGATAAGTGAAGCTACCACAATCAGTCTGCTGTTTGATTTACCAAGTTTAGCAGCACGATCCTGAAATACCATTTCCAGGTCTAAACTAGGAGTACTGTTTTTCCAGGGTATAATCTTTTTCTGAACATCAGTCCATTCTGTCTGGCTATCTGTTTCAGCTGAATTTGAACCTATAAAAACAAGTAGCAGTCATATAGATATGCAAGCAGTAGTGAAACTGCTGCTTCAGTAAAGAAGACTGTCTAAATAGTAATACTGTAGACACCTTTAGTCATCTACTGTCATTTTATGGTATATACTCTGCTCACATAGATACAAGCCTACTTCAGCTGAAACACATCTGTATTTCATCTGATCTGTGTTTATAGCTACTACATACAAATAATTATATTTAATACAGATTTGCTCTATTTTACCCATGTCCTGCTGAGACCAGTCACTTGGTTTCAGATCACGAAGTTCTGTTCGAGAATGATACCACTGAAATGCTACTGGCAAAGGAACATCAGTGAATCTGTCAAATTTAGAGAGTGAGATCCATTCATCTTCAGCAAGTTCTGAGAGGCGGGGAAGAGTGTAAAATATTGTCTGCAATGTAACACAGTGTTATTAGCAGAGCACCACTAAAGCAAGCAAAACAGAATAAATTAATCTCTGGCAATTTTATCACACGTCTTATCCAGCATTCTATGATTATAATACTGATTTTTCTTGGTACTTGATATAACTTACTAATATATCTCTCAATATTCATCACTTTACATATGGTGCTATCCCAAACTTGCGCAAATCTAGTCTCTTTCTCTGATTAGACCTTTCTTAAGGATCTGCATTGATTACTGTTCTGAAATTCTGGAATAACAAAGAATTAATGCTATGCTTTATGCTAATTCTCAGCACAGCAGTCTTATGAAAACATTTTGCATGTAACACTAAAGAGTTTTCAGATGCTCTTATAAACTTCTAGTAAAGAATGTGGATTGTTTTAACATCAAAAGGGATAATAGTCAAAAAGCATTATAATCTAGTGGTAAAACCCAACGCAGCACTACCCATACAGCTAACCACAATTTATCAAGGAGGAATAAACACACCCCAAGGGAAAGGCTGAATAAGATGAAGAGTTTTAAACCCATGCATTTTGTTTATCCCAGTGCACCCTCAAGATGAAAGTGAAGATGCACTCAGAATATATTTAAATATCTAACTACTATTAGCCTTGTTTTGTTGTATTTTTTCTTGTTCAGGATTTTCACTTACAAATTCTGCTAAGTCGTATCTAGCATATTTAAGTGTTCACAACAGTATTTCACAGAACACCACTTACAACAACAAATCCCTTCTCTGAAAGATGGCACTGTTTGCACAAGGATACATGTAACCCTTTTCACATTCGTGTTTATCTTGTATCTTCAGCTTAGTTCCTCTCTCTCTTCTTAACTGCACCCTGATTTGCCTACCTTCCCTCAGCTTTATTCAGCTGTCAGCTATTTAAGCTACAGTAAAAAGGATAGCTACGAAAGATGCTCTAGAAGTTATATGCTGGCATCCTGGTCACATCAAAGAGCTATTTTGTTAAGCAACCTCAAGTTACTTCTAAGAACACATGCCTCAAAAATCCTAACAAACAAGATGTCATTAAGTAGATGCTCTTCAGTTATTAGAAGTACCTTTTCCAGCCACAAATACAAAACCTGATTAACTCTCACACAGATGGGCACATTCATCACACATACCTCTTCTTAACTGATGTAGGTTTTTAACACAATATTAATTAAGAGAATTAAGCTGAAGTCTTAGTCTAAAATCCATCCCGATTTAGGCGAAGTAATTTTTCAGAGTTTTAAATGAATAATAGTTGGTCATTATTCATGCTACATTAGAACATACAAAAAAAGATAAAAATATAGTTGCAAAACTACACATATACAATGATCAGCAATAGTCTCAAGACTTGCCTCTAGACTATAATCCTCCAGTGGATGAAATGTTGCAAAGAAGAAGTGATCTTGGATTCGCTGCCAGTTCCTTCTAGCATTCCTGCAATTGCAGAAAGTAATGCAAGATGCGCAAAAAAGCCAACATACTGGATTTTATTTTAATTGTTGAATAGGAACAAGGCAAGCTGACTGTATTTACTATACACTGTACAGGAAAGAAAACACTTTAAGAAACCAATTTTACAAAAAAAGAAACCACCACAAAAAGAACAAAAGCAAAAAAAACCCAGCAAAAAACAACCCCAAGCAAAAAACCCCAATACTACAGCATTTAGGAAATAAGTTTTATTTATGCTTCAAGAAAGGACCATAATCTACTGTGAAAAGAAGCAAGTTTGGTAAGAAGAAGTATCCCATCTAGGCCTCTGAAGGAAACTGAATATTAGTCTATAGTTAAGTGACAACTTTTAGCTGTCAAAAAAATGAAAGCAGACTCTTCCCTCTGCTGCTTTGTTCTATCCCATGTCTTGACATGCCAACTTGGATGGAACAGTGACATTGATTAGGGAAATGAATACTGATGTTCTCAAAAAAGAAGAAAAGACTGCCAGTTACTCTGAAAACAGTCAGAAATTCTAAATAATTTTAATTAACACCTAAAAATAGGGCTGATACACAGATAGTACAAAATTCAGTAATCTAAAGGTCATTTTAATCATCACCCCAAATTTCTTTTCCCATCCGTTTTTGTCCCACAGAAGGTTTTTCAAATATTAACACCGAAAACATTTCGGATTTTTATATTTGAGAATTTACTTGTATTAGGAAGTTTGGAATAATATATTTTATCGCTTCAAAACCCATCAGGGAAGAACATTAAGCACTCCTGACTGTCTTTTTTTATCCCACCTCTAAATTACAAACACTGTTGAAACACGCCTTGAGTTTTCCCTCTTGTACTTGAAGTGATAAATTGTGTGGTATTACAGCCTCATTTTCTTTGCTGATAATTAGATTTCAATTTCCAAGTTTTGGTTTCTTTTTAAACCATTAAAAACACAGCCCCAGCCCCTCCAAATCCCCATAGAAATCACCAAGTGCTGTTTTAGAAAATTAAACTTGCTGCAAATGGCTCAGAAGAATAATGTTACGCTGGAAGTCAGAAGAATTTTACTCACCCTGTGCCATGCATGTTTTCCACTTGTTGAAGGCTAGATTCAATAACTGGTGTCAGAGCATCAAATTCTTCCACATGCAACATTCTGCACATGCCCCAGATTTTTTTAAGGGCAATTAATGCATAAAGTCGAACACTGAAATTATGGTTGAAACACCACTGTAGAACAACTATGAGGGCTTTCTTCAAAGCTGGCTTCTAAAAAACCAAAGATAAAGAAGTTTCTTTCATTTATGTTAAGTCTTAATGTACCACTCAGAAGTAGAGAAGTAAGAGTGCCCCAAGAAACCGGCTTCCTCAAATAACAGCCTTTCACAAAGTCCAAAGCTTTAACATTACATAAATGTGCCAACACAGGCTTCAGAAAACGGTCATGATTTCCTTCCCTCCCTCCCTCCTGCTAGGGCACAGACTTACAGTCCCACTTGTGTTTTGAAAATGTATCAATTTACTTTAAAAAAAAATATTATTCTGCATACACAGAAACCTCTATTTACTCCTGATTTTCTAGCACTTAGAAAGCTGATATTGCAAATGTATGCGAACACCAAAAAAGTAACAGAAATGCCTGGATTGCTGCAGATGTTAAGTAGTTGATCTAATGTAACAACTATTTCATACTCACATTTTAAACTTCAATAAAAAAGTTGAAAATTTGAAATAAAGACTTCTAAATGTAGTATCAACTAGCTACTGCCAAAGAACTCCACATTGGTTCAGGTGTTGTTCCTCTAATAGAAAGGTCACCTCCTTCTGAGGTTATCTCTGGCCAATCTCATGCAGATTAAACAGCAGCAGCAAGAAAAACAAACCCACATGCATCCACACGTTCAGTTACAACTGGAGTGGCTACTCTAGTAAAACTCACAGCAAATCAGACCCTATGTATCCAGAACACCTGCCATTTAACTGATTTTCATAAGCCAAATACACTGAAAAGGTGACAGGAAGAGTTAGTACTTTCCATATCAAAGGACACCTTACAATAGGAAGTAGGTATTAAAAAGGTTCTGAAAGCAGACTACAAAAACTGTTTTTATTTTGTAACTCCATATACAGTACAACTGAATAAATGAACACTTTTAGTCAAACTTACTTTCTCTGAGGTATTCTGAAGAACAATGTCAAAGTGGGATAACACCGATAAAAATGTGCAGACACTTGTTTTAAGCTTTTCTTCATCCTAAAGCAAAAGAACAAGAAATATGCATATATAAAACGTTTTCATACCCTAGAAGTTTTTACAGCATGTTCTGCAGATGCAGTATCAACGTTGTTTAAAAAAACTATGCGTTTCCACAGCAAAACTGACAAAAATGCAAAGTTCATACTGTTAAGATTTCACTTTTTCTAACACATTAATTGCTTTTTACTAGCACATCTGTAAGAATGAAGTATACAGCAGTGTAAATGAGCTAAAATTCAACTCAAATTCACTGTATTTCCCCCTACCCTTGAAAAACCCTAACCAAATAAAAAGCCTGGGGATTGTTTTCAGTGTTTATGCTTTTCCATGGCATCACACAGACAGGTATTGAACACAGAATGAATAGCCTAGCATCAACCTCCCCCACACTCTATACTGAAAAAATGCATTTCCAACTTCTGTTCACCACTTCTGTTTACAGATATGGCTCCTATTCACCCATTTTGTCACAGCACTGCACTGGGTGCTCAACTTCAGCTTATTTTTCAATATGATCCTGAAAATCCTTTTCAGAGTTACCGTTTTCCAGGATAGCCTCTGAAAATACAATCTGTATTCCTTTTTCATAAACTGACATGTTTTCTGTTTGCTCTGTTTGTTTAAATGGGCCCCCTGTGATTCGGTACATTTGTTATCAGCATGAGATCACTTTGACCCAAAAGATTACCATCCGCTAAGATGATAGCAGTTCCAGCTGCCTGAGCTCTTAGAAGGAACTCAGAAATAGGAAAAGGTTACACACCCCTTACAGCACTTTTCATCAGCTCAAATAGGCATGACAAGGCATCTTTATACACTTAAAAACCCAAAAAGCATAAACTCTAAACTGCAAGTGAAATTTTTGCCCTGTGCAGAAAAAAACACCCCACAAAAAATCCTGAAACAAGAACAAACAAAAACCCCCAAAACCACAGCACACATCGCTAGTAAGCAAAATAGTCTCACAGCCATATTAAACTGCCTGGTTTTGGGCAAAAAACCCCGTATATATACAGTTTTCCCATTTTCTGAAGTTTAATTTTAATTCTTATCCTACCGTTTGGCTTTTAAAAAACCTACAGTAGCAACTAGGCTATTTAATGAAAAAGAAGATACCTACATTTAATTATTACAAGTGGTGACCTTCAGCAGAGGCACCACTGCAAGTAATGTCTTCCTATACAATGGAGGAGATGCAAGCACATACATTTTCTACTCAGCCCACATATACAATGCTACAAATTCAAGGACATTAAAATACAAGACTATTGCTATTTCTATAGGCCAACTCTTACAGGTAATTACTTAGAGAAGAATCCAAGACATAAAAGTGAAATGCCAGTAAGTCAGTTCTCCTCAGTCAACCCTTTCACGACTTTTGGGTACTATAATTCCAAAACTCCAGTTTGCGAGAGAAGTCCATATTAAAAGCTGCAAACTGAGTATGTGTTATGCAAGTCATGTTCCCACTGACAACACAAGATGTAGAAAACAAAAGCTGGGTGGGGAAACCACAAGTGACTGTGCAGTATCTTCACAAACTCAGACTCTAGGACATCCATGTGTTCCTGATGGGTCTTATCCTGGCAACTGCCAAGGAGTACGCTGACTCACTATGGCAGCTCTACTCTGTCCAGAGTGGTACATTATAAAAGGAAATCTCTCCAGTGAAAGTATTTGCTTGTCTTCAGCTACTTCTATATCACAAATTTCTAAATGTCTCAGGCTATAGTTCAGACTGACTACCAAGTTAATTTGATCTGCTCAACAACCCACTGCTTCTAAAGAAAAACTGGAATACACAGAAAATAAGGTATGTGAAGACAAACTGTACCCTTTTTGTTCAAATTATTCTTCAAGTGAATGCCAAATTTCTTACTTACATAGCAAAAGCAATCCCAGAATTTATTAAGGAATTGGGGGTATTTATGTAGACTCAAGATAACAATCCATTCTATGAAGTATTTCACAGATGCCTGATTATTACCAAATCCAGCCTGAAACACTTTGTCAAGGGCTCCACACAAAAAATTCTGAGAAAACAAAATCAGATAATCATTTAATGCATATGTTAGTTATTTCCATGAAGAAAAAAATGCTAAATAAAATTCTCAGCTTTATCGTAGTATTAAGATAGTTTTAATACTCTAATGAGAGCATCGTAGAACCATCTAACTTCTTTATTACACTTCTTCAACATTTTATTATGAAGGAGCATTAAATGAAACTACAATTTCTCAATTTCCTGAGTGTTCATAAAGCAGACACATTTTTACTAAATGAAAAGTTTTAAATCAGATTGTCAGTACAGAGCTCTAGCTAGCTTTAACAGGAACGATCTAGTCTCCTACAACTCACAAATTCAAGACCCAGTTTTCAGTGACCTCTAGAAATGGGTCATAAATCCATGATTTCAGACGGAGAGAATGAAACCACACAAAAATTTTACAGCAGCCACAAGAGATTACATGCTTTTATACCCTGCTGTAATTTAACATATGCAGTTTGCATGACATCAAATTATTCTTGAAAGTAGGTATTTACTTAAAAATTCATAGTGAAGAGTAATACCTGGTCAAGCTTTGGAAGAAGAACTAAGAGTGTCTGCCATACCCGGTTTTTAATTCTATGTTGTAAAGAGTTTGCATAATAGCGTGTTCTAGATCTGGATACCAGTTCATCCTAAAAGCAAATGGAAAAGTTTATTATTTATTCTTCCTTTAAAACTGAATACATGGAAATACACTTTGAGAAGGCAGCGTCTAGTGCACAGCTAGTATCAGCCTTAAATAGAAAGTAAGGGAAAAAAAATGTATTTAGATTAAAATTTTGAAGCTGGTCCATGAGAAATTTGGGAAGTTGAAAAAAACCCTACAGTTCCAGTTAGTATTTTTACCAAAATGTTAGCTATTAAAGACTCTTTAAATAGCACAAAGTTGAAGAATTTACAGCACCTACTGTATATGAATAATTAAAATAAGACTACATAAAATGGAGGATGAAGACTCTAGCTCTTACATGACAGCTTAAAGATGTTAATAAATGACAACATTTCTACTTCCGTGTCTACATTTACAAGATGGGTTTAGTCATGCTATCAATTAGATGAGCTTGTAACTACAGCTCTAGTTTTGAGACAGAAATCTATATTCTGCCATAAGATGTTTTATGTGAATGAAAATAAAATGAGATAAATGGAGCTTTAGAAAGATTTGAAATTCATGTTCTGCATAGCTTCTTTCCCTACGTACTCTTTTGACCTTCAAAATATATGGCACCCAAAACTATTTCCTTAACTTCTATAAAGAAAATAATTTGGTAACCCAAGTCCTATATTAGTATTGAAATGCATATACGCTTTATTTTCTTATGTTTAAACTTCATACGTAAGCAAGTAAGGAAATCACTTTTCAAGCTTACTTTTCCCTACTTGATCAGTCTTACACAAATACTATCCATTCTCCTCCAGTATTTACTTGACAGGAATGAAGGACCACCCATTTCTTATTCTTATAGTACCAGAATGCGTGGGTGATATGCTAATTTATCATTGACTTTACTGCCAATGCAAAAGCAGCCAGGATACAAAGGAAATCAGACTCCAATCTTCTCCACTACTTCTTTTTATAAAGGTCTTCTAAAGAGACAACAGCGCTCAGTTCAAAAGGTAGTCTGCAATTGTTAAGAGTGAAATGCAGTGCTTCAAAATACAGCCTAAAGGAAGATTCTTAATGGAACAATTTGGATAACGATTGGTGAAGTCAGAAAATCCACTGAGAAGGGAGAAATAGGCCCAAAAGACAATTTTCACTATTTTGGTTTGGCTGAATTAACTTCAGCCTCATAACAAAAAAAAAAAAAAAAGTGCTATTACTGGGCAAATCTAGACAGGCTACACAAACAGCTGTAAATACATCCTGTCAACTGTAAATACTTTGCATTTTTTAATTGTACTAATGTGACATTTATATACCAAGAGAAATTAAGCTTACCTTATCAAGTAGTTTGATGAAAATGTCTTCCATAAACACCTTATGCAAGGTATTTGATCCATCCAACAAGCACAGAAATTTAATAGCACAAACCCGAACGTAGTGATCATCTCGATTTGTACTGTAAAATATCAATTAAAGTAAACTCTACTTGTTCAGGGAAAGATAATTCCTAAATTACAAAAAAGCACCATTCTTGAACATACAGCCATCAAGATAATCTGTAGTAAGAAAATATGCAAATACCCAGAACCAGAATTTTAGGCTGTTCATCATCGTTGATGAAGAAAACCAGTGAGTTCCAGACAACCTGCCCCTGCTTCTATACATAGGTCTTTAATAGAATCTTAGTGTTTAAAATGAAACAGAAACAGCTATATCGTAAGAAGTATTTGAAGTTTTGTGCCTGTAAACTGTAATGTTAAACAACTAATTTATGCTTACAGTTTTGGTCAAATATTCTAGTCCAAAACAACACTTGATTCCTATTAGTTACTTGGGGACATCTGGAAAAATTAATGCCAATAGTAGAGTTAACAAGAGTAGATAATGACAGGTAACAAAGCATCACACAGCTGCAGACTGTCACAACCAGACATTTGAAAACCAAGAAGCTTTTGAGAGAAAATACAGGAATAGTGAAGTCTCTGGCAGTAGATTTTTTTAAAAGCTCAGGTTTTATCAACTACTAACACTCCTCAAGACACTATGTTAGAACTGTTTCTCTGAACTTCTTCCACTGAGTAAAGGTGGAAGTGAAACTACAAAAAAAATAATAAATAATTAATCCAATGTCCCTGTTTCAAAAACTAGAGGCAGAGCCTCTCGCCAGTATGTAACCTAAAAGGCCTACAACCAATGTTAAGCCAAGCTCCCAATCTGGCTGCATTACAGCCCGTGTTTCTTAACTTTTTTGCCTACAGTAAGGTACATATCAGCTCTGCAACCTAAGAAGTATTATGAGGTGAAACAATGAGGAAGTAGTCCCATTCAGGTTAACAAGTAGGATACATTTTCTTGAAAATACTTAGCAGTTTTCTACATTTTGTATTTGAATTACAAATATAATGTGATGTATACTCCTTTTAACCAAATATTTTAAAAGGTTATTAATATACTCCTTATGGGTCCCTTTCAACTCAAGATATTTTATGATAAGAAGCTGACTTCAAACCCAGCATCTTTCCTATTGTAGCACCAATCATAACTACAGTGAAGACAATTCACACTGAATATTTTAAGATGGAGCCTCAAAATTATTACCTTTCAGTAACAACATTTGCTGCACATTTTTCTCCAAGATTTTCTACGAAGGCATGCACATCCTGAATAAGTCTTCGCAGATGAAAGAACGCAAAGTAACAAAATTAGCAGAATAGCATACAAAAACTTTCAACAGTTATCTCAAAGTTTAAAAGAAAACAAAGCACACAAAATTGTAACAAATACAATCACAAAGGTATTTTTTTTAGTACCTCTGATCTCTCCTAAATACAGTTCCAAAGACACAAGCCTCAGTGATAAGTTCACAATAACTTCCAGCATTTAAGAAAGCATTTGTCAAGGCACTTCTCTCATCAACAGTGGGAAAAATCCAAGATCGACAACAGTGGCTAAGGACCACACTGAAGACTCCAGTCTTTGTAGCAGACATATCTATGAGCTTAAAAATTATCTGAAAAGAAGAAGAAATAAACGATTCAAAATGTAGTTTTCAGAAGTGCTAGAATTATTGGAATATTATTGCAGTGATACCTATTTTAACAGATCTGATGATCTTCTGCATCCTAACTCTCCTCAGTTTAATGCTGTCTTCAATCTACTTACAATTCCCTGATTTAAGGGCAAGTGAGCGGGCAACAATTGGCCCGGTACATGCTTATGTTAACAACAGACACAACAGATCTTTGCTTAAACAGATTTAACACCAGATGCTTTACACAGAATCTCCTGGTAACTTGAACAAATGCACCTGGGCTTACTTCACAAGTACAAACCTGGTGTTTTTAATTAATCCTTACCAATTTAGAAAAAAAAAAATTACAGAAAAATTCTTCCATAGGTAGCCATATCACTAATTGTCTAATGAGGATTACATTCATGCCGAAGTTAAAAGTTCATAGTTAAGTTTGGTGGAAAAGTGGAAAAATGTCTACCATTTACTTTTTGTTTTTGAGGATGGCATATTTAAGATATATGGAACTGCTATCTAGAATTCCCCCAAGGAGGAGAAAAAGAAAACGAGAAAAGCAGCCCCAGAATTTTCTGTTCCTACTCCTTCGTTAAGCTAAGTGCAAGGGTAAACTTCAGTTTAAAAGTATTTTTTTTTCTAAGAAATTGCAAGCATTTTGGAGAGGACAGGGAGATTCAGAATGAATAGGCGGGGGAGTTATAAAGACCTTTTTACACATCATCAGTTAGAGCTGTCCATGAGAATGGTTTTCCAGATGGTGTGACAGCTCTTACAAGACAAAGCTTACTCTCTTCCTCGCTCCAAAATGATACTTCTGATAACATGACAGTTCTTTGACAGTAACTCCATTTTTATAGAGAACATTGTTCTGAATTGCTAGAATTAAAGCACCAAGAAGCCCATGAAAAGCTTAAATTTAATACTGGAACGCACTCTGAAGAAACACTTTCTGGGGAAAAAAAACCCACACCCTAGAAACATTTGGTCTTTTTACAAAGAATTTAAACTTTTCTTTTAGTGCAGAGACAGGCATTGTAACTCCCCTAATAATTCCAAAATTGAACTATTGTGTTTCGCCTCTAGGGAAGCTGCATGACATTTACTACGCTTTTCTCAATTCTGGAATGTTTCTCAATTGTCTCATTAACATATTAAAAGTCCAGCACACACAAAAGGAATTTAAGAAATGTAAGATCTAGCACAACTAACATCTGAATAATCACAAAGGAAAAGTGCAGCAGAAGAAATTAAGCTTAAGAACACAGTGGTCTGGGCACCTCTGCAGAAACCCTTCCGGATTTTACCACAGCAATATTCCCTTTTTTGGCTCAAAAATGCTCCTTTGTTCCATCATTTCTAACCATTATTAAAAAGAGTGCACTAAGGTAGACGAAATTAAAATTATGCTTCTGTGACAAATCAGGCAGTTTGAATTTTCCCTTCTCTTTAGCTAAACCTATATAGCCATTGCACAAGGGCACAAGGGCAACAGAGACTGCTGAGGGCTGGGATAAGAACATACCTAAGTAGACACTTGCTTGGGAACTTCATCTTCATTTTCTTATGAAGGGGCAGAAGGTGGCTCAACCAGATGCCCCTATGTTTATAGGAGACCTTAGCTCCTTGATGCCTGCTGTCATGGTATGTCCCACTGCAGACAATGGGATAGCTGTCACACAGACTCCAGACTCTCAACATCAGCAAAATACACCTTACATAATGCTTGAAATACTAAGACTGAAGGTAAGACAGTAATTCTGAAGTACTTAAAATTTAAGATCAAAGAAAAATAAAAAAGCTAACTACAGCTTATCAGTTACTACAACACTGAGCATACAATTATCCATTACAGATCTACATTAAAAGAAAAAGCTAACCAATGCCTGGAACTGAAGAGAGACTTTACCGTCTTCGCATACCTATCTTATTTTGGCTTGGGTCCAAACAAAGACTGAAATGTTATCTACTGTTTAAAATAGATTACAGTAACATTCATCTGAAGCAAGTTTTCAAAAAGAACAAAGAGAAAATAAATGGGACTGTATTTTAAGATTCTTAAGGCTGGAAATATCACAGCAATTTTAAATAGCTAGGAAGTTATCTGTTTTTCTCTGTTTTATTCAAAATAATCTTGAAGTACCTGGGCTGAAAATAAAGCTGAGACATTTCCTATTATTTACCATTAAGAGTGTGATGACACCAGAACGGAGCTACTTATGATGACTTCAAAGCAAAACTGCAACCCCTCCTAGCAGGATTTTTGTGCCAAGCACAAAGCAGCATGTAACACAGTAAGTCTAAGCATACATATATACTGGCAACTAATATGTAATGTATTACTGCTCTGGTAAAAGTCTTACAGTCATTCGGGACTGTTGTGCACAAACATTTAATTGATGCTCGGAGGGAAAAAAAAAAAAACCACCACCAAAAAACCCAAGAAAGCTTATTTAGAAAAGAAATAGTAAACAACTTCCCAGTGTGTAAAGCTAAGATGAACCAACATCCTAGTTTTGTGACTTAGTTTCACTTAGACATCATTTCAGTGACTCAAAATGAAAAAAGAACACCGTGACATATGCAAGAACTCTGGAGTACAGAAAACTGCATGCATCTTGGGGGGGGGGGGGGAGAAAGAAAAAAAAAAAAGTAAAAAAATTTTTTTTCCTCTTCCTAACTGTGGAGGCAGCTCTACCGTGCAGTATTAAATTGAACTCTAAGGAGACTACGATTTTTATGTTTTCTACACCCAGACGCTCAGAGGAAAAAAGCGCCTTTAAAGCAGCAGTTAAAGTTGGCTTAATCAACAGCACCTATGGAAGCTGTGAACAGTTCTAACTTCTCATTTAAGAAAGTATTTTCACAGAGACTAAACTATGAGAAAAAGGCGTAATTCTTCCAGAATATTAATAGTTTGTGACAGTTCAGGTGGCAAATCCTTAACAAAATATTCAAGACAAAGTGCATAATGTAAAAATAGAAGACTGAAAAAATCTGTTTTACTGAATGCAAAAGATATTGAACAGCCTAAAAACTGAAGAAATTGTACTTATTTTCTGTGTTACAAGAACAAACAATGTATTTGTTTATCCTCAATCTAATTCTCAGATTTTTTGTCTTAACACTCTCAAACTAGTCCCTTTTTGGAAATGAAAAATTCACAATAGCTGAAGAGAAAATAAGCAGCAAAATACATTATTAGATTTGGATAAAATTTATGTTCCCTTCCTCTTAAAACTGACCTCTTTTATTTTGGCATATGCTTGACCCTTTGCACTTGCAGCAGCAGCGAGAATCTCAGTATCAAAGATTAACTGAACAAAAGCTTTTAGATTGGACCAAAATATTAGCTGTGTGTTGCTCAAAGAGGATATCATTTTCCAAGCCAAATCAAATGCTTCTATGCAAAGAGATTCCGATGAATCCAGATGCTGAAAATAAAAAGAATAAAGTGTTAAATTTGACAAAAAGCACTCCCAAAACTTAATATCGTGCAGTTGTTTTTATCTTTTACCTTGGGAACAAGGACTTTCATGCAGTCAAACACCGGTAAAATTTGGTCTGAAGGAAGAATAGTTAGCGCTTCTAATGCCAGCTGTAGAATTTTTCTTGACCTTTCAACTGTATATAATGACATTTCTGAAGGTTCTTCATACTCCTGAGCCAGTCTTGGGTATGAATTTAAAATAAAACGAAGGCAAACCCACTGGTCATGAATATAGCGTGCAACAATTTTCCCCCATCCTTGAGATGTTTCTTCACATAAGCTGTAAGAATAATATTATTCTTAAATATGTATTTCATTAATTTTTCCTGAAAATTCCTCCACCTGAAAAATACTCCACCAGGAAGTTTAACCGTACAAACTCACCATACTTCTTCAAGACACTAAAAATTACATAAGTTCAAGGGAGACTGGACAAGTTAATGGAAGAGAAATCTACAAATAATTTTTTTTTTTAAACACAGAAAAATCTGTTCTGGGCTTAGGCAGTCATTAGTCAAGCATCTGGGAGAGTATTCAGTCGAAACATCACTATAAGCTGGTCATCTTTTTTTGTTACCCAAGTATTCGAGTTTTAGCCCTCAGGCTGGCTCTGGGCTTCCCTTCCCCAACAGTAAATAACTTCCATTTACACTCACTTGCATACATGCTATGGCTCTGTGCAGTGCATGTATTGAAGCTGGTATAAGAATATGCAATGTTCAAAGCTAGCTCTGGCTTCATAGCACTAGAGGACTGAGAAAAAGAACCTTTAGCCTGATCAGTTATAGCTGCTTTAATGTTCTAAAACCTGAATGTTAAGACAAAAGAACAACTGAATGAATAGTTTGTGTTCAGAATTCTTCATTTTTATCGTGGCAAGAAGTTATCAAAGAAAAGAACAGGAGAAGCCAGCATTCTTAATCACTGCTCATCACTGCTCAATGCTAATTAAATTTATTCTGGAGAATTACTGAAGCTATAGCACAGACGTACCTACTTTTTTCTTCAAAGTAAGATGGCTTCTTTAATACTTCATTGAATTGAGAAAAAGAAATAAATCTCTTCAGAGCATCCACAGAAGGCAGAGATTCAAGGTGTGCCTCAGGCTTCTGATCCATTATCTCACAAACTGCTGCAAGTGAGGCCATGCTAGCTGCTTTTTTAATTTGTTCTTTAAGTTTCGGTTCCTATATAAAACCGAATTACACATGAACAACACATGCACCTATTTCTTCTAATATGATACAAATGACCTATTGATACAATTGATAATCCTCCTATTTGTATCATCTCAGACATCACAACGTAGCAACTCTGCATCCTTCTACTTCCTTATTTTCTTACCCTACGCATAATACAGCTTTGCTTGGTTGGGTCAGCGCAATCAATCACAAACTGCAAGCACTTAAAGAAGTATAAATCTTAGAAATTACAGTCACTTAGTCATCAAGTGCAAGCACCTAGCTTGACTATGATGGAACACTTCTATCTTGTTCATATATATATATATTGCTGGATAGCAATTAGAAAAAAGATGCGGGTCCATGTAGTCAGAAACCCAATGCAACAAGAGAGCTGAAATTTGGAATACCACAAGCTAACTGCTCCAAGAGGCTAAAAGGTCACAAAACCTACTATGATTATTTTGTGTGATAAATGCACATATCCACGGAGGCATGAAATAAAAAGTCTCAATAAAAAAAGTCAATAAGCATACAGTTCCCTAACAGTGTTAAAAACTTAATGTTATTTAAATATCTTCAAGTGACCTTCAGCTGTTTAGAGCACAGAAAAGATCTTCTCATTTGTAATTACTCAGCATTTTCTTTTTTTCTTCTTAAACTGAAGACATACTATACGTGCAACTAAAGAAATCATCATAATATAATTCCACTGAATGCAAAGTAAGTTGATAGAGGCCTCCAGTAAACACTAAGTTTGACCCAGAAAATGTTTACTTTGAAACTGGAATAAGCATGTAACTCACATAATGTTTATAATTTTTTTTTCCTTTGGTTAAGTCTTCCTCTGTTCCCTTAGAAAAGTAAACCTAGCAAATCAAATACTTGTGATCTTTTAATGTGTTCTTAACTGTTCTTGATCAATAATTCAACCCAGAAAATACCAGACTTTACTGCCCAACAAATTTAAAATTAAATTAAATCTTAATTTAAATCTCCACATTTTATAAAAGTTATTAATGTTTCCTTACCTTTTGATAGCGTATCTATTTCAGATATACTAGCCTAATACATACAACTATGGGACAATGAACATAACTATATGAAAAAGCCAAAGCAATTCTAGGTTGTGGAATTTCTTTTTCTCTGTATGTTCCAGCTTGAAAATTTAACAAATCATTAATACAAAAGGCATTCTCATTTAACAGTAACTTCCACAGTAAGATTGGTTCATATTTGAGAAAAAAGGTTTTGAGTAAACATTATTACAACTAAACTTTTACTTTAGCTATATAGACTTCTAAAAAATATAACAAAAGAACACAGAAGTATCAAAAATCTTAGCTACTAATATTTTACATTAATATTACACTGCCAACTATAGACACATGTGTTAGCGAATACATATACATACTCACTTTTTATTATTTCATAATGTATTGATATGTATAATAAAATATATTTATAAGAAATTATTTACACAGTAAATTATATTTATAGTAGTTTATATAGTTAGATTAATATTTACGGGTTTCTTTTGTATTAATATTTACTGTTGTAAATAACGTTAAATTACCTCTTCAGAACTTCTCTCCTGGAGATTATGAATAGATGCATTTGTGAGGGACAAAATAAAATTCTTGATAGATGGCCCTTTCTTCCAGCCAACTTGAAAGCACAAATTGACTATCTCTGGAATTAAAGCCAAGTATAGATCGCAACGATCCAGATCGCCAACCTAAAAATGAGGAAACAAAAGGTAAACCAAAGCATTAAGAGGAGGAAACTTAAACTGAAAAGAAAGAAAACTAATAGTAACAATGACAGCAGAAGGAAAACAACAGCAGTCATTGCAGTTGAACAACTTTCTTTAATTCTGGGTTTGTTTGGTTTTGGGTGTTTTGGAGGGGCAGGGATGCTGGGAAGGTATTTTTAAGATCTTTTCAACTTGTAGGTTCTTTATGGTTTAGGGCTCTGCAGTATGCCTCAGAAGAGACTGTGAAATTCTGAAAGAAAGCTCCACTTCTTTTAATTGGCACATTCACTTAACTTCCCTTCCTGGGCCCAAAGAAATGCCACGTGAAAACACCTGAGCTAGGCCGAGTATCAGAAGTGGTGTTCAAAGCCAACTCTGTTACCAGATCACAGCACAGCACCGCACCCTGCACATACACTACGGTGTGCCTTGCACTTCTTCCCCAGCTACTTTTTATCTCATGGCAGTACCTTGCTTACGCTTTTTTATTCTCCTATTGTATCTGCAACATCTTCACCTATTGTAAAAAACTCCTCCATACAAAGCCATGAAGTCCAGAACTACATGAGGAAAGAACTTTTCCTTCTTTAGCTCTGAGAGAAAATACACCTTTGAATCTCCACTTTCTTTCAGACACTGCTCTCCTGATGCAACTTAACTTTTGCTTTGCCGCAGGACCGCTTTTCACATCAATCTTCCTTCACACACACATTTTGAGGACTGTCCACTATCAGACTTACTTTCTTTCTTTGCATTTCCCCTTCAATTTCTACTTCCCATATGCTTCTGAGAAAGCACCCCAGAGCCCCACACCCCTCTTGATGTTTCCACCCTTGCAAAAACACATGCTTTCCTTTCCCCCCAACTTCACACTTTTTTCACTCGCCTAACACAAAAAGCAATTCTGACTTGTGTTCATTATTTCTGCACCCTTGTCCATACAACTTCCTCTGTGAGACAAAACAGATTTTCTTTTTTAAACTCACTCTTCAGTAAATAATACTAAAAATGCCAATTTACATTTTGCCCATTTCCTTGTTACAGTCATCTCGTCCTTTCCGCTTTTTGGTCTTCTCCTTTCTTCCCAATAAGAGTATCCAAATACAGTTTACTAGACTTACAATCTTTAAACTGAGGTCTTCTCTTCAAATCTGTTTTGGTTTTCTACCTTTTATGATACAAAATTAAAGGTGACAAAGGTCACAATTCAAAGAATTCTGAAGATCTTCCCCCTCTGCAGTTTCTCTTATTCCATATCATAGAACATTGAATCATTTAGGTAGGAAAAGACCTTTGAGATCAGCAGGTCTAACCATTAACCCAAGACTGCCAGGTCCATCACTAAACCATGTCCCTCAGCACCACACCTCCATGTTTTTTTAAACACCTCCAGGGATGGCGATTCCACCACCTCCCTGGGCAGCCTGTCCCAACGCTTCACCACCCTTCCCGTGAAGAAATTTTCCCAATATCCAACCTAAACCTCCCCTGGCGCAATGTGAGGCTGCTTTCTCTTGTCCTGTCACTCGTGATCTGGGAGAAGAGACCGACCCCTGCTGCCTATGGCCTCCTGTCAGTTAGGTGCCGAGAGCAGTAGGGTCCCCCCCTCGGCTGCCTCCTCTCCAAGCTAAACAAGCAGAGTTCCCTCGCGTTGCGTGGGGTTGTTGTGGCCCAAGTGCAGGACCCAGCACTTCTCCTTGTTGAATCTCATACGATTGGCCTCAGCCCAGCCTGCCCAGATACCTCTGCAGAGCCTTCCCATCCTCAAGCAGACCAACACTCCCCCTCAACCTGTTTTCTGCAACCTTACTGAGGGTGCACTCCGTTTCCTCATCCAGATCATCAATAAAGATATCAAACAGGGCTGGCCCAAACACTAAGCCCTGGGGAACACCAGTTGTGACCAGCCACCAGCTGGATGTGACTCCATTCACCACCACTCTTTGGGCTCGGCTGTCCAGCCAGCTTTTAACCCAGCACAGCATACACCAGTCCAAGCCATGAGCAGCCACTTTCTCCAGAAGAATGCTGTGGGAGATGGTGTCAAACGCTTACCAAGGTCCAGGTAGACAATAACGACAACCTTTGCCTCATCTGCTAGGTGGGTCATCTTGTCATAGGGGGAGATTATGTTCCTCAAGCAGGACCTTCCTTTCATAACCCCATGCTGGTTGCACCTGGTCCCCCAGCTGTCCTGCACGTGCCCTGTGATGGCACACAAGATGATCTGCTCCATCACCTTCCCCGGCACCGAGGTCAGGCTGACAGGCCTGTGGGTCCCCGGCTCCTCTCTCCTGCCCTTCTTGTACATCAGCGCCACACTGGCTAACCTCCAGTCTGCTGGGACCTCTCCAGTTTGCCAGGACTGTTGATAAATGACAGAGAGCAGCTTGGTGAGCTCCTCTACCAGCTCCCTCAGTACCCTTGGGTGGATCCCATCCAGCCTCCTACACTTGTGCATGTCTAAGAGGAGCAACAGGTCACTGACCATTTCCTCCTGGACCATGGGGACTTCGTTCTGCTCCTCATCCCTGTCTTCCAGCTCAGGGGGCTGAGTACCCAGAGGGTAGCTGGTCTTAAAACAAAAGACTCTTGAAACTCCTGATGTATCTGTTCCTCGCTTTCAAAGTTCCTACTTGACCTTTCATTGAGCTTCTGAGTACTGAGAATTAGCCTTCTTTTCCACATCCACCAATCCTCCTTTCTCAAATTTATTTTCTTCCAAGAATACCACCACTCTCCTCATCAACATTACATTCTAATTCATCCCTCTTCATCTGGAAAAGTTTGGATGGTTTGCTTTACATGTCTTGTGTCTTTTTATTTACACATGACTTAGAAGTCCTTTAGAGAAGGAAACGTGTACCTCCCCTCTCTTTCTCTAAAAAGCACTGCAGTTCTTTGATACATTCAATACAGTACTTTTCAAGTCAAATTCCTGTACCATCAAGTCATTTCGCTTAAAAAGTCACAAGTTTCTTTGAGGTATATACTTAAGCATCGGCCACAGCAACAAACAAACGGTAAAGTCAATAAAGATATTAACCAGTCTGAGGACTGAAAGTCTTGAACGCCAAACATCTTATGTTCACAACTGTACTAGTAGATATGATACAGTATATGATACTCATGATTTCTTACTATAGGATTTCTTTAGATTTGAGAAGAAACAAGCAATATGGACTACAGACACTAAACACTACTTGACACTTTCCTTACTTTTTTTTTTTTAACTTACTTTGCCCATTCAAAAAAGTTAACAGAAGTGTTGCCATGCAAATTGACTTTCTAGGTGCTTAGAAGATTTGACATGAAAGTTAGGAACACTGGTAAATCATATTTAACAGGCCAAAACCACACCAAAGTATGTCTCATAATAATTACTTACAGTGCTTAACTCATTTGTAGTAAGCCGTCGGAGAATAAATTCAAGAATACTCTCCACAGATGTTGTGACAGATTTCCAGATAAAAAACAATACTCCATCTGTGTGAAGAGAAAATAATATTAAATTTATTAACATATAGAAATGCAATTTTCTTAGGAAATGTATTGCATCATGTAGATTTAATTAAGTTACAGAACCAAAGTTATACAGTAGTAAGTATTCAAATACCTAACAATACTTTAAAACAGCTCTATAACACTTCAGCAGTGTAAGCCATGGGGCTGAAAAAAAACAAAACAAAACCACATGATACTCTTTCCTGAGATTTAACATGTATTAGTGAATGAAAACCCACACAGGACCAGAAGACCAAAGCATAATTTTCCAACTTTTAATGCACACCTTCATTCTATTCCCAACCCTCTGCACAAACAGCTTAATAATGAACTTACTCTTTAATAAAGAACAAAAGTTTCCATATCCAGCAGTTAATTGCATGCAAGAAAAATGCAGTTACCCATATACTACATACAGAAGTGAGAAGTGGTTTTTTGGTTGGTGTTTTTTTGCTGTTTAGAAATAATCAGCTTTGAATAGAAAGTAATATTACAAGATTTCAGTCAAGTAGCTTCCTGGCTTAACACTGAAAACAAAAACACCGCAAAATGCGCCACTTTCTCTACAATAAAGTCAAGGCTACAAAGTATACCACATGTGCATAGCATTTCACAAACAAGATGACACAAGTTTATTACACAAGAGAGGTAGGTCACTGGTAAATCATGTTTTAACCACACACACACTTCAGTCTGCTTCCAGGGTAAGGGCTAGTTGAAAGCCAAAGAAATAACACATAAATATGGAAAATGGACTTCAAGTACTCTGCATGATCATCTTGTTCTAAAAACATCAGTCAATAGTTTCAGCAGTTAGGAGAGTTACCCAGAGGTTTTAAATGGCTGGTTTTTTCTGAGGTTGACCCCGAGTTACACTTCATGTAGCAAATTATAAAATGGAAGACCTTCAAAAGGTAGAAATACAAAGGGACATACTTCCAGATGTTCTAAAGCTATATTGTACTTACTTTCAATGTTCTCTATTAAAATGGCTCATTGGACTGCATTTCCAATGCTTACTTTGTTTAGAACAAACAACTATGTCAGACTATTATCACATTTCACCACAAGTCTCAAATCACTAAAACATCTGCATCTAAAATTCAGAAATTCTTCAGATAAACATGTTGGACATAAAATCCAATCCACTATCAATGGCTCTGTAATGCTATAAAAAAAATAATGAGCAAAAACTTACTGTTTAAGATAGTCAAGTCTAACAGCACAGACAGTAAGACCTGTGGAAAAATGCTGCTAATTTCAGCAAGCACTTCAGACATGTCTATCCCCATTAAAGTATTCTTAAAACATTTCTCAATCATTATTTTTGTTTTACAAGTTTAAATTCCTTTCTTGTTCCCTCTCATTTTACCATTTTCCATTTGACAGACAGGACTTTTTACCTCCTGTTTAACCAACACAGAAACAAAATTTCTGTATTTTACAGAATTACTCTTCCTGCCCCTCACCAGTCAACTCATGGCTGAGGAAACAAGATTTATTACTTGGCTCTCCTGTGCAGGACAAAGTAGCACAAAAATATTGTAGGAAACAACCTAAGAAGAGAAAAGTAATTCCTGTTCAATTTAGCCCAAACGGACATGTATTACAACTCCAATTCTGAAAGCCTCTTGGAAAGACTCCACTGATTATAAGCTGTACTGGAGTACCTATGGGGGCATTCAAAAGGACTGAGACACGGCGATGCTCAGCCTTGCTGTACCTTAAGAACTCTGGCAGCAGAATTTAACATGCTAAATCAGGCATATCAAGCATCAAAATTCCCAAAGCAGAAGCCATCCATTACATCTACATTAGCAAGCACATAAGGAAATAAGGCACACAGAGTGTTCGATTCACGATACTAAAAACCTAACATGCACTTGCATGTGTTTTGTAGTGTTCTGCTTCAGGCTTATTCTAGCCTTCTGCCGTAGCCTGAATGCGCACTGGCAGTTGGGGCACATCTTCCAGTTGAGTTTCACTTGAAGGAATTCACTTCAGCAGTCAGAGACCATCACACAATACGAACTTTTAACAGCCTGCGTAACTAGTGCTCAGTATTTCAGTCAAACAGCTAAAATTCTAGGGGAGGGGTGTGTGGGTGTGTGGGTGTAAATATAATAAATCACTTTTTAAAATGAGGGCAAGTATTTACTTCAGGGCTGCATTTAGACATCTTTATGAAATCTGGATGCAGAACCTGAAATAACAATTTTTGTTTTCCATGTAAGAGCCTAAATCTGTGGCCCCCACTCCAAAACTACTCTTGTACTCCATGTTATAAAAACACTGAAAACAAAATCCCAAAATTCTGGGGAAGCAGAAAATAAACACCAAGAACCCTCCTGTTCCAGTTCAGCATTAAAAATTGCAGTATTATTTTCATTAATTAGAATTTGCTCTCAGGAAAAATAAAAAAAAGGCTATTCCTGTTACAAACTGACCAAGTTCTCACAAAAGGAGTAGTAAGGACTCCATAGCTTTTGTTCAGACTCTCCTGAAAAGTCTACCAGCTAAAAGTTCTCAATCTGTGGGGGGTCAAAACTCCTCGACAGTCAGATCAGCAGTCTTGTCCGTAAATGAGCACCTCTTAACCTCCTTGCATCTAAACACAGTCAAACTAAAGCAAGCAAGTTAAGCATGCCTACTGAAATCATGCCTAATACTGTGAAATAATCAGAGACATCCTGTCTTTTGCAGGCTAAATAGTGTTAGTGGAGACAAAAGTACCTACCGGTCAACTCAGAAAACAGTATGTCCAGCAGGATCACTTTATGCACTCAGGGAAGGCTCTGGCTGAACCTCCAGCAGCTAAGCAGATTAAGCTGAGTTTCTGTACTAACTTCTTTCTGAAGTGTCTACATGATTTATGGAACCCATACATTGGCCTATAAATACTCGTAATACAATCACACTCTCCATATTTTAACTAACTGCTAATCTAATCTTAACGGGTAACAGTTGATTTCTTCAAAGGCTTCCACGTTCTCAATTCCCAGTCCTTGGGACACCTTCAGAAGAGCTCCTGTAGGACTGGACCCACAGCTCTATTTCGTAACAGATATGCCAGATTGTCAACTTTCACATTTACCACTTCTAGGCTAGTATTAATTTGACAATATAGCCTTAAAACAGTAAGTACCTTACTTTTAGTTAGACTATAATTAACATAAGACACAGTATACTGAAGATATCACTAACCATCTTGCGTATTGGAACATTTTAACGAACGGGTCTGCAATAACTTCAAGAGAAGCTGTAGGCTTTTATCTGTTTTCAGTGTTGGTATGTAAGCATTACTGCCAAGTCTCATCAAGACATCCAGAAGAGGGTTCAAGAAAGCCTCTAGTTCAATCCATTCTATGTTGCTTTTTCCACTACACAAAAACAAAAATTAAAAAAGAAAGTCTTCTTCTGAGTATCTGCCTTAAGTGCTGAAGTCACTTATGGAAATAAATAGGACACATGTTTCCAAGTCACTTAAGTATCTTTAGAAATGTTACCCAGTATGTTTGCAGCAACAGTTGGACAAGGTCTAAGGAATGATCAGGCTGACCGAAAGTCTACAGAGAGAAATGGACAGCTTCCTGACTTGATCAGGCTTCTACCAGATCTTTCAGGAGTGAAAAGGTTGAAAAAGAGAGATAATTAAAATAAGATACTTCATACTTACCTGTATTTATTCCTCATTTGCTCCACATCTGCAGCCAACAGAATCATTGTTGCGACAAGCTTAGCTTCAAACCAGTCATGCATAAAGCAATTTTCTCCTGATTAAAGATATTTTAAGGTTTTCACAGTATTTAAAAAATATCTTCATATTAATAACTTTTGGGTTTATAACTTTTAAAATAAATTAGTAGTATAACAATGCTAACAAGAATATTATTACTAATTTTTTGCATTCTATTATCTAGGTATAAACTAAACTCAAACACAATTGCTTTTTGTCTGTGGCTCAAAGAGGCTAATCTCATTGGCCTCTATGCTGAAATCAATTTTAGGCAATGTGTTGTATCAGGTAGTAGAATATATTATGTAGTATCCCCCAAAAGACTTTTCTATTGCTTTTAAAAATACACTTGCATATTCAAATGAAATTAACCACAAACATAATTCCACTATGCTTCATCAAAAACATCAGCTGTGATCTTGACCAGTTAAAAGTTGTATGAAGAACTAAAACTACTCTGTCAAAAGGACATAAAAAAGTAAGTTTCTCTTTTCATCAATCTTTTATGCAAGACTATATCATCGTACTTCTAAACTTGTTTCCTAAATAGTAGTACATAAGGTGGTTTTAGGGTTTGACTGCTACGTTTTTGGCTTTGGGAATTCAGAAAGCAAAACACGCTAGTTCAAGCAACTAGACATGGTTGGGGGTTTTTTGCCACCACAGAGCTGCTTATAAGCTAAGATTTGTATCAAACCAGGAAATTAAAAACATCACTTTTTAGAAGTGAAACACAGATATTTGCCATGAAATAGAAGATAACATAGACCAAGGCCTAAACAAACATTTCAGGAAGGAGAGAATATCTGCCAAAATTTTTCGCAAAGCATATGCCTTGGAATATCAACAGACAAAATTTGCTTGCAACTCCTCTAACAATAAAACAATCAAGTGAAGTTTCCTGGGCTGCAGGAAGCTTCTGAAGCTATTTATCATTAGCAAATTCTGACCTACTTTTTTATCTCCTATACGTGTAATATTTAAAAAGCATTCAGTTTTGACTTTTCACATTATAAGAAGATATAAAATTTGCTGCAACTGCAGTACTTCAGTAGCAAGCAAATGAGTGCCACGCAAAACTTAAAAGTATTCAAAAGGTCAGTTTGCCATTCCTTTCAACATACCTAAAAAAACATCTGAACTGAAGTTGTAACAATTTAAAATGTGGCAGTGAACAAAGAAGTCCCTTCAGAATTTATCTGCATATCTATACTGCATACAAAGAACCTTCCTTGGCCATAACATGTGGCAGCTTGTGTGCTGCAAGCAGTCCAAGATTAAAAGAACACCACTATGGAGGAAGGTGTGTATGAGCTGCCAAGCTTGCCTAACTATACAGCATCTCTCTACATAAAGACACTTGGTCATTTTACAAAGCTCTGCTGAGAAAGGCTACAGAACCTTAGAACTGATATTCACATTCTCATGTGCTTACCTCTGCTCCCACACTCCAGCATGTTCAGGCACTACCAAAAAAGTAACAAAAGAAATCTAACAGACAAGCATCAGTGCAGCACTAAAACTGAATATTAAGGCTTAACTTTCAATACAGCAGGACTGTATGCTATGAAGGAAAACTGAAATTAGAAAATAAATTTCAAATTTAAGACTGCTGAATATCACAAATTACATAGAATTTGAATAGGTACAATATAAATAAACAAATAAAATCCAAAGGATTGCTGTAATTTTTTTAATCATCTTCCAAATATTTTATTAATAAACATTTAACTTACTTTCAGATGCTGGTGTCTTAAGGTACTCTCCCACAAGACTGCGTACATATTGACATAATGACAATGTCTCTTGATGTTCAAAATCAGAGGTTACAGACTTTCTGAAGCATCTGTCATTCACTTGCAACCAACTGCAAAGCTAAATTAGAACCAGCATGTTACTACTTAACCATATCTGCCAGCTGTGTAATGACATTACCAACATTAACTAAAGCACTGTTAAACACAAGCTGTTACATCAACAAATCCACACTGCGAGAGTTGCTCACTGCAGCTCCCTTGAGGCTTAGCAGGCTATTGCCTTGTAACTGACATAGAAAAAGGTTCTTCAGTAACTCGGCGTGCCCTCCCCCTCCCCCCCCAAAAAAAATTCATTGGTACCAATACAAGAAAAATCACAGTTCTTAAAATTAAGCAAGACTCGTAAGAATTCCCTTATCTCAAAAGGGCTTCACACAGTCAAGTGTTACATAGTAAGACCTGCATTTTTTATTATTTTTAACTTTCATGCCAGAAGTCAATGAAATGGAACAAGATGAAAGGTATACTATATGTAACAAGAGGACACTATGCAAAAAATCATTTTATCATTACACTGCTGTACAACTAACCAAAAGTCATGGCTATGTATTCAATTGGCTCCGGTATATCCTATATATAAAATTGTTTCTTGGAAAAATTTTTTCACAGCATTTTGCATCTTGCAGAGACAAAACACATCCTGTGGAAATACAAAATTTACAGTCTCGCTCTACATGGTAGGCACATTTTTCTCTTTGAGATTACCCTGTTATTTCTGCCAATGCTGGGCTCACCCAAACAACATGCGAATCAGAGGCAGCTCTTAGCCAATTTTTTTTGGTCCCTGTACTGGCCCATTCATAGTGGCTCAGGATCCACATTATCCTGGTCAGTAATTTCAGAACCAAAAGAAAGGGAAAACATGCACCATACTAGCAGTCTATGCCCAGACTAACACTATAAAATAGTGTTCTTTTCCATCAAATGAAATTTTACAACAGACCACTGAGGGGAAATGAGAGGGAAGTAGTCATTAAGAGAATATATATATAATATACAAAAATAACTGCCTGCAGAATCTGATGAGCAAGAACAGCTCCAGCTGAGGATGTTACATCCACCTTGTATCCTTAATAAAAGGAGAGAGGAAAGCCTCTTTGGATTCCATAAAGTGCCCTGCTTCACGCTCTCTCTATGAAATTACCAACAGTGTGACTTGTGTGAGGAGAGAGCACGGATGCCTAATGGGAGAGATTACAGACAGTAGTACAGGGTTGCCAATAGCCACCTCAGTTCCTACAATCATGGCAAAGTACGCAGAAGACTAGGACTGTGATGAACACACTGAAGTCTCTTAAAGGACCAGTATTCAGGGACCAAAAGTCTGAGTAAGATCTGATTTGCATTTCAGTATGGTTATACCAAACAGCTGCAATACCAAGATAAACTCTAGGAAACGCAATGAACTGGGGCATACAAGCTCTGAAGGATTTAAATAAAAAATAAAAATTAAAAAAAAATCTATCTCAAGAGACAGCTTTTTCTTCTGCAGACTTGAGAATTTCTACATAAAGAAAGAAAAAAGTTGTGTTTTTCTCCTTGGCCACTTTACCTTACCTTCAGCCATCTTAGAATTCCTCACTTTGAAACTGCTTAATAATTTGTTTAGGGTTAACATTAACACTTTTATAGCATTAAAAAAACAAATATCACCGCTTTCAAGTAAAAGACAAATTCATCAGGACTCCACATCCAGAAATTCCATAATGTACCTGCAAAAGTAGCTAACTATTTAAATATTAAATTGTCAGTAAAACAACATACATTTGTATAGGTATTAAAAAATGTTTGATGAACATAAAACCAGCTTCTGTTCTCACCTCCACCCATAACATAGTATCTCTCCTGAGGGACTCCTCTGGTCTAAGGGACAGAAGAAAGCTTGAAACTTCTGGGAGGGACACTTTCTCCTGAAGAAATTAATCAGGATACAATAGTTGCCAACATAATATACAACAGTAACATCTATTTAACAACTTGGAACAGTTGGCTGTCATCTGGCAAAAGTTTCAGAAAAAGAAATGAACCTTTCCGTGACACAGACTAGTTTTTGCCTCTTTGGGACCAACTTATCTTTTTACCAAGGAACACAAGTATCAAAATCTACCTGAAAGCTAATGAATGACTGGAAGAATAGTGCTATTCACTGATGACACTGATGACAAATGTATGTACATAAATGAGTGAGTCACTGGTAAGTACTATATCTGTATTTCCAAAAGGAAATTCTCCTCAGACAAGTTTATAGCCATAAAACAAAACATAGAAGATTGTCTACTCATGTAAAAAGCAAGCATGTTGTAGGACAACCGAAACATTAATACCTTGACTACTGAATAAATAAGGTCATTAATGGTAGTTTTATCATTCTAGTATTATGAATACTTTTATTCTCTTGGGTATTTCAGGAAAGTCCAATTATTTTCTGGATGTTAAAACCTGAGTTTATACAGTGGCTATTCATAATACGGTACTATTTCATAATCACCGCAGGAAAACCCTGCAAGAAAACATCAACTCATAAAAGGTAATGAAAAAAAAATACATCTTACAAAAACAAAAGTTAACATAAGCATACCCATACTTACATAGCACAATTTATTAAGCAGTCACTAGAAAAATGCAAATTCAGCAAAATCAGTTCCATGTTGTGTTCAGCAATTTTTTTTAATACTGTTTACCCTGTAAAAGCGTATGTGTACTTCTATGACACCAGGAAAAAAAGAAAAGAAAAAAAACAACCAACCCCAACCACACTGAACTCACCACATCTGTCAAATGCATAGCTGTTTGAAGAAGATAGCACTGAGCAGCTCCACGCAACAAAATCTGATGTGTAATCATAGTACACTGAAGGACATCTCTGGAAAGAGGAAAAATATGCACTGTGGAAAACACACACTTAGGAGGTTTAAACATTTTCATGTATTTGCTAATTATTAACCATTTTCAATATATTAGACTGTATTTAACAAACATTCTACCAAGTCTAACGCCATCATTACCTGATTAGACAGCATGCTATCCAAAACCAAGATTACTGCTATATGTATTATATATGTACTATAAAACTAGTATTAAGACTTAGATAAACCTGACAAAACCAAGAGCATGGCTAAGTGGGAGGGCAGCAAAGCAAAACCAAAACTAAAGGAACAATTCCCATGATCACATCAGTTTGAACTGATAATTTAGTATTTGCATTGCCATCTGTAACAAATACAGAAATAAAGAATATTCTTTATTTAGAAAATAGAAATGTTTGCAATCGAATTGTCACTCTAGCACGAAACTGAAAGAAACCTTCAATAATCTTTTATCAGCAGAGTGTCTGACTTTTTACCTTCCCCCACACACACCGTAAACTACTTTTATCCTATATTCCTTCAACCACCAGTAAGATTTTGTTTCAAAGCTCAAATCTGATTAAACTGGAATAATGACTGAATTTTAGTGACTCTATGAAGTGAAAGCAGACACTGAGGAAACATCAGTGATTAAGGACAATATGCATGCCAGGAATTTTTACCTAGGTTTTTATTTACAATTCTCAAACTTTCAATTCTCAGTTTTGTGGGCTGTCCTTTGATATAGCCTCAACAGACATAAACAAGGTTTTAATATAATCAGAAGAAAAGGAAGAAGTTTGACACATATCAGTTAGGAAGTATGGAAGACCAGGGTAAAATGATGCCACAAAAAAAGCAATGACAAAGGTCTGAAACGCAAAACATTCGTTTTTTAAGTACTACAGAGATATAAAAACATTGGCTCTTGAATTGCTTTCCCCAGAAATGGACATGAAGGAGAGAGAACCTTCCATTCCCATGTACAACCATCACATCCTCCTTGAAGTAACAAACATGAATTACATCCTGGCTCTCCAGATGTTCTGCACATTACTTTAGAAGAAATCTGTAAGAACTCAATGCAGTGTGCATTTTACCTTAAAGCATGAAGTCCTTCAGTGCCCAGTACTTTACACGCAGGGATATATGCCAGAGCCATAGAAAGAAACAAAATGGGAACAGCACACCAATGCCTACTTGTCATCTTCTGAATAAATTTTAACAGGAAGCTGCCTTAAAATAAAAGTAAACAGAACAAACAATCCAGAGTGATTTCTTGCTCTCCAATGCATTTAAATGGCACAGACCCCAGCAGAAGTGTTACAATCATTTCTGAAAATTACATGGAAGACAACAAAGTAACTTCCTGATTATTTCAATGAAACAAGTACAGTTCAAAGAAGTCTGTCAGTAAGGTAATACGATAAGGAGATAACCAGAAAAAATTAATTTTCACTTTGGTTATCCACACTAATCACTATAGTAACAGAATTTTAACTTTTTCGAGTATTAGACAATGCCTTTTTAAAGCTGCTCAGTCCATGTGATGACAGACCAAAGTACATCGTGATTCAACCTGTTTAATGGATGCTGGCAGGGCCAAAGCAAGCCTAAAGGGGTTTTTTTGCCTCAAGACACCACAGCTACAATTTGTAGAAGCAGGCCACTCAGCCTCAGGGATGCTAATCACAGACCCTCCATTTTGTGATAAAATATATACGTCTTGGGACAGGACAGAGAAATAGGGCATCTATGGCATTACAAACATGTAAGGTGTTTCCTACCAGAACATGTACCTGTAGATAGGGGTACTGAACAGACCTGGTTCTACCCTTATTTAATCCAAATTAAACCAGGTATTACATTCTGGTCTGTCACAGGTTGCTCCTTCTTTTCAGCCTACACTAACACGAAAACTTGGAAAAAACTCAGAAATCTTCATCCATCCAACCTCACAATAAAAGAATCCTTATTCAGCTTCTGCTTCAGCACTTGGACTGGGTCTTTTGAATGCCTGACTACGCAGGTTGTGACTAAAAAAGTCTGGCAGATTGGTTAAAAAAAAACCCACAACCCAACACACCAAGACTTCCAAACCCACCCCACCCCCCAAATGAAAAAAAGAACAGATCTAAAAATTTTGCTCAGCACAGTATTACCTACACTGACAAATAAAGAAAAAAGAATCTGCAAATACTGTTCATCTGCAGCACTTAGGAGTTTGTTTGTTTGGTTTTTTTTCATTAAAAAAAATAAAATAATCAGGTTTGCTTCAGTTTGCCCCTAAAACAATTTTGTAGCTTAATATTGCAGCATCCCTCAAAGCTTCGGAAGACCTCTCTCTCTTCTCTGGAAACTCCACTGCCACAAGGAGAAATACTATTTTTTCTCTCAAGTAACGTAGAAAAGTAGTGGTAAACATTTACATGAGATACAGAAAACTGCTCCATAGTTTTTATTTGGTGTCTTTATCTAAAAAAAGGTAAAGGTCAAACTGAAACATACCTTTTTCTTCCTTTGGAAGAAGCATGACATAAGTAGCCAAAAACTTCTGTAGCCTCATTCCCAAAGGAGGACAGGCTCCCATTAACTGACTTGGTGTCCTGTTGGGTTTTAAAACATCAAATACACAACTGGTATGTTAACAGCTACAAGGATTGCCCCTAAACAAAAACAAAGTGCAGTTCAGTGGTTAATTCACCGCAGAGACTGCTCCAACAGCCCACAAAGATGGAGGATGCAAGCTAATGCCCTCCCATTTATCCCACTATTCCAACAGCACCCAGTGAGCACACAGTGGATGAGGACCGTCCCAAGAGCATGACTCTCCCTGGCCACCTACAAGTACATGGTGGCAGCACACTCCAGCATTCAAGCACAGCCTCAAGTCAGGTTACTGAGGACTACGAGCACATTTTGCTCACAGTGAGAGACGGCACTGTCAGTTCAACCTCGTGCCTGCACCCCCAGAATGACACAGGCCTCCGGGGAGCAGGCAGCCAAAGACCACGGGGCAGATCAGTGGCATGCAGTGGGGGCGCAACAAGTCTGATTTGGAGAACAGTGAAGACAAATTACCTACACAAGTATGCTAGGGAGCAAGACTATAAAGCCAGAATAAAGAAAACTACTGACAAGAACAGAAGGTTTTAAGTAAAGATGCAATAAATGTTCCACGAGACCAACAGAGAGAAACTGTGTCCCACCAGGATCCTGGCTATGAAGGATCAGCAACAGTCATGAGATTTTTATACTCTTCTCTATGCAGCTTGACATGAATCGTAACAACTTTGTATACTCTTGGTATACTCAAACATGCATCCTCCTCTACACAGGCCAACGCATTTCACCGAAATATAGATTATGAAGCATCAATCCAACACAGCTCTAACGCACTGAAACTCTCAGCGCTTGCTTCAACTTCTGCCTTCCCATCCATGTATGCCCATGGAAAGCATACTGCAGCCGGCTAACTGAGATGAGAAACGCAGAACTGCTGTGAGACCCCCAAAGAGGTCACATTTGTCCCATCGTGTTTAGATGAAACAACCTATTCTGACTACACTTTATGCAGAATCATCTAATCCAAACTGATCACCAGTTTAATAAGTGACAGTCATTTCCCACTTCCCCCACCCCCAAAAAAAAGAAAAAGTGCATAAAGAGATGGTTTCTGTCTATCTACCAAGGTCAGCCAGTCAAGGCTCCTCCAACATCACTCAGAACTGAGTTTCAGATTGCTAGCTGAATCACCCATGCCACTGCATCTGTGTAATGCTGAGCGCACAAAGTGCATTCAGCACTTTATTTGCCATTCTCAGTACTCTCCATGCAACTAGCACAAAGGACTGAATGCCATCAGTACACTGAATGTACAGCAACTTGCAACTCCTCAAACTTGTATCTGTTCTTTATGTATTTACACCACAGAAGGCTACTGTCATCTGTCAACTGTGAATAGCCTCCTGTGAAAAAGCGTAATTTCCCAAAAGGGCATTGTCAAAAAACCACTTCCATCAGTCATGAATTGGCAACAACGAGAGCAGCCCCTTCTTTCCATGTGGCAAGAAAATGAGAAGATAGAAAATACTTCACTAAGTTACTAATTTATCATATCTCACTTGATTTCCAAATTAATGTTTCAACACCAGGTGTAAAATAAGACCTTGAGGCATCTCTGTGTTGCTATTATTAGGATTAAACTGAACCTACTTTATCTACCTCACAGCCACCCACCTTTCCTGAAAAACTCTTTTACCTGTCAGTTAGTTTAGCAACACCATTTGCTTAGTAATTGTTTTCCTCCATCCAAGATTTTATCCACTACTCAAACCCAGTGTTATTAGAATACATTTCCAATAACCAATACATTTTTTTAAAAAAAAACATTAAAAACCAGTGGCTTACCTGCTATAGAGGGAACTTTCTGACAGGGCATCCATTAACGGTCCAATGACAAACTGATAAAAGAAGAACAACGCCTAAATGTACACTTGCAAGGCACTGTTAGATAGAGGCTAATTAGACTTATTTCACCAGACTTTAAAAAGACAAAGTCAGAAATCAGAGAATACTCTTGCTAGTAGTAAATAGCAGCAGCAAAAAAGAGGAGGAAACTAAAGAGAAGGGAGAGCAGGAGAATAAACAAGCAAAGCAATTTTTTCACTAGGTACATTTCACAGAGCATTGTGAAAGGTACAGGCAAGTAAGAAATCCTTTTGGGAAACAGACAGAGAAAAGGTACTTAAACATGAAATAAAGGAAAGACTAGGCACCAACACAAGCAGAAAGATTTAGGGTGTGTTTTAAGGTTGACTGTATTTCAAGTCAGTCATCAAGAGGCTGACTTAATTTGTATAAATCAGAAATGTTGACCTGTGAGGGCAATTCTCCTTCTATGAAGGAGAGAAGAAATAAATACTAGTATAAAATAGATCATTCCTTACTAAGGTGCAGGCTAGTTGGGGAGTCAACCTACATATGATACTAATAAAAAATAATTAGGGATGTTAAATTTACAACTTTTCTTCCCACATATAGAGTATTTTAAAGTGTGTTTTTCAATGGGATACAGTAATACACTGATTATCCTACCAGAGACATTCACCTCCTCACAAGGTTATCTAGCAATAGATCTTCAAAATGCATCCCTGAGTAGGAGACAATATGCACAGACTTGAAGTCTGTTGACCAGGTTTATCCAAGACTCTGTTCAATCTATTCATATTAATTAGCAACTTTGCAGAGGTTCAGAGGGCTCCGAAAATCACCCCTCTGCGAATTTCACTTCTGGTAACAAATCTCAATAAACTGGGAGCCAACTTTAATTAGAGAGCATTACTCTGAAATATAGGAATGAATGACTGCACTCAAAAATGCATTTTCTCTGTCTGGCCATTTTTCAAGTAATTATGTATTTGATGCCACTTACAAACATTGCTATCACTTGCACGGTTAAGAGGTTATTTTTAAAGAACGTGACCAATTCCAACACTACTGAGGCAATTAGCATTAAGAGACACTACAAATTAGAACATAGTTCTGGCAAGTAACAGTAACAGACTTACCTCAGAAAAACCAAGTGGATTTGGAAGATGCTTTGTTTCATAAAGTTCCAGAAAATGAAGAATACCTTCCTTTGTCAACGTTTTATTCTCACTTTCAAACATTCGCTTATAAATACACATGTGCCATGATGGGTGAAACAACCAACAACCTGTTACAAAAGCAAATTCTTCTAAACTGATACAGAAATTACACCGATGTATTAACATGCTAACAATGTACTGACGGACTTAGGGGCAATCTCAGAGTCAATTCACAGGACATTTCAATAATACTATTATAGCTACATATATATATATACACACACACAGTTTGCTAAATCTCCAACACAAAAAGGAATTATTAACATGGCTTTCAAAACTTGTCCTCTACATTTTAGAATTTTACCCTCTTAACGTCTTGCACTACCTAAACAGATGTGCTATGTTTTGCCCTACAAAAGATGACAGTACATCCTTCAACATGCTGTCTCGGCAGTAGTTTTATTTCTTCTCTCCCCACTTCCAATGAGTTGGGGCTTTTTTCACCCCTTTTGCAGAGTTGCATAGGTGACTTGGCTCACATGACCCACGCCAAGAATCTCTGCCTTTGTTTGATTTTCACACCAGCTTAAGTAAAGCAAAACGTAGTGGACATGGATCACTTGGTTGGGTTTGCTGACAGAAAAAAAATATTTCAAGATAATACAGTAAGCAATAAGCATATGCTAGGACATCTTTCTTGGAACAGAGCAGCACTGCCTGCACACATGTTCCAAGTGACCTATGCATATAGCAGACCCACAAAAAGTGGAACCACCACCCAGAAAACAGCTATTTTGAGAAACAAAACATAAGAAAAAGCCGCTACTAAAAGAGCAGAAGAAAAAAAAAACAACAAGAAAAAGTGTGAATTAACTGCCTAATATTTAGGAGGTGTTTCAGTTATGTCTTACCTTTTTCCCTTGATATAGCATGCTCATATAAACCATTTAGTTTTGGTAATACTGGCTTTATGACATGGATCTGAAATGCAAATCACACGTAATGTAAGTAGTCGCTTTAACTCTCAAACCTAGGAACTGGCACTTATTTGTGGGCTAGAATTTATTGTTGACAGCATTAATATAGTAACTGACAATTTAACTGCATTTAAACAAACATTCAACACCCGTGCAACTGATCCTGGCACTTGTCACCTAACAGTCCATCGTAGTTTAGCACTGAAGAAAAACTGATTCTTCCATGCTACCATACGATAAGAACAACACTTCCTAACAACCAACCACTCTATTCCTCAAAATTGTAATAAACCAGCACAAATCTCTAAACTTAAACATTTTGGGCAATACTATTTCTCTGAGTTACAGCGCAATTAAGTACAAATAGAATAACTACAAAGAGGCAGTGACACAACTAACAGTTACCACCACCACACCGCACAGTTATGGAAGCCTCAAGCCAACAGGCGTCTTTCTGCCGAGGATGCGGGATGCTCCGGCTCAGCACCATCCCCTTCCATGGCCACACACACTCCGCCACCCTGATGTGGTCCCCTCCACCGGAGGGGGGTTGGTTACTCAGTGTGGTGGCCAACAACGTTCACTAGGCCACGGGCCACCTGCGGCCTCGCCAGCCACACACAGCAGCCCAGGTTTTTCTTTCTTAGTTCAACCTGCCTTAGCCAGAATTATTCCAAAGACAGAGAGGCGTTCTGAATTTATTCCAAATTAATCACACGTGCTGTACTTTCAATAGTTAAGCTTCGAAATAAAAATGTTCCTGTTAGTGGTGACTCGGATACCCTCAGCCACCAGAACTGGGAATGTTTGGCCCAATACCGGCATTCCCAGTACGCGCGCCTAAAGCGACATATATGGACAGGCTCCCACCTGGTTCCCTTCCAAGGTTTCCATTATCAGAATATACGTCTCCCAAAACTGCATCAGCTCCTCGTTCTTCTCAGCAGACCACCAGAACAGGCTCGATTCTGGCCAAAAGAGAAACGAAGGGCGGTTTCTCCCCGCCGCCCGGCCGGCCCCCGCCGCGCCCCCCGCGCCCGCCCCGCCGTACCGTCTGCGCCCTCCGCGGGGCAGCGCAGCTCGGCGCGCTGCCCGCCGCTCAGGTCCAGGGCTCGCTTCAGCAGGTAGCGGGCCCGCCGCCGGCACAGCCCGTCCCGCTCCGTCAGGCCCTCCTGCACCAGCCGCCAGAACCGCGGGCACAGCCGCGCGTCCAGCCCCGGCCCGGCGCCCGGCGCGCCCCGCGGCAGCAGCGCGTCGGCCAGAGCGCTCAGCGCCAGCAGCGCCCGCCCGGCCCGCGGCGGCCCGCCGGCGCCCAGCAGCCCCTCCCAGACGCGCCGCAAGGCCGCGCCGTTGCCGCCCAGCGCCGGCAGCAGCCGCCCGGCCACCAGCGCGGCGGCCGCCTCGCCCTCGCCCTCCTCCCGCACCAGCGCCAGCGCCGCCGCCACGCACCGCGCCACCAGCGCCGGCTCCTCCAGCCGCGGCGCCGCCGCCACCAGCGCCTCCACCGCCGCCTCCGCGCCCGCCCCGCCGCCCGCCGCAAGCTCCGACAGCGCGTCGCGGGCCAGCCGCGCCGCCAGCGGCGCCCCGCACAGCAGCACGCAGTGCCGCAGCGCCCCCCGCGCCGCCCGCGCCACCCGCAGCCGCTCCCCGCACCCCCCCGCCGCCGCCGCCGCCGCCTCCCCGCCGCGCAGCAGCGGCCGGCACCACTCCAGCGCCATCTCCCAGGCGGCCCGCCGCAGCGCCTCGGCCTCGCCCGGCGGCGGCCCGCCCGCGGCCAGGCGCTGGAGCAGGAGGCGCAGCGCCTCCGCGCGCTCGGCGGAGAGCGACGCGCACACGTCCCGCAGCAGCGCACAGGGGTCCCCGCAGCGGGCCAGCAGCGCGTCGGCCAGCACCACCTCCATCGTGCGGGGAGGGGAGCGCCGCGCCTGCGCAGCCGGGGGCGGGCGGGGCCCAGGCGGCCCGCGAGGGGCCTGCGGCGCCGCCTGGTCCGCTGAGGGGGAGAGGCGGGAGGTGCGGCCGGCTGAGGGACGGGCAGGGGGCGAGGCGGCTCCTCGGGCCTCACCGGCTGAGGGACGGGCAGGGGGCGAGGCGGCTCCTCGGGCGCGGCCGGCTGAAGAGGGAGCAGGGGGCGAGGCGGGCTCCTCAGGCCTCACCGGCTGAGGGACGGGCAGGGGGGAATCGGGTTCCTCAAGCACCGCTGACTGAAGAGCAAGCAGGGGCCGAGGCGAGCTCCTCAGGCACGGCCAGATCCCGTGCATCGCCCGCAGGAAAAAGTCATGGGAGCTTTGTGGCTGCACACAGGCCCTGGGGAGAAAGCACCTGTAAGGCTCTGGCCCGCGGGTTTGTGTGGCGTGTAGCCCAACGGGCTAGCACAGGAACGGGGGTGTGTGTCCACATGAACGTTTTCAGTTGTCTTGCTGCTAAGCAAAGCCCGACCTCGTGTGTTTTCTCATGGGCCAAGCATGGGAAGGCCTAACAGAGACGTCCCAGATGCCAGCACTATCTTTGAGGGGGTAAAGTTCCTTTGCTGTGAGCCTCAGGCTTCATGCACATCACGACGCAAGATCAAGCAGCACAAAATGCTCAGTTTTTCTGTCATGCTTGTTCTTACCATTTATGCCAGTATCAGTTATTGAAGCCAGTCTACGTTGCCATCGCAGCATGCCAGGAGTCTACCTGAATGCCCTCCATCGGAAAATGATGGGAGGCATTCCTGGCTGCTGGCTCCCTGCTGTCAGCTTGTTACGATGGTCCAGGCCACCAGCACTGTGGCCAGAGGACAACTGAAATTCAGTGTACTAGTGCAGCCAAAGCGTAACTAAGTAAGCTGATTTCCAGTAAGTGTAAATTCACCATATGAGATAACAATGGAAAAATGTAGAGATCGGCACCTCAAAAATGGTGGCAAACTGCTCTCCTAGAAGATGTCATAGGAAAAAGCAAACCAGCTTTTTTTTTTCCTTTTTTTTATTTTTTCCTGTGAATGCAGTGCACAGCGGATTCTCTGCACAGAGGCAAGGGTACATGTGTTTTCCAATGCGTCTGGGAGTTGCCTTGGCTAAGCTGTAGTTGTAGTTGCTTAGGTGTCTAATGAAGAAGAAAGACTTACGCAAATTATCAGTGTGAGCTCCCACTTGATCACTCTGTCCAAATCACATGAGTACAGTCTCTTCTTTTCCTGGCTATCTATTCTCCCCAAACTTTTTTAGAAATTTGTTTTCCTTGAGAGTCTACTGATTGCAAAATGACTGAAGCTTCCCATTAGAAGTGCACCTATAGTGCATCTATATATGCAATATATTCCAGAAAAAGAGGGTGGAAAGGAATTGTTTTAAACTCACTAGCTAATACGGTTTCCGTATGCCTTATCACTCTGCATGTGTTCAGTTAGATATAAAATACAGAATCTAGAAAAAGCTCGAGAAAATAGTTCAAACTGATACATTTACTTACCTGTAAAATAAATCCTAGTACTTTGTTTCACACGCACAAAAACATTTTTCAGAGGAGGAATGAGTACAATGTATGTTAGTAGATAGGATGCTTACAGTTGAAATGTCTTTCATGCCATAATATGTCTTGTTTATTTTTCCATTTGCTAGGATTTTAGTAATTCTTCCCTTTCTTTCTTACAGCATGCCGTCAGATCAATTGTGTTTCTTTTATCGGGCTTGAAAAAATGCCGAGTCGGGTATCCCTTCTTTATTGCAATCTTGCTCTCCCCTTCCAGGCACCTGTAAGACTTAACGAAGCATTAAAGGTCTGCACAACAAGTAGTAATCAAAACGGAGTAAAATACTAGGTGCTGTGCTGTTCCTCCATTATTGTCTGAATTCTGCCTTGCCATTATTTTTGTCGCAGTGGGGTGCCAAATCTAAAGTCTTATTATGTCAAGTTAAACACCGGCCTTTAAATTTGAACTGTTTCACTACAGATCATTTTATTAGACAAAAAGAAGTCGCTGAGAAATGAAGCCCATGGGAGATGAGGCTGGGGAGATTCTGAGTGGAATATGATGCAGAAAGATAAACCAAAAAAACCCCAAAACAACAAAAATAATAATAATAATTTAAAAAAATCCCAAACCCAAACCACACCAAAAAAACCACAGTAAGGTGGATATGGAGTTAGGGGAGAGAAAAGGAGCAAGGAGCAGCATTTTGTAATTTTCACATGTCAAGAGCCACAGCATTCGCACCCTCACGTCATACTCGTTAAGTGTCCTCCTGCTAGGACCCTGAATTTGTGCTGTCTAGCTCTGTGCTTCCAACACATACCTCTACCTCACCAAAGCCGCTGCTGAACTGAGGCACCACATTAGATTATTAGAGCCCAGGCCAAGTATATGTTTTTTAAAATGTTTCTGTCAATGGTGGTTTGGGATCACACAAAATGTCTTTCTTCTCAGAAATACTCTTACAGTCCCGTACTACAACAGGTACATGTACAGGTAATTCCGCACAGTTCATAAGGAGGAGGGCTTTGATGACCCTGCAGCATGATTTTCTTCCTTTGCTGGAACCCATGGGAGTGTGTCTGCGTAGTGTAAGGTCTCTAGGGGGACTGGGCACGTAACAGCCTTTTCTCTCCTCTCTCACTGCATGCCGGAGAAGTAGGTGGGAGATTTCTGAAAAAGTCATGCAGAAAATTTCCTGCCACACCCCTATCCCACAATAAAATGGCAGAATGAAAGGAGAAGCACAGGTGTCCTCCATAAAATAAAACTTATGAGATAGATAGGCATATTCATGTCCTCTTCTAGAATTCCTCGGTGCTGTTGTGCAAAAAAACCAGCAGCACGCACAGCTTGTACATGAATCTCACTCCAAGGCAGTACTTGCAGCGATGAGAGCAGAGCAGAGATGGGAAAAGGGGACCAGATACTACGGTAAAGGTTCATACCCAAGCACACACTTAGATGTGTCTTCTAGGTTTAAGTGAAGCTGGACAAGATGGGTGGAAGTGGTAGGAATAGAAAGGGGCGTTTACTGAGAAACTTCTGCTCTCTGCCAGGGGATATGGAAAAAGAGAGTTAGAAGAGGTGAGAAAGGGAAAGAAGAAAGTCACCTTATTTTTGGCAGCTTGCCCTAACGTCCTTGAACTCACTTGCTAAGAGGGAGGGAGGCAGAAGTGTTCAGACTGAAAGAGGAAGTAATTGATATACAGGCAGGGAAGCTAGTCGAAACACTTCTACAAGGGGATGTGCTGTTATCTCCTGATCCTGTCATACTTGTTTCCTTTGTCCCCTGTCCCCACTCCGTCCCCCCCCTCCCCCCACACACACATTGCTTCTAAACCTTTCTTCTGGCTTTTTTATGTCCCGGTGCAAGCATGTCTTAATCCTTACCATTTTAAAATGAGATACAGCTTGTCTCTCCACCTATCGCCTGCTCTCCTTCCTCCCTTTCATTTCTGAACTTACTACCTGCCTACAAGTGAGCCTGGAGTTTGTCCTCTCCAGCTCCATTTCAGTGTTAATTTCAGCACTTGCATCCCAGTCTGATTTCTGTATCCCAATCTGACTAACGGTATGTCTAGTGTTATTACGGTGTGTCAGCTATCACCACTCACAAGCTGCCTGCTGAGTAGCTAGCTCCACGTTTCTACCCCCAAACTCCATTGTGAAAGACGAATGAACCCCACATCCTGCAAGTCCCATCTGCAGAATTTCACCAAAACAGACCCATTCCTATCTACCTACATACTTAAAATGATTGTCTGGGCTGTCATCAGACCACATCCACATCCACTTCCCTGGCTTAACAAAAGCAATCTTACCCTAATTAGATCTTGCTTCAGTGAAGATATGATTCTTAGCCTGCTGTTTTGACCTTGCCATCTCTCCCTTTATGTCCCTCTGCTGGCTCCCTCTCCTGTGCTACATCAAACACATGCTGCTTCTTTTCCTTTTCCCTTTCCAGACCCATTAGTCTATCCTTCCCCATCCTCTTATCTAATGCCAAGACGTTGACTTCCACACTGACCTACCCACGCTGCCAGTCTCCATTGTCCATATATAGGACTTTCAAGTAAGACTTCATCCTTCGTGCTTTTTCTCGTAACTCCCACCTCATTTTCCTCTTTTATACTCCTAACATCCCTTTGTTGTCACACAGACATAAATTTTAGGCAGCACATGGTCTGTGACCTTCTGTGGTGTATGGCTTTCTGTGTGAACTGATAAGCTGATCCCCTGTCTGTGCCTATCTTGTCATCTATTTGTGCTGTGTGTTTCCCCCCCAGTGACAATCAGCACAGTACTATCGTAGAGAATAAGGATAACACTAGTTGTGATAAATAAGCAGAGAAAGAAATTAAATCAGAAAACTGGCAATGTGACAATCCACAGGGAAGGAAAGCAAAAGTAACCTTAAGTTTTGCAACTCAGCTTTTATGAGGAGGAGAATAAAAGATACGTGTAAAGGTGGCTCACAGAGATAAGTGCTATGAGAGCTGAAGGTTTTGTAGCCTTTCATACACCCATACTTCCCACATACATTCAGACTTGTTTAGACATCAAAACTCATGAAGAGTTAGTTCAGATCCAGCTCTAGCTCCACATTTTTCAACAAGACCTATCTCCGAAGAACCTAAGTGAAGCCTTCACAATCTCTGCAGAACAGAAGATGGAGCTGTTGTCACTGATATGTGCCTTTGAATTTTTTCCTCTTCTGAAAAGAAAGCAAGTGATAGCAGAGGAAAAGAGAGGGTAGGAAAGTAAAAGGAGAAGTGTAGGAAGAAAGGCAACTGCCATTTCCCAAATTTTTTAACTGGAGAAATTTAGAAACTCAAAGAGAAGAATGATAAATGCACAGAAAACCAAAACGACTGTCTGACAGAGAGCCCAGATCTGGAATTTTCAAGAGGCGTTAGTACAGAGGGAGGTGTAAAAGCAATTGAGAGAAGCAGAGAGGCAGCATAGACCATATGCTGGATGCACTTTTCCCCATTTCCCTGAAGAGACTGTACATTAGGCTTAGGAAGGTGCTGAATACTGTCAGTTCCCCACTGATTCCAGAAAAAGTTATTAATGATCATCAACACCTAGGAAGATCGGGTTCAGTGTGTCTCGAGCTGGGCATTTGGAAACAGAGACATCAAAAAACAGTGGGAATTTTCAAAAAATAGCTTTAAATGAGTCGGGAAGCAGGGAGATCAGAATCAGGCGGTCAATGAGGAGCTGTGACTGCAGAACAGGCCCTCTCATACTGAGTCATGTACTGCACACTTTTGGCCTTATCAGGGCTGTGCTACATAGCTTCCTTTCCTTATCTGCATCGGAAAAAAGAGCACAGGAAAGAAACAGTAAGGTATCTTTAGGACAGTACTGTCAGCATTGTGCTGTGAGGTTACCAACATCTATGTAAGAGATTCCAGCCTGAAATTCTTCTTTGAGCGGGACAGCTACATTCACCAGAAATGCTCCAATATTCCTGGACTTTTTTAGGGTTTGTGCTTTAAAAATGAAGCTAGACTTCTACTGTTGTAACACTGTAAACATACTTCATTCAGATCCAGCATTTAAAGGCGGCTGATGCAAAGCAGTTGTGTCCAATTAAACATTCCTAATGATAGGAAGTTGCAAATCTATGTGGTTTGTCACTGTGAGCTATAGAGGGAAAGTTAAGCTGGTAAATCTCTAGTTAGACGGAGTGCAGTGGAATGGTCAGGAAAAGATGAATTAGGAAAAAGAATTAGATATAATCCTTTGCCATCTGTCTTTATTTTGCTAACCTACTTCACAGGACACTACTGAAATCTGCAGTCATTTTTTATCTGCTTCATGTAGCTGAAGAGCATTTGCTGTACAGACTGGAATTAAAATGCTTCCCAGTAACAGTTGGCTTTCCCATTTGTTGACCCCATTTACCTTCCTTTTTTTTAAAAAAAAATAGGACTTTCCATTCAGCCACAGGCTGCACCATTCATTTTTGACCTCTCGCCCTCATTAGGACTCAGAGCTGGGTCGTAAAGCTTAAATAGGTTTTACCATTGGCTCTACAGGGAAGCAAAGGGCTGTTAAAATGTAATCCATGCTCCAGCCTGATAAGCATATATAGATCTGGAAGAAATGTGACGATTGAGAGAACGTCCATATGGTATCACAGTTTCTCCATAACGGCTTTTGTCTGTAGGTCTTCATCTAGTGAATCATGTAAACATAAGCTTATCTCTAAGCACTTGCCTAAGAATTTTGCTGCCTCTGGATTTTAGTGTACAGGGGATTCTACCGATAATGAACCAGATAAGAGGATCTACTGTAGTGGGGAAAATACTCTGTAGCTTCTGCATGAAAATTTACCAGCTGCAACCCTGGGAGACTTTAGTCTTTTTAAAGCCCTGGTGTTATTGCTGCTAGTAACACTACAGGAAGACAGATAAAAAAATTCCCAAATAACAACCAAAGCAAACTGGAAGGGCCAATCTGGTTCTCACTTACTTCTGTGGGAACAGAGCAAAATGCCAGTTTGGGGGGGCATTTTGGGGAGGAAGGAAAGAAGAAAGGAAGAGAGGGCAGGAGGCAGGGAGGAAACTTTCACTTTATTTCCAACTCCTAGGTATTTTTCTTTGCAAATGCGAATGTTTCCAACTTGGTGTCTTTTCAGAATGCAGGGCATGAAGAACTTTGTAGCTCCTTGGCTTCAGAAAATACAGCATAGGTGAGGAGCTTTTCAAGGATGAGCTAAAGTTAATCTGCGCTCCCTTCTGGGAGCATAGAAACAGCCTGCTAGGTACAGAGAAGTTATCTTTGGTTTCAAATCAGTGGGGGAATTGATCGGGCACTGTTGTCTTCCATCTCTCACAGTCTTTTACATCAACCTAAAGCAAGGGAAAACAGGTCTAAAATATTCTCCTCCATCTTCCATAGTACTTTAAGTTAGTCTGGTTTAACTAACCTCCAAAGGAAAAAAGCAGGAGTCAGTTGTGCAATTTTCAGTTTGACTTGTGCATTTGACTTCAAAGAACTTCTTCCACATTTATTTTGAATTTGCCATACTAAAAATAAAGACACAGAACAACTCATCAGTTTAGCTGAGAACAGCAGCTTTGAAAGCATTGGGCAAGAAGCTCCAGTGTTTTGAAAACAGCTCCTAATGCTTTTGTCTTTAATGGGGATGGCTAATTTTTTCTGTTTTCTCATATTCCCAGTGATTCTAAGTGGAAGCCTGCCAGTTATTCTGCAAAACTCCTGACTCATTCCGACATCATTTAAGGCCTTCTTAATTGATTGCAGGATATCTTCAAAGTCAGAGGAGGGCTGTTATTTGATGCTGTAAAAGGTTTTCCGAGAGGTTACAATCTCTTCATTTTCTGTAGAGTACTTTAAAGATGGTGGGATCAAAGGACAAACCCCGAGATCAGCTAATTTCTAGAAATACCTCACTTTTACAATTTAATTATAAAGACAGTGGGTGTTTCTTTTAAATATTTTTCCATTATTAATTTATTCATTTACCTTGGCCTTGCCAGGTCTGCCTCAGGTTCTCTTCCTGCTGATCATACAGGAACAGTAAAAAAGAGGCATTTATCATATTGTCACAACATTTCTTTTTTGCTTCACCCCTCAAATCTCAATCTTGTAAAAAATTATAACAGTAGTCTTTTACACATTTATGAGCTCTTCCATTAAAGCCCATTCAAAGCATTTTATAGACAATAATGTATGAAGCCTCAAAGCATGCTGCTGAAGTATTTATTACCACATTTTTACACTCAGGAAAATGTACCACAATAATCACAGAACTTGAAGACCACAATAAGTAGTCATCAAGTGTTGGGCAAGGTGTTGGGCAACAGAAGAACGTTAATGGAACCCAGCATTCAGAAGCTGAACCATTTTCTGAAAGTACTGCTCTCCTCTAGTAACTGCCCCCAAATGGAGGCATCCAAAATAACTCACCATCTTTGAGAATCTTGATATTAAGATGTTTTCTTTGATTTCCACCTCCTGTCACTGCACCTAGTTAGTTCTTTTTTTTTTGTTCAGTGTTGCCTAGTTCTTGAAACTTCGCACTGTTGAGGCATAACACTATATTGTAAAAAAATTGCTTTCTTCAAAAAAACATAGATTATGTTTTCCAGAAGCATTTGACCTTAGCCTAAACTCCTTCTGGTTCCCATTGAAATTACTGTATATATAAATGCTGAGTGAAACTGTTTCTTTGGAGATCGTGCAATCTTTTTCATGGGAAACCAGTTTTATAATACATGTTTATATTGGAGTTACATTTGTAAGCCCACACTAGAGATCTCTGACCACCTGTGCTTTAAGAAAAAATGGTGTTTACAGATCATGGTGCAGATTTTCCCTCACAAAAACACTGGGAAAACAAGAGCCAGAGAAAAAAAATCCCAACTTTCGGAAGTTCTCAGATGAGCTATCATGAAAACTTGCTCTAGGTTCAGCATAGCTACCAGGCCAAAATGTGTGTTCCTTTTTCACCTTTCTGCTGAGATCCTCTCACGTACCAAAAAAAGTCCTAAAATGCCCATGTTGATACATAGTTTTTGACACTAAATGTATAAATGCTAAGTAGTTCCAATGGACTTACTAGTCCATTCGGGACTGTAAGGCATCCTAAAATATGCTGCTACTCAGAAATTCAAGTCTAAAACCAGCATTGAGGTATGTGCATGTCTGACTCTTATGTGTGGAAGGGGAATTCAGCATTTCTCAACTCTTGATAAACTCAGTTTATATTACCTAAATACTTTCCCCACCTAAACAACATCGAGGCAGATTCATCCTCTAAAGAAAAGAATGATTTGTGTCACTTGTAATTTGTGGATCATTGTTAATAAAGTGTTGCAAAAGATACTTGGTTAGTCATGGCTTATGATACGAAATCCAAGCCAAAACCCTGTTCATGCTGGTATGGAGTAATACAGAGTTAAGAAAGTTAGAGATGGGAAACAACCAACTTTTGTCAGTAAAATTTTTCTTTAACTTTAGAAAGAAAAATAACAAAAAAGAGGGGGTTTTAATAGTCACAAAACCAAATTAAACCTTTCCTTTTTCTTAAAAAATACCCTCATATCTGGCAATAAATTCGGTAAGATATGACATTTCAGTAAGGATTAGCAATACTTCTTCACTGAGCACTTCATAAGTGCCAAAATATACCTGAAGGATGAGGGAAATGGAGAAGATTAAAATAAGTAATCATCTTAAAAAAGAACCTGACTTTTAACTCCTGCAATAACCAAGGCAACCCAGCAGATGGTGGAAGGAGACCACAGTGCTAACAGACTGTTCTTGTCATTTTGTTCCAGTTATGGACATTAGCCCCTAAAGGAAGTTACTGTCTTATTATTCATAAAGCAATGTAAGCATTTAAAACAAAAATAGGACCAGAACTGTTTCAACTTTGCATTTGGTGTCCAAAAATTAAGTGAGATTGTGCAAGACTGATTTTCACTAACATGGCAAGTGTATTCTTTTTAACTGTGGACCTGAGGCTTTGTTTTAAAGCCAATTGACATCAGTGACAGTAAAAAAGTACTTAACTAATAAAAAATGCTGGTGGCTGCTTTCATTTTGTGTCTAATTGTTGTTGGGGAGGGAGTGTATTTTATTTGCCTTTCTTTCGGGGAGGTGATTCTGTTTTGCAAGCATTTTGATTTATTGTTTAGCTGGTAGATGAAGATCATGTCTGCATTACTGAAAGATGTAACAAGAATAAAAACGCATCACACTTTTCAGACCATCTTTGCTCTCTGAGTGACAAGACCCTGCAGAGCTCTATATCTGCAGCAGCTTCCTGTCACGAGTGCTAGCGAAGACCTGGAATCCAGCAATGTATGTCTGCTGTAATCCTTAGAAATGTATAATTGGGGGCTGACATCTTGTTTTATCTGGTTCATTCTTTAAATATTCTCGCTCTCTAACTTCTATGTCTGGTTTATGCCGTATCAAGAAAGATATTGAACACCTGAGAGATCATCCAGATCAAAGGCACCCCGATTTTAGTCTGTAAAGGATCAACTACTATACAAAAACCAGTATCAGTGTTACTGCAGTTTTGGTGGTGCTTTCAGTAATTAGCATGGGCTTCAGAAATGCTGGCGATGGGGAACCCCTCTTTGCAGTGCTCTGCAGAAGCACTGGACGATGGGAGGTAGGTCTGAAGTGACACACCTCTTCCACCTCTTCCTACTCATTGTTTCGGCACCTAAATCTGCTGCCCCACAAGCACCTCAAGCACTCCTTGGCCTTAGCAAAAGGCCTGTAAAAATAGATTCTCCAAATAGTTTTCAAACAGCTAGGCTTATTATTACAGCAGGCTGAAAATAAAACTGATGGGAGCTTAGGCCCTTTTTTAATTACTGGGCGTCCTAATATTTTTCTGTTCTGGGCACGTATCTCCTGCTGAGTGACTCTAAGTGGGCTTATTTTGGTTGGTACTTTTTGCAGACTTGGTGGCTGTAGCTGGTGGACACCCACTGCTCAAGCTTGAAAAGCTTGCCATCAGCACACTGTCTTTTACAGCCTTCAGAGATGAATGATTGCTTGTTCCTGCCCTCAGTGCAGTTCCCTAAAAGGATGTACTTGTAGGGTGCACTCCTGGGCTCTCCCAGGACCACCAGGTATGCCGCTCCCCCTGCTCTTTGCAGCAGGCAGGGAAGCCCGACCAGCCACGGCTGTGCTGCCTGATGTTCTGGGGCCCTGCCTCCCTCCTCTGCCTCCCCCCCAGACTGCCAGCCGCCTGCTACCTGCAGCTCAGCATTTCAGTGCTGCGGGATTATCCCTTTTCCTGTGCCTCCTGTGCTCCTCATCCAATGCTTGCTAAGGTGACATTATCCTCTGCCTGTGTATCCAAGTCCGTAAGTCCCAGTTGGGCACTTCACTTTTGCAGCCTGGGTCACGTTTCGGACTGCAGCATTAAACACGAATAGTACAACCTGCGTGAACCTGTAATGTACCATTGTACATGCTTAGTGTCTGTCTCGTTTTACAGACAATGTACTGGGTTTTTTGTCTTTTTTCTGTTCACTTCTTTTGGGAGCAAGGCTATTTTCCTTTGTGTCTGAAGAGGCTGTTCTTTCATGTCAGAGTAGTGTACTGACTCACGTGTACACCTGGCAGTGGGCTTGATTTTGGATTCAGTGTATCATTCACTTGTGATCACAGATGACTGCATTCTGCTTGAGTTCTTCAGCAATGTGTTTTCTGGGGTATTGCATCTATTCCCACTGCCACTGCTCTTTTTCTTCTGCTTCAATCTGTGCCCTATCAGTCAGGTCTGCAGGGTACGTAATTCACTGCTATCTCTGTGCCTTCTGTGCGCAGCAGGTTAATGTATTTATTTGAGGTTTCATGGAAATATGTGTTTACAAATGCTATTACTACATAAGCAAGAACTTATCTGCTCAAGAGAATAGTTTGCATCCTAGAACACAATATGTCCAGAGGAAATAGTCTGACAGAAATACCTTCAGCTGCTGGTAGTTCTGGGAGGTCTTTATTTCATCACACACAGGAGGCTTTGGCTTTCACGTTTCTTCTGTTTGTCTGTGATTCCTTTCATTGCTGCTAGTCACATTAATGATGCCACTGCTGAAGGCATCAGAAGATTGAAGCAGATTGAGCCGGGCTTTCTGTGAGATTTTTTTCTCCATTCAAGAAGAGAGATACTATGTATTTTCTCCATGTTCTCTGGCATTAATAAAATTTCAGACATTTTAGGTGCTAATTTGGCTTTGCCATTTGGTGGCGATGCTGTGGTGATGATCGAAGTGAGTAAATTTGAGAATGGATTGCAAGCAAACAGATCTGTATTCCCACTGCATGGGATATTCTGCCTACTAAAGAACTTCATTGCTTTAAACACATCCACTGACAAGAAGTTTTGAGTAGCAGCCCAAATAGCCAGGTTTGGGGTGGGGAGGTGCATTCCTGTTCTCCCCATGGACAGTGGGAAGAGCAGCGTGTTTCCACTTCTTTGCTGGTTGCCCTATATGTGCCACAACAGACCATCAGATGTTGGCTGCTCTCTGTCTTATTTGACCAAGACAGGGTATTACGGGCTTCCTCTGCACAGACTGAGTGAGACTATTCCACAGAAGAGCTGAGCAATTCCCAAAGAAAGTGCCCATTCCCCACAATCCAGGTATTGTAATTTTCTGTACATTCAACCTGTCTCAGTAGATCCCGTACTCTTGAAAATGGGGACATTTCCCCCTGCTTTCTGGCTTTTCCAGTAGAAAAAAATGGAGGTCAGCACATGATTTCATCTTGGATTTCTTCCAGATTCTTTAAGTGGTGGACTTGACTGAGGCTTTCTGTGTCTTTACACTGCGTCTGTCCGGTTCATATTCAGCTGCCATATTTTTGGTCTGCTTACAGTGGCAGCTATAACCACATCATCCTTTTTCTTCTTTCTGGATACCTAAAACTTCGAGTGAATGCTTCAGAGGCATGTGCTGAAGGACATGTGGGGCTGCCAGCAGCGATCTAAAATGCTTGCCAATGGTTTATAATCACTCTTTGTTCAGGTGGTTTCCTATTCATGGTTACACTGACAACACCTTCCAGTTGTAGATATTAATTGAAAGATTTAGTTTTTCTGTTTGGATGTATCTCTCTTCTGCTGAAGATATTAAAATCGAGCTATAGGTTAGCAAAGCGCAACATATTTTTTTCTAAGGGGTAGCACTCCTCATTAGCAACGTATCTATCTCTTTATTAAAGGTGGGATAGATAAGTGTCTGCTCTTTCACACGTGATAGCTGCATCCTGTGACAATGTTCGCTGTCCATATTGCACCTTTATTCAGGAGCTATATCAATGACTTGCACGTGTGTTAAAACAGTGGAAGAAAAGTTGTCAGATAGGTTACAAATCCCAACAGACTCTGGATGGAGCCTGTGCACCTGAGAGTAGGAAGCTGCTGTATTGCTTTAGATTGCTGAGGCTGGCCCTGGCCCTTGGGAGATCAACAGATGTCTCATACAGGGTACTGCAAACGGTCCTCACACCATTATGGTTTTATTTTGCTCTAGATCTATTCCCTGACTCTGACTGGCAGATGAAGATGGGATTATGATGTATTACAGCTTCTGCCACATGATCTCTACCTCCACCCCCACAACATCAGCAACCATTACACCGATGCCTCAGAGTCCTTTTAATACATCTTGCTGACAGCACTGATGCTCTCCCACCTCACATCTGATCCCAGTGGTGCTCTCAACCACTTGCATCTGCTCTTTCCCTGAATGTGGTGAGGTAGTTTCTTTCCTTATCCAACAGTTCTTGTCAATACCCCGTGTACCGTGAATATGTTTGTTCTCACCAAGCTGGCTGTTTCCTTGCTTGTAGCCATTCAGTTGAACACTCTTCTAGCACTTGATGAAGTTACTTCAGTTTTCAGAAAGGGGTAGGCTGTCTGGCTTCTCAGCATCCATACTGCTTATGTGACTTGTTGTAGCCCCTGACATTAGTTAAAGATGTCTTCCTTTTCCATTCCCTCTACTGCTCCAATTATTTTTTCCTTTTATGTTGTAGTCACTCCTGGAGGCACAAGTTGTAAAGATGGAAATAGATGAAGGCAATTGTATGCCTGGAAGACATCCTCCCCTTCAGACACTTCTTGATATGCCCCCTAACAGCTTCATTGCAGGGATGCTAGTGAATATTGCCAGCTCAGCACATTTAATATTTTGGTTTTTAATTTGCTCTGCTTGCATTGCCTGCATTAATTGTTTGCTTCAAACATAGAGCCCTTGTGTGGAGATGAATTCACTGGGTGCGGCTGAAAGCAGAGGATTTGGTGTTGCCAGCGTCATTGATCTGACTTGCAGTTTACTCTGCCTAATGGCATGGGGTCATTGCATTGCTTTAATTCAGCTTTGCGTGATTATAATTCCTTTTCCTCCTTGGCAGAACTCTAAGGAAGCCTTTGCAACATAACACATTTAGTAATGTCCTACTGTCTCCCTAGCATTCGTTCTCCTAAGTAAGCGCTGCCGCTGTCTCTTGGCACACAGCTCAGAGTTTTATTTTTGCCCTTTTGCACCATATTAACGTCATCACTGTGCAAACTTTCCTGTCCTTTGCACATTTTTCTCACAGCACTAAAGGTCTTCCCTGATGTTCTCTGGTTCCTATTTATGCATTTGCTTTTGGTAGTATTTTACGCTTCTCAGTTCTACCTTCCAAGCTAACTGTCCACCCCACCTATGCTCTGCTTTTGGCTTGGTGCTTTTGCAGCAGCTTTAGATGCTCCTGTAGTTTACTAGCAGCGAGAACAGCTTTCCTTTCAGCAGTCTCATTGCACTTTTTTCCCATTTATGAATCTACTACTAATTACTTCAGGTTTTAAGATTGCATACTCGCATGAGTCAGCCATTTTCTGCAGTTTGGCAGCCTACCAATCTATTGTTTCTCCAGCTTCTTGATTACACAACTGCGGGGCAGATACCTTCTCTATGTGTCATTTTTTGGAGGACTGGAAGTGCTTCTGAGACATTTCTAGGATTTTGCATGGGGTTCTTCCAGTCTGCAGTCGGTATACATCCAGATGCTGCAGAAACATGTGGGAGCCACTGCCCAGTACAGCTAGCAGCGTGAGTGGGCTTATTGTGGCTTCCTGGTTACCCAGCCCCATGGCAATGGGTTACATTTCCCATATGCCTCTAAGGAATGGCTAGCAGAGCTACTGTCAGTACTTCTCTTTCATTTTCTGCAGCTTTGGGACAGGAACCTGAATCCACAATGTCTTCTCTGCACTTCTGTGTTTTGGGGAAGTGTAGAGTTGTCTCTTTTTTTCCAGTCTTCACGGCTGCCTATGACACATGCCCGTCTAATCTCTTTTGCCACCATATCCAATGTCCATGCTGGCACTGAACATGAACCTGACATGGAGAACCAGGGAGCCAGTGCTGCTTGCTGGTCCCTATCTTCTCACCTTTCCCTTTTCCTCTGGGAGCACTATAGCAGTATGGAGCTCCCCTACTTTCAAGCAGAGCTACCTCCTCTTCTGGAGCTCGCACAGCCCATCCCGAAAGAGAATTGCCAGCTCTTCCTTTGTGGTGCTAGGGCAGGCTCTAAACAGTCAGACAGGGAAGGACTGCTGTAGTGGAGACTGTGGATTTTGTACAGGAGTGAAAGCAAGAGACAGCTGGGCAGCCTGAAAGATGATCAGAAGATAAAATGACAAAGGCTGAATTTCTAAAGACATTCCAATGCCAATTAGAAGTCTGAAATCTTCCTGGCTTGCCCTGCCCCAGAAATTCAGATCAAATCATGCACTGAGTTGTTCCCACAAAAGGAACTGGAAATTCAATAGGTCAAATTGTCAGCTAGAATAAGTCCACTGACTCCGGGGAGGAACTACTCCACTCTCTGTCATCAAAGAACCTGGCCTCATGACTGTGAGCTCCAGATTTTCCACGTGGCTATTTCCTTGGGACTTGCATCATTGCCCTGCACAACAAGGAGAGTCCAAGGTCCCAGTGTAGGAGGATTTTTAAGGAAGCAAAGCATAAGACCCCCAAAAAGCTCAAGTTCATGTTGTGCCTCCATAACACCACCTGGTTTAGTAGACTTGTGGATCAATATCTTCCCACATCCTCAGGTGCCACGTGATTGCTGCCAGATCTCAGTGCTGAGTCCTTCAACTCACACAGAAATGGGGCAAGTCAAGGACCCACAGAGCGGCTGTGCTTTGCTTCTAGCCAATCCCACCCCATCTGTGATGCAATACTTGCAGGATCAGGGTGCATGTAAAGTATGTCTTAAAAGCATTAGTTTCCCTTGCTGCTGTCTCCTGATCTGCTGTTCAGTCATATAGAAAGCAATACCTTGTATCTTGGTCTTACACTGAGAATCCAAATCATAAAATAACATGTAGAATTTCTAGGATGAGCAATGCCAATGGAAATGAGTTTTAGAAATTTTGCCTGAAATTCCCAAAGCATGACGTTCACCCCTAGGCAGAGATCCTGCAGACAACTCTCTGCACCAATTAATAGGTGTTAAGTCACCCATTCAGCCTCATGCAGGCTGCTCTGTCAGTGAGATTCAGCTAAAAATCGCAGTTAGGAAGAAGAATTTCAGTGCTGCTATGAAGACGCATGATCATTACCTAACATACCTCTATTGCAAAAGCATGAATTCAATGATTTACTAGTTCTTTCCCATTACTGACTACTGTGATCTTATACATTGTATATCATATTAACAAAATAAAAGCTTTGGTGTGATCCCTTCCTGTCCCCTGCTGTCACCCTGAACCTTTTATGTGAGGACTGAAAATCTAAACTGCTTGATTTAAAATTGTCAGGACAGCAGGGGGGAAAACTCTTAAAAATGAGCTACTAATTATTAATGTGAATGCTTTCCACATCCATCTCCTACTAACTATCTCAATGGAATGATTCAGTTGAACATTGCGCAGTGAGAAGATCCATTTGTCATACTTCTTTAATTTTTTATCCATTTGTAAAGCATCCCAAAACCTAGCCAGCAATAAAACAGCAAAGAAATTGCCCAAGGCATCCTCTTAAAGAAGCAGTATGGGCTGGGTTCTGTTCTGCCACAGATTAGACTGAATCAGTAGTTATTCCATGATGTCAGTGAAACTGAATTGCCGAAATGCAGAGGCAAATCTGGCCCCATGATCTAATTCCGCGATGAAATTGCTAGTGTAAATAATGACTGTTGCTGTTCGGCTCTTTCCCCCCTCCCCAAAGTGCTTTAATGAATAATGAATTTTATGAATAAGCTTTAATGAATGACTGAATACATTTTAATGGCCAAACTAATACAGTCATAAGTTAGAACACTTTCCTTCATACTTTCCTCTCCTCCTATAGCCCCACTGCCTTTCTGTGCTTCCCTGAACCAGAGAATTGCCCCTTTAAAATACCCATCAATTACTACATCCCAGCAGAGATTATCAAACTGCAAAAGGGGCCCGTCTTTAATTCCAGGGAAGACATTCCATATTGGTTTTAAACACCTAACTTACGTTCCAAAATACAAGTGCTGAAACAGAACAAACCTTTAAGCATTTATTCCTTCCTTCCCCCTCCCCGAGACTAAAAACCATTCATTTCAATCAAGTCATTCAGAGGAAGACTGTAAAATGAATGACATAATTAGCCACTTAATATAGTGCATATGGAATTTTAATTCCAGATGAAAATCAGAGAGGCTTTTCTAAAGCTGTTCACTGACAAAAAAAAAATAAAAATAGTGGTATTTGAAGACAGCCAACACTCTTCAGTTTAGTGCTACTTTTTTATTTGGGTTCCCTAGTACTCTAACCATTACTGAATAAACCTTCTTGACTTCCATTGAGAGGGGGGCAAATACACCATTACAGATGGAAGAAGTCAGGAAGACAGTGAGACTAAGGACCCAGTGTTGCCAGGTTACAATGCAGTCACAAAGAACGATGTGACTGCTCCTCTTGCTGAATACTCTGGGAGCCAGTTTGGGGACGGTTTTCTTCTAAGTGGTTTAAGCGCAACATTAAAAAACGGAGGCACCTCCAGTCAGCCTGTAATTCTGAAAATACTTAGTCATGCGCCCGAAGTCATATGAATAACATGTATCTGATCAGCAGCAGTATTAACCAAACGCCTTCTGACCAAAGCAATGGGATTTTATGGGTGCAGCTTCAAAATTAATCAAGATAAACAAATAAAACACCCCTTACAGGACAGCTAGAGGACAACTGGGCAGTTCGCTATCTGACGAACTTGTCTGTCTCTGTAACCAGCCTGTCCTGTTCAATCCTGCTGGCCACTCATTTCTGTCTTGCTTGTACTGACATATTCTGCAGGTTTTTAACCATCTTACTGCGTCAGATAACACTAAAAGATGACCCATTAGCCAGTTAAACAAGAGACACTAAACGGCAGGTAATAGCCAAAGGGCAGGGAATGGGAACGAGTCGATATTACTCAAGGGGTTGGAAAGATGTTCCAAAATGTGATCTCGGTGTTCATTTCGTTGAGTAAATACACAGTCAACCCCCGTTTGCACAGGCCTTGATCACATGAAGTAATCATTTCTGGGGAAAAAAGCCACATTCCACCAGTGTGGATTTTGTGTAACGAAATACTCTCCCCCCACCCCACCCCCTCCACGCGCTCCTCCCAGGCTTTGGGAGTGATTTCATTTACCTGCATTACTTTCACTGCCCGCTGATTGCTCTCAGACCCATATGCCCATACCACAGGGAATGCAGCAGGAAGTGCAATGGTTCTGCTACCAAAAAAAAAAAAAAAAGGCCCAAGAAAATGCTGGAGACAGAGAGAAAGGTTAAAAAAGCATGTGTTTAAAGTGTTGAAATCACCTAGCATTGATCTACGCCCCAGATTGCCTCAGTTGTACTCTCTTCTTTTTTTTTTTTTTTTTTTTTTTGTTTTGTTTTGTTGTTGCTCTTTTTGTGAAAACCAAAACAACTGTATTAAATATATACTTATCAATATAAGTCTGCATTATTTCTGTTCTTTTTGGGGGTTGTGGGTTTGGGTTTTTTTTCAAGGACTGAACTGAACTTTGTAAACCTGATTTGCTCTTTATACTTTGGGTTGTATGTGGGAGTCTTTTTCTTCTTTTTTTCTGAGAGAGGGGTGGAGGAACTTCCTGATCCAGACTAATGGAAACCTTTGAGGGTTCTCTTACACCAGATTGTGCCAATCCCATGCATTTTCCTAGTTGCATAACTCCAATCACTGCAACCTTATTCTCAGCCTAACCTGCCATACCTCATTGATGGGGAAAAAATTAAAAGGGAAACTGCTCAGCAAAGCAGCAGAAGGTCTTCGTAGAGATTTGCAGCATCTAAATTCTAAAAGGTCATGGGGCCATTTTCCTGAAGAACCGTCTGAGCTGAACAGAAGGAGCATAAAGTCTTTTATCACACCTGGCACACGCAAGATGGAAGATGTGCACCAAAATTTTGGCTTTTTCTTCCATATCCCATAGGTGATATGAATTGACAGGGTTGTTGGCTCTGCAGGGGAGAGGTACAGACCTTGCAACACCGCTGGAAGCCCCTTCCCAGGGCACTGGTGCAGCAGCTTGGGCCAGCAGCTGAGAGCCACATGCCAATCTTTCACCTTGATTGCTACACAGGATTGATTGGGAAAGAGAAGGGAACAGTCCAGTTTTTCCAGTATTCCAGCTCTCGGCCTCTTGGGGACTTGGTGATGAGGCAAGAGCCACCTCGCTGATCCTTTGTGTAACCAAGCTGCTGGCCTCACGCCTTGACACCCTGTTAAACTCTGGAATCCCACAGCCTCTCACCTTGCAGCTCTGCTGTGTGGTCCTCAGCTGTTAAGCATTAGACCTCAAAGTCAAATGCAAACTTTTTATTTGTAGATGTTTATAAAGGTCGCATCGCAACGTCCCTGGCTTTATATAATAATCAATAAAATATACCAGCAAAGGCCTGCAGACAGCGAAGTCATCTCACTGCAGACTTACATTGTACAAGACCTCCAGAATCATCCTTTCCAGCCTGAGCCAACATAGAGCCTGGCATCGTGTTCTGACAGTCAGCATATTTGGAAGCAAATGAGGGACCTGCCACTGATTCCTGGCAGTCTTGGAAGTGTAATATTACAAAGATTAATAAAAATGCATCTCAGAGTGTCTTGCTTCCGTGCACCACTTTTTTTCTCCTTTAATTATTTGATGTTTTTATCTGCAGGAAACACCCCCCTGTCCTTGGGACAAGAGCAACTGTGTCACAGAGCTCATGGTCCTTTAAAGCTCATGTGGTTACAACATTGCTGTCCCACTTCTATCGCAAACTGTGTCACTGCACATCTGGTCTGGCCGTGTCTACTTTCTGCATGCCCTTTCCTGCTTAGGGATCACCTTGAGAGGATGTCACCCTCCATCCAGCAGCTGGTGAGCAGCCATGGTGGCACCTGTCCAACAGAGGAAACTGATGAGCTATCATGTTTCTCCATCCAACACCAGCAGGGCCCTGGCTTGATTGCCATCTTGAAAATGCTGCATCCAGATGGAAATTCCCACTTGAAGAAAACTCTCCCAAATGCACGTATCCATGGGACATTACTGGGCAAAAACAAGAGGAGGAGCCTGTTTATGTCTCTGAAGCCTGCCTCTGCACCAGTTTGACTTCAGGCCTCGTTATTCCTGTTGTGCTCACTGCAATAACTCACCGCTGTCAACAGGAGGATTTATCAGGGCGGCCAAGCACTGGCTGACACAGCAGGGTTGGAGCTTAAGAACTCCATGAGGACAGACAGACAGAAGTCGGCATGGAGGAGAGTGTCACCAGCATTCAGCCTGAAATGGCTGCAGGGGGAAGGTCTTCTACAAAATACAATACAGCACCAGGTGTATTTAAATTCCTTTTCAGAGCTACAACCTCTTCATATTCTGGGCAAAGGCTGAAGGCTTTTTCAGCTTGACTGGTGTTTAATACTCCCTGGCCCACCCTGTGAGATGCAAGAGACTATGGCAACATCAAGCTTCAACATACTGCTTTCCCACAGTATTGAATCTTGAACTACTGACCATGCTTGCCACCTTTTGCACCATGCTTCCTGAGTGGGTTAGACCCACAGACCTTCTCTCCTCCCCTCCACATTACAGACCCACAGCAGTCTCCTAATTTCCCTTCTCAAGAAGTCAACAAATAAAAAAACCTTGTGGCATGTCCTCCACAACACACACGCTTCTCATAATGGCAGATGTAGAGAAAAGCCGGAGAAAAGGTGGATGAGGTATTCTCTGCACACTGTCTAGCTGCGAGGACATTATTTCTGCATATTTTCCCGGGTTGCCATTTCAGACATAATGCTCTGAGTGGTATTTGTCTCACCCTGCTTTAGATATCTACATCTAAGCCAGTCACCTTTCATATTCAATGAAGAGAAATAGGCATGTCTGGGGTGTGAATCATCTGATTTACTTCATACATCTCCTTTAGACTACGATGAATCACACCCAAGAAGTGCTTATTTTTCTCCATCGTCTATAAAAGGAATCAAGATGAAGACATCTACAATTGGTCAGATGACTATTACTTTACACCTGCTGGGAAACTGCTTCAGGTAACATCCTCCACACAGGCAATCACTACCCTGCCTCTGTCTGTCACTCACTTATGCCATAGTCTAAAACCAGGACAGCTGTTCAGTCTTGATCCAACCCCAAAATCTACTACATGCACAAAGCCATCAAACACCAGTCTTTGCTAGAAGAATCTACAAAAAGTAGTGGGGGAAATAACTGGGAGATGAATTACTATACTGAAGGAAACCCCAGAATGGGAGGGTAGAATTGCAGGAACATACATGGAAGGAATTATCATTATTGGCATAGAAGGCGGGATCCCATTAAAAACACTCAGTTCAGGGTGGGGACTGGGGGACATCCTCATTTCCATTGGCAACTGTAACACCAGGGACCATCAAAAAAGAAGAGTTACCAACTATCAACAGCTTCTGAATTTTTCACAAAACTCAAGAAAAAAGGAAAAGGAAGTATCCATTTGAAGAACTCCTGCATGCATCCCCACAGGGCTCTGTGAAGGCAGGTATTGGTAAGGAATATTCCTAGTGCATTTCCAGTGCTGGAGACCTGATGTGCACAGAGCACAGGGAAGGGGCAGTGGCAGATCATCTATTGGCACAACAGTCCGCTACAGCCTTCCACCTACTTGAGGATGGCCGTGTCAACCAGTGATCAGCGGCTTGTCTCCCTACAGCAGATCCCCATTTCAGTCCATAGCCATCAGCAGCCTGTGAATTCTGCTGAAGTCTAGCCCTGGTGCTGTTAAATCCACCCTACATTTGTATGATATTCTTATTTACCTGCTTTTGTTCATGTCATCAGCCATGGGCTACTTTTATTTATTGTGGGCAAGCTGGTTCAAAGATTTCATTGAGGACCCGCTCATCTCATGAATGTGACACCCAGCATATGCTGTGGTTTTGGGGTTAAATCAACTGGAAACATTATGTTGCTTGGGATTCATTCATTAACCAATAACGCTGTTTCCTTGACTCATCAGGGCCTTTTCATAGATATCCTTTGCGAATATCCTTAAGGTTCAGAAACTTCCCTGCCTCCTGTTCCTGCCCACGCCCTCAAGAGAGCTCACTTGCCTTCAGAGGTGTCCAAAAATACAGCATACACTTCTCACACGAGGCGCATACTAGCCAGAAATAACTAGTGTTTCCATTCAGCGTGGCTATCTATCCTTTGGTCTTCCAAGCATTCACTATACCACATTCTGCAGCTACACAAGGGAACGTTCATGTGCTCCTTTTCCTGGCCCAAGCCTCCAGCAAGAGATTTCCTAAGTCGAGGCGCAGGAGGACAAGCTGGGTTTCTGCGGCTGACAGACGGAGTCGTAGCACTGTTGATATCCATTAGCACAGACCTATAAAACATCCAGAAAAACCATGTGTTTTGGTTAAAAACACACAAAAAGGATTTTTAGAACATTGATGAAGTATTAAAAGATTGTTTTATTTTTACAAAGACAATTTGAAACATCTGGAATCTCCAGTAATTTTCTGGACACACTGCTTTAACCCAGGTTCCCTGATATTCATGGAATTTCCCCTGCACTTCACTCTGAGTGGAGCTGACCGGCTGAGGTGAACCAGGCTTTTCTCCTGCATTAGGAGAAACAGCTGGACACAGAACTTCTGCTTTGTATGGACAAACGCAGTTAAGCTGACAAGTCATTTTTAACGGGAACATTTTGCTGAACAGCCATCCCAAAAAAATGCCCGAGCTTCTAAATACTCTAGCATCAGAAAAGTACACATGATAGCCTTCTTCATGGGCCTGGCATAGCTCCTCCTACACCACCACGGTGCCTGCCACCCTCTCTGTGCAACTTATGAGTTGACTCACCTGTAGATGACTCATTTCAAACTACACTCTGAAAACAAAAGGCAATATGCTCTGTGCTGGGTCTAGAATATGCTACTTACTTCCAGTGCTACCATTTTCTCTTCCATGAGAGAGGGAGACAAGTGAAGCCGAGGCAACTGTGCCCTTCAGGTTGCAACCTGAGGGCCTCTGCTAACCACCAGAAAGCCACACCTTCCTAATTCAGTACTTCCTTGAGCTGCTGCTGACTTTCTCTGCTTACAGCAGCAAGAAGTTGCACCATATGACACCTGCCCAGAATACTGAGCATTTGGCTTAAAAAGCACAAAGTCATGGGGAAGCGATGACTAACAGTAAGTCACCGTGGAATCCAGTCCCCAGGGGAGTACCTGCAAACAGCATAGCAAATTGGTATGGATGTACATTAGCTTGCCAGACTTGCATCCAGGGCTAATTTAATGGAGTATTGCTGCAGCACAAATAGAGGCAGGGATATTGTTTGGTCCTCCAGTGGCCAGTTTCAGGGAGCTGTTTCAGAAAATCCTAGATCAAAATCACTCCAGTTAAGTTAGCATGCTTAGATCAGGCAAAAGAACACGATGTGACAAATTTGTGCCAGCCTCTGAGGATCGCTTGCTTCAGACAGTCAGATTTAAAAGGTGGTCATCATAGCCCCTGAAGCCTTTTATCCTGGCATCACGCATGGAAAGAGGACACAAGTGCAACTTATATGGGGCTTTGCAGATTGCTGTCAGTGTTGTGAGGGTACTCTTATGTCCACTGAGGTCAGCGGCAAGGTTCCCGCTGCCTTCTCTGGGTGCGTGAGCAGGGAGCATTGAACTGCACCCAGAGATGGGGAGGAAGCGTGCTTGGAAAGCTGATAGGATGTGCAGAGCTGAAGGGCAAGCTGGCACCCACCTCCTACAGCTGCAGCTACTCAGTGACTGCAAGCAGTACTTTTGCGCGACAGAACTTTCAGGGATTCAGATATCACTGGATTTTCAAAGCCCAGCTCTCAGTGGTACAAAAGACCTCAACTTGCAGCTTTCTGGGACTAGGAGACAGTTCATTCACAGCACCATAAAAATTCAAGAGCTGACCTTCATTCGACTATCTATTTGAATAATGACACAAGCAGTCAGGATAGAGCAATTGTGTTTTCAAGGCTCTGTTTCTGAAGGTTTTGCCAAGTATTTAACTTTACCTCAGAAAATGCCCTTTGCAGCAGACAGGAGTCTTGTGTTATATATAGAAATGCATGGTAGCAATAGACAGAGAGGAGCCACAGGGCTGACAACCAGGAGGGGCTGGGGCTTTGAAAGAAGATTTGGGGCTCATCTCACTTGGTGAGAAATCTGGGGACTACAGCAGGTGAATTGAGGGAAGGAGACGATCCTGGGAGGGATGAGTTGCAAGCTCTGCCTCAAAGAAAGAACCTTTTTGCTTCTCTTTGCCCTCCCCACATTGCTGGCCCTGCTATGGTGGGTTTCTTCTCTCTCAGGGACACCCACAGCACAGAGGCAATCTCCTTCAAGAAGGCAACCACAGTCCCACGGCTGGCCTCCGCAGCAGCCAAGAGGCAAGAGCAGCTACAGCTGGGGTCAGTCCTGCTTCTGGCATCTGTGTCAAGCCCAGCTGCTCAGCTGGGGTCTTGCTCCTCTCTCGTGCCAGGCTGGTAACCTACAGCTAAACACCCCTTGATTTGGAAGTGGGCACTCTCCAGCTGCCTCCAGCATATGACCCTGTCCCAGTTTTGGATTACCCTCGTGACTCACGTTTTTCCTACCTCCCTCTTCCAGCCTACCCAGCGGAGCGGCAGCACAAGGACAAGGGTAGGACAAACACCCATCACTCTCTGGCTCTGGCCCCGATGAGCACCAGTCTCTGGGGAAGCTGGGATGCGGACCAAGCAGCTGCACAATGGTTATCTCTATGTGGGCTTTGGGTGTCACGGGGCTCAGGGGAAACCCAGTTCTCCCAGCACCCCAAGACAGCAGAGGGCAAGGTTACTCCTCCCTAGGGCTGCCTGCCTCTGGCCTCAGCCCTGTACATGGGTGCCCCATGTTCTCCCACTGAACCGAGTCACCAGTCGCCTGCCCATTGAAAGTAAAGCTGGCCACTCCAGGTAGAGACCAGCCAGGTGGCAACCGTAAGGACAAACAGGCACAGGGCTTTGGTAAGAGCATCAGTCCCCCTCACAAATGTATCTACGTGGGCATGTGCAAAAGCTCAGCCTGAAGGGCTCTGTAGTTTCCTCGCTGCTAAAACAGGTTGCCAGGTCAGGGCTCTCAGGAATCCCTCCCTTGCCCTGCAGGGACCTCCTGCCTCCCCTGGACCCCTCTCCCTGCCCGCGTTGCCTGCCTGCCCGTTTCAGGCACACCGATACCTTCTGCAGCTTAAGGAAACAGGTCCCCGTGGGGTGCTACGCGGGAGGCAAATTCCACCACTGAGGTCAAATTCCTCAAGCAAGGAGTCTGGAAGTCCTTCAGTACTGGATAAAGATTGCAGAATAACTGAGCTTACAGCCCCCTCGGCAGAACTGTTTTAACCAGCAGAGCTGCTCTCTGCTCTGGCGGTCTCAGTGGATTGCATGAAACGTGTACGACAGTGATAAATTATCATGAACGCTTAGTAATGCTCCTTGACCAAAATTAAGTTCCTTGCAAAGTGATTTCTTAGAATGACTTCTTTGCTTGCTCTTCCTGAACTATTAAATTACAAGTCTGTGATTAATTACTACAGCAACTGCGCAGCAAACTTAAAACTGTCACCTAAGAACAAAAGGTCTTTTAGATAGGGGATGTTTACTTTCAGCTGAAAGGACACATGCTCGAATTTGGTCAGGTGTACCTCACTTGCATTTTAATTCTTCAAGTTGAAAATAGCAGCTGACCGCACGGAGAAGCAGAAAGGTGAAAATGTCATTGGGTAAAAGCTCCAACTGTTTCTCACAACTGGCACTAACAAATGGTTTCCGGAAGCTAGAGGTCACTGCGCACACAGTCCTACAGCTTTCAGGCATGAACCTGAAGTTATTGTATGTAACTGGAATTCCTAAAGCCATGTCAGATAGTTTATCCCAAATGTTAGCAAATTCCAACAGCTAATGTAACGCAGACGCTTTCATTCCCTCCAGTGGGACGCTTCGGAGGCAGAGGAGGAGTGGTTTTGAACAGGGCTGCTGCTGCTGCGTCCCCGGCGCGTACAAACAGCAATCACGCTGCAGATGGGCTTTTTGCTTCACTCAGATCTGACTGTAAACTGCTGTGACGCTCCCTTAAAAGGTATTAAGCCTGATCTACATATGGATATAATTTTTTAATGCATGGGGCAGTGGGAGACACTAGCTACTCTGTCACCTAAGTGTTTTTGGAAGAGGAAAAAGAGCTATTCAGCATTAAAGATTCAGGAATGTCTGTTGACATATTAAGGAAACAACCTCGGGGGACAGCTGACACGGCTCCAAGAAGCATTACCAAGGGAACAGTGACGCAAATGTCTTCCATTTTTACAGGCTGGCAGCTCGCCAGGTTCCCTCGCCTGATGGCTGATGTAATGCTAATCCCTATCTGGGTTAGCGCTCGGATATCAACCACAGCAGCTCACTCTGCTGCAATCAATATAGCACACTTTTTATAGAAGAGCGTATAAAAAAAAAATCTGCTCTAATCTACTAGGAATATGTACAGTAGAGTAATAGCAGGGGAAATCTAATGGCTAACCTGGAGCTCACCCAGTGTGTGCTTTTGCAAGCATGCACGTGTGTGCGCAGGCTTGTACACAAACCCATCTACACCTTGAATAATGGCAAGTCCAGGCGAAGGCCACACATTGAGAAAGTGATGGCTGTTCATCACGTACAAGAAGAGCCTTCCAATTCCTTTATTAAGTGATGTACCAGCAGAAGAAAACAAGCAAAATGGGACTGGAAAATAAAAAGGGCTATTGGTTATAGCATGGAATAAAATGTGGGGGGTTTTTTTGTGTAATAATGGCAAAGTTTCGTACTTTTATGAGTACCACAGGGCTCTGTGGGGATTAACAAAGCCTCACAGCAGCTCTACAGGGTAGACAGCACCAAGGCAGAGAGAAGGACTCACAGCGAGTCACTAGCAGTCAAAACCCGTCATCCCTACAGCCAGTATGTTAATTCCTTCATAGCAGACACCAGCAGCAGTACTTTAAGACAAGAAATGAGCAGGAGCGGAATCCAGGGATCCTGAATTACCATGTAATTATCTGAGTAGTAATTTGGCTTGCTCATCAGAGAACAGCTTTGAAATCCTGAGTAACCTCCAGTGAATATAGTATTGGCTTCATACCTTTTACTGTGGAAAGTCTTTCCAGTGCTTAACTGCACCCTAAACCCACCCTAAAGCACTGGTTTGCTACTAACTGATAGTGCAGCTTCCTGAACCATCACCCTACCTCCTGTGAGCAATAATCCCCCACCAGTTTATTTCACAGGATGCTGGTGTCATAACTGTGAAAGTTTCTAAGTGTGTTCTTGCCCCAGATAACATTTTGGGGTAAACCTTGTGAGTAACAAAGTAGATGAAGTCCAGCCTGTATCCAACACCTGGTGGGGTGAGGGCCTATGCAGGCCAATACATTGTTCCTTTCTATTCCTTCTTTATCAATAAAATTTAAAGGGAATTTTAGGAAAACAGTACTTTAGAGTAGAAGCTGATATTCCAGTAGTATTAGTCCTTGAGTTAACTCCTGGCGGGTGTGAGAAGGATATTAACCACGTCATGCAGGGTTTCTAGAGGGGGTCTGCTTCACAGAACAGTTTGAGAGCTGCCTTGGTATTTTGGAAAAATCCAGTTACGTGGCCTGTGGACATTAAAAAGGACAACGCTTTCAGCCACATCTTTTCCCAGGCTACACTCAAGGCAACCCTTCTACGGCAGCTGTTGATTGGACTGAGTGACTGCCCCTACCTTTCACTGGTACCAAAAATGAGGGAAATCAGTGTCCATTGACATTAGCCCATACCTACTCAAGCAGCCACATGGCATAAAGCTCCCCTGAGATGCTCACCAGCACCCAGCTGCAACCTCCCACGTCCATCAGGCATTTCCTTGCATTTCTGCCTGCTTTTGCCAGGAGCTGCCATGGCACAATGCTGTTTCTGGCCGCCTCTCCCTTCTCTGCTCTTCACTCCCTGCCAGCTGGGTCCTGGCCCGAGCAGCAGTAGCTGCAGGCAGGGCTGCCTGTGGGGGCGATGGGGTGGCTGTGGTCTGTGGGGAGGGTTTTACGGGTCCCCCAGCAGGCAGAAAGGCTCAAGGAACAAAAAAGCGAAGGCAAGAGCAGGGCAGGAGGTGCCAAAAAGGGCAAGGCAGGTGTGGGGAGGGGAAGGCAGGGAGAGCACAGCATTTGTCCTTGTAACTTCTTCCTTGATCTCTACACTTTCAGTCCCCAGAAGTCCTGGTCCCCTTGCACCCACCTGTCCCGCTCAGGTGCACACTGCTGCCTGGCCCGACGTCAGCTCCTCTGCCTTTAGTTTTCAAAAAGAATACGCTTTAAGTGAATGGTTGGTCTTGTTACAACACCCTCATAAAATAGACCAGTTGAGAACATTAATATAATGATATTAACCTCTCTCTGATTTGGGAAGAGGTAAAACGTTTGAGGACCAAAGAGTCTCCCTTCTCCAACAAAGGATTTAACTGTGTTTGCTCATGTCAAAGTAATGGAGGAGAGAGCATATTTCTCTTTCAAAATAAGTAAGGAAGAGGCGAATAGCTGAAGTGAAGGTATATTTTAGCACACTGTATACATGTCAGTGTTCCAGACATGCCCACCCTTTGCAGCCCATACACATGTAACGGAGAGGGAACTGCAAGCCCAGTCCTCCTTGCCAGCAGTCAAAGATGACCTCATGGAACTACAATGCAATCCCAATGTGAAAGGAAAATCCAAGCCCTTCCTATGCAATCCATAGGACGTTTGCACAATTTTTAACATATGTGTTTATATTTCCTTAATATTTAATGAAATGCTTAAGAAAAACATGTTCTAAAAATGTTGATGTAATTACAGTTTGTTGTGCTTGAATTCTGAATGGAGAACAGTCTCCATTATTTTTTCCACATGCTCATACTACACTATATTAAAAACACATTCTACTCAGTCAGACATGTGTTGTGTGCTTTATAAACACTTTGCACAGTTGGAAACATTGATGTTTAGCAAAAATCCTACTGCCATCAAATGCAACGTGGAGAACCTCCTTTGCAGCAAACGGTCTGCACTCTGACCATGGGAGGTGATCACCAGGAGTCATGCACAAAGGGACTGGCCAAAGGGACCTATTCTGCATCTGCATGCAGCTGAGCTGGGCTCCTCAGGGTCCAGCACTGCTGAGTGGAGGACTGTCCTCTCCCAAGGACACAAACCCAAGCGAGAAGACTCCAGATAAGTTAATACTCTGGTCTAGATGGAGTGTGTGTTCTTGTATTTTAAAAGACAAGATGCGTATCAGTTAGTGTCAGTGCCCTGCAAGGTTCATTGCCTTCCCAGCCTCTCTCACACTTACAGTGTGGTCCAGTAATCTCTGACAATCCAATCAATGTGACTCAGGCGTTATCACACAATCTTTCTTGCTCTAATCATGCTACTTCATTGCGGTACTTCTGGAATTAGTCAGAGAACTCCAAAAAGGTCATCATAGGATTTTGTTTTAAAATGTTCATGCAAGGCTGGTGTTCACAATCTCTAGTGACCAATTAGTAAAACTAGGTGGTTTTCAGGGCAAAATCCTTAGACAAAATTCACAGGAGTAAGCAAATGTCAGCACTTCATTCTCAGAGCAAACATGGTCCTGTGTTTTCAGTGCAAGAATCATCCTTTCCCAGGCCACTTCATGCAGCAGCTGGGGATTTCCACATTTTTCCTATGCATAAAGAAAATAAACCTGGGGTGTGGATCAGTCTCCGGTTCCAAACCCTCTGATTCCTTTCCAAAACCAAGGCCCCATCAGGTGCAAGATAGACTCCACTTCCCAACTGGAATAACATGTGCACTACGTGCAGAGCCAAAGTTAGTGGGTAGATGGATGGATTCATGCTGGTTCCATATTAATGAAAGGGTCAGAAAGAAAACATCAGATATCAAGAGCATTCTATGGACCTTCCCTTTATGATGTATCATCCTACGCCACATAAATATACATTGGTGGCTTGTGAGAGATACAAGCCAGCTCTTACACTTTGATGCCTGATGGCATCTTGACGTGACAACAGCACAGTTCAACAACACGCAGGAAATACTGCTGATGGAAATAGGCATTTAGCAAAGAAAAACAAGCACTTCTTTGCCTAAAGAATGCTGCAATGGGAGCATTCTTCCCTGAATTCATGGGAATGCATTTCCTTTAATCCATGATAGCAACTGTGTAGCAATTGATGATAGTTTTCCTCATGGTTTTCATGTTATACTGTCTTTTTTGATATGTGGTTCCCTGTCCCAGAAACACATTGGTCAGGGGCAAGACTGATACCTGTGAATCCTCCTAGCAGCGCTGTGAAAAGCAGGACCTGTGCTCCCAGTCAGGTGATGTGATCCCAGTCTGTGCAGGCTGCACACTCCTTCATCTCATGTCCTTCAGAGGAGGGTTATATCCATTGCCACATGTTCTGCCGGATGGACAGCCAGGCTCCTCCAAATGTGTAATGTCAGGATCACAGAACACAAAAGTCTTATTCCTAAAAGCTAGTGAAGAATCTGCTTTACCCCAGAGCACTGGGGTCTGGGTTTCTTTTCACGCTCCTGCACAAGCACGGATTAGCTGGAGAGGGACTCACCTGTTCTGCTACAAGCTTCACACAAAAGTAGATGAACGCTAACCTTGGTCTTAACAGTGGCATCTGCCTCTGAAGGTGTATTTCCCACTGTAGAAACACCCACCAAGGCAAGCATTTCGCTTTATGCCTTAAAATGAAGACACAGCTTGCTGCACAGCTGAGCTGAAACCTGGCCTGGTGAACATTGCCCAGCAGGGTGTTTGAGGAGACCAAGGAGAATGGCACTGCTTTATCCAACCCATTAGGCATTCATGCTCCATCCAGCTGCCTGCGACTGCACCGCTGAGGCTCTGACCATCAGAGGAGCCATGCTCAGATCTGAGTAGCTGGAATCACTCCACCCCTGGGTCATTACGATATTCAGTTATGGCTCCGTACTTAAGTGACACAATAGATAGGGGAATCAGAAGCACAAAACCTCCTAACCTCTGATCCTGTCTCTACAACAGAATCCCTTGGTGGCTTTAGGCGAGGTACTTAACATCTCTGCCTCGGTTTTCCCATTTGCAGAAGGGGGCTAATAATATTCAGCCACCTACTCCACAGGGGAGTCCTGAGGATTCATTACTTAATGTAAAGTGGCTAGAAGATGAAAACCTGCATGTAAGTGCCAAGGGTTATTACAGTTACCCAGGTTTAGCTTCAATTTTTGAGACTTGCTTTCCTCTCTGAAATGAGGAAAAGTGTTCCTTTTAGTCGAGCAAGATTAGTGTTCTGCACTGCATTTCCTGCAGAAGTGGGAAGGAGTCTTGGGAGTATGAGAGAAAAGGAGAAAAATGTGTCCCCTCGGATCCCAATCTACCTTTCACATCCTCTCAGGAAATTGTTCTGAAAGTGCCCGACACTTGGTGCAATATGCTGCAGTCACAAGGCAAAAATTTTACTCTTTCAAGAATGTTTTATGAGCCCCAGGAATAAATCGTCTCTAGCAGGGATGGTTAAGCATAATGTTGAGAGTCTGTGATTTTCCCCAGAGGTAGAGAAATCATTCCAAGCTTTTCTTCAATTTGGTCATGAAACTTTAACAAGAAAATACTGAGGGCATTCTGGCATGTAGCTGGGATATGTACATTAAGACAAACCAAGGGGAGTGTTTAGACTGACCAAATTATTTCCTTCAATCTCAAACAAGTTAAATGTTTGATTTTAAGTGACACTTCCAGTATGGCAAACTACTTTCATGGCAATGAGGTCAACATTATGCTTGGTCAGCATCTTTAAACAAACCAGCATAACTGCATTTGATTATATGACAATGATGGAGAGCAAGGGAACCGGTCATCTTAACACGAGCTTTGCTGAGACTATAATCTGCAATAAACAAATGCAGCAAACAAAAGGACCCATTCAGTATTTGCAAATGCTGAGATTATTGGAAACAAAGGAAATAATTTTGTCACTCCAGAGGAAAAAAAATGGCCTTTTATGATTGTTCTGAAAAAGCCCCCTGTCATGAACTGCTGCCACTCCTAAGAATTCAGAGCATGCAGCTAATGCTCGTGGCTCTGCTTCCAACTTCATTAATATGAGATTTTGGCACTGCAGGAGCACCTCCTTGTGCGTTCTGGATCTGGATCTGGCGTAAGCACATAATTATGTTTCTGTTGAATTAGTTGGAGCACACGATGCGGTGTTTATGCCAGTTTTATGCTGACTGGAGGACAGACGTTACCTGGTTTGGTACGGTGTCTGCCAGAATTTGTCAAACCTATCTGAACCAGACTAGTAAGTTTGTGCTTGTTCAGTGCTTGGCAGCACGTGGCTGTGATGTCCTGGTCCAGCACAGGGCACTTCTTACGCCAGATTTTCTATCCCACGGAACCGTGTTTTAAGATGTACAGTGCGGTTACATGCCTTGCTTACCTTAGCTTAGCTAAGCTGTCCTGCCCCTCTGCTGTAAAATGTTGTTTAGTTCCCATATGAATACCAGGGATTATATAATTCCAGAGAAATGGCTCTCCTTTGGTGTTTACTCCAGGGCTTCAGGTTTCTTAGTGATGCAGTAATTTCCAGGTCCATACGCCTCCTGAATGTAAAATATTTACGTCTCACTTCAGTGACTATATAAAAGGCACCAAGTTAATATGAGCAAGGCATGGCAAGAAAAGGAGTGTCAGATCAGAAGAGAAATCTACTATTGACTCCTGCTTTTCTGACTTCCCATTGAGTCGAGTGTAGCACCAAGCCACCCTGCACTCGGAGTTGCTCCACTTTCAACAAATATTGGTCAAATCCTGCAGGATCAGAGCCAGCTTTGGGATTTTGAGACATGCTGGCAAGAGGATTCTGCTGGGTTCCTCCCTTCTTCACCATCCCTCCCAAGCAGAACAGAGTCGTTTGCAGCGAAGTGGGTGGGGAGGGTTCAGAATTCTATGAGCCCCAACAGCTTGCCCAGGCGGCAGAGGGGCCAGCCACATGTACACTGGGGATGTCAGCATCTCAGTTATTTTCTAGAAACAATTCCCTCTGAAGGGAGCAGTGCTTCAGACAAAGCCTTGTGACACATCCGGGTGATTTTTAGGCTGTTTTCTCTTCCTTTTCTTTTAATTACTTAGTCATGGAACCCAGAATAATCAACCATAAGTGGTCAAGAGCCACAGAAACAAAATGCCTCTTGGGACATTGCAACACAATACTGAACTAGCAAAAAGAAACTTTGTTAACCCAAGAACAGCGTGAACCTCTTTGTTTCACCTGCTTTCTCCCATGTCACTTATTTTTCCTCCTTCCACTTCTGATCTTTTTCTGCCTTCTCCACATCATCTTCTCCTGTCTTGGTTTGCATTCCCTCTTCTAAAGATACTTTTCTTCCCTTGCTCCTTAGGTCATTCCTTTTCTTTTCGCATGATTTTACCAACTTCTTTTTTTCCCTGGCCATTCCTCTTCATTTCTGGCCACCGTCCTCCTCAGTTTCTTTGCTCTGACTGGTCAGTTCTGCCTTGCTCTTCCCTCCACCCCAAGTTCCCCATGTCCAAATCTTTGCCTCCCTGAGGAAATTAAGTTCTCTCATCCCAAGCCTTACACCTTCTTATTCCCCATTCTTGCAGCCCTTCCCTTCCTTATGCTGTGGGTTATTCTCATTCCCTCGCACCTCACTGCCCTGCAACTTTTCAGAATCCTTACTCATTAGCTACCCAGCAAAATGTCTTTCACAAGCTACAGATGTCACTACAGCCACAGTCGCCACAGTCATGGGATTGATGTTTACAGAGACAAGACTGGGCTGAAAAGAAGCTCTGCTTGTGCACGAGTTAATTCATGGAGAGGTTATTAGTTGGGCTTATCAAAGGGTGGGTCAGCAGACAGGAAAATCCCAAGCTTATCTGTTTCTCCTTTGGTCAGCTATGCCTGTTTTGTCACTGTTACTAATCCTTTCCCGCCTTCCCAAAGAGCATTGTCAGTGCTGCATGGATGAAGGGCTTCTGGTTGCCCCTTCCCTTGCCCCTCTTGGAGGTGGGGATGGTTGCTGTGGTCAAAGGCACGCAGCAGCATAGCCAGATCCCCTCTTCCACTTATGCTGGTATGCAGCTTGGAGCCAAGGCAGCTCTTTGGATGAGATGCTCTTTCCTGTGGCTGGAAGTTGCATCAGAAGTTCACCGCAGAGGACAGCTGAGCCACCAGGCAGCATCCAGACAGCGCCTGGCAGGGTGCTTCTGCACTCCTTTCGTGAGCTTTACCCAGGTGGTTCCCTGCCGTGCTGTGAGCTGATCCACAGAAAGAACAGCCACACACAAGCCCAGTTCTGGAGGTGGTCACTGGCCATATAGAAATTGTACACAATGTGCTTTGGAGTTGCTGTGATGAGTTCCCTCTGCTCATAGCCAGCCTCCACACTCTCTTCGTAGCGAAAAAGTTTAGAAACTACCCAGACTCTTTCCCAAGGGTGCCATCACTAAGTCAACAAAGTTGCAGTATAAATGCATGTGTCCCATTGTTAGGGGTGGGAGAGCCAAAACTGAAGGGGGCTTGTCAGGAACACCCACAAAGATCCCTAGACGCAGAGCAAGCAAGTTTAAAGCTCCAAAGGCCAGCGCCTTGCAACGGCAGGAGCCAAACATGGTCAAGCAACATACTAACACTGGCTTTTCTGCTTCATATCCTTTCCGGTCCTTTCCTTAAGAAATGTAGAGGGTTAGCAATTTTGGACGCAGAGCCTGAGTTCACACAAACGCATACAAAACCAGCAAACAATAACCCCATTAAACGCACGGAGAAGCTCTGAGACTGGAACAACTCACCTCCAAGAGCTTCACCCAAGTCCCACAGGAAGGCTACAGCAAAGCCAAAAATAGAGCCCAGACCTCCTGACTCCGAGCCCTGGGCCCTAACAAAAACACCGGCTTCCCTCCACCATCCTTCTCTCCATACACTACATTGACCAGACTGGAAAAGGCATTCAAAATAAATAAAACCTGCTTCTTGCGCCAAGTTTTAAAAAACATTTTCTTGTCATGGCTGGTTGTTTTTCTCCCGCTAGACGTTAGGCAGTCTCCCCCGAGTGAGACAGCTCTCCTTTCTTCTCCAGGAAACACAGTTGTCTCCCACATGTTGCACTCAATGTAGCTCAAACAAATGTTTTAGGAAATTCCCCCTAATTCGGTGAAATTGTTAGCTTGGCAGGGGCGCGCTGGAAACAGGACTGAAAGATTGCCTTGGATATTTTTTTTTATTTTCCTTTTGAAAGCGTACAGGAGAGCTCAGACTTCAGACGGGCTGCTGAGGAAGACAGAAACTCATGTTACATATGAAGGATTTGGCAGGCCCAAATGCAGAAATTTCCAGAAGTGTTTGCGTGGCAACAGCTCTGTGCCAATCCACATTTTTTAGCTATTCTGGCCGGCCGCCCGGCTGACAAGAAAGTCTTGTATCTCTGCGCAGTTCACTGGCTTCCCTGAGGAGTTTCCATGCTGCATGGCAACATTGGATAATCTCATTTGCACGCCAGAAAAACTCCTGCTACTTACACTGTTACTAAATACCAGATGTGCTTAATAAAGAGTAAGTGGAGCCAAACCTAGGGTAATCACATAACCTATCATTAACATTTTCTAAAAACAAAAAAATGCCATTGGAACAGCAGATTACTGTTTTGCTTTGTTTGCTTTACGCCCTGTTACGGGAACCCCTGGGGTGCTGGGAAGGGAGCGCGGCAGGAGCAGACAGCTCTGGCACGGCCGATGACATTGTTTACAATCACACCCCTGCACATCTGAAACATGTGTGAGAAAGTAGAGGCTAAGCAGATTTCCCCTGTGCTGGGGAGGGAGGGGTGGATTGCAGCAGGAAGTCTACGCCACCAAGAAAGTGCTGGAGTCTTGTTTCTTCATCCCGGGGAGGTGGCCAGGGAGGGGGGATGCAGCAAGGGCGGCGGGAATTTGGTCCTTCATGACATGCACATCCCCAAGTCCCCGGTGCATGGGAATGCAGGAGCAGGCCTTGTTCCTTGACATTTAATGACTGCCCAAATCCTCCAAGCGCATTTGAAACACATTTTTGTGTGAGTCAGGGGGCCAGTCACCACACAAAATGTGTGCGCACATTTATTATGGATTTAAATGGATGTTGCGTATGTGCATATCTGATGCTGACCAGACCCTTGAGGGAAATAGCCAAGTCATGACGACGGTGAGCGAATTCTGCCACGACAGGCTGTTAAGAGGAGGGAGACAGATGCGCTGGTGACATCTGCAGCCCCTGCACACCCGCTGCAGCAGAGACCTGGTGCGGCTCAGCCCAGAGAGCCACCCACGTGCGAGGGGGGCAACCCGCCCCGAAATGAGATGTGGGTGAAAATGCTGGTTTATCCCACAGCTGTTTCTGCAGTTGACACAGAGGAATGGAGTTAAATGACTGGGGAAAGAGGTTTTGACTTTGGTTTGGTATCAACTGCTACCCAGATGGAAAGGAAGGCGGGGAAGCACACGCTGACCAGGGCCTCCCAGGGATGGCCATCCCTCGCAGGTCTGTTTGCTCTGGCTTGGTGGAAACCAAGGCAAGGGGATGGGAGCAAGGACAAGCCCAGGCCTTGCTTGTTGTGTACACGGAGGCGGGGAGCAATGAGTCACCCTCATCGTGCAACAGCCCGGAGCGGTGCCATTGCTCTAGTCCCTCAAGCACAACTCTGACCCACGTCAGTGGGAGTCGCAGCTATGCAAAGCTGGGATATCTGATGCCAGGAGCCATGCCAAGGGCATGGGGTGAGGAGGTCACAGCGGGTGTCAACCTGCCACAGCCCAGGAGCAGGAAGGCTCACTTGGCTCCCAATGTGACTGAATCCCAGTGCTTTCCAAATGCCGGCTGCAAGAAGAGAAAAGCCAGCAGACCAGTGAAACACAATGGCCTTGATGCTGCAAGCCCGCTGCTCGCGTCCTCCCCACTCGGCCCCATTCATTGCATCCGTTGTGCAATCTCACCCCACAAACTCAGCAGCACCAGTCTTAAAGGCTCTGCAAAGTGTCAGCGAGCAGCGCACTGCCCACGTGGCCCCCAGGCCAAACAGACGGTACGATCCTGCACTCCCGGCACGGGAGCCAGCTGCACAGTAGGAGCGATGGAGCAGCTGGTCCTGCTTGGGCCAGGCTTTTGCCTGATGTAAGTGTTGCCGGGCTGGCCCCTAGCCACAGGCTTAGGCAGCAGATGACTCAGGGCACTGGAACAGCCATGTCCCCACCACCTATTCTGCCTGCACTGCAGTCCTGGAGAGCTGGGCTTGCTGCTGCCACCACTCAGAGATTGGGCTGAGGAGGACATGGTTAGCCTGTTGCAGGGTGAAGCTCTAAGTCGTTTGGGTCCTGCCTCACATCTCCCCCTTCCAACTCCATCCATCCCCCTGTCCCACAGCTGGAGTGGCCCTGGCTGCTCAGCTTTCGTCTGACAAGATTCAGTTTTGCCTGTGCTGCGTTGAGAAGCCCCAAGGAGGGTCTAAACATCCTCCAGTGTGCCAGTCTTGTAGCTAGCACCTTTCCCCTCGGCCACAATAACACCATGGGTGGTCCTGGAGCGCTGTGGGAGCGGTGTGTGACCTGGCAGCTGGAGCAGGAGACAAGAAGCCTCCTCCACCCACAGCGCAGGCACGGAGTCAACAGCTTTCCCAAGCTAGAAACCCAGGGGAGCAGTGATGGAGCCAGCAGTCCACTCCCTTGGTGTGCCCACCCCGTCAGCCAGCAGATTTGGTATCGGTGGAGCTGCTGGTTTGGGGAAGCCTCACCCCACCAGCTGTGGGCGGCGTGCGAGAGAGGCAGGAGAAAATTACACAGTGGCTGCCCAACGGTGCATCACTGTTTCCACTTCAGGCTTTAAGGATCTTCTGAAATAGTCAGGAAGCAGCAGAGAGGATCAGCTAATCAGCGGCATAAAGGCACTCCTTCCTGCTGCCCGGGACTCCTGGCCCACTGCCCACCCCACCCTGCCAGACACCTCCAGTCAGCTGCCTCCCTCTTGGCCTCCTCCCGGCAGGCTGAGGGGATGCTTGGGCAAGGCTTGTTGACTGCAAGGATCCAGGCGCCCTAACACACCCCACCAGACCTGCCCTTTCCTTGCCGCACTGCACAGGCCGTTCACTTCAGTCTGTAGGTGAACCAACAAGTAGATGCTTTCCTACAGCTGCTTCTGGGAGTCCAGCAACCGTACTGCTCTTTGGAGTTTGGTTTGTTTGTTGTGTTGTGAAGGGGAACCCACTGGATGGTCTTGAAAATTAGCACCTAACCGCATTCCCAGTTGGCAGCAGGCAGGAGAGGCTCCTGCCAAGCAGTCACAAGGCATGCCACAAACAGCTTGCTTCACCTCCCCGCCAGGGAGCAAAGTCCATTGCCATTAGGACACTTCAGTACGCAGAGTGGAGATGTTTCCCCGGCTCTGGTTCCCATAGGTCAGACTCATAAAAGACCAGGCACTGCTGTTCAAGAGTTTGGTGAAGGCCTTATTTCCTGGATTTATATCCTCTCTTTTCTGAAAGGCAAGTCTTTTTAACCTATATTGTTGACGCATTGACTATTGGTGTGACCTTTTCTTTGCTATGCTTCATGTCACTCTAGAGACACAAGGTTCCACGAGTCCAGCGGGGCTGGCCCATGGGACCAGCCCAGCCCACTTGACAGAAAGGCAGATTTAATACTGAGCTTGCTGCTCCTGAGCTGTACGGCGGATCGGGACGGGTGTGGGGTTCCTCTGTTCTGCTGTGGCTGTGTGCAGGGGCCAGGTGGAAGTGGATCTGCACTTGGCAAGGCATCGTACAGGTCTGAACCACGGGGCAGTCCTTGACCTGAACAGCGATCTGAGAGAGACAAGGTAATAAAAAGGATTGAACAATGAAGCAGAGGGGACATAAAATGAGTTTGCAAACACCACCATAGTGCCATGATCAGTGTGAAAAGAGGTGGGGTTTAAGGTCTTTATTAGGAAAGAGCTAGGGGAGAGGCGTAAGAAGACCAAGGGCAGGAAAGCACAGGGAGGGCAGATGAGATGAGGCTGAGAGGAAGGGTAAGGGGAAAGGGAAGACAAACCTGACACGTCCCACTATACCTTCTTCTGTTCCCCAGCAGCCAAGAGACAGGGGAAGGGTCCCAAACTGGTTCCTTACATGTGCAGTAAAGATGCAAGGGATGACCACTTCATCACTTCATTTCTTACACCAGTGAGCTTAAGCTGACCCTGCCTTTTCCCATGTCATGGGGCCACCGTATCTGTTCAAACAACTTCTTCCAGCTTCCATCAATCAGAGCTAAAGTTGGACAAGTAGGCAACACAATGTCAGGGAACAACTGCTAGCTAATGGACACAGGAAAGATCTGCTAGAGCTCTCCAACACATTGACTGGTTTTATCTTATCTGTTGCCAGGAGGGACAAAGAGCTAAAGGGACAGTGAAGGTCAGTCAGGCACTTAGGAGAGCTCAGAACAAGAGAATAACTGATTACACTGAAGGACATCACATTTGCAAGTAAGGCTGAGCTCCAAAAGTATGGGGGAAGTAAGCTGTTCCTCTTCCCCAGTCCAGTCTGAGAAAGGCTCCTCACTGGCCACACCAACAACTGTGTGGAAATGTCATTCCTCTTCCTGAGTCCCCGCCATGTCCTGAATGAGGGAGGATGAGCAATAAGCCTGTAAGTATTTACAAGAAAAAGACTTAGCACAAAGTGCTTCTGGGCACAGCTCTGTTGCCAGTAAAAAGCATGATGAAAAGCATACTTCCTTTGATGAAGCCTCATTCGAGTGGTTTATGGGTAAAGGTGAATGTAGTATATATCATATTTGTCTGATGGCAAACAGAGCCCACTTGTGAAATCCATCTGACTAGAAGTTCTGAAAAAATCTTCATGAAACATCTGTGAGTTTTGAATCACTCCATTGTTGAGAGGATTCCGGCTGGAAATTGTTCTGGATGCAAGGGAATGGTGGGTCACTAATGGATTATTTCTTGTTAAATGCTTTGGGTTTAGGGACTTTGAGGATATGTAGGTATTTTTCTCAGTAGCACCTTCAGCTGTAGCAGGATATTAGATGAAAAGTAACCAGAGCAACTTGCCTTTCGCTTGAGTAGTTGGTACTCAGGTTGTTGCTGTGTTAAGAAAACAGGTGAAAATGTGTGAAAAGTGCTTTTGACCCGCTAGAAGAGAATAGCTCTGTCACTGATCCAGATTAACAGGCCTTAAGATGCAACTGCTGCGGGCCAAAGAGGAAGGGCTGTGCTTTGGTTATGCCCCAGAGAGAGACTCGGCATATCTGGCTTAACCTCCCAGCTCCGCCACTGACATCCTATCTTTGCACCTATCTCTCTTGCTTTAGTACGGCAATTTGAGAGCACCAAAATTAACTGATTGTTTGTGGGTTTAGAGTTAGATTCTATGCTGGATGGCCCTTAGATCCTCTGATCAAAACCGGCAAGTGTAAGGTGCCCCTCCTGCCAGCTTCAGCCTGGAGAGAGCAGTTTCATGCTCCAGGGAACCGCTGCGAAGATACGAAGGCTGCATCCACTGGACACCCTCTCTATCACCTCTGCTCCCGAGCAAAGCTTTGCAGGTTATCTGCCAGGTTTTGCTGGAGGAGGAAAAAAAGAAATCACAGCTTTCCTGATTCAGCTCGCCCCCCCCCCCCCCCAGTGGACTTAGTAGGGCCACCTGCCGATGTCCCTGCTAGCCCAGCCCGCTGTCAGTTCAGCCTTCTCTCACCTTGGCTGTTAAATGATGTTGAAGTCACGGTCAGGACTTGAGCCGCAGTGGAACAGGGGACTGCTACGCTGAAATGAGAACCTCTATGGCAACACGTCCTGAAATAATGAAAGGTGTGAAGTAAGACTGGCTTAGGTGTTTTGAGTGCCGCGTCTGTATGTCACATAGCTGTGATGTTGGCTTGCAGCCGGTGGTGGGAAATGCGCCACTGCAGGCTGGGCTAGATCAGGTCCAGACCCCGCCACGACAGCTCCCACTGCTCCAGGTGCCAGTTAAAGCACTGCACTCCTGCCTGCGTGCCAGGCAGTTCTCGCCTTTTCCCTTGCACGCACAACCTTTAAGACGACCAGGAGCAAGCTGCGAGAGACTACAGCCATTGCTTCTGCCCCCCGGCTCTGTGTCTCAGCCGCACACACCACCTTACCACTCCTAGCGGCTGAGGGCTGATTGCAGTGGCAATTTTGGGGGGCGTGCATTAAAAAGTTGCTTTACCAGCTGACCTGGAGGTTACCATGGCTGGCTCTGCATCCCCTGCCACCTGCCCTGGCGGCAGCTGGGACTGTGCTGGCTGCAACTCCCCGGGATGGCTGCTAGTGCTGGGGGTGACAGCAGGCACAGGTCCTCACCTGGCCATGTCCCATATCCCTCCAGCATCTTGCTGGGAGGGCTCAGGAGCGTCATCCTTTGGTCCTGTCAGTGGGGGTCCCCCTCCCTTCCCACATCTGTGCCGTGGTCTCTCAGCAATAAAACTGCCCCCAAAAAAGCAGTCTCCAGACACCAGCAAGATTGTCTCCTTGCAGCTTGCCAGAATAGGAGTGAGAGGCAATTCTACAAGCTGTGGCCCAAGCATAAGCGGTCATCCTTAGTCGCCACATGGCTATGACTGAAGCCCACATGGAGAGCAGAGCATCTGCCCCCGAGCAAGCCGGTGGAGGCACAGCGAGAGACCACCCCAGCCCTCAATGTTTAACATGCAAAGGATCACGACCTTGGGGGAAAGGAAGAAGTGATTTTCCGGTATTACTGAGGAACAGAGGCAGATGGCTGTTGGGATCTCCCAGTATCAAACAGAAAATGCATTACATGATCAGGAATGATCCCAAGTTTCCTAATTCCCAGTCCCACAGCAGCCATTGTACTGGTTCCTGCCTAGTTCGGCCATCAAGATCCATTCAGCGTTTTGCAATGGCAGCCAGCTATTTATGGCTGCTGCCTATATTACTCTGAGAAGCAGCATCTTTCTTTTCTTTACAAACATACTCCAAGTTTCCTTGAGTACCCCGCTGACACAGGGTGAATTTCTGCAAGTAATCTTTCCTCCTCTTTCCCAGAACAGCGAACATCTGGGACTACTGAGATATCATCTTGTGGCATCGGCTGACTTTTTTCTTTAACGAGTTTCTGTGTAACAACTTCATGATGTTTTTCCTGGGAGGACAACTGTCTCATCTAAAACCTTGTCTCACATATTCTTTTATAGAAGCATGTTTTATGCTAAAGCTTTTGAAAGAATTTCCTTTCGTGCTCCATCCCCACCTTTCCCTGTTTAATTCCTCCCAAATGTCTCTCTGATGCTTAACCTGCAGGTCGCCCTATTCACCAAAACCAAAGCAAAACGCTGGTTTGAATAAGCTCAGGATACATGGATGTCATTTCTGAACATTAGCAGGCCACATGATACTACCAACTTTATTTGATCCCACTTGCTGGAGCGGCCTGAATTTCTCAGGGGCAGCGTTTTTTTAATCCTAGTTCATTATTGTTCAAACCCATCAAGCAAATGGCTGTGGAGCGGAAGCTTGAATGGGCTTGTTTAATAAACAGGCAAAGTCATTCATCTGCAGCATAGCAGCTCTGCAGCAAAGCTACGTCTTCCCCCTCCTGCTCCTTACGGGCTCCGCTTTGGCAGCCGTTACCTTAAACCCTGGTAGGGAAATGGTAGGGAGGGTAAATCTTCGGCTTCAAGCTAACTGCTTTTGCCCACTGCAAGAAATCCTTACTGAAGCGAACGGTCTGATTGTTTCTGTGGGTCAATCACCTACTTCAAATTTATTTCTCACATCTCACTTGGCACTGCTGAGGACACTGGCCCCACAGCAGGTTGTGTTCTTTACCTGAGTGATGGCCAAAGCGGCAACCCACTCAGGCCCCAAACTGTAGCCTTGGGATCTGTCGATGATATATTTGCAGCTCCCTACAGGTCTTGCCATGGCTGCCATGGAGAACCGAGACAAGCTGCAAAATCATGGCACCTGCCAGCTTTAGAGAACCAGCCCTAAGCTGTCAGGGTGGGTATGGCTCTGTGAGCCAGGAGCTGCACGGAGCTTCTTTACCCCCTGACTCACCCCACATTTGAATGAAGGACCCTCAGCTGGCATGAACTGGTTACATGGAAATTCGGCGGAGCCCTGCCAGGCAACAGCAGCTGAAGATCTGGCACCCCAATCTAATTTTTTATACATCAAACTTGCTATTTTTGCATGGCCTTTGGTTTCACAGCAATGTCGGAAAAACGCCCTGGCTGCGTTTCCCCTATGAAAGCATGAATGTAAGGTTTTGTTGCTGGACACTTGCACTAAGGAGATGTTCAAGGCAGATAACTGCTCGTATCCGTCACAGTGCCATTTCTGCGCCGAGGAAAGCGCGTGAGAGCCCTGCCTATCCCCCCTGCTCCCCGCCTGCTCGAACCCGACTGAAACTCATTACATACCAGGAATACCAGCATCCCGCAAAGCCTGTGTTGCACAGAGGAGGAAGAGGCTCTCCGTCCTCCCTCGCTCCCTTTTTTCCCTTCCGCTAGGTCTTTGGCAGAGCCCCAGGACTTTGGTGGGGGGAGCAGAGGGGGGCTTGGGAGGGCAGCGTACCCACAGCCCCAGTCTGATCTGCGGTACTGCCTGCTCATTTCCACTTCACAGATGCTGCTGAGCTCTGCCACTGAGAGACAAATCCCAGAAGGAAAAGGGAGTGTGGTGGGGAGGGAAGAGATGAAAGCAGAAAAAGGCCGCATTTATTAAGCTGTTTTTCTTTCAGTGAAAAGAAGCATTTATCAGTGATTTCATATATCATGTGAGATGTAGCTCCCTGCCAATTTCTAAGGATGCAAACAAGACACTGACATCATACACTAAATATAGAGCAGCTCCTGCTTTAGGTGAATAAATAATGCAGATGCCCAGGTCTTCAGTTACACATTCATTACCATCCGTCTGTCAGGCTCTCATCATCAGGAGAACGTCCAACTCCAGCAAGGAGTGACAGGTGAAGAATGCAAAACAACTGCAGACAATAGGTGATTAAGCAGAATTTCCTTGTTCTCTGCTTTTTTCTTACAGCTACATTTCATTTCGGCAGTAATTCACAGTGCAGCTTTTCCAGCACGGCTCTGCCGCCTCCCTCCCTTTCCTTTCTAGCCAAGCTGGAGCGACAAGCCTGGGTGGGGAGAGCCTGAACAATGAACACAGCCAAAATGTGGAAACTTCTCTAGGCACTTAAGGGGCGGGGGGGGGGACACGACACACCAGAAGAAAGAAAAAAGGAGCGGGGGAAAGGCTCTGATCAAGCAGTAAAGCAGTAGCATCCCCCTATGAAACTGAAGTTTTCCGTGCCCTGTCAGAGAGAGGTTTTAATTAGGGTCTCCCAATGCTAATCGCTCTTGATTCCTCCAGAGGTTTTATTTAAGGCACCCATTTTAATAACTGCACAAGCAAACCTGTAGCTGGCTCCACAGCGTATTATTTTAGCTTTCAGAAAGCACACCAAGGAGGAATAGGATTGATAATAAAACCTAAATGATACATTCCCCCTTTTCCACCTTCAGATCAAAGGCACTGAGCAGGAGGAAGCATCCCAACCCACCCTTGCTGGGGGAGAACAGAGACAGGAGAGAAGGAAACAAGACAATGCACCATCAAAGCTGCCGCAAGGTGTTGGATCAATGACAACATCTGCATGAGGGTCTGGGCTACAATAGAAGCTGTTACCATGGGAACAAGTGCAAAAGCATCAGGCGGGAAGGAGCTTTCGATGATGAAAGGTGGGAAAGTGGGAGAGAGTATTTTTAGATTGCTTAGGAGGAACGCTACACAATGACATCATCCTATCTTCATTATTTGCACCCGTGCTATATAACGCATTGTGGTGTCTGCCCCAGGCTGTTAAATGGGAAAATGTTATTATGGATGTGAATTATAAATACTGTGGTGAAACTTGAGCTCAGGAGTTATTAGACATCACTATTCTGTAATAAAGGAGAGCATTTAATACGCTGTGCTGTACAGATTCACTGTACGGTGCAAGAAGCATTGTGTCTAGGATTTTATTATTCTCAGAAAGTAATTATGAGTCATCCTTTTATTGTTATTAAGAAGCAGAGTGTAAATAATTTCACACATTTGATATCCCACACATCAACAAGCCTTTTGCACTGGAGAAACATGGCCTAATTTTCCAGAGCGCTGCGTGCCAACGTGCTCTGAGTGAATGTGGTAGTAGTCATAGGTGCTCAGCACTGCCAAAAATCCAGCCATCCGTGTCACACGTGAAAGAAGCTTCATTAATCTCAAAAATATGAAGTATTCGTTTCACTGCCTGTGTTCAGCTCCTTAGGTTGGGCCAGACGGCTCTTACAGTTAAGGACCTGGTAGGTAACCATGGCATCTGCCGAATATAGCCCCGATTCAGGAGGAGAAAAGAGCCTGACTCCCAAACACCGCTCCCAGCTGACACCCGGAGGGGAAAGCCTCCAGCCCGGGGGGTGAAACAAGCTGGGGCTTGTCTGCCTTGCACCGGGACACGGGTGCCCGCAGCCCACCATGCTGTAGGGGCTGGAATGGCTATTCCCGTCGCGCTGCCGGCAGTGAAGTTGGAAGGATAAACCCACAGGAACGTGTTTCTTGTGGCTGCAAAACTCTCTGCCCTGGAATAACCATCGGTAAATGCTGCGCTCAGCCAGAGCGTGTCTGGGGCCACCGGGGCCTGTCACTGGAGACGGGCAGGGACTGAAATTCCCAACCCATGCTGATACCCAACGATGCTGCCAAAATACCGCCGGGTGAGTGACAGGGCTTGCTCTAGCTTTTGCCCTGTGCAAAGCGGCACACGTGGGTCCTCAGCCATTTGTTTTCGCACTCAGGACCAACCCCTGTGTCAGCAGGCGAGAGCAGGAGGCGGGTAACGGGAGCGGTGCCGGGACCCGGAGCCAGGGCGCGGGCACGGGGCAGCGGAGCACAGCCGGGCTGCGAGGAGTGAGCGAGGCTGATGTCATGCCGTAGCGCTCCTCCTAGGTGAGCTAAATATAACCCCCCTCGCCCGCCCCCCTTCCCAGCTCCCCAGGGCCGTGCCGCCTGTCCCAAGGGTGCGAGCAGGCTCGGGTGGGCTGGGGGCAGCGGGGACAGGGTGGGGGTGGGCAGCCGCAGCCCTGGCCTCCCCTGCCCGGCCGTAAAAGGCACTGGTGCGCAGGCTGGCCAACTGGGGAAACAGAGCAAGAAATAGAGCAGAGGTGATGGCAGACAGGCAGAAATACAAGCGAGCCAGGGAATTACCACCTGGCTCTGGGCAGAGGTTGCTTAAAGCAAGGATAACAGGTAGCAAAACCGGATTTATTTATTTTTGTTTGTTTCACCGTACAATCACGATGCCCAACTCCTCTCTCTGTTTAAGTTCTCCTTCCTCACAGAAGGTCTGACTCTTCAAATATATAATGAATAGTGAAACACGGTGGGGTGTGTGTGCTCCTTCTGATCCATCTTCACAGGGAGAAGATGAACGCTGCCCAACACAGCGTAGCTCAGACTGTCAAGGGTCCCATAGGGCACATCCGCAAAGCGGGACTAGAAAAGGTGAGTGAATTTAGCTGAGCTTGAAATAAGAACACCTGAAGACATTTTCTTTCCTAATCTGAATGCAGCCTTCTAGCTCCGGCATCCCTCAGTCCGTTGTACTTCAGTCTCCTGACTTAACTAGCCCATGCCTGACACAGCAGCCTTTTATATTGACATCATTGGCTAGCTTGACCTATTCTGCACATCGGCTTCATCCAGCTTAACCTCACCCCCCTTTCCTAGTTAAGCTAATGCCCAGCACAATGCTGAATAATGTCTGCTTTCTTCCTGGCAGCTCTTTTTTGGCACTTCTTATTTTATTTTATTTTTGAGGAAGGAGGTTAGGGTTCTACATCTTACAATATTAGTGTTGGATATAGATGAAACAAAATTTCATACAACTTATCATTTAATTTGTATTATATGTTAGCTTTGGCAGTGCAGGCATTGTAGTCATGCCAGTAGAGAAACTTTGATCTGAATGAGTGTAAAACTCAGCCAGGCTTGAGGTAAGGTTGCAGAAAACAATTTCAAATATTAAGAATCTGGCCCCTGCTTTTGGGGATGCAGGTGCTGCTGCTGCCCTAAATATCCCATTTTATAAGAGGCATGACCTCTCTGCAAAAATCAAGGACCATTTTAGGACAACATACAACTTGGGACGAGGAGTCACTCTGGACACGTGTGGAATTCACCAGATACATTTTGGGCACTGTCCCAACCTGAATGACAGCAGTTGTGGACATGTACGGCTCGAGGGACCTCCAGAGATCATCCAGCCCCCTTTCCCCTCCCCTGCCCTCTCTTCCTGTCTGATATCCCCGACTGATATTTGTTTAACCTTTTTAAAATATCTTCGGTGACAGGAACAGCCCTCCGCCAGGGCTGTTCTTACCGCTGCTGGTTACAGCATGTTTTTCCTTTAGCTCTAACCCAGCTCACTCTCACTGAGAAACAGCTCACCACCTTCTTTGTCTACCCAAAGACTAGTTAGTCTAATGGCAATCCTTATATAGTTGACACATTGCCACATCTGCCCTCATCCTCTACTCTTCCAGCCTGGACAAACCAGTTCTTTCAACCTTTCCCTGTAAGCCACGTCTTCCAGGCTACCACCATGCCCCACTCTCCTCCACACTCACCTTCATTGGCCCTGGAGCAGTGGGATGCCGTCCTCCACCTGGATCAGCCCTGAGGAGGGAGAAATGGTGATTTCCCCAACCCTACATCTGGCACGACCACCTCCCTGTTGGCCCCTTCCCTGTCCTGGACCACCAGCTGCTGCCTTGCCACTCACCTGGACCTCCCCTGCTCAGCAGCTGCCAGCCCAGCCCTTCCCCATGGCATCGTTACCCGCCTGAGTTCTTCTACATGTGTGCTGTGCACTGCCCTGTATTGAATTTTGTTTTATTGATCTCAGACCATTTCTCACATTTGTCAAGACCGCTTTGATTTCTAGCCCTCCAAAGAGCTTGCAAAGCGTGCTTCCCCACCTGGAGGTACCCACAGATTGTAAAGCGTGCTTTCTGCCCCATTAGCTTCCTTGTTAATTACATAAATAATAGCAGCATGATCCAGCGCTGCCTGCTTGCTTCTCTCCCTTCTCTCCAACCTCTTCCAGTACCAGGGCAGTGAGCGCTCTTGCCTGTGAGATGCAGGAGGGACATGGACTTGCCACCGATGATGGCAGCCCCCTGGAGACAGGGGGTAAAGCACATCGTCCCACGCTCGGCAGCTTGCTGCTGCCAGCACCAGGCATTAAAACCTCACATCTGACGTAGGCATGCCTCCGTCCAAAGTTCAAAATCCTCTCCCATGCGTGTGTGTGCATGTGTGGGGGTGTTGGACCTCAAGCCTGTAGCCAGAAGACAGGCCGGGCTTGGTTTGGTTCAGCAGGACCGCTGAAGCTCGGGCTACCAGAAATGTTTACTGAGCAAGTTTGTGCAGCTTCAGCTCAGGCTTGCCAGGGACCCAGCTGAACAATTAAAGCAAATATCAGTTCAGTCGCAGGTTGCAGCACACTCATAGCCCTGCCGTCAATGAATAAAATTAATCATTCTCACTGATTCTCTAATCAACCCAATCCTCAGAGATGTAAATTACACTGGCAGATGTATAATCAGGGAAGTTTTCCAAATTAACCTAAAAAAACCCCAAGAACCCACTGAGTCTCTCAGCACTGGCTGACACAAGCAAAGGCTGTCTAAAACAAGTGCAACACAAAACCAGGTGGCAGCAACCGCTGTGAAAACCAGTGGAAAACCCACCGTCCTGGAAGGGAGGGCATCGGTTCGAGATGACCACAGCCCTGCACCCCAGGCCAGCCTTTCCCTGCTGACCCTGCCCAGGTGCTCAGGTATGCCTCCAAGCACTTGTTTGCATGGCAGTCCCATCAGGATCCTACACTTCAGCAGGAGCACCTCAGGAAATGTCCCAGTCCCTTCGGCTGGCAGACCTGTAGGAAGAAAATCAACCTCAGCACAATGACTAGGAATAAAACACGGCGGGTGGAGGGGCAGCCATCAGCTGGTGTCACCTTCTGCTAAACGCAGCCCTGCTGGCAGCCTTGGTCTGGCTGTTGGATGGAGGGGGACATCAGCTTGACAGCTTCCGCGGGGCTCTGTCTTCTCACAGCTTCTGTGGTGGGAAAGAGCAGCCAGCCCTGGAGAAGTGAAGGTGGCTGCTGTGCGACAGCCCCCAGCAGACAGCCCCTGTGAAACCGTTATTCGTCCGCTTACCTGGGGCTGCGAAAGATATAGGGCCACTTTATTCCCCATAGAGGTGTGGACTGAAACAGCAGCTGTACTGGTGTGTACTGAGTAATAAAAAAGACGAGATGTCAGATTTTTAACTGCAGCATTAGAGCCTTTAGAGGACAACAGTGAAACAAAGCAGCAAAACCCGAGTTACAAGTGTATTGCCTGCACGACCTGGGGGCACAGAAAGAGTGTGGAAGGGAACCAGCCTGCTGCTTTATGTACCCACTGTTTTATTATGTAAAATAAAAATAAAATTAATTCCAGCAAATAATGGTAAATATTTGATGATATAATTATGCCTTATTAATGCAATGTTCTTTCTTTTGCAAATTAAATTTTCACAGGAATTCATCACCCATTTCATTTTTATTATTTAGGCCATGAGTATGTCACAGTTGTTTGCTATGTACTTTCATAACCATTTGATTAATATTGAATGTTTAAAATAAAAACTCCATTTATATTTTAGTTACAATGGCCCTACGAAAATATTATGAATATGAGTCAATATTTATAGCCCACATTAGTTCTTAGTACTACTTTTGATGTTTTTATTGCTGAACAGGACATGCACAGTTTGTTACATATGAAAAATAGTTTAATTTTCAGGAGCTTTGTAACGATCTGTAAACCAGAAAGTTTTCCTTCCTCCCTTTCCTCCTGCTCCCACCTCTTTCACACTGAAGAAGGCAGACCTGAGGGATGAACAAACCTACCCTAACCGCATGCCTGGGAGAGCAGATCTCTTAAAAGGCATGAATGTAGGAGTTAGTTACAAGCTCTGAAAATCCTGACAACACAGCTCCTGTCCACCCAAATGTATGGATCTGGACCGTGCCTGGGCAGGAACTGAGGAGAGCATTAACCACCAGGATTTATCTATCTCACGGGTCTGTAAGGCATCTGCCATGCCTGTTGGCTGTGGTAATAAACCAAACCCAGCATATTTGACAATTACCCTGTACAAAAAAGTTCCTTGTGGCCACTAAAGCGGGTGGCTGCAGCCGGCACCCTGCTGCTGTGGGTTTCAGGCTCTGAAGATGCCCGGGAGGAGCAGGCTCCTGTGCGGCACCGGGAGCAGCGTTAGGTTTTCTGCTCCAATAGCTCAGGCAGTTTCAAGTGTTTCAGGGTTTTTTTGCAGTACTACAAAGAAATGCTGTGGTTTCTATAAAAAAAAAAAAAAAAAAAAAAAAAACCACAACAAAAAAGGGACCCCCAAACCCCTCCTGAGCACCCCTCCTGTTCTCTGCCAACCCACTGTAAATCAAGCAATCCCATACAATGCTTTTGGATGGATCAAAACCACCACAGTCATTACTGGGTGTAAGATATTAGCCCTAAACCAGGTACCTACGAAGGCCTTACCTCTTTTGCTACACAGGCTTGGTGCTCTGTCAGCTTTGACAACATCCTTACAGACTTCAGATGTCACTGTACCCCCTACCAGCTGCAGGCTCTGTGCACAGAGCATCTTGTTCCCCACTCCCGTTATGCCAGATTTCATTGGCATGCTCATGCATCGTCTGCAGGAAGAAAATCAGATCTCAGGATGTGCTAAACATCCTAATGACAGCAGGAGACACGGGGCTGCAGATGACAGCACCCATCCCCGCCACTGCTGGAAAATGAGAGTTCCCAGCGGGGAGACAGCACAGCTAGGCTTTCCTTGCTCAGCTTCCTCCTAGTGACTTGGAAGAAGCATGTTTATGAGACACAGTGGACTTCTGCCACACACCTTATGCTCATTAGAGGTGGTGCAAAGCGCATCTGGAACCTCCCTGATCTGTCCTGACGGCTTCTGATCTGCCTTGCCTTGCTACACCTGACCAGCCAAGGCAAGTGGCTGCCATGGTGGGTCCGTAAAGCAGCAGTGTGCTCTTCACCTGTGGGAAGCCAGCTCATGGTGCTGAAGTCTACCAAGTTAAACAGTCCTCGGAAATATTCTCCATTCCAAGCCTGCTCCTCTGTTTCTGGAACGCCACCAGCCAGCCGCGCTACCTCTGTGGTGGCTGATATCCCCTGTGATTTGGAGTTTGCTGGGCAGAGCGAGCAGACGCAGCCAGCACCAAAAGGCTTGCACTGTCCTCCGTGGCTGCTGAAATGATATTTCAAACAAGCAGAGAAAATGTTCCTAAAGGTATAGAGATTTAAGTACCACCAGTAAAAGCAGCTGCCTCCCCCTGCACTGCCAGCACTGACTCTCAAGAGCTCATCCTGATTCTCGCATTAGTTCCCCAGGCTCCAGAGGTGTATCAGACACAGCCTTCCACTGAACTAAAACCTCTCATTTTGGGTGATGTTCAGCGAAATATTTTCTTCTTGGGGGTGGTTCAGGAACTTTTGGCCTGTGAGAGGGCAGGCAGAGTGTGCACAGGCCTGCACGTGCTGTTCTCACCCCTTCCCTCTCCCAACCACACGCATGCTGCCTCTGCTCGTGGAGACCGCTGACGAAGCACAGCCCGTGCGTGGCTGTGACCTTTGCATTGCAGCCCACCCTGAGCTGCCAGCTCTGCAGAAGCAAATCCAGACCTCAGTTTGCAGAGGCAAGGGAGCCAGGACCCCATTCCTATGTGCCGTTGAAACCCCTGCTGAGGGTGGGGGCCCTCTCTACTGTCAGAACAGACTGTGCTTTGTTTCCTTCTAACGCTGCCATCCCAGAAAGGGGGAGGGGAGCAGTAGTGGCAGTGCCCAGGGCTGGCAGGGCAGGGCAGTGGCACCTGAAAGGGGGTTTGTGACCCCCATGCCGCCCTCCACTCACCGGACTGCCGTTTTCCATTAAGGGCCGAGCGCCCCGTGTTTCTCAGCCAACTTCATAAAATAGGCTGAGGAGAGGGGGTTGAAGTGGGAGGCCTGATTAATTTGGTTTGAATGTAACAGCTGCCCTGCAAAATAAATAAATGGCTCTCGGGACCCTGGGTCCCACCTTGCATCTCTGCTGTCTTGAAGGGGAGGCAGCCTTCCTCTTGTCAGAAACCATGCTCCCTTCAGCTGTTGGGCTTTGGGATCTTTGGAAAGAAACAGAGTTCTGGTATGGAAATGAGCAGCAAGAGCCTGGGACAACAACTGAATGATACTGTTAAAAATACTCAGTCCTTCGAATAAACTGAAACCCCCCCCCCATGTTTCTTGCAGACTAGGAGAATAAGTGGAGCTGCATTATCAGCTAGGGCTAGACAGTGCACGGGAGCCACTGTGTGATGGCAAGGGGCGGGGGGATGAAGCCCGTCGAGCCCCTTCGCCCTGTGTCATTCCCAAAGTGCAGAGCCCTCTGTTTCCGGAGCCGCTGCCGTGCAGGGCCCTGCAGCAGCCAGGGCCGTCGGGCTGCCTCCTGCGAGCTCTGTTTCTGGAAACCGAAATACCTCAGCTTCCAAATCATGACAGGAGAAGGTGCTTTACTTAGGGTTGAAATTGGAGCCAAAATCTATTCCTGGCAATGACTTGAAGGTCACGCACCAACAAAGAGTTCTTACCCCATCGGTATGTGCTATTAGACAGATGCTGCTGCAGCTCTTCTCTGACAGTGACAGATTTTAGGCTTAGCATGCCGCCCTTTCATGGGTGTGTTTGTTTTCTCCTCCAGTCTGCATCGCTCTCCTAATCCTTGCCCCCAACTCGAATTTCACCCACTTGCACCCTCCCTAAAGGGATGCAATTAGGCACAGCTAACGCAGATCTTTACAGTAACAGCAGCTCCTGCCTGCAGGCTTCGCCGGCAGTGAGGTGGCGATGCAACTTTGCAAGCGTGCCCTGCGTAGCCTCTGGTCTTGGCATCCCCTGAGGGGAGCAGCCCTCGAACGTTACTGGCAACAGCCTAGGGGACTCAAAGGGGGAAGGCAGTCAGCAACGCCCTGAGATGTGTCCATGGAGACATTTCTCATCCCAGTCCTTTCCCAGCTGGTGGGACGCAGCATCATGCACTAACCTCTGAGGTGGCTGTTTTGCATCGCTAAGGGTCTGGCTCCCTTCCTTAGGTACACAGCAGAGGTCCTTTGCAGGGCAAATGTCTTGGTCTTCACACTCTGTGGAAGGGTTCAGGCTCCCACAACACACAGGCAGTTTATTACAAAATTACTAAATGGCCATTCCCCCCTTCTCTTCTCTGGGGTAAGACACCCACCATGCAGAATAGAGGGGAACGAAGCTCCCAAAAGGGCTGCCCTGCTACACCTCGCCCCCAGCCACCCTCTCTGGTGCCTCTCCATCTTAAAAGGATGATTTTTTTTAAGGCACCTTTCTGCAGGTGTTTGGCATACAAGGAGACATTGGTAAGAAATGCGGCAAGCTGAGGGTTATGAATGGTGGCCATGGGATGGGCAAGTCAATCAGGGATAAATTGGGAGTGAGGAAAGAGGAGCCTGATGCAGTACTGATCCCCATGGACAGAGATGGATTAGAGCAAACAGTTGCTGTATTTATAACCTTCCCAACACCCTGCTGCGCCCAAAGGAGAGGAGAGAGGAAGGATCACAAGACCCTCACTGGCTGGGGCTTGGGAAAGGAAGTCTCTGAAATGTGAACGCTGAACATCCCCCCCATTCCTCCCCCCGCCTTCCAAGGTCGAGATTTTCCATGGTGTCACTCCTGCTGTCACTCGCGGGGGGAGCACTCTGGTGAGCTGATCCTCACTCCCCAGCCTTTTTGGGAGCCCAGAGAGCCAACCTGAAGGGTGACAGGGAGATGTCTGCTCCTCTGGTCCCTACCCCTCACCCCCTGCTGCCTCCAAGGGCTGGTGGAGCTAATTGGTTTATTACCAGTACAGTCCTTTTCAGTGTGGGTCTGTGTTTATGTTTACTTTTAGGAGCTAGAGATGGTACAGATGGCTAATTTGTTTGTTCGGTATTGTTCTTTCTAGCTGCCTAGAGCTGTTTTTGTACTTCTGTATTTGTCATGGTTACTGCATACTCAAAATCTCAAGTGCCTCTTTTCCTGCATGGTGGAAAGCTTACCAAATATCGGCTGAAAAATCACGACTGTTTAGGAGGATTCTCTCTTTCGCCCCTTTGTCTGGCACTAGCCCCCATTGCCTTTGTTTAGGTGGGGAGCTCTAGGAGGCAGAAAGCCAGCTCCAGCACAGAGGTTTCCCAGAACACCCAGAAAACATGGACAGCGGGCTTTCCCCTGGCTCCGAGAGCTGCTGAGATGGGTCACCCGCCCTGCAGGCTGGGGGGGAACAGGGGCAGGGACAGCCAGTGCTGCTGGCGAGAGAAATGGTGGCGGCAGTGGCAAGAGGAGCAGCTGCGTTTGATCACACAGCATTTCTGCCCGGTTGCTGCTGGTGGGAAGAGCAAGCCCGCTGATTAGCATTCCCAAGAATACAATTAGGAGACAAGGCTATTTTCAGCAGTGTCCCCTCTCATGGCTTGTAAAGACACAAGCGCAAAGAAGCCCAGAGTAGGCGCTTCCTCCACCGCAGGCACTGGATGGCTTATATTAGCACAATGCTCCAAATCCCCTGTAAGTCCTCCCAGAAAGGGAGAGTAAATATAGTTTGTCAAACAGTTATCTTTAGCACACTGTCTCGTCTGCCAGCATGGATCTTTCTGCATGACCTCTTGCTAAGTCAGGGCAATTTCTTCTCGTTTGCTTGCTCCTGCCTGCAATGCTGTGCCCGGAGGGGAGCCAGGGCTCCCTGGGACCTGGGGGAGACACAGCTTCCAACCCCCTTGCTGACCAGCCTCTGTACGGACGCAGCTGGGTTAGTGACCTTAAGACCCCATTTTTCCCATCTGTTTCAAAAGGTAAAAAATAGGAGATGGAAGTTCACCCAGAAGGATGGTGAGGGGAAAGCAGGCCGGCTCTGCTGGGGACCCCCTCTGAGCTCCAGAGGGCAAGGGGCTCACTGAGCCCACACCTCTGCACCGGGTGCGCTGTAGTGATGGGACAGTGGTGGGAGGAGAACCACAGGGAGGTTTTGCCATGAGCTGAAGCCAGCCCTACATCACGCTGCTGCACAGACAGGCAGTCTTTCCCTCCCTTGGTCTCACCCTGCCACCGCTTCCCTTGTGCCACCATTGGCGCACAGACACGCACACGCAGCTCCCCACCAGAGCAGGCTGCCTCTGCCCTGCCAGCTGCACTGGCAGCAGCGTAAGCACAGCTGGGAGGACGGGCAGGTCCCACCTTTGGGGGTTCACTCAGCCTGGGGTGGCTGCGACTGGCTCATGGGCCATGTGTGGGGTGCTGGCAGGGCTGGGACACTGCAAGGCAGCGACAAAACCCTTTTGAGCTGAGAAGGAGAGGTGTGGGAGGAGGGGCCTCGCGCACCAGCAGGGACCTGACCTGCTAGATAAAGAGTATCCTTTCTTTTAACTAAAAAAATAAAATAAAAAAGGGTGAGGGACCAGTGGTCACTGCAGCTCTGGTTGCCACCAGCTTCCCTGTGAACTGGGGCACCTCAACATGTCAAACCTGCTGCCCATGGGTCTGCAGCCTCGGTCCCCAGGGGAGGGAGAGGGGACCATAGGGGAGGGTGCCCCACTGACACGCAGCCCCTTCATCAACTACCTGGACAACCTGGTAGCACCCAGCAGCCAAAAAAAGGTCATGGTCATGGTCAGGTCATGGCTATATCAGAAAGTCAGAGGCAGAGCTCGCTTCCCCCAAAGTAACATGGCAAGATTTGCTTGCCTGGGATTCACAGCAGGTCTCCTGTGTCCATCGCAGTGGGTAGCAATGCACCTCCACACAAAAATCCGCATGTCCAAATCACTAATTTTCAGACAAATAATTTCCTTTTAAAAAAAATATATATATATTCAGCACTCTCATCCCTTCAGGAAACTGCCACAGACGACTGGTGTAACACAAAGCTCAGAGTCTCCAGCACAGTGAGAAGGGGGAGAATAGAGTGAACGGCCCCAGCTGCTGCTCTTGCTGGCTGCACTCAGTCTGAGAGGCATCATGTTGCAGCTCCTTCCCCTGTGCCACCCTCTAGCATGGTTGGGGAACTCTCCAGAACAAGAACAACACAGTTTCAGTGCCGTCTGCCAGACGGAGAAACCCAGCCGTGCTCTTTCATCAGGAGGCCCCCTGCTTCCTCCTGCGTTCTTCCTCCTTCCCTGCAGAGCTCTTCCAAACTCGCAGGGGCCAGGTCCTCACCTCAGCCATGCTGTCGTAAATCTGTGGCGACTCCAGCACAGCCAGTGTTTACACGGGGGAAGAAAAGCCAGAGTATGGCTGGGGGAGCTGCTGCTCATCCCACAGGAGCTGGAGAGGGACCGGCTGTCCTGCAGGGAGCCTACGTTCCATTGTGCTCCAGGAATTGGGAGCAAACTCAGCCCTGGCTGAGCATCATGAAGGGGACAGAAGGAGAGGAGCTGTCTCCAGCATCCAACAGCCTTCTGCAGAGGATTGCGTCCAACAAACTTGCCAATAACCGAGGGCAGCTCTATTAAATAGGTATCTATAAGAAACCTACCCACTGCCGGGTGACTACAGCCAAAGGAAAGTCAGGCAGCTGCATGCCAATATGCGGCATACAACCGCACAGATTCTGTGGCTGAACCAATGCAGAGGCACCGTAACCATTTCCTACAACATAGGTTGCATGAGGGGCTCCAATCCATGCACTCCTTTCTCTGCTGGCATCACCTCCATCTTCTTTTCCTCCACAAACTTTGAGCAAGGAAGGAAGGGAGCACAGGCAGGAGCCCGTGCTTCCCAGGGCTCGACGGTGCCGCTCATCTACCTGCAGGCAGGATGGTGCTCCTCTTTCTGATAAGGCCTTTTCCAGGGATGACGAGGTGCCTTCTACTGCTCTCCTGATGAAAGTGGTGCCATCCCCTTGCAAGACTCCCCTGCCCAGTGCATGCCGAAATGCTCTGCCTCGGCCCTGCACAGCTGTTGGGCGCTTCCCCTCCTCTCCCTAGATGGGAAATGAGATGGAGAAGACCAGCCACAAGGCTCCTTCATTCAACACAGCTCTGCTCCAGCCAGCCACATCTTGGTGCCAGCCTTGTTCCCGAGTGATTTCCCCACGGCCGTGCTATGCCAACATTTCCACATGTGCAGCACAGACGTGCCATCAGCCAGAAAATCACTTAGGGAGCGTATCCAGTGATTCCCATGAAGCTCACTGCTTCAGCTCAGTTCTTGGGCTTATTCTTTTAATTTCCTCAACTTTGAAGCAATTCCTGACTCTACCACACCTTCCACATGCCTGACCTTGTTCCGCTCGCCCCAATTCTTGCCTCCACCAGCTCCGCGATGGGCTTAGCAGTGATGGAGCACACCCCACTGCCAGAGTCCAGCCACCCCCTCCACCATCCTGAGACGGCTTGCATCCCAGGACTCACAAAGCTCTTTCCCATTAAGACACTGCTAAGGAAACAGCAACAGTAATGAATGGCTTCAAGAAACTTGCTCAGCTCTTCCTATTAAAAACCAGTGAGATGCCAGTACCAATAAGCAAAGTCTTAAAGCGTATGTGAGATTCTGCTTGGAAACGTGATGAGTTTCTCTTGTTATTCATGAGTAAGGATTGCATTTCCCAGGTAAATTAACTTGAAACACATTTCTAAAGTTAGTTTAAATGTGAATTTTCCAACAAAATTTTGTGTTCGTTTTTTAAAAGGCCAATCAAGCTGGCAGTGACAACAACCTCCCCTTCCCTATGCTTCAAGGGAAGCAAATATTGCGGAGAAAAGGCAGATCGGTGGATCAATAACAGCTTCAAGTCCTTCACCCCTACAGCTCTGCACTTCCTTCTGGTTATTCTGAAAAGCAGCCAGAAGATGCCCTGCATGGAGCCAGGAGCCCTGCAACGCTGACAACAGGAACCAGCGTTTTGTTTCACTCATCAGCCACCCTTTGCCCCTTCCCCTCCCAGTTTTCCTAAAGACATGCTTGTGACAAAGTTGAGGACAGAGCAGCTTCACTCAGCTCAGGCCCAGGTTGCTCCGTTGCCTTATCTGTACATCCAAAGTACCCTGAAAGAACCAACATTTATTCTGAATTATTTATAGTATATGGAAATGATAATAACACAGAAATCCACTATGATTTAATTAATTATGAATAAGTAATAAGGTAATGCTAGCAATACATTTAACCGAAAAACCTATTTATAATGAAATGATTTCTTATAAATAATTAGAGCAAAACTGTGTGTGTTGTAACTCGTCATTTATATTTAGGGCCTGATTCTTCTGCACTTGTGGTGTAACTTCACCCACGGGGACGCTCCCACGGAGCTAGTGAAGTCAATGACAGACCTGTTGGCAGGATGGACTCCAGTTTAGGATTAGAAGGAGGGCAGACTGCAAAAGAAAAATGTCGCTTTTTCTGTTTTGTTTTTTAAACCAACTAAGGGTCAGCAACTGAGTGCCTGAAAGATGAGCTTTGCTTTTTTGCCTGGAGAGTAAATTCACCTTATTTTGCCTTTCTTAGCTCTGTTTTAAAAGCAAATGAAATCCAGATGACTCTAACTCTGTTTCACAAGTATTGCTTACCATTTGCCTAAACCACTCTTGCCTGGCTCTGTGCAACAGCTCCTGGCAATGCGGACCCTAACTGATACACTTGTGGGTACCGTGGTGAAACCCAGAGCGTGGTTACTGAAACGTGATGGGAGGAGGGGCACCCGAAGGAGTGTGCTGTGTACCATCTGAGCAAGAGGGATTAAATTCAGACTGCTGTCACCAGCCCATCCCTGGTGCTAGCCTGAGACTTAGCTCAAGGGAGTGATGAGCAAATTAGACCAGCTGGCTTCCAGCTCCCACACTCAACAGGCAGAAGCAGGGATGGATGGCACCTAATTTAGCCTTTTTTTTTTTTTTTTAAAGCTGCTGATCTCACTGCAGTCCTTTATCTCTGCTTTGAAATCAGGCTTGTTTTTAACTCCGGTCAGGTGCAAACTGCTTCACAGAAGCGATAGTGGGTTTTGGCTGTAAGCAGTAAACAGAAAGGATGCTTCATTACTGTCACCTTCTTGAAAAGGGACAAAATGAAAGAGGAACAGGTCTTGCAGTCCTGCTTTCACTGACCTAAGTCAGGGTTTTGCTTAGGGGAGGAACTCAAGACAAGCTGGTAAACACACATTTCACTCAGAGGCGCAGGCTGGCTCCACCTGCAACAACCTCAGATGCAGCTGGTACCCCTCTTTGCCTTTGCCTTTCTTATCCAGAAGAAGCCTGTGCTGGAGCGGCACCGGTACCTCTTCCTAACGATTGAGCGCTGCTACAGCTTTTGGAGGGGCTTGTATGAAGTTCTCATGCATGAGCTGAAAACCTCTAATAAAATTAGGCCCAGTGAAGGAAGAGAAAGCCTCCTGCCAACAAAAGTAGTTGCATGCATAGCCTTTGGTAGGCCAAACACAGCCTGCGAGCCACTAGCTGAACTGCCTTGGTCACCATCGGGATGAAACAGGCAGTGCTGCAGCACCTCTTCGGAGCCATCAGGAAGAACTTAAAGGAGCCTTGAGGCTGCACGCAGTAAGAAAGGTGAATATGGCCCAAACCCAATGCTCTCAGACAGCCACAGGCACCTCTAAAGGTGGTCCCCCGAGGAAAGCAGCGCTGGCAGCAGGGGCATGGGGGGAAGGACGAGGGGAGGCTCCAGGGCAGGTAACCCCATCCCTCTGCAGCCAGGGAGCAGCTAAAAAGGGAGCCTGGAAGCCTGCCTACACAAACCAGATATATCAGTGCCACGCCTGCACTTCGTGGACTGTTACCTGTCAGAAGAAGCCCTGAAATTGGCACTCTGCGCAGAAAAGGAAGGGATCCACCCCAAAACACTAAATGTCAGGAAACTTTTGTGACACAGGATGAAGAAACATATGCTGCCGCTGCTGTTCAAAATGTTCCTGCTAGGAAGATAATCGGGAGGCAGCATGGCCGGGCCAGGCTGCTGGTCCGCACCTTCCACCCGTGCCAGGATCACATAAAACTTGCAGAGCACTTGCCGCAGTCCTCCCCGAGGGGTGGCCGCAGGCCAAATGACGGACCCCCCAGAACTCACCGGCTGTTCCCAGAAGGGTTCACTACCTGGGAAGCCTCATCGTTAAGAGAGGGATTTCAGGAAATCACCAAGTAACTTCTGCTCTTCTCCTCTTACCCACAATTTGGTGGAATTTCATGCACTGCTACTGTATGAAGTGTTTTGTTGCCCAGCGTTAATAAAGATAGCACGGTACTTTCTGCAAGGAAAAAAACGCTTTCCTTCTGTAATTTCTGAAGGGGAGGTTGCCCTCACTGTATTCTCACACAGAAAATGGATTGAGCCCTATTCAATCACCACCACAAAATCACAGGAAAAATAGTGTGGGGGTTTATTTTAAAATTATTTCAGTCCAAATAAGTTTGCAAGTGTAATGGAAAACACAGTGCTTGTGCTGATTTGCTTTCATTGCAATGCATGAAGAAGGATCTGCAAAGGCATGATGAGTCAGTGTGCAGGAGCTGGTTTATTTCCTGATTTTTGTGAAGGGAAAGAAAGGTGATGTTCAGCATCACCTTCCCCCTGCTCCCACTGAAGTCTCTCATAGAGTAGCCCAATTTTTGAGCTTTCTAACCATGAACTGAGGTGTGATACATCTTAGAAGAGAAAATTATTTGTTCCTAGTGCTTAGCAGCAATCGAATTAAGCCAAAAAAGCCAAAAAACTGCAAATAGTCTGGACAAAATTAAATGTCCCATTCCGTTATGCAGTTGTTGCCTAATATCTGTAAGTTCACTTTCTACTGGACAGCTGGAGAATATGACACTTCTATAAAAAAAGGGCTGGGGAAAACCTGGATTTCTGGTGGAAAAAAAATTAAGGGAATCTATTTGAAAAAAAATAATGAGGCCTTCTTCAGCTTGTAAATATGCAAAAAGAAGAAGAAATCCAAAACCACAGAAGGGAGAAGAGGAAAGTCCAGCTTGCCTTCCTGCAATCCCGGGTGAGTGGGTGGCTGGGGTGCCACCCCGCCCCCCGCCGCCTGCCCACTTCCCAGCCCCCAGCCAGCCACTCTGGCCCGGCACTTTGGAACGGGAGGAATTGTCTCCCACTGCAAGGAAGTGACCTGGTGAACCAATAACACCTTTCATCTCTGGTTACTCATCTTCTGTTTGTTTTCAAACGGTTGCCAAAAAAAACAACAACAAAAAAAGAAGGCATGAGGCATCTCTGGGACAGGGGTGGAGGTGAGAATAAGTGTTTTATAGTGGAAACGGGTAAAAGAAAATACATATTTGGCAATTTTGCAGTGAAGAGTGAATGCCCTTCCCAGAGGCAGCAGCTGAAGTCTCCCTGCAAGCTGGAGGTTTCCCAGGATTTCCCAGGGAAGCCACAGCCCTCAGCAGAGGAGGGCACCCTGCTGCCCTGCGGCTAGTGGCAGGGCATCCCAGGATGGGATGGGGACACCCCGGGGCTGGGGACCACGGAGGCAAGTGGCAGCAGGTTGGGGGGTTGGGGGGGCAGGGAGGGGTACCCCGAGGTGGGGGCACGGCCGGGTGCTGTGAAGGGCAGGGTGGGTTCTCACCCCTGCCCCGGCACTGTGTGGGGGTGGGAGCTGATGAGCAGCTTCTTGCGGTGTTTGCCGAGTCAGAGGTGACGGGAGGAAGAAACACCTACTACAGTGGGAAGCTTTTGTCGACTTTGCCTGGCTTCTCCATGAGTTTATTTTATAGGGGGCTTCCCCTTGCGGCAGCGGATTGGGTTTTAGCATGTACTCTGCTATACCGATCTCTATGAAACAAGCTCTCAAGTGGCAGAAAGCAAAGTTAGGTGACGCGGTATAAAAATAACTGCAGAGTTGCCACCCCATCTTCAGCTCACCTATGCCAACCAAGCACGGCAGACAAACGGATGCTAGCGTGCACCTAGGAGATGTCTGTGGGAGATAGCAGTGTTTCTTGTTTCCCGGAAGGGAGGCTTCGGGAGCCTTTCAGGGAGCTGAGCGATTCAAATTTGATCCCTGCACTTGGTGCTCAAAGCTCGTGGTTTGCTCCAGAGGCTGCCCGAAGGCAGTGAAAGAGTTACCTCAGGAGCAGAGCGGCAGCCCCGGGTGATGGAGTGGATAAGCAGGCACTCCATTCATCTGCTGGGAGCACTGCCTGACCTTGGGCTGTGGAAGAGGAAAGGCGTCCTGCTCCTGGGAACAAAGGGCAAGGGAAGGAGGGTGACTCAGGAGTCCCGCTGGCCTACATGGAATCCATCCAGCGAGCCAGCCAGCCGGGGCCACCTGCTGCAATGCACCCGCTTCAGAAGGTGAATCCATGTGTTTCCCAGACCCACCTTCTGTTTCAACAGAGGAAAAAAAGTTTTCTTTCTTTTTTTTAATTACTTTATTATTATTTATTGTTTTACTTGCCTCATTACCTGTGGGAGCACAGGCTTGAAGATGTAGTTTATACTAGGCTGGACCGTAGCATATGAACAAGAGTCCACTTGGGGAAAGGTGGTGGTGGTGGCTGTTTTAATTACTTTTCAAAAGCTGCAGCTGGAGCTGCCTAAATGCAAATGCTTGAGGAGGAAAAACATGAAATGCTAAGGGTTGAGCCTTTTCAAGCCTAATTATTGGACGCCTCCCACCTGTGGCCCTGTCATGGGGATGCAGGTGCTGAAGCGGTAGGCGCCGGGGCTACAAACATCTTGGTTTACTACAAGCTCAGCTATTCCGGGTGCCATTAATTTTTGCATGATCCAGTGTTTTCTCCTCCTGCCTGAGGAGAGGCTGTGTTCGTCGTGCGGGGAGCGCAGCTGCGCCCTGACACCCTGCACATCACACGGGGTGTCTCACATTGGGGGGCACATTAGACACGGGCAGCGGGTACAACCGGCAGGGCAGGCACCCCGCTGCAGGCGAGCCATCGTTCTGGGAGGGCAAGCGGCTGGCTGGGTGTTCCGGAGCAGCATCCCATCCCATCCCATCCCATCCCATCCCATCCCATCCTGTCCTGTCCCACCGAGAGCGGCTGCCCGCCAGCAGAACGGATGAGGAGGGCTTGGCCCGGGCGCAGAAGGAAAGGATCCAGGGGCTCTGTTGACATAACAAGCCACTAGAGAGCACTCTCAAATGTATTTATACCCTTTGCCTAAGTGCTAGCTCATAAAAACACGCGGTTGCCATGGCCCGGTTTACAGCACATCTAAAAAGAGCTCCCAAACATACCAGGTTTTCTGAGGCCACTGCAAAGGCGGTCAAAGCCTCCCTTCTGCAGCGCCTTTCCCACCCCCGGACCCCGGGCACAGGGCAGCACCCGGCAGCTCCATGCACCCCTTCTTGCCCCACACTGCTGCCTGTTCACAACCAAGTGTCAGAAATGGTATTAAAAGAAATTAAAAAAAAAAAAATTGCACTTGGGCAACTATAGTTTTTTTGAGTTTTCTTTTTTTATACATAAAATAGTCCCAGAAGTATTTAAAGCTCCTTGTTTCCATACACTTAGTGCCAGAAGTACAAAAAAAATAATGGAAAAACAGCAACAGGTTAGTTCAGCAGCTATCAACAAAAGCACCGTGCAGGTGATCTGCCAGGAAAAAATATCTTTGAAAAAAAAGAGTCATGGAAGTGTGCTTGAAAAAAAAATAATAAATCACACATTCTTCATTAAAACACTTTTAATACTACACAAGTTACAGTACCACCTTTGAAAAAGTCTAAAAAGGAATATTAATAGTAGCACTGTTGCAGCTAAAGGACTTCAGAGTAATAAAAAATAAAATAAAAAAAACCAGCTTGTAGCCCAGGAAGTAGTAAACTGGTATAAAGGGAGAATCCACCAGAGCATTACTGTAACTCAGTGAAGTAACCAGAAGGAAAAAAGCAACACGGAATGTGAGAAAAATGAGTTATGCATGAACACTCTCAGATTTGTTTGGTTTTCTTTTGCAGTTAACTTTTACAATGCAGATTACGCTTGGCAGGGGTCTGGGGGCTGAACGTCAGTCGGCCGAGTGAGCATAGCTACCACAAGCCATTTCTTTTTCCAGCTACGTTGTTCCTGGGCCACCGCCTGGCATCACCAGCCGGGAAGTTTCCATCCTCTCCAGGAGTCGGAGAGCTGCGGGAGCAGGGCAGCTGGCGGGGAGGAAGAGGAAGGTATGCTTCCTTACGGGCCTCTCTGCCCAGTCACACCAGCATCCCTCGGCCCCAAAACAAGGGTATGTGCTTTGTCAGGAGCATGTCTCGCCCTCGGCAGGCTCAGAGCGGGGCCACCTGGTAACACAGAAGTTGGGGGCCTTTTTAGGGAGGCTTTGGGGTTTCGGTTTTGCTTCTTTTTTAAGAGTAGGGATACCACCTTAATCAAAAACATGAGCTTCATCCCATGTGAGGTATTATGCCAAGCAACTTTGAAGAACTTGTTACCATCTATCAGCTCAAAATCCATTTTTTTTAATAAAGTGCCTAAATACACATTTACACAGATCATAGTGGTTCCAAAGAATCCTTTACAGTTGTTTGTTTTATATATAGGTATATATATAGGTATATATATATAATGTGCGTTTTCTTCAAATTGGCTAAATGTGTTTACATAAGACACCAATCTTGACTATAGGTATAAGTTTTAAAGCGTAATATTGACTCAATGAATTTGTTTATCATGCAAGTCTTATCTAATATTACATTGACCTGTAATATGGAACACAATGTAGTGGGTGTGCTCATTAAACACTTCATAAAAAATTACTGTGCATGTGCAGTTCTGATCTTCAAATACTAATAATGACCATTTCGTTTTCTTTAAAAAAAAAAAAAAAAAAATAGTCTTCCAAAAAAGATCTAACTCTGCATTAAATTGCAGTCTGAACATTATCACAATAAGAACAGTTGACTAAAAAGCACCCAAAATTCTTCCAATTATAGTCGGCTGAACAGATTTTTCCTCCTCCTCCTCCTCTTCCAATACTGAAAGTGTTTATTAGCCCGTCCCGGGAAGGGACAACCTCGCCACCCTTTGCTCAGAAACAACCGCTTATAACCCAAGTTATAAACACCTCAACAGAAGGGCTCTTACAGCTGCAGTGTTGCCAACGAACTATAAACAGCACAAAAACATCACTATAAGACTCGAACTATTTCTAGTAACCAATGATTTATTGATTTTAGAAGTCTGCTTGGTGATGCAGAAGCGTGATCAGAAGAAGTGGCTTTACAAAGAGTTCTCCAAAGTAGTTTAAAAGGCAGGGCCAGGGCCATGATGTGCAGCCCTAATTGCTTTCATTTCAACCAGTTTATATTTTCATTTTCAAAGAATAGCAGTCGGTTTGTTTCAAGCACACGTAATAAGGAAATTACAGGTTTCCTCCACCCACATTTGGGCTGTCACTGATATGCCCGCGGGCAATCTGGCAGAGCCTCAGTCACCCCTGTCACTGTACCACACCGTACCTGCCACTACTTGGAAATACCGGGTCAGCGATAGTAACAATAGCAACAGCACTCGAAGTGACTGATAAGCAAACTCAAAGTCCACCTGCACTATCCGAAAATTAAAGTAGCATTAAAAGGAAAAAAAGAAAAGAAAATTAAAAAAATCAGTCAGTCTCTCCCCCACCTCCCCAGCTTTGTCCAAAGACACAAAAGCCCCAGAAGTGATGCTGAAGGCCTCCAGAGATGGCAGCGCTACATTGGCGCCTTCACCAACCGTATCATTAAGTTCGTTATCAAAATTCCACGTTATGGTGTGTAATCGATGAATAAATGCAGTTTTCTAATCTTACAACTGATCATTTGAACTGTGGTCACTTTGCCTTAAAAAAAAACCCAAAAATAAAACCAAAAACCACCACCAAACCAAAACCAAACAAACCCAGAAATTCCTAACTCAACAGCGCCGCTCGGACACCTCTCCGAATCCTACTCTGGAGGCGATTTCCCTTGAGAAACACAGAGGAATCTGGGACTGGATCTGGCGGATCTGCCATCGCAACCCGAGCTGCGCGTTCCTGGGAGAAAGCCCTCCTGCTCCCTAAGCTGCCTGGCCGGTGGGATGGCAAAGGGCATCCCCGCCTTGGCTATGCCACTCTTCTCCCCAGCCACCTCAGACCAAGCCTGCATGCGACCAGCTCTACAGGACAGGGGCCAGGAATAAGGAATCACAGACAGTAAGGCAATCTTTACAATGTCAGAAAGTGTATTTGGCATTTAAAAAAAAAAAAAAAAAAAAGAAAAAAGAAAAAGGAAAAGAAAAAAAAAAAACAAACAAGTGCATACAAATACAGCTAGAAGCATTTCTGGTTTGCCAAGTGCTCTCTAAAAAAAGCAGTGCAAGTCACAGCCTACATTGAACAGTAACTGTCACCAGGGAAGCACAACAAATAGTTGCTATAACAAAAGGGGAAAAAAAAACCAAAACGAAAAAAAACAAAAAAAAAAAAAAAGAGAAGCATTAGAAGAAATGCCTTTATAATAAGTACATACCTTTTGTCTTCAAAAAATATAGAAACACAATGTATTCAAAAAAATCAAAATTATACAGCCATGTTTATGAAGTCTACATTTCCCTTGTCTTGGAGATATATATATATTTATATATATATATTTATAGATATATACAGAATTCGAGCAGTTCGAGTTCAAGGTGACGTCGGGTGGCGAGAGCGGGCAAGTCACGAGTCCCTCTCCTTTTTCACTTTCACATCTCCGGCCAGGATGGTGGCGATCTCCCCCTGCATGAAGGCCCAGGGGACGTTGGAGCCCACCAGGGGACACTTCTCCCCGCTGGGGCAATACACCTCCCCGCTGGCCCCCTGCTGCTTGATGCTCTGCCGGGAGCAGGGGAAGCAGAACTTGTGCGAGGGGACGGAGGGGCACTGCACGAAGTGGGTGTCTTCCAGGCGCTCGTGGCAGAGGGTACAACACAACGGGACGCTGGCGGCGAGGGACGAGTCCGGCAGGCTGGCGGGGTGCACGGGCTCCAGCCCGCCCGCCGCGGTGGCCCCCTGGCCCGGCACCTCCCTGCCGGGGCCCAGCCTTCTTTGGTTCATGGCGGAGGGCGAGGGGGGGCTGCTGCTGTTCCTCCGCGTGGTGGAGTGGACCTGGTTGGCGTCTTTGGAGGCGTGGTTGCCCCCGGCATTGTCCGCCACCAAAATGAGGGCGGCCATGGGGGACTGGCCGTTCTGGGCCGCCTCGGGCGGCGTGGTCCGGTTGGAGTGGGGCGAGGCGGTGGGCGGCGGGGGCGACATGAAAGGGGTGGCCGTCAGCGGCAGCTTCATCCCTTCCGACGAGGTGGGCAGCCAGGGCTGCACCTCCCCGTTGATCTTCGGGGGGTCCCGCCTCGCCCTCCGGCTCGGGGGAAGGCTTCCTCTTCCGGGCGGCCCGGGCCCCTGCAGAGGCAGAGGGGGGGAGGAGGAGGAGGGTGAGAAGGCAGCGCAGTCGCAACGCACCAGCGCGGCGCGGGGGTCAACCGCCGTGCAACCGCGGAAACGGGTGGCCGCGGCCCCCCTCCCCCCCTCCTCCGGGCACCCTCCGCCCCGCATGCCGGGAGAGCAACACACACACACACACCCCCTCCCCGCCCTGCCCGCCGCCCCCCGGCCCCCGCCGCCTCACCTGGCTTGGCCACCGCGCCGTTGGTCTCGTAGCCCAGCAGCCTGCCGCCCGCCATGCCCGGCTCCTTCTTGAACTTGCTGTCGAAGGGGGGCACGGCGTGGGCGCCGTGCTGATGCAGGGCCAGCAACGTGTCCCGCACCGTCTTGGGCTTGGCCAGCCACTCCTGCTCGCCGCCCGGCCGGCCCTTGCCCTCGGCGGCCAGCTCCGCCGCCGCCGCCGCCGGCAGGCTCTCGGCCGAGCCGCGCTTCTCCTTGGCGCCGCCGTCGTGCTCCCCCGCCGCGCCGCCGCCGCCGCCCGAGGAGGAGGAGGAGGAGACGGAGCCGGGGCGCTTGTGCCCCAGCTCGCCGGGCTGCCCCGCCGCCTGCCCCGCCGCCTGCGCCGCTGCCGCCGGCTGCTGAGGGACGGGCACGGCCATCGGAGCGGGCGCGGCGGAGATGGCGGCCAGCGAGGCGGCGGCGGCGGCGCGGCTGCCCAGGCCGCCGATGGCGGCGGGGAGCCCGGCGCCGTTCACCAGTGGCACCAGGGTTGGGGGCACGGCGTGCGTCCGCCGCGGGTTGGGGCTCTGCCGGTTGAGCTCGGGCGGCTCCTCGGGCTTGGGGAAGCCGTTGGGCACCAGGATGCCGTTGACCTGCCGGCCGCCGCCGTACTCGGCGCCCAGGCGGGGCGGCGGCCGCTCGGCCGCCAGCGAGTAGCGCTCCAGGGGCTGCGGCGGGGGGCCGCGCCGCCGCCTCCGCCGCCGCGGGGTGGCCGAGCTGCTGCTGCTGCGCCAGGAGCTCCTTGGCAGAGAGCGGCGGCTGCTTGGCGTGGGGCGGCGGCGGGGCCCGGCCCTCGGGGAAGCAGCCGTGCGCCCGCTTCAGCTGCCGCGCCGTGTCGATGACGAACTCCACGCGGTCGGCGCCCTCGTAGTTGACGCAGCCCCGGCAGACGGGCTCGGTGAAGTCCCAGATCATGGCCCAGGGCATGCGGGGCAGGTCGCACAGGTAGCACGACTGCCTGCGGGAAGCAGCCGCCACCGCCGCCGACGACATGTCCCGGCCCCGGGGCAGCGGCGAGCGCCCCCCGCTCCGGCTCCGGCCGCCGCCTCCTCCGCCCCTCGCCACCGGAGTCCCGACGGGGAGGCTCGGGCGCCGCGGCCGCAGCGGGACCGTCCGCCGGGCCCCCTCCCCCTCGCCTTCCTCTTCCGTGCGCTGGAGCGGGGCGCGGCGGGCGCCCCGGCAGGCAGAGCCGCTGCGGGGGACGCCGCTCCCCTCGCCGTCTCCGCCGGCGGCGCTCACAGGGCGGCGGGGACGCGCATCTCCGCGGCGCGGCTGGCGCAGGGCTGCGGCCGCTGCCGCCCGCACGGCTCCCCCGCTCGCTGGCTACTACGGGGCGGCGCGGGGCGGCGGGGGCCGGCGCGGCGCGGCGGGCGGGGCGGGGACTGCCGCGGGGGCCGGGGCCGGGGCTGGCGGCGGCGTCGTGCCGTGCCGGGCTCCAGCCGCCACCGCCGCCTCTGCGCGCTGCCGCCTCGATTCTTCGACAGTGCCGGCCGCGCCTGCGCGGTGAGCGCCCCCGCCCCGCCGCCGCCGCCGCGATCCCGGCCCCGGCCCCTCGCCCGCGCCCCCGCCGCCGGCACCGGGGGTTCCTCCCGCCGCCGGGGGGCCGCCGCGCCCCCGCCCCGTCTCGCCCTCGGGGAGGGCTGTGGGAGCGCAGGGAGACAGGGCGATGGGCGGGGGGTGCGCCGCAGCTCCCTCCTTCTTTGCTGTTATTATTTTTATTGCTGCTTTTATTACGATTTCCTGCGCCGCCGAGGGGGCTCCGCCGAAACCTGCCACCCGTGGACGCAGAGATGAGCGGGGCGGCCCCCGCACTGCGGGGCTCGCTGCCCCCCCCCCGCCGCCGGTGACCTTGGGCACGGCGCGGCTGCCCGGGCGCGCCCCGCAGCTGCGGGCCCCCCCCCATCCCCCCCCCCGGGGCCGGTCAGCGCCACCCCCGGGCAGGGGCCGGCGCTCTCCCGCCCCGCTGCCCGGCTTTGTTCTCCCCGCCGGGGCAGGAGGCACCATTATAAATAAATACAGCGATTACTTTTTTTTTTAACTGTTGTCATTGTGCACAGGAAATAGGACGTTCTAGATTTCCTGTCATTTTCAACCACAAACCAGGGGTTCTCTAATGCAGATTAGCAAAATTCACACAGACTAAGCAAACGGCGTCTCCTCCCCAAAAAAAGAAAAAAAGCTGCAGACACGTTTCCCCGTCCCCCTTCCACGCTGCGAATCGCTCCTCCGCCGCCTGCATCCACACCAAAACACAGGGCGGGGGCAAGGGAAGGAGGAGAAGGGGGGGTCTGCGCTTCCCGTTTGCCGCCGCGGGAGGTGAAGCAGCCCCTCACCGGGCGCATCCCGCCACGTACGGGCAGCTGCACGCGCCTGCCTGGGCAGGGTAAACACGGCGGAGGCTGCTCCCCCCGACAGCCGCGCTCGGGCCGCCCTTCCCACGGCGTTATGTAGGTTACGGGGGAGGGAAGGAGGGCGGGAGGCGGGGGCCTGCCGGGGCCGGGGATGCTCTGACGTCCGCAGCCGCCGCCGGGAGGTGGCTCCCCGCTGCTGGCAGCCGCCCGACGGCGCGGACGGGGCTCTGCGGGGCCGGGGGCGCTGCCGCCGGGCCGGCCCCGCGCGAAGCGCCGCCTCCCGCTGCTCTCCCTCGGCCCGGCGCGGGGGTCGGGCGGACAGTGGGAGCAGTAGCCGCCCCCCCCTCCCCCGCTCCTCGTGCTCCAGTCGGGGCCGGAGCTGGAGCTGTGCGCCGTGGGGGGGGGGGAGGGGGGGGCGGGGGAGGGGGGCTTGCCTCGCCCTGCTCGGCCCTCCTCCCGTCTTGGCGCTGGCTCCCAGCGCTGGCCCCCGTGCCAGGTTGGGTGACTTTGCAACTGCACGCCCGGCTGGGCGTCCTGGAGGCGCCGGGCTACCAACAAGTAAAACAAAAAGCCGGCCCGGCCTCGCACGTCGGGGCGGCGGCCGCGGCTGCTGCCCTCGGAGCCCTGGCAGGTCCGTGCGGGGCGGCGGGGCGGGCGGCGAAGCGGAGAGCCCGGCAGCGGCGCGGCCCCGACGTGCCCCTGGCGAGCCAAGGGTTAACACGGGCTCGCTTTTCCCCAGCAGTCCTCCTTTCACATTGCATCAAAGTCCTTTAAAGCTGTTTCTCTTCCCTCCTCCCCTCCCCGGCTGGAAAGACGCTTTATCCATGCATGCCAAGTAAACAGATCTTTGTTTTCGTCTTCCACCCACTGCCCTCTTTCTCCAGCCCGAAGCTGGAGCCTCGCCAAGCCGGCTGCAGCGGTTGCTGCTTCCACACACACACACACACGGGGGGGGGGGGGGGGGGGGGGGGGGAGAAGCCGGGTTTCTCGGGTGAGGCAATGCGCCTGCAATTGGCAGGGACAAGGCAGGAATTGTAATTGCACTTCATCATGTGATGGCTTATGAAAGAGGAAGTTTGGATGTTTTAGTCACGTACTCCTTTGCCCTCTTGCTTTAGCCTCCAGGTTCTCCGAAGGAAAAAATTACATATATTTATATATGCTGATGGAAAGCCAAGAAACTGTGTTTGCACATTTCAGCTCATGAGCAGAGCTGGAGTGCTAGCTGAGGGAGGCTGCAGGGGAAGAAGAAAGCAAAGCTTTCAGCTGTGGCGGGCTTTTAACTGCAGGACAGAAAATGTGATCTGTATTTATTTCCCTTTATTTCTAATGAAAACTAGCTGCTTGGAAAAGTCGAGATGAGTAGTATTCTGGTTTTGCCACTTTTTCTGCCTTTGAATTCATTCTGGTTTAAAAGGCAAAAAAACCCCAACCCTACGTTACCAAGCTCAATGTCAAAAAGCTGATCAAAAAATAGTGGCAGTGCTACATAGGAAATGTGGTTTATGTATCAAATCACACAAAAAAAAGTCCTCAAAGCTGCTGACTGTTACAGCACTAACTGCACAGGAATTGAACAGATAACGCGTTTGTTTCTTGTTCCATTTTTTTTTTTTTTTTTTTGGAAACAGAAACCATGCCTTGGTGCCCGATCTCTGCGAAACACCCCTTGCTATGACACGCCAGCGCCATAGATAGGAGCAGCGAGTGCTGGAGGACACCCGAGGGCTGTGTGTGTCTGGGGCAGTGCCTGGCCGAGGGGCACCACGGTGGCATGGATGGGGGCCTCGCACGGTGTGGGAGGCCTTCAGCTTGTCCTGCTTGTGCCCGATGCCACAGCTGAGGGAAGAAAGACAGAGGAGAGGCTGGAGCGGGGCAGCTCTTAAGGATGAACTGTGTCCACCACCCATTGATGCCATGGCGAGCCCCTTCTCACCCGCGTGTTTTTTAGATTTTTTCAGTGAACCACACCGAGATCTTGCTGTGTTTCTCTGCTCTTCCCTCTCTGAGGGTCCTGTTTCCCTTCTCACCTTTCCTCCGCACTGGTGGCAGTGCTCACAGGCAGCCCCTTGTCCCAGAGCTGTGCCCCCAGCCTGCACTTCACCCACGTACCCATCCTTCGTGGGGCCTGCCCTTCCTTTTTTATCCAAATCGGTGCTCCTCACCTGCTCCCCTGTGCCCTCAGCATTCCACTTTCCCTCTCAGTCGAGGGTTGCCCCACATCCTTCTCCTTCTAATACGTACCCCTTCTTCCACGGGTCTTATTTGCATCTTTATCTTGGGGCAGAAGTCCTGCAGTGTGGTGGCAAAATTACCAGAGCTAAGATGAGAAGGGTGATCATGCTGGAGGGTGCTCCTACCTCTCCTTCTTTGATCTGTAATGAATTATGGAGGCTGCTCTCCCAGAACTGAGAGGGGAGAGGCTGGGAATAGTCCTTGAAGTTTGGGATTTGGTCAGATGCAGGTGATCTGTGGCCAGGGAGCCCACTGAAGCAGTGCCATCAAGGCTGAAAGCAAGACCTGCCAGCTTAACCTGCAGAAACCTGACAGCAGATACAGCCTCTGCCAGTGCATGGCTGGGAGCTCGGTCATCAGGTATTTTTTATAATGTTTGTAGAGTCTCTGGTGAGAGGAGAGTTCAGGTAGGAACGGAGGGGCCTTGCCTCCACTCTGAGGCACCTCCTGATTTTATGGAATCCCTGCTGTTTTCATTCCTACTGGAGATGGTGGGTTGCTCCAGAGGATTTTTCAGAGGGCTGAATGAACCCGGGTTTCAGTGGGCTTCTTGCCTAGGTGAGGATTATGTGATTTTTGCCGACAGTTCAAAAGCCCCTGGAGCAGCTGCCGGATTTTACTTGCAGACAGCTGCTCATGTTTGCTTGCAAGAGTGAGCTACTGGTAGCCACTTTAGAAAGACTGAAAAATTTTGTTGTAGAATCATAGAATAGTTTGGGTTGGGAGGGACCTTTAAAGGTCTCATCTAGTCCAACCCCCTACAATGAGCAGGGGCATCTTCAGCTGGATCAGGTTGCTCAGAGCCCTGTCCAACCTGGCCTTCAATGTTTCAGGGATGGGGCATCTATCACCTCTCTGGGCAACCTGGTCCACACATTGTAAAAAATTTCTTCCATATATCTCATCTCAGATACCTAAGGTGAGGCGTGCTCTACAAGCGTTCTCCCTGGGAAGGCTGTGGAGGGTGTGGTTTGAGAGACAGGAGAGAGTCAAGGAGATACTGCCATCACTGGTCATTTAAAATGATCCATCATCCTGGAACGGAATCCCTCCTGCCCACATTTTAGGTATGGGTTTTGAGATGTACAATTCAAACAGCAGTTCAGGTCCTGCTTTCACGTTGATGCTGGTCCCAAAGCCAGCCTCACAGCACACTGGAAAGAGAAAAATCTTAGAGAAAAAGAAAAATCCGCATTCAACAGTGTTTTATTTAGTGCCATCGGGAAAAAAAATACTGATGAGAGTATCATCAGGCGCAGCCTGTTGTCATAAATAGGTTTTGGACAGGCTGATGGTAAGCCACTGATCCTGCAGATGTTTACAACCACTTATAACTTTATTCACAGGAGCATCACAATGAATGTAAAGCCACGTGCGCTTACGTGCTTACAGGCCGAGAACTGGCTTCCCTGAGCCCCGCGCGTCAGCAGCACGCTGACGGCTGCCGTGCCCTGCGGGCTGGAGCTGGCTGCTGGTGGCAGGAGCTGACAGAGGCATTGGCAGAAAAATACTCCACTGAGGCCGGAGGGAGGTCATCACGCTAGCTCCCTTCGAGGCAGGACGTGCCAGAGGATTGAGGGACTCAGCAGCTACTCAGTGTCTGCCTTGTGCAGTGCAGGGGGGGGGCTTGTATTAACTCCTTGAAGACAGCTGTGTTGAGCCCCACTGTTTGGTTTTAACTCTTGAAGAGCTGTGAGCACCTAAACAGAGCCTGCCTAGAAAAGGAAGCAGCAGCAGGGCACTGGTGTACTATTAGCTCATGGGTATCTCCCAAAATACAGATGTGCTATACGTGTGCTGCTATTCTGCTATGAGTTTTTGCTCTAGAAAAGACTGGGCAGGGCTAGTTACCAGGGGGTCATAGTGCAAGCAAGAGCCTGGCTGCTATGGCTTCTGCTCCACTGGTGGGCTCTGCCCTAGGCAGTGCGGAGAAAAAATTGCACGCTTTCTTTAAAACAGGAAACAATTCTGTTTGTAACTGAGCATTTGACTTTACACTCTCTTTTCAAGTAACAGTAGAAGAAAAGCAGTGAGGAAAAGATCATGGAAATACTTGAGAAATCCAGAGGTTACTACCCTCCAAAGAGAAATAAAAACTTCAGAGAGATACTTCCAGATGCCAGAAAAAAGGGCAATTGATGTGGAAAAGCTTCCGCCCCTTATCCCCAGGCTGGGTAAATAGGCATGTCGGGTTATCCCATTTACACCCTGCCCTGGCGCTCTGCATTGCGAGCCACAGTCAGCAATTGTCTGCGGCCACGGGCAAGGGGGGGCAGGAATGCGGTGGCCGGGGGCTTCCTGGGGCTCAGGCAGAGCAGCCGGCTGGGTGACCCCTTCCTAAAATAAACAGGAAGCCTGGGAAGCCGTGACCCCTCAGCGACACTGTGCCGGCCCTGCTCCCTGCCTTCCCTGCAGGAGTCGACAGGCTTCCAAGTACCCTCCGAAAACGGGACGGGGGAGAGAGCTTCACAGGAAACCTTACAAAATAAGAGCAGAAACAGATCGTCTGTTGAAGAAATTACGTAGGGCTTTAAAAATCCTTCTGTTTAAGCCCCCGGATAGTTGTATTCCTTGCCTGTGCTTCATCCTCCTGAGCCCACGTCGATGCAGCATCCAAAGTGGTGACGAGCTGCAAAGGAGGGGCACAGCTTCCCTCTCCGTGCGCGCTGAAGGGCTGGTGTGCCTGAGCAAAGCAAGAGGAGCCCCTGGGAGGGCATGCCAAGGGGTTGCTTGGTTGGGCTGGGAAATGCTTTTTCCCTCTTTGGGGGAGTTGGCAGAGAGGTCCTTGCATGAAATAGAAGTTGAAACTGAGGTCCAGACCTTCTCAAAGCCTGGGCCAGAGTTATTAAAGCTGTTTCCAGCGTGGGAGTTCTTGCATGACCAAAATGTCCCCCCGAAGCAGCAAATCGGTGCTCGCTGACAGCTCCAGCTGGCCAGCCGCCTCCTGGGCCCACCAGAAGAGCTGGCCGTCCCTAAAAGCCTCCCCGCCACGGCGGCTGCCGGCCCCACAGTTTGGGACAGGACAGGACCACTGCCGGCAGGGGAAGCAGCCCCGCTGAAGGGAGGCTTTGGCACTGCTGATCGCAAGGTTTCCTGCCAGTGCTGGTGGTTTTGCAATCCCACTTTTCCGCTCGCCCGGCAGTTGCCTCGTCCTCCCCATGGGGCATGGGTGCCTGGAGGGGCTGGGGGCTCGGGGTGGGGTGGGGGGGCAGCTGCTGATGGGTTTGGCCTCAGTGTAGGTTGGCTGGTTCAAAGACTAGAAGGAGGAGAAGAAAGGGGAGATAGATTCCCTCTCCAGTAAAACAGCAGTTGCTAGGGTTTTATAGCTACCTCGCCTAGCTGGGTAGCAAGATGCACCACGCTGGTGCCCTTCCTCTCCCCACCTCAGGGGGGATGCTGTTTAGGGGAAACACTGCAACGTGTGGAACGATGTGCAGCTGCTACAGGACAGTTTCTTGAGCAGACCAGTCTTCCTTCAAGGAGGAATTTTGGGCATTGACACGCAAAGGCTGCCAACTAGTGTGTTAGGCTGCAGCCTGTTTGCTCTAGGCATGCTGAGATGTGGTTGGGGTGCCTATGTTCCTGCTAGTCATTGCAGCTGTATTATTTCCATTTTGCAATGTAACGAGAGCAAACACAAGTGTGCCCAAATGTGAGAAAACACAAAAAGCAAATTAAATTTGTTTCTGCCCTGTTTGGCACTGCCTCTCATTCCCCTCCCTTTCTCTCCTCCCGATGCCCAGGCAGTACCCCTCCTCTGCAGGGAGCCCCTCAGTCGGAGCAGGGGTGAAGTGCTCTTTTTTGTGCTTCAGTCCCTAGCCTTACCTTTTTGCTCACTGTCTAATAGGCTAAGTGAAAACAAATAAAAGAGGGTATTTTTACCTTCTTGTGCATTCTGTCATATGCATAATATACTACTGTGTAGCAATGCTGAGGAGTAATACTTACAAGTTTAGGTATTAATGATGCATTTGTAAACTTAAACAGCAGAGCGTACTGCGTTGCCGCGTCCTGTCCTCTTGTACGTTCAGGCAAAAAAATCACGCACACCCCTTTTCCAGGCACCTACATCCCTCCTGCTCGCACTGAGCTCCAGAAAGAGGTGCCTGCTAGGAAGTGCAGTTGAGTTCGAGTTTGATAAAAAGAACACCAGCAACATTACTAACTGGTAGACCTGAGCTGGAACTGGCAATTAAGCTCAATCTCCTCCTCCGAATTTCAGTCATTAAAAGAACTTGCCAAAGGCTGGGACCTGCATATCACTTAGTCTCCCAAATGGGACTGGGTGAGGGACTGAGGACCAGTCATCTTTCTAATAGGACCTGTCGAGGTCCCTGTGTCATGCCTGAGGAATGGCTGTGCCGGTGAGCTCGCCGGGGCGGCTGCAGAGGCTGCTTGCACAGCTGCCACTTGCTGCTGACTCAGGGGTCTCGCACGTGCTCTTGGAAGGTGCCAGACAGGCATCCCTCAGCAGCCCTCTCCCCAGCACGTCTCACCACAGTTTCAACAGGCAGTCCATCATGATCAGGAGCACCAAGCAGCTGCCTCTTTGTTCCATGGTCTTTTAGAGGCTATGCCAATGGCAGGCGGCATGGAGGACACCGCTATCATTTTGTGTCCCCATGGCACCCCACGGCAGCTTGCTGAGACGTGGGCAGACACCTCCTTTACCCCCCCAGCGAGAGCAATGACAGGGAAAAACCACACCAGCACAGACTTCAGCAAGGACTGGTTACCTCCTGCTGACCAGGGCCCCTCCGGCTGTCTCCCTGACTGCAGTGGAGACGTGGCCCAGGAGTCAGATGAAGGTCCTCTGCTTCACTTCCCATACACCCTGCACAGCCTCAGAGGTGAATAACTGCTGGATATCGCAGATCTGGGATGGGTTTCAATGGCTGATCCAGAGGCAAGAGGATGATCACCTTCATCATCCATTTTCCCTCTGCCAGTTACTATTATTGCTAACTGCTGTTCCACACACATTGTAATTAAGTGGAAAAAATACAGACCAAATGAAAAAGGGTACGAGCCTCTCAAAAACATCTCTGCACTAGCTGCAGCCTGACTCAGCCTTCAATTAACATTCTTGCAGAAAATAGATTTGTTATATAGCTTTTGTTAAATCTTACATAATAGTAGGCCAAATCGCTGCCCTAGAGCACCACACTGAAGAGACAGGCTTGGCCCTGGTCTCGTGGGCACCATCTCATCCTGTCTTTGATCCAGATGGCCTTGGACATGTGTGAACTACCAAAGGAGAGTGTGCAGGACACCTGCAGCTCCGCCTTGGCGGGTGCATTGAACTGCCGCTGCCACCAGCAGAAGTGGTCCCCCCACCCTGCCTGCCCAGCGCTGCCCTCCACATCCCACCAGTGCAGCTGCTGGAGCAAACTCAGCAGCCACAGAGCAGCTAAACCTGCCCCAGTGACCCCATTCCGCTGCTCTGACGGTGCTCCTGGGGCAACAGGGAGCAGGTCGGGATGAGCAGCTGGGGAGGGACCTCAGCAGCAGCATCAGTTTGCAGCTGCTACAGCAGACCCTCGTGTGGCACCCACCCCCACGCTGTTGCTTGCTTCAGGCTGTGCCACCCCTCTGCGAGCTGCCAGAGGGCATGATGGTGAGGAGGGAGTGCCCTGTGGGCCAGCAGGGCTTCCTAGGGATGTGAGGCTGCTCTGGAGATGGGTCTGATTTCCTACTAGGGCTTGAGGAGCTTTAGAGATGGGCTCTATCTCCTGCAGAGCAGGGTGGCAACCCTGCCTCCATCACCAGTAAAGATAATGTGGGGAAACCCCTGCACAGGGCTCCTTCTCTTGCTGCAGAGGGATGTCCTGATGACTTAGTACTGCTATAAAAACATTCGACTACCAGCATGATTTTTTTCTTTTTTTGTTCTTATTGGGCCTAAACATGCTCTGTGTGTGTAAATTTATGTGTGTGCCCACAGAATATAAAATGGGAGTATGTATTAAAATGTGGAAAATTTGCACATGGCATGCAGATATCAGGTGAGGAAGATACTCCCATGTTTACTTCAGTTTGGAGGACTATGTTTCATTTGAAGCCATCACTGTCAAATTTATGGCTCCACAAATGCTCTCTGGGATTGTGGAAACCTCAGCCTGAGTTTGCATGGTGTTCCTGAACCAGGATGGTGTTTCAGACAGAGAGAGATCTGGGAAAAGGAGGAGACGGGCATATCTAAACCTGGTATCTCTTACCACCCCCAACCTCAGAACACAGTGGGCACTGTTCCCACGCAACTCCGCTAAGTCACTGAATTTGCCCCAGGGTGGCATTTGGCCCAAGGTGGTGATGCGCAGCGCTGGTTAACATGAATGAGGTCAGGTGTGCAAGCTAACAGGTCACCATCCCTTCGACCAGAGGGCCGTCATCTCTGCTTGGCTTAGCTCAGAGTCCCAGCCCGATCCACCACTGGCTTGCTCCTGCTGGTGCCCCTGTCCGCCGAGGAGCTGGGAAAACTGGGGATGACAGGAAAGTCACATAATGGGCTCAGCTCCTTTTCTGCTGGGAGAGCCTGCAGTGGCACGCAGCCTGGGATGAAGTAGGTTAATGCAAGTGAGGTTCTTTCTTCTGAATTTTGTTTTATACTGAGAGTTAACGTGTTTTGGCAGACTTTTTGATGAATAGGTCAGCAGGGTGTGGAAATGTATTCTAAAGCTTTCTGCATCCTTGCACATGCTTCTAGTTGCTGGGGGTTTTGCTTACTGCTTCACTTGGAAAGGTTTAAAAGAAAATGCAAATTGTAGGCAAAGGGCAGAGATAGGTTTTTGTAAATACTTTTGCCACATATTTTAGCCATTCTGTTGCGAAACAACAGAAAGAACCCCCACTCAGCTGTATACGCTATGAAAATACCAGTTTGTTTACAAACAGTAAAAAAAGCATCACAACCTGCTACGTGCATCTCCAGATAGCATATATAGATATCCATAAAAGCATCTTCGCCTCAGAATGGGTACAAGGCAAGTGTGGGAAGAATCTGGACTTTTTCACATCTTCTTCCAAAACTAGCATCGGTTACAAAAAGATATTGTTTCATGTACTTCAAAAAGGAGCGAATGTTTCTGCACACTAGGCTTTCAGAGAATCAGACTTCTACACCTGGAATATGAGAAAAATCATATGAGGAAAAGACTAAGAAATGCTTTTCAGATGTAACCAGATACACCGTCTGACAGACTGGAATACTTAAAATCCTCTTTAACCAACAGCATGTCAAGACATGCCTGCTTCGGACACTGTTAAGACATCCAGCCCCCATATTTTACATACCCTCCTAATTGCATTCATATGTTTGATTTCATATTTGACCTCTCTCTTGCAACAGAGTGCCAAGTAAAGCACTCCTCCTCTTCGGTCTGATACAGGAATTAAGCTGGAGGGTATGGGGGATTCACGGTCATTGTATCCTTCATACGCACACTAGAGCAACATGCACCAATAAGCAGTACGATTAAATAAAAAAAATTTAAAAATCCCCAGTGCCAAACATGCACTTTTTAATTTAAAGTACGGTCTGGGCTCTTTCTCTTTGCCTTGTTTCTTGGAGCGCTTTGGTGTTCACACCTCTAATGCTTCCTCCATCATCTGGCAGCTCACCAGCTACCAGGTTTCAGCTTCTCTTTATTGGAAGAAAAGACTGTTTACACAAAAATTGCATCATTCCGGAGTGAAAAACTGACTCATCTCAGTTGTTGGGGCTTTTGTCACTGAGTCCAGTGGGCTCAGGTTCCCGGTGCACCGAGAATGGCTTTACATGAAACCTTGGGCTTTACAAGGCGGTGGAAACACTGATCAGAAGACACCAGCTGCACAGAGAACTTCACTGTTTTCTTCCATCCCCTAAATTCTCTAAGAAGCCGAAGCAAATAATCACATCACTGTCAGCAAGAACAGGATTGGACCCTTTATAGATACAGATATAAACCCAGATAAAAGTATTTGGTGCTGAAGGCACGTGCTTAACAAGCGCATTATCAATGAGAGAAGAACTGAAGGTGCAGTGATTCCGAAATGGTGGCCTTTGGACCATTGCTGTTGTTTTGGGGAGGGAAACAGCAACAGTGACCAAAAGAGCGAAGCGGCTGGCAGCTGCACAAGGGTGGATGTCACTCCCAGCTGGTGAGACAGGAGTTCTTCCCGAGTGCAGTCCGCAAGGCTGGATCACGGCCCCTCAGCCTTCAGCACATTGGGATTTCCAGATTCAAGACAATGCGTCTGGGATTTTTTGGGTGAGCTGCACCTCCTGTATGTTTTACTTGGACAGTCGGGTTTAAATACCATGCTGCTCTGTTTTCCTTTAGCACTGTTATTACAGCCTTGTTTGTGAAGCAGGAAGAGTAATCCTCATGTAAAAATAATAGTATTGCAGACCTAGACAGCAGATGGTGTTATTAAATACCTGGGCAAAGTCCAAGGTCATCAGACTCTAACAATTAACAAGATATATTGTCTATCACTTAATAGGTAACCTCCTAGTGTGGGATGTTTGCAAGGCGAGCAGAGTGGCAAGTGGTATCTTGTCCAAGCCCAGATAACTCTTCCAGTTAAACAAATATTTGGCAACCATTTGCTTGCCTAAATTTGTTGCTACCAGCACATTGGATAGAAATAATATGATTCCATTTAATCTCCTCAACGCTCCCTTCTTTAACCAACTCCATTAGGTTTTTAACTAGATGGCAATGGTTTGAGTGCTTATTGATAGTTGCCTGGCATGAGTGTTAATTTATAAGAGCACCGAGAGGCAAATCCTTAGGTGATGTAAATCATCATGAGTCTGCCACAAGTTATGTCTCTGACTGGCTCCGGCAAGGTACCGTGCCCCTGAGGGCTGCTTGCCAACCAGCTTTTCTTGTCCACAAAGGTTTTCAGCCATGGAGCGTGTTTCTTCTTACTCACGGGACTGCTCTCCTAGGGAAAGCACACATTTATCTGCATTGATAAAGTTGAAATTGAACCTCGGTAATATGCAGCAGGGCCATCCTCGTTGCATGATCTAATAAAATTTTCAGGCAGAGCTTCCTCTAAGGATTAATTTTATACTGTAACAACCGCACTTTATCAATGTTTTCCTTCATAGTTGCCTAGCCATCCCTGAACTTTACCTCTCAGCTGATGGGTGACTGTTTCACTTCTTTAATGGCACCCCCAGGTGTGAGAACAACTTTGTGTATCTTTGTGTATACCCATTTTTTCCTCAGTTGTTTCTTTCCTGCCACGACCTCTGAGCGAGTTGCCCAGGCCAGCTGCCCAGCCCACCCCAGCAAACAGCTGCAGCTGTTCCAGCCCAGGCCGGTGATATTTTTGCCTGAGCAGAGCACCTGGCTCCCATTGGCATGCCTGGGGTGCAGAAAGGCTGCTCCCCTAGCATGCAGCCTGCCTTCTCTTCTGCCATTGCTTTCTCTTAGTAGCTTAGGCGAGGGTGCCCACATCATTTTTAGAGGTGTAGAGCCCTCCATCACCTCTTCAAGGAAGCCACGGAGGCCAAGCATCGCTCTTTGGGGCAGGTTCTGGCTTTCCTTTAATTCCTGCGTAGTGGCAAGGTGGGGAGCTCAGGCAGATCCTGCCGCTGCCAATAGCTTCACACAGTACTTTTCCTCTACGGCAATTGCTCTCCTGCTAGGATCCATGAACTTGAGAACAAAGTACATTTTATTATTTACAAGGGTTAGATGACAAATACAAACAGATGGTGCAAAGATGACTCCTAATGCATAGTGATCAAGGAATTTAATATTCATGGGTAAAGGCCTGGAAGATTAAGTAAACAGATTCAAATATGCAGGGGAAGGTATCTCCTAACAATGCATAAAGTCAGCATGGCCTTTTGTGCCCTGTCACCACTTGGGCCAGAGCCATTAACATAAAGGGAAAGGCCGACCGAATTTTCCAGTCTTCTTCGAGCACTCAGCTTGAGCAGCATCTTTGTGTGGAAGCCCTCAGAAGGGGTTTTTGCAAGACCAAAAAAAAGGCTCTGGTATTGCTATTGAAGAGGGCTGCAAAGCCTGAGCATGCTCCAGTCTGCTGCTGCTGCCCTTCCATAAAGCAGCCTTACCTGAATGACACTGCTGTTTTAGCTGGGACTGGTTAGATGACTTACAATTACTCACCCGAGCAAGGGTTGTGGCACTGGAGTCTCACCACACCGCTTTGCCGTTAATGATACTTCTCGTGGCAGAAGCTGGGATTTCGCTGGTGCTGCTTTCACATGTAGTCATCTTGCAGAGGCAATTTCAACACTGATGAATATTACGAGTCAGGTCCTCAGCGTGAATCACCCTGTCCTTCCAGATGACTTTTTCTTTCTGCTGTTTACATCAGAGGCAGGGAATTTTGATGCTTTTTTGTGCCTGTGACTAAAGGAGTGTTTCATTTGAGAAGCGATTTCCAAACTCACTGAAGTCATCCCTCTATATATTTCCTTTTGTTGTTGTTGTTGCTGCTCTCATTTTGAGTGTGGGCAGCTAGTGAGATGTTTCTGAGGCGCTACTGACTGAGCGCTAAATGTACGGCAGAAAAGAAAAGCAGGGGGAAGAGTTTGTCGATGCACGTTGCTGGATTGTGCCCAAAAGTTTGCTCTGCAACTTCAATCACTCTTCCATTTTTCTTGTCCAGATCAGGTTGTTGAACAAACAGATTATCTGGGGTTTGGTCATCCAGTCGACTTATGCAATTGCTCAGCCCCGGGAAGGTGTGCACATGAAGCCAGAGGCTGTGGCAAGAGCAGGGCAGCAGCTCTGAGGTGTCTGCCGCCCTGCAGACACCTTACAAAAGTCCCTTGCCAGTGCGGTACAGGGTCAGGGTGCCACAGCCTTACAGATGAATGGGAGAAGCTGGGAGATGGGGCTAGAGCTGGAGAAGGGTGGAGCTCCAAGCTGCAGCATGCAAAGGGTGGTGGAAAGCTGCCCATGGATGTGGAGGTAAGCACTCTCCCCTGGCCCTCCACCACTCCAGCTCCAGGAGGAAAAATGTCACCCCAAACTCAAAAAATGGCACTACTCTTTGGCTGCTCTATTTTCACCCTCCCTCTGTAGCTGTAACCACCACAGCCATTCCTATGGGTGCCTCCCAAATCACTGAAGACTTCAGTCACCTCTGGATGCTCTCTTAGGATCTTGCTGCTCTGCCGTGCTTTCTCCATGGCACCTGGGAGTGTCCTGGGAATGGTGGTGGGTACTTAAGTCCTTGTGAAGGATGCTGTGTGAGGAAAGGTGTATTTACTGCCGTGACTCCAAGTCTCAGATTTCCAGGGGGTCATGATGCTGCACGAGGAAGTCACACTGCTCACAGCAGCAGGGGCAGAGCATCTCCACACCTGGTATCTGCTCGGAAATTTGTCTGGCTCTTTGGATGCATTTGGTTGATATGGCTATGCAAGCTGGCATGTGGCCCAAGTTATATGGCATGGAAACCTGCCCTGTGAATAAAAGCCTTTGTTAGGATGGATCCCATCTGTACATGATTTCATCAGCTTCACAAAATGTACAGGACATTCATATGGTGAAATAGGCAGAGCTCCTGTTCCAAGAGAGAAAACCCTTCTGTCTGCTTTTCCACAGGAGTCTGTTGCCATACGAGGAGGTGAAACCTTCTGCGGCGTTGTTGCTGCTCTTGACCGTGGGAAGGGACAAGTGCTGGGGCTATGCTATCATCGTCATAAAAGTAACGTGCATGGAGAAGCGTCAAAAGCACACCGAAAAAAATTGGCATTGCCTTCTTCTTTGCCTTCTCTTCCTTAAATATGGAGATGCTTAAACCAGTGTAAATACAATTCAGGCCAGCTAACGAGCAGTCCACAGTGCTGAAACACTCCTGCTGTCCAAGCCAGCTCCCTGCCAGCGATTTCATTTACCATATGTTTGGTGTGGTTTTTGGCAGAGTCAGCCCAAGGATTTTTTTGGGCAGGCCTGCAAAACAGTTTTTCCCTGCCTCCACTCAAACGTGAGCAAGTCCTGTCTGCCACCGTCACACCGTTGCACAGGGTCAGCCTGGCTGTTTTGGGCAGAATTAGTCAGAGGGGCCTCTGGAAAAAAGCCCAAAGAGGGCTGATTCAGTTTCTGCAAGAGTATTTGTGTTAAGGACACTGTAGGAAGATGACTTCTTCAGCATCGTGCCCAGCCACTGTTTTAGCTGCTGTTCCCATCATGCAGTAATATCCCTAGCGATCACCACTTACTTTCCTGCTGGAGAGGCAGCCTGAGGAGGCTACAAACAGCAGTAAAGGTAGATCCCAACGTGAGTGGGAGACCCAGCAGAGCTGGCAGTACCACCAGCAGTCCACCAACATGCTTTCCTGCAGCTGGTTTGGGTTTTTTTCCTGGTTTGGTTTCTATTTCTTTTCTGCGAGCACCTGTTAGGTTTGCAGAGGAAGCTGCCAAGGTGTGAGCCAGGGCAGCCCCTGATGCTCGCTGGCCCTTACAGCCTGAAAGCCCAGCTCAGGGCAGTGGTTGGCTGTCCTAGTGTCCCCACGGGTGCCAGCTCAGCCGCCCGATGACAATGCTACTGGGTAAGAAGGCTGATGGCTTTCCTGGGGAAGGCAAAAAGAGGGTTGGGTATGCACAGGGAAGGATTAGCTTACATGGCTGCCAGTAAGGAGCAAACCTGGCACAGTGAGGACACTTTTCTCTAAGCATCAGATCCAGTGTCGGAGATAGCTTGCCGTGACCTGGTTGCACTTTGCCCTTCTGCTGCCTGCTGCAGGGGCTGCGCAGCTTGGGCAAAACCAGAGCAAACTGCAGTGTGGGGCAGGTTGCTCTGGAAAGCCAGCACTGCTGGTGCTAATGTACTTTAACAAAGCAGCTGCAGCAGTCCAGTAATTGGGATGGAGGTGCTGGGCAATGCTGGAGGACCACACTGGGATATAGTGTCCCTTGTCCTGGGACACACTGCCTAGACATACAGTCTGGCTGGTGGCATCCAGGTAGGGCCCAGAACAAGTCTAGCCAAGAGAAAAAGAAAGGGGAATTTAAACACACCTTCCTGCCCCTTTTTAAGCAGATGCCTGCCAGTGGGGAGGTCTGGCTGCCTCTTTCCTTCCTGCCCAATGCTCAGAGCATGTACTCCCAGGGGAACAGCAGCATTTCACAGACAAGTCATGTTCTCCCAGCAGAGGAGCTTTGCAAAAGAGTCACAGGGTGTCTGTTCACCAGGCACTGTTCTCTAGACTTGTTGACCTGAGGGAACAGCTTTGCCAGGTGAGCCCTGCAAGCAAAGATTAAAAAAAAACCCCAAACAGCAGCCTGCAGGGCTGCTAGTCCTCCCTCCCTTTCTGCTGAATTAATTGCTAGAAAGGCAGTGCAGCTGCACAGCAGCCAGGCACTCCATCCCCTCCGGAGGAAGGCATCAGCGTTTGGCCTTACCTCTGCGTTTCTGTTCCCTGAACCAGTGTGTCTGAGCATCCTGATTCACCCTGGAACTGAGACGTGGAATTTGGCTTGATATCTATCCATTGGAAGGAAATCTAAATGTTCATGCCCATAGCAGCTTCTTTTGCAAGTGTGCTATCCCAGTGAGCAAATGTGTGTCCCAGCTGGGAGGGCGCACAGCATGGGCAGGAGCATGGCTTGCCATGCGTGCCTCATCCTGCCCGGCTCAGACCCAGCCTGGGGCTGCTCCTGGAGGCACCAGACCTACGTGCTGTAGGACTGCCGCAGGGGCCGGGGGAAGCTGCCGTGCACCCACCGGAGGGCTGGCCCCCAGCCCGTGTAGTGCAGGGCAGGGGCTGCCCCCCAGCACCTGCAGGGGTGATGCTGGCAGAGTCAGCCAGAAGAGCACTGAGGCTCCCCCAGGGCACCAGCCTCTGCTCCACCGCTCTTCCCCAAAGACACAGGCTGGCCTTTAATCAGAGTAAGTTATGCACTACTAACTGTCAACGTCGCTTTTGTTCCACTAATGGGTGTTTGCTGTTGCAAGGCTGGTGCCTATTAACCCGACAGTGACTCAGCACGCACACCCCTACCTTGAATGCGGGAGAGCTGCAAGCAGGAGGGGAGCGCGGTGGGGTGGCCAGGGCTGCCACATGCATGGCTGCAGGGTTTCTTTCTTCCTTTTTCTTATTTCAGGAGAAACCGTTGCAAATTTCACAGATCTTTCTAGTGCAGGCAAACAAAGGGGACATTAATTCTGAGCGAGGGATTTAGCATCCGTAAATAGTAAGGGCATCGCTAAATGCTGGCAGCTGGTTGCTTCTGCTGCCGAAGCAGAGGTGAGCAGAGGCAGGCTTAGAAAAGATGGGGAAAGTGGCTGGGTGAGGGCAGGGATCTCTGCAGAGAGAAACCGGTGGATAAAAGGAAAAAAGAACAAAGGGAGAGACGCTGGGGAAATATGACGGAGCAGTTGCATCGCTTATCTGCTCCCACATCAAATAAAATTCCTAAGTGTAAACCAAAAACAATGACTAACGTAAAGCTAAGGACTGGCCTATGGGAAGGAGCTGTGCTGCTGTAATCAAAGGGCCGAGGTTAAACCATTTTAGTTAGAGCATTGCACATGCAGGCTGCTGGTAGAAGAAAAAAAATCTGGCTTTATGGCTTCCAACGAAGTAGAACAAACACGGTGGCTTCCTGGTGCAAAGTGCTGATCCTGTACAAATGCAGGCTTCCATTTGTTCAGAAACTGTTGATGAGTTAACGCTGTGCTAGCTGCTTCTTATGCTGGATAACAGGTGGTTTAATGCCAGAAAAAAAATAATTAGAAAAAGAATTCAAGAGCTAGAATAAGCACATGGTACACCATTTTGGCTCTTCCAACAGATATGTGACTGGGAGTTCACACAGAATCCTGATCAATCTTACCCTGGGTACTACCACTTGTCTAATTTTCACTTAAATCAAAGCTATTTTAGTTTAATTTGCTATATCAGTTACATATGTGTCAGTGCAGATGTCTCCAGCTCTTTAGCCCCAATATAACTAATTTCCCAGGGCAATGCATATGCCAAGAGAAATGGTGCTTGTGAGCCTTTGGGAGCTGATGCATGCATTTGGCAAACACCTGCCCTGGTCGTAGGTGCTAGGGGATCCCCGTGGTGCGTGGGGTGAACAGAGAGACCTTCCCTGGGGTGCTGGAGCCAGGCGAGGGGTTCGGGCAGGGGCAGGTGGGAGAGCCATCGCAGGAGCCAGCAAACGGGAGCGGCAGGCATCTTCCAGCCACAGAGTCAGTGCGGAAACCTCCTCCCCTGGGTTTATTACTGCAGGGTGTGTGCTTGCCTGCACACTCACCCTCACCTACCCTCACCTGGGGTTTGAACTAGCCTGTCTGGCCGAATATTTCAGATGACAGAGTATGTATTCGCTTCTGCCACTTCCAGGAGAGTAGCAGCCTGGACAGGTGTAGGCGGCAACATCTTCAAATTACAGCTTAATCCGCACCAGCTCATGAGTCAGGGCTGTGACTCACAGGCAGAGACAGCTTGGCGTGAGGGGCATGCAGCTCCTGCCCGCTGCCTGCAGTGCCCGCACTGCCTGGACACAAGCTGCACAGCTGGGGCGCTGCTTTGGCATCGCGCTGCTTCGGCACCAGCCCTGGCAAACCAGTGGGGAGCTGCGCTGGCGTGGAGGCAAGCTGCTGCAGTGCTGGGCACTGCCAGGGGCTGAGGGGGCAATGCTGTGGGGCATGTGTCACCTCACTGTCCAACCCTGTGTGAATTACTGAGTGTGGCCCAGAGACCCACGTATCCTCTAAACCCTCTAAAACACGTTTCCAGGGCAAAAGGAGGACGGAAACATGTTTTTTCATACCACTAGGTTGGTTCAAATAACCATTTAGATAGTAAAAATCAAGGCCCACACATCCTGCAGCTTCTTGAGGTGCTGGTTTTTTTTTTCTCTCTGAGAGAGATTAGCTTTTGTTGACTGGAGATCAAGAATATTTTCACCCATACAAGGTAAGTCTGTTGGTGCTCAGAGGAAATGGGGTTCCTGTGATGGACTTCTTTTAGGTCCACTGATGATTTTAGGTGCATCAACATTTCAGGCGATAAAGGTGAGCCTGCATTTTAAATGTTTTACATGTTCCAAAAATCTTTCTACCTTAGGCCAGTCCCAAGGTTTGAATATTAATAAAGGAGTTTCTCTACATGGACAACATGTACTGCCTCATGTCTTAATGCCTGCCTCAAATTTAAAATAGCCTAGTGCAGCCATAGGAAGTCTCACGTCACTGTAGCTCCGCATCAACCGCAAGTCAACGCTGTGGATGGTACTGTTCGGCTGGGATGCACTTACCAGTCGTTTCCAGCACAGCTTTCCTGTGAGGAATGGAGCTGATCTGGGCTGTGTGCAGCTGGACTTTGAGGGCTCCAGGCATGCTGGCTTGGATGCACAGGGGCAGAGCTGTTTGTCTCACTGTTTCCACACTGCCGCTTTATTTTTAACTACCAGGACTGAGTTTCCCAAAAGCACTGCATCGTCACAGACAACAGGATATTAAATTTAAGTGACAGATTTCCGCAGTGGTCACTTTTTTCCAAAACCCATGGAGAGCACGGTGGCTGCCAGAGCAAACGCGCAGAGAGCGGGCAGCCCATCTCCCACCTGCGGCACTGTCGCATGGGGCCAGCATCCTCTCTGCATCCTCCCCTGCGAGGAGGAGGAGGAGGGCAGGCCCACTGAAGCAGCCTCTCTGGTGCTTTGAGTTATGAAAAGGTGATAGTTGGAAAGTTTCTTCTGCGTTTCATGCTGTGAAAGGACGTGTTCAGTGTCACTGCCTTGCTTCAGATACCTGTCATGTGTGGAGCTGAGAGCAGCACTAAGTGGGACAGCGAGGTTTAGTTTGTGCCTTTGACGAAACCCACCTCTCATTCCCAGCACACTGATGTTGCTGTGCTCTCCCTCTCAGAGCCCCCTGCAAACCTCCCCATCGCTCCCTGCATCTCTGTGCTTTACAGGCATCATTATCTTCAAGCAGCCCCTGCTCTCCCAGGCGGCCTGCATGGTGGGCTAGCCCGCAGGGCACAGGAGCGAGCCTGGGGCCAGGGCATTTCTCAAGGCATTTGTGCCTTGTCCCTTTCCCACAGGTATTTGCCCCAAGCTGGTTATCACTTCTTTGAAATCTGACATACAGAAAGTGCATTTACTTAGAACGGGGAAAGTGTGAAAACTCTAATGGCAAGCAAACCAACTGCAGAGGGAAACATTTCCAGTTCTCCTTTTTGGGTGTTTTCCCAGCTCACAGAAGTGCCCTTTTGTGCCTGAGACAGCCTGTGATGACAGATCAGTGCCGACCCCCAGAGACATCCCCCATTGCATCCCTCCTGTGGCGATGCCCTGGCCTGTGCCACTGGCCGCTGGAGGCTGGGGCTGCTGGGGCAGCCACCGCACCGACCGCACAGCGCAGGGGGTGACACTGTCCCTGTGGTTCCACCACATGCAGCAGCATCACCACACTTTCGTTACCTCTTTTTTACACTGTAAGATGAATGCCCCTTCCTCCTCTCCTCCCTCCCCCCTCCGAAGGTTTGCCAAATCTGGGAACGAGCAGTGAAGGCAGCTGTGCCCTTTGGTGACACCCTGCAGCCCCCTCCTCCTTCCCACCACCTGTGGGGTGGGCAGCCACACCGGCCGTGCCTGGGGTTTGCTTCCCCTGGGGATGCCAGGCCTTGTCCTTCCACACAGCTGCTTCTCTCAAGCCGTTTTCAAAGTTTCAGGCGGGCTCGGAGGCATTGCAAACCAGAGCACTCGGGAGATGTTGCAATGGGGCATTTTGTTATACAGTGAAAACCACCTTTCTGGTGCCCATCTCAAACCTTTTGCTCATGCCCACCCCTGTTGTGGGGTTGTGTGGCAGCTTACATCTGGGACCAAGTTAAAAATAATGATCTTTTGGGTCATTTTTAAGCCAAATCATTTCCTCGATCCCCTGCAAATGAAAGCGCAGCGTGGGGGAGGGAGTGTGAGTGGGGCCCCAGAGGAGGTGTGGGTCTGGGGCAGCTCGTCTCCCTGTTCCCACAGATACCCACACAGCAAGCCAGTCCTCGGTGGTTTTTAGGGCAGGCTGCGGGAGGCTGAGATCACACCCATTAATTGTTCCCTTTGCCTGCTCTTCCCTTGCCTGATTACAGGTTGTCTAGACGGAGAAGTACAGGTTTTGCTCTAGGAGCATGAGCAGAATAAGGTGCAACAGGCCGCCCTCCACGTGGTGGAAAAGGGATGTCAGTGCCTGCTCAAGGAGGCATTCTCTTTCGACTCGGGCTGCCTTTACCCCTGCTCTCTCCCCACGCAGGGAGAGGATGGGCAGCCCCTGCCCACACCGTGCCCGCTGCACAGGTAGGGCTGTGATCACCAGGGCTCTGAAAAATGGCTCAACGTGGATCAGAAAGCGGTGGCATTACACACAAGTCACTTCGAAGCCGCTGTCGGTTGGTAAGAAAATAATTTGAAATTAAACCAGTTCTGAAACTACCTACCACAAGTGGTTACAAGCCCGAGTGTTGTAAAACTGGACCGTTTCCTCTTTTCCTCGCAACGATCGTGTCCTTGATTCCTCCTTTAGGCTGCTTTGGCAATTCTTGCACAGTAATAAAAAGGCATGACACAGCATATGTTTTGTGGCTCACCTTGCCAAACAAAATTACAACGTTAGTGTAGCTTCTTTGCCTTTGCATAATGAACTCTACAAAGGAGCTAGAGAGAGGGTAAGCATCTGTGCCAAGATAAAAGCAAAAACAAGAAGTACAAAGGTCTGGTTTAAAGCAGTCTCCGTTTAAGGTAATTCTTTTAAAAATGACTTATCTTGAAACTGTTGCAGACAGTTAGGGAAAGTCATACAGTTTCTAAATGTCTGTTATGTTTTAAGTCTGCAGCTACATTGCTAAGAATAATAATAAAGAAAAAATTAATAGATGCAACTTGGAGAGCTCACAAACGTGGCACAGCAGAGCATCATCTGCACAACACGTGCTGGGGCCAGGAGGAAGTGGGCTGCAGAGGAACTGCTTATTCCCCGCTCGCCAGGCATCATTTGCATTTGTAATGGCATCGGGACAGTCTTTGTGTTATGGCAAATTGCACCAACTGCCAACAAGGGGAATTGTGTGCGTGGGGAGGAGGCAGATTGGATGCCGGGTGTGCACAGTCACACTGCCTTTTTCATCACCTTACTGTCATCTCTGTCCCTTGGGGAATTGAAAGGGGAGTGTGGACTTCACTGGGCAGTCCAAGGGAAGGGAAGGATTTCCCTGTGCGCAGGGTGATGACAGGGAAAAGGGGAAATCCTTCAGTCTATGGATCTGCCAAATCTGTTCCAGGAAGAAGGTAGAAAGCTGCCCCCACAAGCCCACTGCGCTTATGCCTGTTACAAACCCGTGTTAGTAGCTGAATTAGGATTCAGGCAGCCTGAGCGGTTCAAATAGTGAACATTAAAGGCCAGACCTTACTTCTTTAATGCCAAAACCAAAACTCACAGCAAAAGATCTGGCCCTTAGTTTCTGGAAAACCAAGTCACTTCAGAGGAAAAAAAAGAAAAAAAAGAAATGGATGATGAAAATATTGCCGTCAGCTATGGCAGCTGGCAGCAGCAAGGTCACCCAGGTAGAACAGAGATCCAGCACTCCCTTGCTTTTAGGCATCCATGAAACCTTGTCATCCTTTGCTGTTGTATCCAACACCCCGTTGTATGAAGTGCTGTACAGCCACAGAGAGGGTCTCTGTCTGCCCAAAGTCCGTACAAAGACCTTTGCACAACATCTCTGCAGCCAAAGCGTGTTTATTAAAAGCTTGCTTACCAGAAATGACATCCAGGCATTTGATGGGCATTAGAGATGTTCACGCATTAAGCAAACTAAAATATCACCTGCCTATCCTAAGCCTTGTTTGTCTAAACCACCTTTGTGTTCACTGTGATATGCAATGGGTGAGATTTGACAGCATTTGCTAACCATATAAGAGCTGAGCCAACAACTCTTCTTTTAGTAAGAAAAGGCATCAACCAAAACAAGTGAGTTATCCACATAATGAAGACAAAAGAAATCTCCAAATACAGTGGGAAAATAAGTCAGTGCCTGAAGAACAGCAAGATTTGGAACCACTGTGGAGGCAAACGTGACCAAATCTGTGAAGCACTGTTATGTCTCTGATAGTACCCATCTTGCACAAACCACCCCAAGATGTACTTTCAGCTCTCCATAGGAACAATTTTCATGGAATCCTTCAAAACCAGTCTCATTCCGGGCCATCTCCCCGTGGCCCACGTGCCCTTGGAGGTTGAGGGAGCACCTCCATGGCCCTGGTCCTGGAGCAGTGCACTCAGGAGGTGGCTAGCCCCCAGCAGGCATCTCTGAAAAGAGTCAGAGATGCTTCGTGCTGAGACATGCTCAGCTCATTTCCTGCATGAAGCAAAGGAGACCCAACCACCAACCCACAGCCTTCAGCTTGGCACAACTCTGCAGGTGAGCGCATCCCCCTCGAAGGCAGGGGTGGCTCTGAGGATGATCTCTGGTATCTGCAAATTTGATGCTGCTGGGCATCAGCATCCCATTTTGGATGATCACTGCTAATTTTACAGCCGTGGGTGTTCGGCCACGGTGGCGCTGAGCCAGCCTTGGCATGCTGCTACACCCGGCATGCCCTGCCCACATTGCTGAGCGCAGGGCTGGCTCCTGAGCTGCAACTAATAGCATAAAGCTTCCAATAAATCAAGTGTTTCACAAAAGCATGAGTGACTGATTTCACAATGTGATTAAAATTACCAAGGGAAAGCATTTCAAATGTTCGATAATTTACGCCAGCCACCTGTAATTTTAAAGTACCTTTCCCCATTCCACTCCTTTAACTTTACGGGATTCTTGCCATGTTCTTGAAGCCGTTTCCTTCCTCAGTTCAGCTTTCATTGCTGCTGAACACTCTAGTAATAAATAAAAGTACTGTATGGCTGGAGATTGTGCTGGGGATGAAAAATGAAATGCCATTTATTATAAAATAGTAGATGCAGGCAGCTGATCTTAGCATGCACTCTGCATCTTTCCAAAATAAAGACATTTTGCAAAGTACTATTGCAAAATTGGGTTTATATTCCAGTTTGCTTTTTATGATTCTTATTTTTAAGAAAGCATTTTCAAATGCATTTTCAGTTAGGTTTTTCCATGCCAGCTTTTCACTCTAAACAGTGTTAGCAAAGTCAGGCCTCCCCTTCATGGTTTAGTTTTGAAAGGTTTTAAATGTAAATTTGGAACTCATATCACACATTTCTGAGAGGCAGGAACTGTTTGCTTGTTTGTTTATATATTTATTAACTAGGAATTATTTTCTCTCCAGCACGCTTCAGTTTCCTACAAGGTCAGCTCTTTGGTGAACTAATTCTTCAGCGTGGAAAAGAATTGAATTATTGGAATAAAAGATCAGTAGGGAAGAGTTAGGGTAAATTGTCCTTCCAGCTACTTCTGCAAAAGTGCTAATAGCATGCTGAGTCCTGGGAACGGTGTGTGGCTTTCAGTCCTCTCCCAGCAAAGTCAGTGGGAGATCTGAGCACTTGGGGGCTAGGTGCAGGGTTTTGGGCAACCAGGTATTCTCAGAGGAGCAGTGGAAAGCCTGCCTGTTATAACATGCTTTTGCTTGAGGTGAGTTGCTTTTAATAGATGTTTTGTTTTAGGAAGCTTGAAATGATGAGCTGGCACTGCTGCTTTTGATTTTACTTCAGGGAAGATGAGTTATAGGTTCAGGGGGTTCTCTGCTTGCCAGCAGCATGATTTCTTTTAACCAGAATACTATTTGTTTAATGTAAATATGCCAGTTGTCTAAGCCTCTAGGTATGCACTTAGAAAATAAATACATTACCCATCCATGTCTTTACGGGGAAGCCTTTCAAATCTTCCCACCTTTTTTTTCACAGCTGTTTTGAAGCATTGTAAAGTCTGATCCAAAGTCCGAGAGCATGACCAGGAGTGTTCTCTGATGACAATCAATTCTGAATTAGACCATAAAAGAAGGATGCGCTGTGACAGTACTTCATAAAATTGTTTTTCTCTTTTTAACGAGAAATCAGCTTCTGAATAGGAGAGCCCCATCTGAGTAGGAGAATATGCAGCACTTAGTGCCATGGCTTACCCAGTCAATCACTTGTGATTAGCTTATTCTCCTTGAGGTCTGAAGATCTCTGCACTTTCCAAAGGAGTTTCCTATGACTCAAAGAGAAACCATTGGAGGACACATCAGATCAACAACTGCTAGATAAAGAACAGAAATCAGACTGCCTGCAAGGATACCAGCTATCAATGCATCATCATAGCTCTTCCGTAACAGCAGAAAAGTGTTTTCTTTTTATACAATTATATCAAGAGAGGAGTAGGTCATAAACTTGTACTCATATTGTTGTTTGGAGTGTTAAAATAAAGTGTAAAGCTCCTTTAGAAACCACCTCAGCCCCTGGGCAAGCATCCATGGGAGGCTTGAGAGTTCTCTTTGGGTGCCCCATAAAGAAACAACATTTATACTGAATTAATTGGCTGCTGCTTCACCCTAACGCCAAGACCTGATGTAGTGAAGCAAAACTACAGTGCAGTAATGATATCAATAATGTTATTAAAATAGCTCACAGCAGAGTTAACCGCCACCATGCCAGCAGTGCTCAGAGGCAAATATCTGAGTACCTAAAGGGCTGTCTGCAGGAATACACCAGAGCCACAGCCAACAGCCAAAAGCCAGCTTGCCTTCACCGCGCTCAGGTCAGCTTTTCCAGAACAGCACATGGGCAGGTTCCCGGGGACAGCCCCAGGCTGAAAGAGGGTCAGCTCAGGTGGGACAGCAGCAAAAAAGAGAGGACAAGCAGCTCCCGAAAGGAAGTTTTTGGCTTGGAGTTTTGCACAAGGAAGCTTTTCTAGTACTAATGCAGCTAGAGTGAGACGTTACCAGGAACAGTGCACACTGCACACTGGCAAAAGCTGGGCTGGAAAAGATAGATCTGGTCTTGAAGGCCAGGTCCATCTTGGTTGGCAGTTGAGAAGTTGAAGGATGGGTTTATCATGAAGACTTCTCGATGCTGATGACAAAAGAGCTCTGCTTGGCCCGAGTCTCCACGTTTAGCAATGCACTTTAACATCAACACATAACTGAATAAAGAAGACTCTGACTTTATGTTTACTACACGTGAAATTTTGGAATGTTTGTGAGGTCTAAGCCCTCTCGTACCAAGACCATAAAAAAAGTCTTAAGGCAGACAGACAGAAATGACAAGTGCTTTAGTAACATGCTTGAACTGTTCATGTTTTACACAAATAACAAATATTTCCACTGCCATTAGCCACATCTCCCAGAAACTAACGACAAGTTCATAGGCAGGGGCAGATAATTGTGAAGGGTAACAGTAATTTTTCCTGACACAACTAAGTGTTAAATATGCAGGGGCTTCTCTGTCTAGCTCTGTTCTTGTACTCAGTCTGTGCCCTTCCCTGAACTGCAGCTGCCATCTCTCTGGCTTCTTCCTGGCTAGCTACTCTGCAAAATTTTATTCTAATACAGGGGAACTGGTTTTGCAGGTGAAGGTGAAAAGCAACTAGTGTGAGAGAGTGACCTTGAAGTGGTAGCAGCCACGATTTCTAGAAAAGGAGGCAGGGCAAAAAAACCCAAAGGCAAAACAGTGGACTTTGAGGAGACAGGCTTTAGCTAACTCACCATGTTAGTACACATAAACCCAGAGGAACAAATCCAAGGCAAAAGGACATTTGGAGAGCTGGCAGTGCTCTAAGGAAGCTGTATGAAAAGGCACAGTCACAAAAGCCACAGTACAGAACTACTTGGGAGCTGCCCAGTACCAGGGCAACCTAGCACTCCTACTAAGGGAAGCCAGTAAGGTATCAACTGGCTAAGTCACAAGCTCTTCATTAGTTTCAGAAGTGCAGAGGAAGCACACAGAAAGTGGAACTGGGTCATGTTACTAAGTATAAAAGAACAGCATAAGCATGGAGGAACAACACAAAAAAGATGTAAGTGATGCAACAAGCAGTGGGCGTGAAGTGTATGCACTACCAGCAACAGGCGGGCTAAGGAAAGAGCCGGGTTTCACGAGGAGGAGATACTGAGTGATGATGCCAAACACGCAGAAGTGTTTGATCCATTTTTCCTTCGGTCTTTGCTCAAAGGTGCCCATTTTAACACAACCAGCATTACCAGTCCGAGGGTAAGAATACCAGCTGCAAGAAAGAACGAGGAGGTCAGACAGTGTCTAAATAAGTCAGATATATTCCAACTGACGTGCCCTACAAGACTTCTGCCATGCTGGGGAAAGCAGGTGAAGCCCCCTTGGTGCCATCAGCACTGAAGTCAGGGGTGGGGGGGGATGTGCTCCTGCACACTGGGGATTACAAACCTGGCACCCACCATGAAAGGGGGATTAGACAGGAGGAGCCAGGAATCAGAGAGCCAGCAGATTAATTTCAGTTCTTGGAAAAAAATACTGGAAGTGGTAATTGGATAAACTGTTTTACAATGCCTAGAAGACAACAAGCAGATGAGGACCAGCGAGCACTGATTTGACAAGAACAAATCACATCAAATCAATCTAATTTCCTTCTGCAGTAGGTCTTAGATCTTGATTTTAATAAGGCTTTTGCCTTCGTCTCACCTGACACTTTCATAAACGAAGCAAAGGAACATGACTTAGAAGAAACTGCTATTAGAGGAGTGTACAGCTGGTTGGAAAACCAGACTAAGAGCAGTTATAAATGCTTCACTGTCAAACTGGCAGTACGTATCAAATGAAGTCTGAAGCCATCTGTTTTATGTCTGGCAGCATACAGTATTTTCATTAATATCTTTGAAAAAAACCCTAAGAGTAGGGAACACTTATTAAATTAGCACAGGACACCATGAAGAACAAGTGCTTTGGAGCACAGGAGGAGAATGCAAAACAATCTTGACAAATGGGGGAGAGAGACGGGAAGAGAAGCACCATTCAGTAGGAATAAAGTGGAGCTCTGTGTTTCTGTAGGCGTCATCAAGGGCTACAAGACCAACTGGGGAACAACTAGCACAGCAGCAGTTCTGCAGGAGAAGATCTAGGGATGATAGCTCAACACGAATGAGCGTGGTCATGCTGCAGTAAAAAATGAAAGTGCTCTAATGAGGTGTACAAGGAGAAGTGCAGCCTGTGACAAACAGGAAACCCTTCTTCCCCTGTTGTCTGTGCTGTCAAGGCTTCACTTGAAGTGTCATCTGCACAGTTTTGGCCACTGCAGTTCAGGGAGACTGCGCTGATTGCAGAAAGTGCAAAGGACAGCAATGGCAATGGTCCAGAAAAGGTGTCATCTGGGAGAGGATGAATAATCAAAAACTGAATAACTGTATTGATAAGATCATCTGTACCAAAGTGTGGGGGCAAGGAAGACATGGTAGTAGTCACCTAACTTATAAACCAGGAAGGGAGTAATCTTATTTCTAAGTCCAGTTGGGGTACTAGAGTAACAGTCTTAAATTAGAGCAAAGAAGCTATGCTAAAAAACATTCCAAGAGCAAGGACAGGTAAGCACTGGAGCCGGTTGCCCAGAAAATTGAAGAATACCCACTGTTAGAGGTTTTTGAGGACTAATGCAATGTTGATCCCACCTGGGGCTCAAGGAGGAGCAGCCAGGCCTGCCAGTGATCCTGCCAGCCCCACCTCTAACAATTTCCAGGACTGGATAATCTTTGGGATTCAACTCACAGCCTGCATCTGAACATCTCAGATGCTGGAGGCCGTTTCTCAGTAAGGGCAGCTGAATCAAGCAGAGTAATTGTATCTTTAGCTAATGAAACAGCTTTGGTTAGAAAAAAAGAGGGCAACAGGAAGACCTAAAACCAGTGTGAATCAAGTTGGCTTAATACGATGGGGTGATGTTAGAATTTACTTGCAACATACTTGGTGTTGCCCCACTGACAAAAGTGGCATCTCTTTGCAAGCCTTTGGGAATCTGCTGCTACGGGTATCCTCTTGCAGCTTACTGAGCAACACCATGGCTCTGAATAAATATCCTCACACTCACTCCTTCTCCTCTTTTACCTCAGTGGTAACCTCCTCTTTACTCTCCTGTAGGGACTGTCCTAGTGTGGCAAATGTCTCCTGTTTGCTGTCTTTAGTAGAAATTGTTACCTCAAATGCTTCTTTTGGCTGTGATATCCCCAACACCCTTAGGATATTCCCTGCCTTCCCTTAGGTGTCTAGAAACGAAGCTCTGTTATCTTCCAATTTGTGTAAGCCCTCCCCTTAAAGTCCTCCAGGGTTTTACACCATGCAGTTTTGTAGCCCTCTCCGCTTATTAACCTCTTCCCCTCCAGCCTTGGCCTTTTCCCAGGACTCAGTATTGGCCACCTTAGACTCCCACACTTTATCACATGAAATTTGAGTTGGACATTTGCCTGGCTACCCACAAAGCCTAGCACTCAGTATAGGAAAGGGAAACTCCTTCTCAGCTGAAGTCAAATGCAAAGCAGCAGCTCTGGTAGTCCTCAGAAATCCCATTTGAATCCTGTCTCTCATCCAGATACATTTCTTTTCTCCCTTTACCAATGAATTAATTTCTCTTTTCTCATGACCCAGGCTGCTACTGGCACAGCAGAATAGGTGGCCAGAATAGTGCCTCCTGACCTCAGACACCCACAGGTTATCTAAGAATGGAGGCTTGTGGAACAGGTAAAAGTACACCACATTTTTAAATAGACGCTGCAGGCTGGATCCCTTGAACTTATGCCTTGGGTGTGATCATGCACTGTGTAAAACATGCAGACTCGGGTATGTTCATTTGTTTTACCATTTGTTGGTTTCTTGTTAATTCTATGTACTGATTTGACACTAAGTTCATCAATGCAATATGTGTTGTTATATATGTACAATATATAAAACATTGCCTAGCCATATTTTTGTTAGACAAGATTTCACCCGCCTGCACACACACTTGCTGATGTGGCTAGGGGTAAGCACAAATTAGGTGTGGGAGGTGTATTCCTGCGCTGACACAAGCAGGCTCGTCCCTCCCTGGGGCTGTATTTGCTTGTGTCAGTGGGGACCAGGCTGGTGGTGAGTAGTCAGGGAGCCAGACTGGCAGGTATGCAAGGACGTGGACAAGAAGCGCGTGCATGGATGGGCAAGGAAGCTGTCTTAAGGCCAGTCCTCAAAAGGAAATTAGGACCCAATTTATTATGTGGCAGTTGGAATCCCCTCTGCACGTCTGTGTTCGCGGAAGCAGAGGTGGCTGCTCAGAGCAGATGCCTGCAAAGGTGAGGGTTGACCTGGTCACTATGTGGTGCGAGTGGCACTTGACTCTAACCACACACAAAGGATCCTTCACCTTTCCTCCCAGCTCTCCCACTCCCCGTCCCAAAATGAACTTAAAAGCCCAAGAAGAGCAATCACTAGAAACTGTCATGTTTGGGGAGATCTCACAGGCAAACGTGAGACCACAGGACAAATACTCCAAACTGGACCTGCCTGAGATGATCTTGCAACCAAAATGCACCCCACCAAATTCTGTAAGTATTGCAATGGAAATGACAAAGCGGGGAAGGAGCTGCAGAGACGGCACAGATGGACGCTATGGACCACACGGGTGAGCAGAACGTTACATATTGTACACAGGAAATGCTTAATTTTTCTTTTCAGTATTAATAAAAGAAATCAGTAGTACCAATGATTCTCTCTGAATTTTGGGCAATATATCAGAGAGCAACATGCAGCTCACCAGCATCAAGAAGCCTTGCTCTTCCTGCAAGAAGGGACACAATTTCCACCATCTCCAGGGGCATCATCCAGCCAGACTTCTGTACTTGTTCCTCACCGCTTAACTTGAAATCTAAAATAAGGCATTACTTGCAATTTTATTGACAACTGTCATTCCTATTAGAGTTCATTCATTTTCAGAGTTTCACAGAAAAAGCTGGGTTTGGACCTGTGCTAGAGGGACCTGTTCCTTGGCCCATCCCAGGCAATTGCAGGGTCTGTGATGATGGCCACCTCCGGAGCTGGCAGTCCCTTGGGCACCACGCCGTGTGTGGTGAAGAGCTTGGGCAGAAAAGCCAGGGCAGGCACCAGGGAGCCAGCTTCAAGAGCACAGCAGCCTCACAGCCTCTGTGGACGGTGTTGCATGTGTGCTGCTGGAGCTGGGTGAGTGGAAGGGCAGCGTCTGCGCGTTGGCCTCTAGCCAAGTGCCTGGGCAGAGGGACAGTGTGCCCTGCAGCAACTGCTGCAGCATCCCCGGGCAGGAAGCTCCAGCAGAAGAAATGTTATGACAGTGCAAACAGTTACCTCCGTTGCAAGCGTGATAGGAAGTGACACTGCAAACAGAAATGTGACCGGTCAAGGCCACAGCTATATGCTTGGTCCCGTCAGCTTGTCTGTTAACCGAGAGCAGTCCCACAGCTCTCTGCTCCCCAGAGGCTGAAGGCACCTGCAGACAAGCAATGTCCTAAATGCTAAGAGTTGCATGACCTGCCTGAAAGCCCCTAAGAAAGCACCCCAAAAGCTCCAACCAGGTCTACGTATGCATGTCAGCCGTAATTGCAGCCAGTGAATATAAAAGCCTTCCGTGCCAGTGCAGGCATTGCAGTGCCACAGTGGAAAATGTTGATTAGCAGAAGCCCCCAAAGAAATAAAATCATAGCTAAAGGAAGTTATACTGAGGAGCACAACATTTGACTTATGTGTGTTGTGGTCTGAAGCATAAACCCAAACAGTATTGAGTATTTGGAAAACTGTATGCTAGCTGTAATGAAAATAATAATTTTGCTGAAGTATTCTTTATCAAGGGCAACCCTCAAAGACATGTGTTGATTAAGGCAAAATCTGTGGATGCTGGCCCAGCACTGGAAGAGCTTCTAAGGATGAATGCTGGCTCTGTGCCCACTAAACTTGGCATTCAAGGTGGCTAACCCTGCCGAGCAAAGCAGGGCCACCACACGACTGCGTGGGTGCCTGCTCTCCACACAGACCTTGCAGGGGGCACAGCTGGGCCAGATTTGGTGGAGGAGGTCTTGGGCTGTGAGGAATGCAATGCCCCCCGTACGAGTAGCTCGCCACATTGCAGCCTGGCTCCAGGCATCTCCATCTCATTTCAGAGAGCAAGATCAGCCAGCCCTCCAACTCAGTGGCTGCTCCACCAAAACCTTTCCAGGTCAGGCTTTTGTGTTCCTCTCTGGCTGCGAACAGAAGGGCAGAGCGGGGAAAAAACATGTTTCAGCGATTCTGTTCCTCCCAGCTCCTTAGCCTCATACTCCTGGGATGGAGGAAATCTCAACATGTTGCTCACCAGCCTGCCAGGGAAGTTGGGAGCAATTCCTGCAGGCATGTGCTCCAGTGCATAGAGGCAGAAGACCCCAGTGGGCTTTTGTACCTCTGCCTGCAGGGAGGAAAGGAAAATGAAACTTATCTCTGCCATGAGACCAAAGAAGAAGGGACCACTAAGCTTTGCCCTCCTTTCTGTGTGCTGCTGGGGCACCGAGATGCCGGCAGAGCCAGCAAGGGGGTCCAAATGTCTGATGAAAAAGCCAATAGGTAAGAGATGGTTTTAGAAGCTACTGGGGAGATAGAAAGTGGAAAATTAAGGAAATTAAAGCCAGGAATGAGGGATGGGGAGAAGACAAGGAGCAAAAAGCTCCAGAGAACAGGAGAAAAGACAGGGGAATAGAAGAAGACAGAGGAAGGAAAGAGAGACCCAGAAAAAGGATGGAGGGGAAAAGTGGTGAAAGAAGTAACTGAAAGCAGAAATTTCAAAAAAAGCACTTCATAAAGTCAGGCTCTTTGGAGACCATTTTTGTTGCCTGTGCCTAATAACGTCCTGGTCTTCGCTAGGCATCATCATAACAGAGTTGTAAAAGAAAAAGGGAAAGGGTAAAATAGACATACAGTCCAGAGGAAAGAAAAATTCAGAGTCTGAGAGGAAGGGAAAATAAAACAAGGGAGGGACATATTGAAGCTATCTGAACTGTCTTTTTTAGTGTTTGATAAAGTTACACCCTACAGATGCTAGAAATTTAAGAAGCACAAAAGCTTGGGTTAGTGCAAAATCCTGTGGCAATGAAAATCGCATTTTGAGGGGAGCAGACGTGGTTCCCAGACATCCTACACCCTTGGAGGTGACTGAGACTATCTCCTCAGGCTGGTCCACAGCTGAGCACCCTCCCAAGCCCAGACCTGCCCCAAGGCAGCCAGCAGTGCAAACATGAGGGGTGTGCATTCAGCTCAAAGCCATGCCATGTGGAGACAGGAGGCCAGAAGACATCAGACCATGAATCAGAAAGCATCACAGCTGGGCTGACTCAGCCCCTAATGCAGATCTGAAGTTGGGATCCAGTCCCTGCCCCTGCCACTGCCAAGCCCAGCCAGTGCACCCGGCGGGTCTCAGGAAGGGGAATGATGCCTGTTCGGTGCTTTGCAACAAATAGAAAAATCCTCAGGTTGTCAGCTCATGGTGTTGCTGTCTTGAAAGCTGGTAGCAGCAACAAGAGCCACTTAATGAGGTTAAAGGAAAACAGACCTTGTGTGAATATGCTACATCTCTGAAAATGCTTCCACAAAAGGAGGTGTCAGTGCAAATTTTGAGTACAAAATAAGCCTTTCACAGGTATGTGTGTGCGCACTCATGGATATGCACAGAGGAAGTTTTAAATGCATTTGCTGACCTCCTGCTGCTAGAAAGGGCTGTGAAGTTTCCAACCTCCTGTGCAGCCCATGCCTGCAGAAGATCAGGCAGGTCACCCATACTGTGTGGGTCTGTGTGAGCCTCCCCGGGTCACCTCCAGCTCCAGCACACCGAAATGTGTGTGCCCTGTGAGTCTTGCAGTGCCAATAGCTGGCCATGTCCTGGCAACACCAGATTTGCTCCATCCACAGCAGCCCAAGAGGATGAGCTCACCGTACACGTGTGCCCAAGCACCCCAACCTGCCGTGCTGAGGGTCAGGGGGTGGCTGGCACCTGAGGGCAACATCACGAGGCCAGTGGGGAGGCAGCAGACAGGGGACCCTTGTACTGGGGAAGGTTACGCCAAGCTTGTTTGGGACTATGCCCAGCTCATCATCACTGCATTTCTGAACGCCTCCCACTGTGTGCTCGGCAGATGTTTGTGTGGTTGGCTCCACTGGCATGTTACATTTATGAACCACCTCTAAATTAAATGAAGGCATAAAGACAACATTGATAACCGTGCAACTGAAAATGCAGGCCACAATATGTAAACAAAATCTGCTGAAGTGCTGAAGTCCCACAGCAGTCAAGCAATTGAAACAGAAAAAGATCATGTACAAACGTGACCAAAGAAGGTAAAAAACTCTTTTGAGTGCTGTTTGTTGCAGACAGAAGAAACTCTCTATTAGGCAACTGAGCATGTGGAAACCTTGAGCTTGTTAACAACATGCAGAGCATTACATGTGCGCTGGGAGGGAATGTGGTCTGGGCATTGCCACAGTTCAAGAGAGTGCCCTTTCATGTATTTCCCAGGAGCCTGGACAATTACTTGAATTTGTATGAGAACTTCAGGCTGCGTCCTGCAGGAAAAGTGAGGGCACAAGGGAGCCAGATGTCTGAGCTGACCCGTGACTGCTGTTCCCAGATGAAGCAGGAGTAGACAAGGAAGGATCTGGCAGAGGGAGGGAAAAGTCAGCTGTAGGCAGGTCCCACCACGCTCTGGACTGCTGCTTTTCCCTCTCCCACCACACTCCCTTACTCCTCTGAGCCTGCTTCCCACCAGCCTTGTTCCTCCACCACCTCATCCATCAAAGCAGTAGTTTTCTAACCCTGGTAAGAAACAGCATACAAACGTCCTCCCTGAGGGGCGGGAGCAGAAACCTCCCCACTGCTCAGTGCTGTTTCCCCACACAGGCACCTCCCTGCACCCCTCTGAAGAGCTGTAGGGTCTCTGGCAGCAAAAGGCCAGCTTCCAGCATCTGCCCTTCACTTGCAATCCCCTGTTGATGAATCTCCCAAGGCAAAGGAGTGAAACTCTGACACTGGGGGAGAGAGTTATTCATCTTCCACAGATGGTAAGTCTGCCCACCAACCTACGTGCCAGCAGCATCAAAGATGGGCAGCAGATCTGAAAGGTTCAGCGCAGACACCTGGCCTTTGCTACAGGGCAAGCATGGGATGTAAATATACCTACAGGAAGGTGTCAGTGGCAGGGACACTGGCTAGAGCTTATACCTGCCCCAAGGCAGCCTCTGTTATTATTCCAACACTACAGAAATGATGTAACAGCACCGGTTTTGCTGCAATGCTGGAATCCAGCAGCATTTTCCACCTGGCAGGCTGTGTAGGATGCGCCCATGCAAGGCAGTGGTCCCTGCAGGCTGGGGCTCCTCTTCGGTTTCTGCTGCCAGTGCAAGAAAATGGAGAGGGCAACCAACAGGAGACAAAAGACAGTCAGAGACCTGCTGAAAAATATCAGTAGTAGTAACTCTTAGGACTAACCTTAGATGTCAGAGGAGTCGATGCTTCTCTCTTTTGAATGTATGAGCCATTTTGTGGGTATAACAGCAACGTGCTCCATAATCCCTTCCATATTTGGCTTTATTGGCTTATTGTGCAGAGCCATTAGAATCAGGATTGTCTCTTATGAAGCTGTTAATGGGATGCAAATTGCATGAAAGATTTCTCTGCATCAATAGAAAACAACCTAGTAATAAGTTCTTGCATAAAAATCTGCTACAAAAGACATACTTTGAAAGAAGCAAAAATCCTTTGTCACTAAGGAATAAATATGCTCACCACGGGCAAACGAGTATCAGGTTTGGAACTAGAGGTGACCTATCTCAATTCTGCTTGGATCCCGAAGGACAGATGTGCCTTTAACTACCGAGGTACCGCGAAGATGTGGTTCACACAATAACATGGCTAGAGCCATGTAAAAAACTGCAATTAATATTTTATGCACTGAAAAATGCAGTTTCAGGCTGACCAAGCCTGAATCTGTGCTGAATTCAGCAAAGAGCAGTGGCCAAAATATATATGCTGTTTGAATAACATTATAAGTCTAAACAGTTTGCTCTGTGTGATGCACTTCTACTTTTCGTGCTGAAGTGATGCTTCAAGACTGAAATTTGACTTTCAGTAAGGTAGAAACACCTAAAACTGGCATGAAGTGCCAAGCAGTAAGTCAAGAGAAATGTCGTCCTTGATCTGCCACATTACTTTGGGGATTCTTTTTCCCTTTTTGGCGTTGACATCAGCACGACTGTGATTCCAGTCTGTTGTTTCTGGCAAGCACGTAGCTGGAATGAACCTGTTACCAGTGTTCAGCCTGTGCCACCTAACACGGCGGCCCTGCCCACATCGGTGGCAGAGTCCCCAGCACCACCATGCACCGTCCATCTCCTGCATCATGCCATGGACATGCCTGTTCTGCCTTGGGCCCTGTGTGGCCATGAGTGCCCAGCACGGGAACGGGAGCGGTGGGAAATACCCAGACTGGGCAGAACTGCAGGTGTGAGCCCCCTTGGACCTGTCTGGTGGCAGTAGGCAGCCCTGGGGACACCTGCTATGCAAAACCTGGAAGACAGAGAAGAAAAGCAGCATTGCTGAAATTCCTTGTCCTTTTTCAACCCAAATCACCCATGCACGACAACAGAGCTCCCCTCCAGGGCCCATACTCTGTCTCAAGCATGAAAGACCAGGCTTTTCCTGAAATAACATCCAGCCTTTGCTTTGTGGCCTGCTGGGCTCAGCTGATATACATGGAGCAGCCTAAATAAAGAAGTGCTGAACTCATTGCCCAAGCTTTTCCTCACCGCTATCTGCATACTTTTGCATTCATTAAAAAACAAACAAACCTGTTTCCTGATAGCAGGGAGGAAAATCACAGGTCTGAGTTGTTTGGTGGTTGCGGTTTTTTGGTTTTTTTTTCACTTGCAAAAGGCACTTGAGTATTATAGACACAAGCAGCACTCCAGCATCTAGACAGAGATTGGAGTGGCCGATAATAGACAGGGGTTATAGGAAAGCAGAACAAACAAGAAATCCACTATCCCCATCTCTCAGAGATAGGAGGAGGGAAAGAGGGGTGTGAAAGGAAAAAAAAAGCATCGGCACTGATCTAACAGCCAGGTCTGAGAGAGGAGCCAGCGTGCTCCCAGACTGGCCCAGAGACCTGCCACGGGGAAGCTGGCTAGCAAGCAGCTAGAAGGGCTGGGGGACAGAGCCCCCTTTTTTTTGCAGTGGCGATTAGGTCTCTGAGAGAGAGTGAAAAGAAACAACAAGTGTAGAAACCCACGGCAAACAGCAGAAGCTGCCTCCAGATGATGACAGGGGTACAAAATAGCGCTGGAGGCTGCGGCACTCCTTGGCGCAGGGCTGGCCAGCGGCGGGAAGTGCCTCACATCCTCTTCTCCGCATTGTTCTCCCAACTCCTCCGGTGGCTGGGAAAGTTTCTTCCAGTGATTTACCCCATCCTCACCCTGCAGCTGGCCGGCCTGCTGCTATTGATTCACTTCCCCAGGCATTTCTCTTACTGTCATGCTCTTGTGGCATCAAAGCAGCCACTGGGCTCAGGGAGGGGGGAAGACCACAGCTTGTGTCTGCCGGAGGAAACTTTTCCTGCATACCAACATTTTTTAACCACAGGGAATGGCAGTGATGAGAGTGGAGGTAAATGAACACTCAGCTGAGGTGCAGGTGGATTTAAGAGGCATTACTGCTGCTTTATGGGAGAGGAGACACGTTTCAGTACCCAGCATTGCTCCATTATGCATAAGGCTGCTTTCTCTCCCTCTTAGAACAAAATAAAAATTGTAGCACAAAGAGCCTTGGTTTTAGATGTGTAATTGGATCAAATTGTGTGTAATGACCTTGCCTGGTCTATCATGCCTTTGTTTTCCACTCCAGCTTGCACCCGAGCAGGTAGCATGTTTACATTGCAGTCAAGGTGACCTGACTTGGAGCCATCCTGGTTTTATTCTTTTCTTCATGGAAAGAGTGAGTCCTTGGGAGAGGGCTGGTGTCCTGCAGGACAAGGCTGGGTCTCACTGCCACAGAGCTACGGATGACTGCTAACATGTCGTGTCAAGATAAGTACAGGCGATGGTGTGGCAGACTGGAAGCTTCAAGAGAATGGTGTGCGAGCACAGAGCTTTAACAACACCAAGGTTACAATTAAACCTCACCTGGGGCTGGCTGTTTAAGTGAAGCAAGTCTTGTTTAACCGCAGGAAAGAACATCATGTAACAGAAATCTAATTACGTTGAACAGTACTCGATGTAAAGGTTATAGTTTATGGATTAACAGCAAGAATTGATGCTGTGAACTGGGAACTCATCTGGAACTGGCTGAAGGGGAAAAGGGCATGCTGGTAGTTAATGATTTTGGACACCAACGGGATGCAGTTATAGAAAGACAAGCATGATCTCAGGATGCACTGGAGAATGCATCCAGCAGAGGAGGTGAAATACAGAGATGCTGACGTGCACAGGTAGGTACTGGGATGCTGAAGGCCATGGGGAGCCTCCCAAGGGGGATTTTCTCCCTTCATCACATGTATAGGAGAGAATGACCAAAACAGAATAATGTTTCTCTGTGTGGCACGAGGGAAACTGGATTTGCTCATGGCTGTAAAGCAGAAGCTTTCTCTCTGGCAGAGCAGTGATGCTCTGGACCAGCCCAGCAGTCAGAACGCTGGGTACAAGATGCACAGCGAGGTTCATGACAGCCAGGTTGGATCAGGACAAGATCAGTGAGAGGCAATGTCTGCCATGGGAGAAGCCAGCATTCAGAGGACATTCTTCCCCATCCCGTGAGCCTAGGGAAAAAGCAGAAGCTGAGTGGAAAATTTGCGTAGCTGTTTAAACTGGTAGGGGAAAAAAAAAAATCCTACTAATGTGCCTCTGCAACTCTTCTGGTGCTGGAAGTAGCCAGCCTTTGATCCCAGGCCTTTAATGCACTCAATAAAAGGCACGAAGGCTGCAAATCCTCTCTTGTGTTATTGCTTACTTGGCTTAAAGGCACATGGTGCTGTCAAGGACATCTCCTGATGGCTCCAAGGGGAAAGGAGGAATGAAAGAAAATGAAAGATTTCATGGCAAAGACCACCAAGCACCGTGAAGGGCAGGCGAGCAGGACACACCAGCGCTGTGTGCGGGGAGAGCATGGAGGTGACCTTGCGTGGCATGTTTAAAAATAGCAGATGCCACCGTGCTTCCCACTCTGCAGGCTTCACGCTCCCTTCTTTGTCACAACCCGACACATCCCCTACAGCACTACATAAATTGTAAGTAATTTAAAAACAACTAATTACTTTGGAGAGATGTTTAAACACCTAAGTCTTCAGCAGCTACAGGACACTTACCAGCGCTATGGGCGTTGTAATGCAAGAGCAGAAGGTCTCCCGCTGGGTACCCGTGCTGGAGGAGCCAGCAGCCCTAGCACCGGTGGCACAGGGAGGTCAGCCGTCAGCAATCCCCACAATCGACCTCTTGTGTCAGACGTGTGAGAAAGCTCTCCCTTTCCTGTCGCACGCTGCCGGAGAGCCGTGGCAGCTGCAGGCCCCCTCCAACACCCCGGCGGGCCTGAATAGACAGAGCTGCCCCAGAAACACCCAGATGTGTGCTGGGTTACTCGAGATTTACTGGCACACCATGTACGAGATCAGCATCAGGCCAGGATGGTGATGTTTAGTTAATTTGCTTGTTCTGTTCTAATTTCCTTACTTTAACTCTTTTTGTCCCCCCAGCGTCTTGAAAGGAAGAAAAGAAGCGATCCAAGGTGCCAACGACTCCAACTCCTTTAAAGGGTCTCTGTTTGGTGTTCACTCCTCACCCACGTTCCTTGCTGTAAAATCTCCCCATTACTGTGATTTAATGCACACGCCAAAACAAGCTGCCAATTACACTGGTGTTACTGCAAGGAGGCTCCAAAGACACTGCCCTGAGAGCAGAATCAAAGAGGTTGCTGGGCGAGCTCAGTGACAAGCAATAGCTGCCTGACTTACAACCTCTCAGCCCCTCCAGGCATCTCGTTCCCTCGCCCCATAGCAGAGGCAGCCCTCTGCAAGCCACAAGTCTCTGCAGCATGGTCCACACCTGCCCCAGCTGTTGGGATGCAGCTCCTGTGGCTTTTACAAGGGATCATAGACCGTAGGAACCTCCAAGCTATGAGTAGTGTGCACCTCTTTGCTAATGAGAGCTCATGAAGGACCCACTTACTTCCCCTTCCAAAGACCCTGGCTAAGCTATGGAAGGTGACTTCAGGCGAATAGCAGAGCGTGGCTTTTTGACCCCAAGCACAGTGCATCCATCAAGTTTACTCGTCCTCTGGCCTAGACCCAGCTTCGAGGATTGAGGGATTCTCCCACAAAGTGAAATTTTTATGGCTTAGCCACATTTTGCAACAAGCCTCCAACTTGTCTAAGATCCCCCTGTCAAGTCCCATTTTTCAGGCTCTTTGTGCAAAAATGCTACTTAACGGAGGAGCCTCTCCAGTGTATGCACAAGCAAGGAGTAAAGAAGACACAACATGCAATCCATAAATAGAGACACTTTAGAGGCTCTTTAAACATTCACGCATTTTGCATAATTGATGATTTTCCATAATAGATATGGATGATAAACAGATTTAAATAAAATGAAAATTTATCGTTGTCATATCATTTATCAGCATTATGTTAAACTGGGAAGTATGGGAACAATATTACCATGTACTCACATGAAATTGGTGGAAGTGAGAATAATTCAGGGCTGCATCATTGCATTCATCAGAGTTTTTAACACGCTTGTCAACAGCCAAGAACCCATACTATAATCTGGGAGCCAGAGGAAGAATTTGTATGTAATTGTGTATCCACCATAGGTCATGGGGCACCTCCTCTGTGGCTCCAAAGGACCAAAAGTGACTCTGTTCTCTAGGGTGGGTCATACCATTTAGTGCTTGTCTTCTCTAAGGTGGGCAGCTATGGCTAACCAAACCTCCCAGGCTCCCACTATGCTCCAGGGAAGAGGCAGGCACTTCCAGCAAGAGTTTTGTCCTGCTGAACATATACGCGAGTCATGCTTTGTGAGATGCCTGTTCCTCCTCATACGCTATGAGAACAAGGATGATTAGCTTGGATCATTATGTGACTTTCAAACATCTACAGTCAGCTGAGATGAATCCCACCTCTGAGAAAGACAGCGTTCCCAGGGGATTTGAAGTCACTCCAAATTCCTTCATCGCGGGGAGTCTCCCGTGTCAGGGAAGTAAACAAAATTTCTTAGTTGTGATGGCAATGGGTGTCACGAGGCACTTCAACATCTCAGCCACAGGCTGCTGAGGAACCTCCTGTGCCCCAAAGCTTTGCGTTCCCTGTGATTTTTCAAAAATAATTGACAGTGGCTCAGCAGGTCAGCTAACTCTCCCAGGGTCCACCCTACCTAGCCTGCTCGTGCAGATAGGTTTGATTTTCCTAAGTATTCCCTTATCAACTCGTTGCTGATATCTTTGTTGACAAGGTCACTGAAAAGACAGACCAACCAAGCAAACATAACAAACCTGCATTCAAAGAAAAGTTAGTAATCATTAAAAAAAAAAAAAAAAAGAAAAAGAAAAAAGCGGGTTTGTTTTTTTTTTACTCGCCTGCAGCATTTTTAAACCCATGGATGGGAAACAAGGTTTTCATGTCACTTGAAATACAAGTGTGCTCGAAAGACACGGGGCAGCGAGTGCTTTCTCTCACCAAAGGCCAGCCAGACTGCAAGCAGCAACCCAGCGAGCCGATTCTGCAGGGTGTCTCAGCCCTGCCGCCGAGGGAGTGTGGTGCAGCTCCCCGATGCATCCACAGCTGTGTGAGCCATCAGGACCCCTTTGCCTCTTCCCCTTTGCCCCTGGGGTAGCTATTCCAGCTTGCCAGCCCCTCCCTCAGTGCTCCGAGCCTGGCTGCTCTACCACGGCCAGCAGCAGCAGAGCTGTAAAAGCCCTAGTGTGAGACTGGAAGAAAAGCTGTTTATACCTGGAGGTAGCTGGGGTCGCCATCAATCCACATGGCTTTAACAGAGAGCAAAGCATCCTGGACAGACATCTATTGCTCTCTCTCTCTTGCTCTCTGTCTCTCTATTTTTTTATTTTTTTTTTTAACCTAAATTTCCAAAGTCTGTCCCTGACCTCTGTTGGACTTTGCTACTCTGGCTCCTCCCAGCCGGGCAGCCCGTGTGGCATCCTGCTGACTCCGCTTTGGCGGGGGTTCGTGCCAGCAGGTCCTCCGGCAGGACCGGGGCCCGAGAGAACAAAACAGCCAGCCCAGCAGGCCTGGCTCCCAGCACCAGCCCTGAACTCTTGTGCAATCTTCCTTGAAACCAGTTCAAGTTGGCCAGGAGCAGAGCATTTGCGCATGGCCTGAAAGCTGGATCAAGTACCATAAACAAAAGGAAACAAAAAGAGAGGGAGAGCTCTGGGTCCCGGGGTGAGGAGGAGCGCAGGCAGCTGACCCGGCCGAGCTGTGCTGAGTGCTGTGACGAAGGCACAGAGGCGGACGGGATGCAGCATGTGAGAGGTTGAGCTGGTGGGGGACCAAGGGCTGGGACCCTAACCCTGCTGTGGGTGGGAGCGTGAGGCGGAGGTGCTCATGGCCCCATTGGCTCCATACCAAGGAGCTGCAAGTATGGGAACATGGAAGAATAGAAACGGGGTGAGGGAACTAGAAGGGACTTGGAATGACCACAGAAATCTATTCCTCCTCCAAGCTGGTAAGTGAGGAGCTGGGACACTCCCGCAGCTCTAAACAGAGGAGGATGCACACAGATGGTAACTTCAATGCAGGACAAGGGGTGCTCACAGCATTTTTGTGAAGGTGATGGAGGGAAGGAGACTGCTTTACATGAGGTGTCCTCAGGGGTGTAACTCAGGCCAATCCAGTTATTTTGACTGTGCAGTATTTGCTCCATCCAGCTTGGGCACCTGGGTATGAGGCACCCTGCAACTGCACTGGTGATGTTCCTCGAAGGGACAGGACTGAGACTGCCCTGCTCGCACTGGCCTGGCCATTTGCCCTTTCAGAGTCACACCGAGAAGTTCCTCCACCCAAACCTCTTGCCTGCTCCTCTGCAGGGAGCATGGCCAAAGGAAAGGCTCTGTGTGGCCAGGGTGTTTCTATGCCTCAGCAGTCCTACTTGGCCAGAACAGCCCCTCTGGGCCGTTAGTAGTCAGTGTAAAATAGAGCATCCCTCCAGCTGCGCTTTCCCGTGCCAGCCGCTGAGCTCATGCTCACTGGCCTGGAGCTGGAGAAACACAGAGCTGTCGGGGAGCCACCACTGCCACAGCACATGGAGCCTCAGCCCCACACCAGGGAAGCTCTCTCCACCCAGAGATGCTTTGGCCACATCTGGCAGACCCAGGCCAGCATGGGGCAGACAGCAGCAAAGAGCAGGAAGGCAGTAAATAATTAAAAGATTAAGACTGACCGATGGAGAAAGTGAAAAGAGCTCAAGACATCTAGCTTGCCTGGAGAAGACAGGAGCCTACAAGCAGCTGGCATTTTGGGAAGCAAGCCTAGAACGTAGAGCTGAAATGTTGAAGCCAAATGCAGGGCGAGATGCACATCCTAACAGCAAAGTGCATTAGGCAGTGATGGAGTTTCCCAAAGGAAGCCCCATCACTTGAATTGCTGGAAACAAGGCTGGACAAAATAGTGGACCATGTCCAAGAAGGGATAACTCTTCATCAGCAAGGAGAAAGCAATGAATAAGATGAATACCTGGGCCTCTTCCATCTCCATGAATCTATCTATCTAGCGCACTCACTCTTTTTCCAACATCTGAAAAAGGTGTAAGTGCCTTTCCTGTGCCATCAGCACATCTCAGCATGGAGCCAGGGTGGGCAGACGCCTGGGTGGGAGCATGCTGCTGTCCCCTTTGGCACCCAGGAGCAGGGAGGTGAGGAGCTCTTGCCCCCTCTTTCAGAGGGACAGTCCTGCAAGCAGGCAGGGAGTGGGAGCAGAGCCCTGGCTTCTCTGCCCTTCAGCACTGCAGCAAGTCCCTCGCCCACAGCTAGGCTTGACCAAAGCCACAGCTCTGCTCTGCAAAGCACTCCCTGAGCTGTGCCTTACATGCATTATAAAGCCCAGGGCATGGCTGAGGCTTGCTTTGCTTCCTTGGCACAGCTGGAGGAGCCCAGGCACCAGCCCAGCCTTGTGGCGCATCAGCTTGGGGCAAGCAAGTGAGGGCTGCTGCTGCAGGGGGGTGAAGCCACTAGGGTCAGAGTATGCCAATTTTGATTTTTGGTGCCCTCTTTTTCCCATGAAGACTCAGGGCCTTTGGAAATGTTCCCCAGGGAAGCCCTCCCTCCAACGCCAATCCCTCCCTGGGGCACACTCATGCACCCCTTTCCCAGCGGAGGGCAGTCCCCATCCTGGGAAAGCTGCCCACAGCATCACAGCCTCTCTCCTGACGGCTGATTCTGTAATTATTTGGTTGCTGTTAATTGCTAATTAATTCCCAAGTTATGTTATTAGCAGGTGGGCCAGGGTGACATGGCTGGCACCAGGCACGGTGCCTGGTAAAATCACATACCTTGTCATGGGGAAGGGCACTACCGAATTTTTTAGGCCATTGCCTAGTTAACCATTAACAACTGGTAAAATCCCAGGTCTCTGCACAACCAGGCGAGTCCTCTTGGAGCTGTTAGAAAATCCTATTTCTAGTGGGTTATGAAACAGAGGTTTTGATGTGCTGCCAGGTTTGATGTGGAGCTCTGGGAGCTGAACACTTGCTGCACTGTCAGCTGCCGGCTGAGTGCTGCTTACATAAAGCTTTCCTAGCAACCCCGCTTTGCCATCTACGTTTGTCCATCCGTCCGCCTGTGCGGTGGAAAAACTGTGAGACCTGATGAGGAACCGGACCAGCCAGCTCTTCCCATGCTGGCAAAGACCACAGTCTGTGGCCAGCCCCAAGCTGGGGAGCTTTTCCATCACTGAGCGACCCAAAGACCACCGTGCCCCTCGGACCCCTTCCCCACATCTGCAGCAACAGGAGGAAGCGAGCATCACATCCCGTAGCCCGCGCCAAGGAAAACAGGAGCGCTGCCACGAGGGAGGCAGGCACGGGGAGCAGGGAGGCCGTCCTCCTGCCCTGGCTGGCCCCAGCCTACCCACACGGGCCACCCACCCTCCTGGCTGCGGGTACCCCTGGGGGCTCCCTGGGGAGCCGGGCATGACTCTGCTATTTGGCTGGCAAAGAGACCAGGTGGAGAGAGGAAAATGCCCAGGGGAGAAGATGTCCAGAAGCAGAAAACTGGTCTTGGCTTTGAGGAGAAAGGCAGAAAATTCAGCGGTTTCTCCTGCGTGTCTTTCTCCCTGCCCTTCATGGCCAACAGCAACTAAAAATTCTCCTAAACAAAGTCCTGCCTTAACGCAACGGGCTTCCCTCCCGCGCCACCCCACAGCATCCCTATGGGCCCCCAGGCACCCTTGCACCCTGGGCTGGGTGGTCTCAGCCCCATCATTTCGAGGGGCTGGCGGGGACTGCTCCCGGCTCCCGGGCCCTTTAAATCGGCGCCTTCATCAAGGCGATTTCTCCATGGAGTTTCATAAGGAAGCACATGACGAGGGCAGTTGGAAACCACAGCTCTGTGAGCGCTGATTACAGCCTACTGAGGAAAAGGAGATTTTTATCTTGCAGGAATTCAATTATGAGAAGCGAAAAAAAAAAAAAATGCAGCGCCTGGCTTGGTTCACCCCAGCTTGCTGCACTTAGGGGGCTTTAATTTAACAAGAAAGGTGTGCAAGTGTTACCTAAACCATCGTGCTTGCTGGTGTGTGCACGGTGGTGGTTTTTTTAAGAGAAGGGGAAAAAAAAACCACCCCCCAAAAAAAAAACCCCACCACCCCCAAAGTCACCCTGCTGGCAGCTGAATGCAGCAGGGATGATGTCATTGGAACAGTTGGAGGAGAAAAGAGAAAAACAAGTCTGTGTGTGCTAATCCTGTTTGCTGCCCTAAAGGGAATGGAAAGCCGCCAAGGCGAGGAGTTCTGGGAAACCATATAAGGGTGCCAAACAAGCACCGCCGCCAACACGGGGAACTGACATCTTTGTTCTCCCTCGCTGGGCAGCCGGCCAAAGGCCTCATTTCGGCGCTGCGGCATGATTACACTGGACATCTGCCAGCTGAGTGCTGAGCCCCTTTTCTTCTCCGTAAGCTTTTTGCCAAACATGTAACAGTTGCCATGGCAGTCGCAAGTAAAGTTAAAAAAAAAAAATAATAAAAAAAAAAATAAAGCGCACATATAGATAGGGAGGGAGATAAAAAAATAAGAAAGCGAAGGCACGCCTTGCTCCAGATGCACCACATGTGTGGATATAAAAAGCAAGCAAACCTATTAATCAAAGATTTCAGGGATGGAGGTAAGGCGAGAGGCACAGGCTGAAAGGTGACGTGAGGATAAAACAATGAGTGCACGCAGGCACACGCACACCGCAGCGGCCGGGCAGGAGGTGGTGGGCTGACCCAGTGGTCTCCTCCCCTGCCTGCATGCGAAATTGCAGGCAAGCAGGATTTAAAATAGAACAACATGGTGGCACTTTCACTATTGCTTGCCTGCTTTTTTTTTTTTTTTTCCCTTCTCATGTTGAAAAAAACCCACCACACCACCAAGAAGCTGTTCTGAGGATGAGAAGGGGGTTATTTATAAGCTCTGCATCGCAGAGGGAAGCAGGCAACCCAGATCTGGTCATGTCTCAAGGCGGAAAATACCATTTCGGCCCGTGGTCCAGGCCAAATCGTACTATATCAAAATGTGCCCTAAACAGTTAACAATCAGCCACCCGGTAGTCCCATGTTTATAATGAGTATTTCATTTAACTAGGCAAGTGCTGCCAGACCCCGATGGGCAGATCTGTGCACATAATAAAAGAGGTGTGGTCCCCGCTCGCTTTCTTTTTCCACCCAGAGAGGCACGGGCTAGTTTCATTTTACAAAGCAGCTATATACAAAAAGTTCACTGTGCAGTGAGCTGGAGTTCATCCAAATATTTATAATAGGGTTCCTTCTCCCCACACCCACCCTGCAGGCAATGGGACAGCCGCTGGGCGATGGCGGCCGTGTTCGCAGCCAGCCCGGCAGCCGATACGGCCGCAGCGTGTTTGCAGGCGAGGTTGCAGTGAAAGGACAGATAAGGCTGCCTGGGATGGGATGCAACACCCAACCCGTCCCTGGGGCACCCTCCTCTTCAAACCCACAGCGGGGTCCCCTGCCTGTCCCGAGGACTGGGGTCATTTATGGAGTGCAGGGCATCACCTCACCCCAAGGGCATCCCCAAAATGCAGGAACTGCCGGAACAAACCTGGTCACATACCCCAGAAGCAGTAGCAAGCAGCTGCAGTCACCCAAGGACCAGCCCACCTTGAACAAGTGGGCGCTGGGAAGGCAAACAGCCCCCTTGCAGTGAGCAAGTTGGGTCTGGCCCCCAAGAGCCTGCAACAGCTCCTCTGATGGCTCCAGAGGAGCACTGTGGGCATGGAAAAGCTGGCTGAAAAACAGCACAGGGGAGTCGTGGTCACAGGTGGTAGGGAAGGAGACTGGACTCTCACCATACCTCTCTGCTGCCTTCCTGCGTGGCTGTAAGTCACTTATCTACAGTTTGATTCAGCTTCCCATTTGTGAAAAAGAGGATGGTTTTCCTTAGGTATCTCAGAGATGGGCTAAGCATCTTAAATCATTAATGTCTGTAAAGTGCTCTCATTTCCTCAGATGGAAGTTCTTACTGATGTGTGAAGTATTATTAGGAATATTATTGCTAATAAACAAGGAGAGCAGGGCAGTTTTATTTCTTGCTAGGGCTTTCGTGGGGCATGAGGATACAGAGGGTGGGGGAGATGCTAATTTGCCCCACAGCCTCTTCGAGGACTCGCAACAGCAACCCCCTCACCAGCACTAAGCTTAAAAGCAGTATTTGTGAAACATGGGGAGAAGACCCCGGGGTCCCAGTGGGTTGCCATCCACTGAAGACCTCCCTGGGAGCTCTTCCCACCCAGCAACCCCCATGGGGCCAGCAGCAGGAGCTCTGGGCCCCTGGCAGGCAGCATCCCACTTTGCTGCACCTTCCTGGCCTCCACCATGTTTGGTGGGTGGTCCAGAGGGGGGAACCTGTGCAGAAGGTGATTTTTGCCTGTCTTTAGATGCCAAACTCCTCCCTGGTGTGCACCTCAGTGTCTAAAGCAAGGGGAGGTATTGAGGCATCATATCTAGTGGCTTGCGCAGATGCGTTGCGTGTCCCCCCCCCCCCCGCAAGTTCTGTAGAGAAACTGAGACACAGCATTTGCTGAGCCAAGAAAAGTTGTTTCCCTACCCAGTGGGCTGGGGAAAGGGAGGCACCTCTGCAGAGCCATTCACCCCTCTGGGCCAGAGCTGGTCCCTAACCTTGACAGTGACCACCAAGGCCCCTCAGGCACCCTGGCATCCCTTACCCCAAAAGCGATGAGCCACAGGGCATTTTCCCAAGGTGACATGGCAAGTGGCTGGGGAAGGCATCACCCACTGCCTCAGTGCTCAGGTGGGCTGTGCGGGGCTCCAGGCTGCAGCTTATCCCCTACCCAAGTGATAAACCCCCCCCCCCCCCCCCCGTGAGGTTGCTACTAACCGGAGGGTTGTAACCTGCTGAAAACTTTGCCAGCACATTTTCATGTATTAGAGCCTGGCTGTAAAAAAGAAATTTCAGGGAGGTGGATTAACGTTACTTGGTTCTGGCCAAGTTAATAAAATATGGGCTGAGTTACTGCCAGGCTACTTAATTCATTTTTATTCAGAGTGGCTGGGTAATTTCCCTGAGGTTGGTTCAGCGGGAAGCAGAGTCAGCTCCGGCTTTGTCTGCTCCTGCATGTCACCTTCCTGGCTGAAAACGATGGCTGTGTGCCCGTGGGGCTGGGAGAGCAGGGAGCAGGGGGACTGTCCTCTGGAAAGGCAGCACATGCCAGGGGCTGCAGGGTGATACCTGTTTCGGCATGGACCAGGAGGGAGCTTGGGCTGGGGGCACATGCTTGCACAGGCTGCCAGCTGCATGTGATGCTATGGGTGGCACCTAAGGTGGTCTCATCACAGCTGCCACTACTGCAGGTTGGTCCAGAATGGACAGGGTAGCCATCAACTCTATCATTGAAGGGCTTTGAAAAGCATCAGACTGTCACCTTGTGCCCCAAAAGCCAAGCTCCAGCTGGGGAAGCCAGTCAGAGGTATTCTGGCACCGGGGCATGGCAGCGGGGGTACTGGGGCATGGCAGCAGGGGTACTGCAGCCTCGTGCAGGTCCTTTCTGCCCTGTGTGGGGGACTGGAAGGGCCAAGCATCTTTCCTCAATGGGTGAGCAACACCAGCTCCCTGCAGTGAGCTTGCGGTGCCCTGCTCAGCCAGCTGCTTTAAAGCAAACCCTCTGCATCTTGCCACCTGGCACTTCAGCTTTGGTGGGAGTGACATTTGCAAAGGTATTGCCATGCCTGTGCAAACTCTTCCTTTTCCCTGGCATCCTCCAGCTGATTACTTCCCCCCAGTTTCTAAACCCAATCTCATTCCTTTACCCACCTGCATGGCAGAACTCCTCATTGGCAGGCGTTATGCTGGCACTAAAAGCCAGCGTACAGGCGCATTCCTGCGTGTGCTCTGAATCATCATGAGGCTCCCAAGCTTTAAATGGGAAGCAGAACGCGCTGCTTTCTAGATAGACAAATGAAACTTTACCCAGTCCTCTTGCTTCAGAAACAAGCTCTGAATCATGCAGAGGGCGAGGTGCCAGAAGCGGCTCTGCTCTCATCCTGGCTCCACCACTTACTTGCTGTGTGGCCTTCAGAAAAACTCTGAGGGGGTAAGCCCTGGCCCTTCCTCCTCCCCGCTGGCAGCCCCAGGGCAGAGAAGAGGTGCAGGGGCTGCAGTGCTTCATGCACTGGGGGATGGAGGAAGGAACTGCTTCCCATAAGCTATGATACTGCACTCCCCAGCATAACAGGGCTCTTCTGCTTTCTCTGCCTTTCGCCCTCCTCCCAGGCTCCTGGCAGAGGAGGATGCTCCCAGTGCCAGAGGGTGCTGAGCAGCGGGGCTGGGAGCTACAAAATGAACTTTGTGAGGCTGCATGCAACAACTTCTGAGCTCAGGGGTGGAGATCCTCCTGCTGCATTAACAAAAGCCGAGATTCCCAGGTAAACAGAGTGCATTAGTATTTATTTTAGGAAGCTTGGAATCATGATTTAATACTGAAGGAAGGGCTATTCTTACACGGCATTTGCAGAGTTTCTCCTAATGCAATATTTCCTAACTTCAGACATGGTAACCCAGTAAGCTCCATTACTGAGCTAATACTATATAAAAATGATCCTTTATTATAAATCATACTGTACACCAAAAGGATATAAATAGAGCCTCGATGCAGCATTGGCATGCCTCATATTTCTCTTGGTTCGCATTAAATGAGCCACTAAATTACAGTGTCCTTCTTTATAATATTATCCTCCAAAGCCAAGCATTTTGTGTGTTACACAGGGCTGCTATAACAAGAGAAATTAGTACGGCTGGTTTAATTCAGCCGGGTCTGCCATGCATGTTATACCAGAGAATGTTAAAATGGGCCAGAATGGGCAATTTCATTGTCCTTTCAAAAAATTCATGACTTGGAATGTGTGATTTGAGCAGGGCTTTGCTAAGGTCTGACACACAGCCTCTCTGGAGGGGTTTAGCTTCAGAGAGGCGAAGGCAGGGGAGAGGACATCCCCACCCCGTCCTGCTGCTACTGCTCCAAGGGCATGTGGTCCTCAGGCATCCTGCAGGGAACTGGGTGGCTGCCTGGGGGAGAGGCAAAGGCTAGCAGGGCAGAGGCGGGATGATGCGGGGGCAGGGGGGAGCTGCCTTCAGATTGGGGTCCTGGTTTTGGTCTGCTGCTCGTTCGTCCTCCAGCAGCATTGGAGGTATTGGTGATTTAGGTGAATACAGATGCAGGCAGATTCAGGTCCTCACTGAGTGATGCTGGCAATTATTTAACTTCCCCACATCTCACCTGCAGAAATGGGGAGGTATTTTGCCCACAGGATTGATGCCTGCCCCTTTGTAAAGCAGCCCAAGCTCCTCTCCCTGACAGCTGGCACTACAGAAATACATGCAGTTATTGTTTGTATGGCAAAATACAATTATAGTGTTCAGACTAGGGGGATCCAGCTTGACTGTCATGTCTAATGATGGTATCTAACCGTACCAAAGAAGAAAACCCTCCTACAGTCCTGGGAGCTGCACATGCCTTCAGGGACATGTAAAGTAATTCAGGTCAAAAATGTAGGTTGTTTTATTTAGCAGACAAAGAGGTGGGGAAAGGAAAGAAGGAGACGGAAAGAGGAAACAGGCTGCTGCAAAAATACAGTCTTCATAAAGAGCCGTTCAGGATTTCCCCCCAAAATTTAAAGTGAAATGGAACTCTGAGTTCCAACATTTCCTCGGAGGCCTTGCTAGGTCCCAGCTCACACTGGCAGGGACTCAGGTTGGCTCCCTGCAGGGCAGAGATCAGGGTTAGCACATGGAGTTCATGGCTGGATGGAAGGAGGGGGTAGCTTGGAGCAGTGCCCTGGCAAACAGGGGCTACCAAACCCACCCAGGGGCAGCAGCTGGGCTGGTGGTACCAGGAGGGCCAGAGGTAGCATAAGTGCTTGGTGAGGAGCTGTTTAGGATTTCAGAGTCAAAGCCACCTAAATGCTTGTTACCTGCAGAGCTGGAATGCTTCAAGCAAATTTTCAAGCCAAACTGTCTGTGGTGAGGAAATATGTCCCCTTATGTGTGCTGGGAGGCTGCAGGCTCTGTGGCCTGTGAGGACGCCTAGCAAAGCAAACTGTGCCATGAATAATCAATGAAAACTAAAGGTTTCTATTACCTGCAGTGCTCCATGACCATGTGAGATAATGTAAAAATGGCAAGCAGCCTCCTGGAAGTGAAATAAAACCTCTACAGTGCAGCCCTTGGCATCATACCCCTCAGCAAAATCCTGAAGCAAATCAGGGTTATGCAAGCTGTGAAACACCCAGCCTTAGTGCTGAACTGATGAAGCTGCCAGGACCACATCTTGCTGCTTCCAAAAGTATCCAGCACCTCTTGGCAGGGCAGGTTATAAATCCCCCAGAGTTTAATGTACAGACCCCCTTCAGCTCCTTCTGTGTCTGTCCTCCCGCTCCTCAGTCCCTTGGGAAAGGATCTCATAGTGCTGTGCAATCACAGAGTCATTAATTTTGAGGCCTTGGGTTTAAAATTGGTCTTGCACAATAGATAGGAAGGCAGGCACACGTGAAGTAGTAATCGGCTCATAAGAGGAAGGCTGAAATCTGATGTCTTTAGCTATTCCCAGGGCAGAACAGAGCATGACCTGCACAGCCTGGACCACAGTCCCCAGTCCCTTAAAGCCTGGAGAGTGTTGGTTGGCCCGTGACAGTGACAAAGGAGAGGACAGGAAAACCTGATGGTGTTTGGATCTTATAATTCAATACAAACCCGTTTCTGTCATTTAAAAAACATTTAATAAAAAAAGAAAGAAAGAAAAAGAGATGATGATGTAGCATTTATCACAGGGAGACAGTGATATGCTGCAGTGTCCCTGGGCAAAGGTTACATTAAAGATGGTGCTACCATCATTAAGGTGGTGAGCTAGCATCTCTTACAAGCTCAATTTTTGCCTTTCCTCCTTAAAAATCTACATGCAAAAGCAGAAAGTTAGCTGCAGCATTGATAAAGGAGGTCTGGTCCCAAGGTGGAGTTTTTGGTCAGATTTAAAGTAAATCAAATACATCACCTTAAAAATAGCAGTGTTCAGCAAAGCCCAGAAAGCCTCAGTGGTTTCTACTTTGTGACCAGAAAGACAAGCAGGGTAGGGAGGTGGAGGGAGAGAGAGAGAGAGTGATATTAAAACAGCTTTAATTTTAGGACTCGTCTCATCAAGAGATAGTATGTGACACAAAAAATTAGTCCAATTAAAAATGTTTATAACTTAAAGTTGCTTAATTAGCAACTTCAGAAGTTTCCTGATGTTTCCTTGCTACCTTCCCCTCTCCTGTTGGGCCCACACATGGTGACAGCAGGTCCTGGAGGAGGGAAGGTCAGGGCTGCTCCAGCCGTATCCCAAACCTGGATGTTAATCCCTTGGGGACATATCAACCTCCTAGCAAAACCTTGGTGGTGGAAGGTCTCCAGAGGCTTCTGGGGGCACTGGAGGACACCTCTTCCATAGCCTCCAATGTTGCAAGAGAACAAACAAGATGCAAGATCCAACCTACGCCATCACCCTGGGCTGCGGAGCTTGCCCCACAGGGGCATGTGCTTTCCCCCCGGCACCCCGTGCCAGTGCTGGCTTTCCCCTTCGTGCTGCGTTTTCTGTCAGCACCCCAGCATAGCTGGCAGAACATGCAGCGATGTGTCTGGCAACAGCACCCGTGCCACCTTGGCCCACGTACAGGGTAAGTGGCAGAAGCCTTCTCCCCATCTTCCCACCTACTTTACAGCCTGGAGGAGACAGGCAGTTAACGAGAGATGCCTCATCAGGACTCCGCTTTCTGCTTCCTGCTAAGAAACAGCCCCAAAAGGGTCCCCTCCCCAAGCACCCGTGCCAGAGGTGCTTCCAGGAGCACAGGCTGGGGACAGTCAAGGGGACACCATCCCCCCTGCCCACCTTCTGTGCTCATCCCTGTTGGAGGAGTTTGGGGAGCAGAGAGGTTCAGGAAAACCACGTGGCGAAACACGGGGACGTGGCATACTGCGGCAGCCACAAGGCAGGGAGCCTGGCTAACCCGGGAGGTGAGGCAGGTTTTGGAGGTTTGTGGCTCTGCCCCTCTAGCAGCCGCAGCCAGGCAGCCACTTTTGTGGTTTTTTGTGGCTTTTGGAGGGAGGTCACCACAGCCCCAAAGCGTCGGTGGCTGCTCAGCCGCTGCGGGGCAGAAGCATCACTGTGGGGACCTTGCACAGCGGAGTGACAGCAAATCGCAATCCAGCTTTAAAGGGTTTTTTTCCCAATTCTTTTAGAGATGGAGGAGGATTCTGGAATATAAGAAAGGGGTTTTCACAACACACATGAGATTTCCTCTGGCCTGGAAGAATAATGTCGAGAGCCAACTGAATTTCAAGGAGCCCTGACCCTTCATCCCCCGTCATCCCTAGCCGTTTTGTGGAGTTCACACAGAACATCCTTTTTGTTCGCTTTGGTTTGCCAACAACATAAAGTTTCGAGATGTATAGTCAGAACTAACACCTCATCTCGCTGACTGAATGTCTATCTAAAATGGGATGGAAAGTATGTAAAAAATGTCCATGCTGGATCAAATGAAAGGCCCTACCTATTAGTCTCTTTCTAATAGCTTTTCACCCTCTATTGCATCATGTATATAGGATTGTGTTCTGAGGTCCTAAAAATAATAAATAATAATTTACTTATTCATTATCTATTTCTGTTTATAGGCTATACTTACACAAGATACAGTGCCAGGCCATTAGACATCAAAGGCTCCACGGTGCAGGCAGCCTACAAAGAAGTCAACATGATTTTTCCAGTAGCTTATTTCACTATAACAACAATAATCATGACTTTACATAGTGCCTTTGATCCAGATTGCCAAAGCATTTTGTTCTCTGATTGGGAAGTTACATATAAGATAGGATTCAGTTTGCTCCTCATTGGCATAGATTGGGAGGATCAGTCTCCAATGATATCCAGCAACTCAAACAACAGTTTCTCCATGTAAAATAAAAGGGAAATTTTAAGTTTGAGGAAGGAAATACATGATCGTCTTGGAAAGGATTTTGCGAAAATAAGCAGAGTTAATGTTCCTAATAATGTGAAGAGTGCTTAGGATCTTAAATGATGCTGGATAGCTAGGACGTCACTGCAAGTGTACCTGTAAGGAAAGTACCTCCAGTAGCAGAGAGCGTCAGTACCCACCTAGGGGAACAGCGTGGCCATCCAGGCTGGACCACCCCCACCCCATTTGACATCCAAAGTGAGCTGCAGCATGGTTTCCACCAAGGGCATGCCAGCAGAGGAGGTGAGGACAATGCCAGTAAGACCTTGGCCCTCCTGGCTGGAAGCCTGAGTTCCTTCTACAAGAAAGATGCAAGGGAAGGTGGAAAAGATAATTAAAACTAAGAAGGAACCAAAGTACAATTCAACAAAATGGATCTAAATAAAGTAATTACAGGACCTGCAGCACAATACATAGGAACAGCAGATCTTTTTGATTACTGCTGAGCCTTCAGGTCTCCTGGAGGTTCATGGCTTACCTTAGAAATCACATCTGTGGCGATGTCGACCGGGGAGAGTGAAGGGTTATGGTGGCTTCAAACAACCAAGCCCAGGACTGTCATGTAACCTCACTGCTTTATATTTCCCCTATATTAATCCTCAGACATTAGCAAAAAAATAGCACAGCCTTGGCTCAGGGCAGGGGAGATATCAATCAGGAAAACTTCAGAGATCAGGAACAAGTTGGTTCTCAGCAGAAAGGCAACCTCGCATCTTCAGTAAGTCACAGGACAGAGACAAAACACTCTGGCCTTTCTGATAATCATACCCTGACCAAGACAGTTCCTTTGATGGGTCCTTCTGAAATATAAATTAACTTAATCACTTCTGATCTTGGGCAATGAAAGACATTAGAGTGTTTTGACTGACACAGTCACAGAGGGTAAAGGCTGTGTCTGTCTTAGCAAACAGAGCAGCAGCAGAGCAGCACTGGTGTGCTGTCAGCCTGTTTTACTTGTGACTGGCTCCAGCCTGGAGCTGTGGCCCAAGCAGTCACAGGTTGGAGCATCTCAGGTGCACACCTGCATCTCCTCTCCCAGCACAGCATCACCCAAGGGGAACCCAGTTTGCATGTCCCAATCCTCTTCCACAGTGTGAATCATTGAACGACCATTATGTGGCACGACCAGGAGATGTGTTGCTTTCATCCAGACTGAAATGCTAGTGAGAAGCACCTTATGTGTCCATGTCCTGCCTCCCCAGCCCCAGCTTCACTTCAGTCCCTCCTAAAGCCAGGTTCCTACGCAGACCATCCTTCTCTGGCTGCAAGGTTTAAGCCTTCATGGGCAACAAGGGAGCAAAGCAGCAGTTTCTGCAGTTTGCAGAGGACACACACCCCAAGTCAGACTCATTGTGGCAAGGTGAAGCAAGTGAAGCAAAGCCTGTCTCAGCCATGCACTACTGTGGGCACAGACCCTGGTTCTGGACCAGCATCTACAGCACACACCACACCAAGAGCCGTGTCTTGTGACAGCAGGGCTTTCCTCAAGCATTTGGCCTTAAGCCTCTGTAAATGCCATCAGTGCAAGCAGGAGCTATACTTTGGGTTTAAACCAGTCATTCCACATTGAAAAAAACCCTTTTGCTGCAAGATTTGAGAGATCACCAGTCTAAAGGCCGAACAATAGCTCCTATTTTGCTGCACACTGTTCTCCTGTGGAAGTGGTTAATTTCAAGATGATGCAAATACTATTGTCAGCCCCTTTGACTCTCCCTGCTGACAATCTTAGCATTCAGCTAATGTCCCTCTCCCACAAATCCACGCTGCCTCTCAAAGAGCCAAGAGTGCTTGTTGTCCCCTTCCCAGCTGCCAAAACCCTCCAGCTGCCTCCTAATTACCCCTATAATGTGCTTCTGCATATCCGATACACAGTTCTGCAGCACACTAAAAATTTAAGGACAACATAAAATAAAGAAATACTAAATTAAGGAGGACAAGGGGTGCTGGAGCAACCACGTTGTTAATTTTCCTGTTTAATTCACTGATAACAGCTATTTTTGATCCCAAACTGCTGTACAATAAAGTGCCGCACTTGAGCACAGCTGAATGTCAGGGATTCATTGTTTAAGGTCAGAAGAGACCATTATGATCATCAAGTGTAACCTATTGCAGAAGAGATCCAGCGTACCTCCCCCAGTCATTTCTGATGCTGGCCCTTGACTTCTGTTTGAGCTGCCATGCATCTGTTAGAAAGTCATGTAGTCTTGGCTTAAAGACTGCAAGGTCCGGAGAGCCTACCAGGGTGTTAGAAAAGCTTTTTCTTTGGTTAGTTACCCTCATGTAACAAGCGCATGCTTTTTTTCTCCTCTGCCTCTGGCTTGCCTCTGCTTTCTAGCCACTGGATCACACAATGGTGGGTTTTTGTCCTAAATGGAAGTCCACGCTCAGAAATCTCTTTCCTATCGCAGTACTTCTATTCTGTTATCAAGTTGCCTTATAATTTCTAAATTATGTGAAATAGATCAGTGCTTTGTGGCCCTTGTACTTTCTTGCAATTCCCCCCTCTGAATGCTTTCATTTAGCCAAGCTTACTTTGGAGTGTGGGGATCTTTGTGTAAAGCCCTGTTCTTCCTCAAAAGCCTTCAGACCATCATAGTGGCCAGTGCGTGTCCTTAGTACTCGACTGCCCTCGGCAAGGTGCACTCTTGTATATAACCAGAGAAGAAACACCCATGTCACTCAAAGGTCTGGCCATCCTCTTAACTATTTTGCTGCAGCTCTTCTGGTGGGTTGAGCAGGGTGGCTGGTAAATGGGGGCAGCCACCTCACTGGCAGGAGATGGAGGAAGGCATTTTCTATATGCAGGTCACAGCTCCTGCTCACCTTCAGCTGTTACTAACAGGCAAGTATGAGCCCTGTGCTCCTTCCTGCTCTCCTGCCGCCAGCCTGCAGGCTCACCTGCCTGGCCGAAAGGTGCTGGCCTTTGCCAGTTGCTCAGAATATTTCCCCCTTCCACCTGACTGCACAAAAGCACACCGTCTGCAGTGCAGCTCCTAGCGTATCTGGCAACACCTCAGGAGCAGGCTCTTTGCACATACTTATTTAGTTCTGGCACATCTGATCCTAGCACCATGCACAGTGTGGAGTGGGTGAAGAAGCATGCAAAGATGGTAATTAAATGCAGAACAAAAAGCCAAAGCAACAACTGGAGGAACGGCTCTAGGAACTGGATGTCAGGCTGGCCAGGCATCTGACAGAGGGGTTTTCATTGTGCCAGACCTGTTCACCCATCCCTGCTTGTAATGCTGTCTGGTTTCCATGGCTTTTTTATCAAACCTGAAAATGCAGAATGAGCCCCATGGATAAAATGAGAGACTTGACTTTCCACCCCTAGAGCCCCATGGATAAACACCAAGCGGCAGGTATGGTATTGCTGACTCAGCAACCCTTTCTGGGTTGTGCTCATTCTGCTATGGGACATCATTAGAAAAGGCCGAGATATTTTGTTTTCATAGCTTTTTAACCTTTTCCTTCCCAAAACAGTGTTTGTGTTTATTTTGGCACCTTGAATGTTTTGAAGAGAGAATTGATTTGGATTTGCTAAAGCATTTTTTCCCCTTAATCCCATTAAGTCAGTCTCTAATTCTTTCCAGGGCTCCCTTCTGCGGAGCTATTTCCTCTTGGAATCATTTACTTTCTGTGGATTGGGGGAATTAATGAGGCAGATGCTGCTCTCATTCTCATCACTGTAAGCCCAAAACAACTTCAGCAGTTTCCTGGCACCGATCCAGATTTTACTGGTGTAAATGAGGTCAGAATTTGGCTTACTGTGCTTACTCTTGCTAAGAGACAAAGAAATTGCCGAAAACAAGAAGTCTTGTGCAGGTTGGGAAAGTCCAGTTGGAAGTGGGCAACTCCACGATTTCATTGAAAGGCTGAGTTTCTGCATTTCCCCGCTGAGAGGCTTTGCTGAGCACCACAGATATTCGCACTAGCTTGGTACGCGGGCACTCAGGAAAACAAATCCAAGGACAAAGACTTTCAGGAGCGTTGACGTTGTCTATGGGAACAATTGCAATGTGGCACAAACGTTAAGTCATGCCAGTGCGAAAATGAAGGTTAAGAAATATTGGGAAAGATCAGCTGGCTAAGCTGGTCAGTCATCAGGGGCCTCGCAGGGAAGGAGGAGCAAACAGAAGACTGAGATGCATGTGGATGGCTAAGGGTTCTCTTCAAAGTTTGGCATATATTGTGATGGATAAAATCAAGAAAGACATGAAAAGGAAACACAACCAGCACAGGACAGGAAGGCGAGCAGGGAAGCGTCCTGGCTATAGGCTGGTGGTCAGAGCAAGGCTGAGGAAAGCAGCGGTCTGCCAGCACGGCAGCGGTGCTCCACACAGGGGCTGGCCCAGGCTGGGATCCTCCAGGATCCCTTGGGAGCAGCGTGGGCTCCTCACAGAGCAGCAGCCTGCCTGGCTGCGGAAAGGGGAAACAAGAGGCAGCTACGACCAGTCATCTTGATTTCGGTTCCTGGAAATGCACTGGAACAAATAATTAAACAAACTAATCATCAGCACCTAGGAAACAACCGAGAGAAGAGGAACAGCCAGCCCTGATTTGCCAGGAGCAAATCATGTCAAGTCGACCTAATTTCATCCTGCGACAGGGCTTCTGGATACAGACAAAACAGGAGACATCTTGTGTCTTGGCTTTGGCAAGGCCTTTGGTATCATCTCACTTCACGTTACAAGATGCACGCTAAGGAAGCACGCCCTGGACAAATTACCTGAAGGAAGGGGTAAAAACCAGCTGGAAAACTGTCCTCAGAAAGAAGGCGTTTTTGTCAAAATACAGGGAAGGGTTGGGTAGCGTTCAACAGAGGTCCAGCCACGGGATGATGGAATAGTGAGCATCCTTATCACATATGCAGATGACACCAAGCTGAGGTGAGACACAAGGACATGAGAGAAGAGGATTAGAATAAAAAATCATCCTGACATGTTAGAGATCTGAACAAGGTCTGAAAAACAGGATGCAACTCCATAAGGAGAGAAGCAAAGCGATGCACAGAGGTAGGTACAATCAGCTGCACAGGGACAAAATGAGAGATATGCAGCAACTCAGGAACCTGAAACAAATAAAAAGTGCCGTTTTGTCACACACAAGGCAGTCACCATACCAGGGCATTCAAAGACAAGCTCTGCCTGTAAAATACACGGCTGATATTTCTGCTTCATGCGGTGCTGCTGCGATCTTTACCCAGCTCAGGAGAGTCTGCAAGAAAGTGGGATGAAAGGTCTAGAAAACAGGACTTGCGGAAGAATATTTGTTCAAAGGGGGTTGTTTACTCCAGCAAGAAGGAGGCTAAGGGAGATGCAATAATTTTCAAGTGTGTGAAAGATATCACTGGAGGAGGAGGGGATAAGCTGTTCTCCAGACAGTTCTCTGTGTCCATTGCGAGTGTGGCAAGAAACAAGGGCCTGAATTGCAGCAAGAGAGGTTAAAGTCAGATGCCTGGCAAAAGGGAAGGCTAAGGAGCACTAAACCCACCTGCCTGGCAAGGATATGAAACCTCTATCCTTGTCAGTGTTTAAGAGTGGGCTGGAAACTTCAGGAATATTTCTGAAATCAGCCTCTTGAGGTCCTTTCTAGCCGTGGTTTTCTCTGATTCTGTGATGAATGGTGTTAAATGAATATAAATTACCTCACATGGGGACACTGACGTTCAGGCATGGTGATGAATAGTGATCAACGACAAAACTGTCAGCTTGCGGGGAGGCATCCAGTAGGGTTATTACTAGAAACTGGTGTTAGCTCCAGTTTTATTTACCATCTTCATTAATGATCTAGAAAAAGCATTAGACAGCATGTTTATTAAAACTGCAATTGATACTATATTGGGGAGGAGATGCAATCAACAGCCAGGAATGGAATATAACACAAAAGGACAAAAAAAGATATGGGACATGGGGAGAAAATGACCTAGCTCAAAGGACAAACAGACTAATTTGTCTAGGGAGGAAATAGTCCAAAATTAAGACACCCTATGGGAGGAGGAGACCCAAATGCAGTGAAAGACGTTGCAGGGTTAGCACACAGGAAATTGGACAGGAGTTTACAATTTGTCACATCAACAGAAAAAGTCTCAGGAGGGTTTTGGGCTGCATGATATATCCCAGGGCAGAGAGATAAGCAACTGTCTGATCGCTGTTGTGCAATCTTTCCTTCTGGATGCCTCCTGATCAGCGTGGCAGCCAGGCTGGAGGAGGAGCAGGGGGAACCACAAAAATAATTGAAGGCTGAGAAGTCTGGCTTAAAGGGAAAGAATTATATAGGTGTTTTGTGGCAAAGTAACCAGGTCCACGCTTCTGAAGTGTAGATAAGCACGTCAAAAAAAAAAAACCTGCCCTTTTTTCCAGGCATAATTATGACATAAAAATTGGACACTGCAAAAAGATATTTTATACTAGCAATGCATGTTTTAGTTGGCTACAAAGTAGTTTCAAACCGAGGCACTAGCCTCCTGGGCTTCATCCACCACTTGCTGCCAGGGTCCACGCTGGGACAGAACTGTGTGAGAGCTGAAGCATCACCCCAGCACCTGCCTCGGGAGGTGCAGCCCACGGAGGAGACTCCTGGGAGAGCTGTTGCTGCCACACAGTTGCAAAGAAATGGATAGTGGGTTCGCTTTGTGTGACCAGAGCCATGCTGACATTCATTGATAATGGAGTTGCATAAGCAGATCGACATGATGAGCCATGTCAGTCGGAGGGGGAGAAGCCAGTTCTTCTCAGGGGGACAAATCAATAGAGAAAGAGATGCTATTTTCAGGTTTCTGGAGATATTATTGGCAAAAAGAAAGCACGGATAGAAAACTTTACTTGACAGAGTCCTTTAGAGACAAGATAAAGGTAAAGGCTTTTTCTAACATGTGATTTTGAGCCTTTTCACCCTTTGTCCAGCTGGCTTTTGAGATTGAGGTCTAGGAGTGCAATGGTGTGTTTGTCCCAGCTGATACTGGAGCGCGCAGGCTTTGAACAATAAGGCTTTGTTCTTTTGCCAAATGCAGCAATGCCTGTGCTGTTGCTTGGGGAAAAAAAAGGAACAAACACATTAGGAAGTCACCGAAAATGAAATGATGGCTCACTTCAAGGAGTGCAGCAGCACACTGCGGAGATGAATGAGCTCTGCATGGCGTGAGACCGTAAGAGGAAGAGATCTTCAGAAAGACACCCTTTAGTCGTCCCCCCCCCACTTGCAGTATGACAGAGGAGATGACCTTCAGATACGTCCCTGGGATCAGCAGGCACCTGAAACACTTTGCATTTCCCACACCTCCCTGCTGACCACAGCTTTTGCAGGGAGCGTGGGTGTTGCTGGCCGGGTGCTGCGTGAGGGTGCCCCTTGCCTTTAAGGAGCAGTCACCACAAAGCAAATTTGGTAGCTCTTTCCAGCAGAAGACTTCAAACGCAGCTCCGCAGCGTCGCTGGCATGCCAACACTGCTAGCTGTGGGACCACCGAGGTGCAGGACCACCCGAGCCTGTGGCTTGCCGAGGGGCAGGCGGCTCAGCTCCTACCTCACAGCCCAGTGCCACCAGCAATGGGGAGGGAGCCGGGGGAAATGAATTTACGAAGAAACTCGAGGGGAAAATAGGCAGGCTGAATAAGCACAGTGATCCGGAAGAATAAATTTACTGAACCTACATCCTCGATTTTAATGGGCTCTCTAATAGCAGGGTGAGCCCAGCAGAGTCGGTTATCTCCCAGAAAAAATGGGGCTCTGGCTTTTGTTCCTCCCGCTTGCTTGATGATGGGAACCATGGGACCCCCAGTATGAACACAACCAACATAAAGCCGAGCAGATGTTACCTTAAATTCGTCCTCAGCTCATGGGGGAGGATTAAGTGATATGAAACCACAGGAGCAGCCCAGGTGGGAAAGATTACTTCAGTGGGGTATGAGCTCTTATTGGAGTTAGGGGAAAGGGCTGGTAGTTGTGTGTTATATGCTGGGATCAATTACACTGGAAAAATGCAGAATACAGTGAAGTGGAGGTTTGGGGGAGGGTGGGAAAGGAGATTAAACCTAAACGGTTGCGTTAAAGCTGAGCAAAGAAGAGAGAAGCAGAAAGATGGGAAGAAAAAAGGTGCACAGGGTGGCTAATACAGGGTCAGGACAAGATTCTCATGAGCTCATCCAAATGCGTCTCAGGCCAGTAACTGCACAGTAATCGCCTTGTGCCCGCGCTCACAAGTGCTGGGAACGGCAGGAACAAGGGGTGGGCTCTTCAACTCTCTAATTCTCCTTCCTCATTTTGCAGAATTGCCACATGCTGAAATAGCAAATGATGTATGAAATGAAAAATCGCTCCCCAACCAATGCATATAGATGATGCAGAGAGTATTTGGCCATTACTTCCTTGCAGTAATATTTATCTACATTAATGCCTTGTTCAGAGGTAGCTGGAAATACCCAGAATGTGAGCGGCAAGGGGATCGGAAGAGAGATCACCGAGAGAGGCAAAGGAGCAAGGCAGGCACTTAAGGAGGCAGATATGAAGCCTTTCCCCCTATAAATCACCAGCTCAGTTCTAGCCCAGGTTATTAGCAACCACAAGGCAATATCCTGGCACCCAAAGTGAACCAGTTGCCTGTAAAGAGCAAATTCATTTAGTGGAGACGTCAGAGGAGTCATTGCCATTTGGAGGCTACTTTGGGGCCAGCGTGGAACAAGCCAGTGGCCTCGGGCCAGTGCCCAGTAATACTGGGAGGTACTTTCATGGTGAGAAAAGCCCTCCTCAGGCGGCATGCTACTGGGTGGCGGGAGCCAGCCCAGCCACGAGTGAGGACAGCAGCAGGGGGGCAATTCCCTGTGACAGCTCCGGGCAGAGGCACATTGATGGGACTCGCACTGAGGGGACCATGGGCAGCCCCAGCACCAGATGCAGCTCCTTGTAGCTCTGTGGTGCCCCTGGAATGACTTCAGCCTCTGTCCTCCTGGGGAAGCCTGCTGAAGTTCAACAGGGAAAGATAACCTCTCCTACAGGGATTTTACATCATGCCACACAGTTTAATAGGAAATGATTGCTAGCCCAAAAATCCTGCCAAAAAAAAAATCTCACTTTTATTAAATATGTAGCTTTCTAGTAATTTATTTTGAGTGCTGTTGACTCTGTTATTATTGAAATCTTGGGGAAGCTTCCCTCCAGGCAAGGCTGTGGGTCTGCCCCTTCCCAGCACACAACACACACTCCAAATTTCAGTCTAAACCCAACCCAACCCTCCACCCTTTGGAAAGGGCTGGTGCCTCCTGCTTCAGGCTGCACCTTTCAGCCCCGGAGCTGTGAGTTGCACTGAGCTCAGCCTGGTGCAGAAGGGGCTGTCTAAGGCAGGACAGAAGTTTGGAGGGTGGGATCTGCAGATAAATGTGTAAATCCTCTGGTCTTTCATTTTAGAGAGAAAGGGTAACTGTGTCCTGTTAGAGCTGGTGACCCTGGGGGAGCAGGAGCAGCAGCACCAGGAGGGCTGCACATGCCTGTGCGTGCTCACCACCTGCCCGGCAGCCTGCTCTGGCCTGACCACGGGGACTGCAGAGCCCTTCCACACCTGCAGGCTGGAGGTTACAAAGGCACAGCAACAGAGAGGAGAATACCTGACTTGTTCCCAGTTTGTGGGAGGTTTCACAGGCACAGAGGGTTGGGTAAGCTCAATGCTCTAAACAGCAGGAGTAGATTTGCAAAGGGTTGCACGGTGTAAGATCTTGGGCAGAAACAGAGGTGGAGGCAAAGTCTGCTTTCTTGTGATGCCTGCTGCTTATTCGGGTGTGCTTGATCATTTCTCCCTGTAAATGCCTGGGAATTCCCTTGTCTTTCTGTATGCAAGAAACACAGCGCTGGAGCACACTGTCATGTTACTGCACGTACCCAAATCCAAAAAGCTTCAATGCTTTCTGACAGCCCAGTCCTCTGCCTATCCTTGGTAGCATGCCCAAAGGCTCAGCATGACTGTCTAGTTTGTAATCTCCACGCACAGGACTGAGTTTCATAAGGTGTTGGCCAAGCACAGCATCAGTGTTTAGCAGACTGTATTTAGTGCTGCTGGCTCCCTGATGTCTGCGCATAGGACTACATTTACAGACGTCTTCTGAAACCAGGGGACAGGAGGTGGACCCAAGCTGAATGCCTCTTGCAAGCACCCCTAACCTTGCACAGAAGTGCCAGCTTGCCAGATGGACCCAACAGACAAAGTCAGTAGAATTAGCAAAAAACACACACTCAGTCAAAGATGCGGCTGGACTCGGTGCTAGCAAAGAGGCTACGGAATTGCTCAGAGTGACTTATAAGGCAATATAGCAAAATACTTCACACTTAAACAGCTAGAAACCAAGGGATTATACAATCCTACAACATGCAGTTAGTATGTTACTTTTGCCCCCTCTTACACACGTTTTATGTCCTCATCACCAGAACAAAGCAACTGGAAACTGCTGATAACTACTTTTGCCCTCCTAAAACTTCTTTGGCACACTAGATATTTCAGCTTTGCAGGAGTCTCCGGGTCCAAGTTGACCTTCAGATACCAGGGAGTCAAGAGGAACTGCAAATACTCATCCAAGGACAGGTTTTGGCTCTCTGCCTAGCATCTGAAGCACTTTGTATTGTCTCTGAGTGATAACACGCTTACATGACATCAACATATATTTCAAGATAACACTAAAGACATGATCCACAGAAACTTAGCTATCAAAAATATTGACTATCTGGAAAATTAATCTACTTTCTAACCAGGGCTTTCAGACAGGCAGGAGCTCTAAAACCTCAGTCTCAAAGTCTACACAAAGCTCACCGCATGCTGGACAGGACATGGGAGGTATTGGCTAGCTTGAAGGGACTCACCAGCATGTAAGTCTGGGACGATGCTACTGAACTTGGAGTTACCCCTCCCATGCTGCTGTTAACCTGAGAGACCACACTGACCTCCTGGCCATCTCATGGTCAAACCCACAGCCCTTTAGGAAGTCCTTTGGTTGATGATTTGGTACATGCTAGTAGTGGACAGGAACATCTACCATTTGCTGCAGGAATTTAACTAAAAGGGAACCTCAAGTAAGGATTCTGCATTTGTGTCTGTTTTCCGAGTCACACACTTAGTAGCAATACAATTGTGTAGGATACACATCCAAATGCTTGTGTCAGGAAGTGCTTTTACGTAAACCCAAAGAGAATATAATTTTCACAGATTCCATAAGTACTAGAATTTATGAGATCTCTTCCACACCCAAAATATGATTTCAAAATTTTACTGGCACTCTGTGAATGGAAAGCTTGTTACGGAAAGTTGGATAATAAAACATCAGCTCAGCTCTTGATTCAGGCCTCGCCCTTCCAAAGGCTTCTAAAATATTCTTAGCCCAATATTTTCCTCGCAGGTTAACAGGAGATGATCTGAACATAGTTCAGTTCACACAGAGCACCACATATCGCCAACCCTTTTAACTCAGGAAAGTCTGAACCCTGGAAGGGGGCTGAGCCCTGGGGAAGCCCAGAAGCAGGTGCTTGCCCTCCCTGCAAAGCCAAGGAGGGCTCTCGCCTGGCCCCATCCCGGCTGTCCCTGCCCACCGGCAATGCCAGGCTTGGGAGAGCCGCTCCTGGGACACACGCAGCCACGGGGCAGAAACACGCACCAGCAGCGTCTGGGGGCAGCGCACATACACATACTTGCTTGCTGGTTATGTTTGGAATGTCTGGGTTACTAATAATATACTTAAATGAGATGTCCAGTGGCTGCTGGATGACTGAAAAATACAGGTGAAAACATATCTATTTAGTCTGCCTCCTCCAGCTCTTCCTCCTAAAAGATACCAGCACTCCAGCAGCAAGGAGAAACCAGGAATTTTGGCAGTGGCCAGAAGCAGCTTTATCTAGGAAACCAGAGCAGCTTTTAATCAGATGGAAAAGTTTTGACGCGCTGAGCTGGAGGCAGAGCATGGGTGTTGTGGGTGACTTGCTCCTCGGTGCAGAGCACCCACAGCCGTGTGGAGTTGTACCTTTCCCGTGCTCTCCCCCTGCAATACCCCTGAACTTTCTGGAATTCATGCCAGCTGCCGGGGTGTGGGAGCAGGGAGACGGCAAGCTCCTGCAGCCACCACCATAGACCAGCACTGGCTGGACAGACCTTTGGTCTGCAATGGCACTGCAGCCGTTTGTACTGCACCTCTGCAAAATGCCTTCCTCCACAAATACCTACCAAAGAGCACTGGCTGGCTCAGGATGTTACAGGCTGTTTCTTGCTTTGCAGCCTGCTCCCCTGAGTGATGAAGTGCGGTGGGGGAGCGGTGGGCTGGGGCAGCTTCACACCCTGCTCTCCCCCTCAGCATAGAGCCCGGGGGCTGTGGTTGGGGATGCTGGTTTTAGATCATGAAAAGAACTTCCAGCATCTGATTTATGCTGTGCCATTGCTTTCCTTTTGTATTTCAGTCAGCTTGGACACTGAGGAGAGATGAGCGCGAGTGATTAAGAGTCACAGGCTGTCATCACCCTTTCCCTCCCACTGCCATTGTTCTGGTGCAACACTCCTAAAAAAGCACCAGGACTACCTTTGGGAGCAGCAGCCTTTCTGCTATTGCCATCAGTCCTGTTTCTGTGCTAGCTCCCACCATCATGCTTGCACAAAAATCTGCACTGAACACAGGTGGTAGAAAGGAACATTTGCTCTCAACCAGTGCAGCAGCAGCTGATGGTGTGTGGACCACAGATTGGCCAACTCCCTCCCCCGTGCAGCTTTCATTTGGGGTGCTGCACGTTTCTTTGCATCCAATGTGTCCTGCAAGGAGCTCTGAGTGGAAAAGCCCTGAACAAGACAAATTCCCATGCAGCTGCAGAAGGCTGGAGTCATCTTCCTGAGAGACTTTTTAATATGCACAGCACTGCTGGGCAGCACACTGGACACAGAGCACCAGCCAGCTCTGCCAACCCTTGCAGCAGCACAAGCGAGGGGCAGCAAACTGGCCCAGGGAGGGTGGGAAGGCAGGGTGGGCTCCAGTCTGGAAGCCCATCTCTTGTGAACCTATATCTTCAGGCTCCTCGAGTCCAGGCGATCACTGAACAACACAGCCCCCTCTTTGTTTTGACCATCTAAATCCCTATAAACAGAGCGCTTGTTCTTTTTACTTTAACGTCCTTTGTGGTTTCATGAAAACACCGGATGCTGCAGAAGGCTGAAGCATGAAAGGTTCCTCTCTCTATCCTGTCCTCCCCGTCCAGCAACCACACTAAAAAGAAACCACCAAATAAAGTGCTTGCAAATACCTGGACCGACAGCCCTGGTGATGGAAAGCTCTCGTTATTCATAGACCAACTCGAGCCCAGGCAGCAGCTGTGCAAGTTTCCCAGCTTGGCCCTCAGCAGCGCCGATGGAGGCCGACCCGAAGGGCCCCATCTTGCTGCACGCTTTCCTCGCTCATTCAAACCCTTGGCAGCGCGGTGGGTCTGCCCGCCAGGCTGCCAGCGGCAGGGGGTGCTTCCCACGGGGGGTGCAGGAGCGAGGCAATGGGGGGGGTGGGGGGCAGCTGGAGCTACCCCAGGCATGAGATCGGGGTGGCGGCAAATTATCATCTTCCAAGCCAATGCTGCAAGCAGCTCTGTGGGTGAGAGTTAAAGCTTTTCATCGCTGAAACCTTAGGTTCCTGTTTACCAAACAGTTGTTCACTCTTCATGCATTTGAGTGAATGAGGAAATGAACCACAAGGCTGGGCACAAATGCCAAAACCCCTGCTTAAGTATGTAAATCACCCTTGTGCAACTTCCTCTGCCTACTTCGGGGTTGAAAAATGAATCCCTCTCCTCGGATTTGTTGTTTCTCGTGAGCTCCTGCCACTTCCCGGTTCACCACCGAGCCACCATGAGCACAGCCTCTGCTTTTCTGGCAGCTCCATCACTGCATTCATGAAGGCAGAGGCAAGTTGCTGAGAAAGCCACACTCTCCCTTGGCCAGTGCTCCCACTGCCAGTCCTACCCTACACATGGCACATGCCCCACTGGAGCAGCAAAGGGAGAAAGACAAGACCTAAATTCTCCTCTCCAGTCTCGAGGCTGGGATTGCTGCCATACTGTCCCAGGACTGGACCCCCTAAATAAGCTCCCAAGCCACAAACTTTGCTTTTCCTGAGCAGATCCTTCTGCTTGGGTTCCTTCCCCTGTCCTAGACCTGTTTGTTACACCCAGCTTGAGCTCCTTGCTTGCCGGTCCCTCCAGCACCTCACACTCCCTTCTTCTTCATCAGGAGCAGCCTCTTCAGCCACCTCCTTCTATTACCTGCATGCCCAGAACTCATAAAACCCTCCAAAGCCCAGAAAAAACTTACAAAGACAGATACCCCCCATATCTGGAAGGGGGAACGCATTCTGTATGCCCGGTGTAACAGAGAGGAGAGGCCACCCTGCCCACGCTGCAGCCAGCCCAGGCTCAGCTTCTGGCTGCCACGTGGTGCTGCAAAACCAGGAGGGCACTGGCCCTGCCGCGGGTACACGGTGTTATCTAGTGGGGCAGCGTCTCTTTTTCACCCAAAACAGCTTCCCCTGCCCGTCCAGATCAAGGACACTCATAAGACAAACAATCCTGGCTATTTTCTCAAGCTGATAGCACATGAGAAGGGAGAAAGGACACAGCTGTTTGGCTTCCAGCAGTGCATAGCCCCAGGTCAGAGCCTCCTCTCGAGGGGTCCAGAGCCTTTCAGCTCATTCTGCCCACTGTCCCCTTTCCCTTGCACCCCTGTTGCCTCTTTTTGTCCCTGCACAGCCTCCCCATCTCCCTGCTGCTCTCCCAGATGAGCTCAAACACCAAAGAAACGAAATGCACCCACAAGGTGAGGAGAAGGGGTTCGCCGCAGCAGAGGAGCGCTCGAGGCAGTGGCAGGAGAGGGTCTTCCAAAGGCTAATGACAAACAGCACCCGCTCCACTTTCCCACCTGCCTCCCTAGAGGGGGGCAGGGGGAGCATTGAAACTCCCCCCGCCTGCAGCACACCTAATGTTTTCATTCCTCTCTGCTGTGAGCAACTTGATCGCCTGTTGAAATTCAGGCTGGGTAATCTGACATGCTATCAAAACTCAGGATGGCTGTTGATGCTTCTTGAATTCATCAGCAAACAGTTATGATTTTTGTAGACGGTTTCATTATTTATTTTCTGTTTTCTCACGCCACAGCGGCCTTCGCGTATCACACCTTCATCTTGCTTAGGAGACATGCGCAGCCCGGCACAGCTCCACACCACGTTGTGTACTGAGAAACACCTGGAGGCTACCTGCCTGTCTCTCATTATCATATTTATGTTGCTGTCCTTGGCTCAGGTAGGTCGTCTTCTCATCAAGCTCAGCAGAGTAATGCTGTGGTCACTCTCACGGGAGCTCGAGGCTACTGTCTCCACAATCACTTCTCAGCCACCCAGACTGAAATGCCTTGGGCTGATGGTGCGGTGGTGCCCTCCCCAGCCACCTGGGAGACTCACTGGAAGGCACCTGGTCTGTTTGATCCTGCAAACACCACTTCTATCATAGGCTGCACAACTGAAATCCAGAAGAATTTGGTCCAAAGCACTAAGTGAGCCTCTTGCCTCATGCAGGAGTAAGTACAGCAAAGAAGAAGGGTTTGCTGGTGAGCACAGTTTGCAAGGTCCATGTGCTTGAGCTTTGCGCACTAATGTTCCCTCTCAGAACTATTTCTTACTGTCTCCTTAATCATTCCGAAGACTAGGATTCATTTACTTAAGCCATGGTGGGACTTCCTACTGTCCTGGCCAGAAGGGAGCTGCTGTGCTCCAGTCAGTTTCCCAGCTGAGAAAGCCTGGAGGGGAAACCCAGGGACCCAGGACTTTGAAGCATGCCTCTGAACACACCATCCAAGAAGCTTAAATTGCGACGGAGATCCACAGGCACCAAATTTCTATTGGTTTCACTGGGGGTAAGAGGCCAAAGCATCTTTAGGTGTTTGTAAGTGTAACTGTAGGTTGAGGTCCTCACTGGGGCAGGCTTGGTACAAACAGGATAAAACGTTCCCTAAAGAGTTACAGTCTGAATTTGAGGGTAAGGTGCAAGGTAGGACTGAGCAGACAAGGGTGGGAAGTGGCAGAACAAAACTATAGAACAGAAACTTGCTGCATACCAGGCAACGGTTTCAACTCGCTGCCTGCCTGTTTTATCACACTGAAGGACTCAGAGACACATCTCAAAGATATTAATGCACCTTTCTTAGCTTTGGCTTTCTACTTCTTGTGCTTCCCAGAGACATTCATATCAAGAAAGTGTCACTGGATTGAGCCATCTCCTAAATTTTGTACCAGGCGGGAATTTATATACCACCAGAAGCTCAGATCCAGAGTAACTGTCTCTTCCAAACAGCTCCCTTGAGACAGAGAGAAGTGTAGAAACAAACGCAGAGACAAGTACTTGCAATGCAAGCGCCAGGCACCCATGTGTGACACAAATTAACTACCCCGGCTACATGCACATCAAACCCTGCCCTGCCTCTGCCTTGCCTTGGAGCAGGATCCTTGTGTTGCAAGTGTGTGCCGTGTCCTGCTGCTCACCAGAGAGCAAGAGTGCTTCACAGTCGTAACTAGCAAATAACAACACTACCTTCAAGTGGGGAGCGCATGCAAATGTAGTAAGTACTCGGAGAGAAAAGCGATACCTGTTCCATCTCTTCCCGGCAGCGGGAGAGCGGAACAGTTGCAATGATCACCACGCTGAAGTGACAATTCACTCATGGCTTGCTACCTCTGGCTCTGCAGGAAGGATCCCCACAAGGTAGCTGGCAATCAGTTCGTGATTGCTTGGGTCTGAGTATAACCAAGGCCCGGCATTAGCCACCCAAACCATCTTCCCCAGCCATTATCCCAGGCATACTCTAATATTAAAAATAATCGGGGTCATCCGCACCCACTTCTGAGACCTCTGCCTTGCTGTGAGCCTGCCACTGCCATGGATGCGGTGCCCGCAGCTCTGGGTGGGTGGCACTTGGAGGGAACAAGCACTACAACAGAGGCGCTGGTGCTGTAGCTTCCCCAGCTCTGCCCACAGATAGAAATGTAAAAAGCAAAAGCTGCACGGCTGACACAGCTAGAATGCATCTTAGTTCACACTGAATATTCATTTCCCGGCTTTTGCTGAAGGCCTTCAAAAACACAAGCACTCACCAGAACAGCCGCTGCCTCCTTGTGCTATTTTATTTTAGAAGAGGCTGCCCTGTAGAAGATTTTAAGTAACTTCATGAAGTATATAACTAACAGGTCACTTGGCTAAGTAGACCGAGCCGGCTGTCTTACAGTCTCCTCCACATTTTCATTAAATCTAAAATCAGTCAGTATTATGTAATATAAATGCAGTGGCGTCAGAGACTCGAAGCTGAATAAGGATTTTGAATTAAGAGTACAGAACAACCCAGAATTGTCTTCCCAAATAAAAAATCAGAGCACCCAAGGGCTCAGTCTGGCCCCACAGAGGCACGGAGTTTCCATGAAATGGCTGTGAGCTGAATAAGTGCTCTGGGTATTAATATTCAAAGCAGGGCATCACATATGGCTTATGAAACACCTCTTCATGTGGATTAAAGACCTGTTCTCAAGGCAGTGAGCTTCCCATTACAACTGGAGCCACTAGGCTCCAAATTCATTACCATAGCACACTTACTGGATAAAAAAAAACCCAAAACCTGGAAGGCTTCCCTTTCTATTAGCCTCCCTCTCTAACTATTAAGATTCAGCCTCATACCTGACTTGACTAATGATGAGTCCCGAGAGAGTAAACCCAGACTTCAGAGCAGTGCAGCCACTCTGAGTAACCTCTGGTTCAAGGTGAGAAGCCCACGTGGGATTAGTCCAAGCTGCGGCCAGGTGGAAACATTAATGGCCATCATTAAGGGAGCCACAGAGGGGTTTTCCTCAACTGGTGAGAACAGAAGCATCTTTCCATGAGCCGTGGTAGCTGACCTGGTTTGTAGTCTGTGCTGCTGCGTACCCACACAGGCTGCTGCATGGTCCCCAGGCACGTTCTACTGACCAGGATGACATGCCACCGTCCCACTGGCTTCATCAGCACTCGAATGGCATTGTAGACATTATGGGCCTAATTACACTTAGAGAAGGACCTTAATGCAGGGCAACGAAACCCTCTGTGGATGCTTGCTATGTATTTTACTTGAATGAAAGTCACTTTTTTTGTTTCTGGCCAAATATATGTCATGATATATATGTATATAGCACACACACACATACACAAGTTTGATTTGCTAATGGTTCTCTGTTGCGGTGAAGCATCATCTCATATTGCAGTGCAACACCTTCCCTCCACGTTCTGCTGCTGAAAAGCGAATGCCTCTTGGCTGAGGAGGGCAGATTTGTCCCTATGGTATGGCTCAGTATGCAAGAAGCGATGCAGAGCACCTGTTGGCTTTATTTGCCCACCATGCAGGTCCTCTGACTGCTAGCCCTGCTCAGTGCTCCTGAAGGGAAGCAGAGGTTTTGGTCTGTTCCAGTGTATCTGTCCCTGTTTTCAGAAACAGTTCCCTAAGTAGGCCAAAAATGTCTCTTACATCTTCAGCCTTAGAGGATACATTTGTAAGGCAACACACACACACGAACGGGGTGACCAGCTGTTCTACTTTTGGAGGTACTGTCCTAGTTCTCAGAAGCCAAGCTGCACTGCACCTCCCATAGCGGAGAGAGGCCAAATGTCCTACTTTCTGTTCTTGGTGGCCTATTTGTCCCACCATGAGAAAGTAAGGTGTGTGACTGTACTCCCCACCGTACGCCGCCTGCACAGAATGCCAACAGACATGCAAAAGTCCCAGACCGCTTCCAAGTTACGTCTCAAAATCCTACCGTTCCAGCTCAGACTCTTGTCTTGCAGCCACATCCAGGTGCAGTGAATGCTATTAAAATCTGGTTTCCCTGTCCTCTAATGTCACTTCCACTCTGAAATCTCACCTCGTTAACACACGCAGTTCACTGCTCCTAGGGAAGCATATTATCACTTAGCTCTGATTCAGCAAGACAACTACATTTACCTGTGCCTGCTCAGTAGGGCAGCAAGGGACACTCCTGAAGATGTTTTGAACTCTATTAGGCATGCACTTAAACTTAAGCACAGATGTAAGTTCTTGCCTAGACTGATGCCATGATGAAAAAAAGGTTAGTACATCAGAGGGCTAAGCTTTGAACTGAGAATATTTTTGATCATAAACTTCAGAAAAAATTCTTTACATACAAAGAATTTCTTCTGGAAATGCTTGACAAACATAAAAGTAACAGGCTCGATAAAGATCCTGCTCCTGAGCAGTGGGAGCAGCAGGCTGCTGTGAAAATCCAGGTTTCAGCAAGGCAGTGGATGAGCACAGCACCTTTCTGCATTGTCTGTATTAAGCTTTAACTAACCGATGTGCTCTGAATCCCTAAATTAGAGAGAAAACAGGTAAAATTAGAGAGCATGGGTAAAATTAGAGAGCATCCCTAAATTAGAACCGCCACCCACTTTTTCTCCTGCAGCATTTACTGTCAGTCCCAATCATCTTCTGCTCCTCGGTGAGGCAGCCTGGGTAAGAGGCATGGAGGAGTTTCATGTTTGCTTAGACGGCTTTAACACCAGAGCCGCTCTGTCAGTTAAGCAGACAGCAGGAGGCAGAAAGGGAGCAAGACCATCCGTGCGCTTTATCCTTCAAACATTCATCGCCATCGACAAAAGCTGTATTCGTAAGTAAGCACAGGACTCGAACTTCCCGGGCCTTATCCAGCTTCTCAGAGCTAGTTATCTGTGCCAGCAAAGTTTCATGTACACGCAAGTCCCTTTTTCCCTGGGTATCCGTCTCCCATGGTGCCAGTGACTACACACATACTGGCCTTTTTTAAATCTTCTCAAGTCTAAATGCTGTATGGGAGACTTTCCTGATCTTTTGTGGGTTACATCTCAGTAGATAGAGAAAGCTGACCTGACAGATCAGATCTGCTGTTTCACACCCTCAGTTTCACACCTCTCCATTCACAAGCTACTTTGCATTTCTCTTCACGCTGCAGTTTCAAGCTTTGTAAACTTTAATCAGAGGTTTGATCATAGGGTGTCAGAGATTTGGGGGCAGGAACAAGAACCTACCTTCCCTTCTTTCTTCAAAGCATCTATCCCCCAGTATCAGGGACTGGTTCTTATAACAAACTGGTAACGTGCTTTCAGAGAAGATATATTGCCTTCTACGTTTTTGACATTTTGGGTTTAGTTAAAGCACAAATCTTCTCAAAAATAAGGGGTTTGGAAACACTATCTTACTGTTTACAGTTTGGAAAAAAACCCAAATCAACACTCCTGCATTTGTTTTTGAGAGTAGACGTCACTTGTCCTTCACTTTCTGCACAGACAATAACAGTGGGTTTAGATGTCTCGTTATCGTAGCCATGAATAGCTGAGAATGGAAAAATCAACATCTGAAACCGGGTGAGCTTTTGATGCTACCTCCATATGACAGCTTTAACAAGACTTCCACCCCTCGTGAGTCACTAACTCTCGCTGCAAGCCCCTGGCCGGAGCGGGAAGCTGGAGCATGCATTGTACACAAAGCCCTTTGGCAGGGAGAAGTTCTCCTCCGGGTTTGTGTGACGCTGCCTCTGACTCTGCCACATCCCATCCTCGCTGCGGTCTGCAGCACATCTGCAGGTTCCTCAAGGCAGCTGCTGGGACTCCTGGTAAAAATGTCTCTGCATTTCCTGGTGACTTGGGTTTTCCTCGAACGCTAAGGACACTTGAAATGGAGCAAGCGAGCACCATCAGAGGGGCGGGCAGACTGTGACAAGATGTTCGGGTCAGTTAATCCAGGGCTTGGCAGAGTCCCGTGGCTCTGTGGCAACAGTGAGGTTAACGCACTTTTCTGATTGCAGCACTAGTTATTAACCAAAAGACACATGCAGTGGGTAAAGGTGGGAGAGTCTCAGCTCCCTGGCTTATATCGGAAGAAGAAAGTACCCTTCAGGACTTCAGACTCTGCAGTAAAAGGATGCATTTTGTGAAAAGACACTAGGTACTATCAGGGAAAGGATCTCAGCCCCAACCCAACACCTTGTTAGGTTATCGGCTGAAGGAGGAACGCTCTGTGCTGCTGAAGGTGAGGTGCCACTGAAGTGTGGGTGACAAGCAGAGCCAACACAAGAGCCAGTGGCAGGGTCCCCCCCGGGCAGCCGAGAGATAAGGGTCCTCGCCCAGCGCAGCCTCGGCAGGGTGGCTGGCACAAAGCGCGGTGGAGCCCGTCTCTGCCTGCCCTCACGTTGCCAGGACGAGCCCCGCAGAGCACAGCAATTATTTGCTATAGAGGATGCATTTTTGGCACCCAGTATGCAATATGTTGCTGTCACCCTCATGACAACTCCGTAATCTCTTCTTTCCTTTCCAGTGTTTTTGTCCCAGTTTCCAAGAAGCAGACATGAAGGATTTACTCTTCTGGGGTGGGATAATTCCTCACCAGGAAAGAAATGAACAGAGACAGAGTCAGGAAATTCTTCACTTGTCTATTTTTATTTACAGTGGAGTTCCTGTTATTATCTTGAACAAAAATAGCACAACAGCAAGGCTGCAGCCAAGTTTCCTTTGCCTTTCTGCAGGAGCCCATTGACGCCAGCCCCCGGCCACAGCCCCCTCCCACCGCCTCTCCCCACGGCCAGCACTGGCTCAGCCCAGGGCAGCCCCAAGGATGGGCACCAGTGGTAGCCCCACGCCTCACATGCTCACCTAGTGGCACTCAACCAAACCAGCACTTACAGCTCCTGGCAAGTCCTGTCTGCACCTGAAGGTCCCGAGTCAGCTGGTAGCAGCCAGCCAGCATCGGCACTGGCGATGGTGCGGAGATCCCGACAGTGCACACTGCCCCTGCGGTCCCCCTTCCAGGGTGTGACGAGTTAAACCACCCGGGTTTAATATTTACCAGCAGAAGCAAACAGGTGGTGATACCCCTGTCAAAAAGTAACACAGGCCATATAAAGTACTACTAAAAGATGACACAAGAAGAGGCAGAGAAGTGGTACTGTCTCCACGGGTAACAGCTTCCATACTGAGAGGCTTTCCATTTCCAGCAAGGTTACGCTATGCCCACAGTGACGCCAAGGGGAGAGCAAGTGGCAGCACCTGAGTTATCGTCAGATGAGTTACTGTCCTTGGGATGCGGCAAAATCACAGGCTGTTTTTAAGTGCTTCTCCTTTAAAAATCAATTGGTGGTTTTCACAGCAAACCTAGGTTTTGGACATCATCTTCAAATCCATCATGTTTTATCTTCAGAAAAAAAGGCAGGATCTGCCTTTTACAAAGCCAAGGAGCTGCCAACTGCTTCTCACTTCCTCCCCAGCAAGGACGTACGTGTAGGACAAAATTTTCAAAGCACCTCCAGAGATTAAGCACACATCTCCTGTTGACCATCAATGGGACAAGCGCACCCAACTCCCTTAAGCTCCTCCGGAAAGCTCATCTTTTGATGTCATTTCAAAGGCTTCAAAGCTAAGATTTGTCTCTTTGAGGCGGGAAAAAAAGGAGTGCGAAAGCGTTAAAGCAACTCATCTTAAAGCCCTTTGCCTAGTCCTGCCAGGGTGCAGAGCATCACCAAGCAGGGAGCCTTCCCTGGCTCCTTCCCTGGCTGACCCTGCCGCTGTGATGCCCACGACTGCCCTCTCCCAGGGAGGAGAGGGATGGGACCGAGGAAGACGGTGGCAGAGCCAGCAGCTTGGCCCAGGGTTTGGAGGGCCTGCAGCAAGGGAGTGACATCTCCTACCCAAGGAGACCAGAGTGCTCCAGAGCTCCAGAGTGCTAACACCACTCGTGCTAATCCCTGCCTTATGGCCAGGCAGCAGAGGCACGGGCAGCGAGTGTGCCTTGCTCACAGTCAAAGGCAGGAACTGCTACTCCTGGCTTTGCTACAAGGACAAGCCCTTTCTTCCCTGTGCATCTCCCCACCTTTCCCACATCTGTTTTCTTTGACACCAACCAGAAAGTCCTCTTTGAAACATTTCAGCCTCTGAGATAGGAAGTTGCTGCTAAGAGCTTCATGAAAACATGCAGCTGGACATGGTCTCTTCAAATGCTCCTTCGAAGGGAAAGAATTATTACACCTTATTGGGCATCGGAGAATTCAGTCTTCAGCCTGTGGCCCGCTCTTATATGGAGTTGCTGGATTTTAATAGATGCAAACTGTAAAGTTTTTTCCTATGATTATGGTATCCATAGCAGTGCTAGGCTGAGTAGACTCTCTGAGTGCTCATTTTCTTCAGTATTATGAGAATTCAGTCAAAGTCAGCCCTCAGCACCATGAGAATCATATAAATCCATAGGAAAAAAAGCAGTCTTAAATAGTTCCACTACTCACTGAACACTTCTTTTCCCTCCAAAACAGATCAGGCAACCAAAATGAGAAGTTATGTTTTGTGGTTTGCCCAGGGAGGGGAGAGACAGAGAGTTTGGGGGGGCTCCTTTGCCAGTTTTGCTACAAAAAACGCGATAGGCTGAACCAGAACATCGCCATCCTGGTTGTTACTGCTCCCAGTAACAGACCAGCTCCCCAGTCATGCACAGCGGTTTGCTCGTGCCCCCACCGAGCCGGCAGCTGGCCCTGGGCAGGAGAGCCTGGCTCAGGCAAGGCGGCAGCGGCAGCCGCCCGGAGTTCATCCTCTGACCTCCCGTCCCGCTCCTTGCCATGATGTCATTTTTGCAAAGTGCAAAGTAGGCGCCTGTTTCTGTTTCCATTGTGGTATCACCGCCGGCGATGATAAGGATGATTTATTTTGATTACAGTACCCAGGCACTCCAGTCAAACAGGCAGGCCCCCCGTGTGCCAGATACAGGGCAAAGCAAGAAACGCTGAAGGTCACCTCCTCCCCGGTGAACTTGCCGTCTGGGTGAGACCTTGTGCAAATACCTTAGCAATGTAAATGCCATCTTATGGTTTACTAATCACCTCGATGAATCAAGGTGGGGGGCTCTTGTTTACCTTACAAAAGCTTCCCAAAATAGCAGAGCAATCAGAAACGTTGGGCCATAAGCACTTCCCCATCCCCACAGTCCCTCCTCTGGAGTGGGGCAGCGGGGGGAGTCCCCGGAGGTAGCTCTGCCCTGCTACCCCCCTGCAAAAGATGCCGTACCCAGGGAAGCTCCCCCTGATCCCTCCTCCCTCCTCTGGCTCTCTGGGGCTGTGTTCTGTCTGCAGCACAGCCAGCTTTTATGTCTCCCCAGGGGCAAGAGAGGGAGGGAGAAAGCCTGGCTGAGGAAATGGGGATTAGCCGGCACCACTGCTCGCTCCACCGTGTTCCACTGGCCTCCACGTAGGACATCCACCGGAGGTGTCACAGCTCCCATCGCTCCGTGGCAGGGACACCATGCGTCCCCCACCTGCAGCGACATGTGCTTCCCTTAGCTACTGCCCTGCAGCTGTGGCTCACAAAAGAACTTCTTAGCCCAGAAGTCTCACTGAAGCCAGTGGAAGAGCTCACATCACCAGTTAGGGCTCACACCTCCGGGAGCGAGCAGGGTGGCAGGGAAAGGGAGTGAGGGGCTAGGCGGAGATGAATGGGTATATTGTTCCCGCCTGCCTGCCTGCAGTTTTATTAAGTGCAACATCTTTCATAAGATATTAGAGCTGGTTGACATTTCTCAGCCAACACTTTTTAAAAAAAAATTTCAGCCAGAAGTTGCTTTCAGAAAACCTTCTGGTTGGAATAAAAAGTTGCCAACTTTTCTATTATTTTTTTCTATTTTCACAGGAAAGGTCCTTTTTTTTTTTTTTTTTTTTTTTCCCCCTTCACTGTTTCTTACTCCTTCCCCATTCCTTCAGGTAAAAAAAAGAAAAACTATAACAGAGCAGTAGGTTTTGGTTTAATGTTGACAACCTTTCAATAATACTTCACCCAGCATGACTTGTTTTTGTGAGAATGCTGAGCTACTGTAAAACTTTTCAAGCAACACTTAAAAAGTTGTCACTGAAAGAAGGTGTCATTTCTTAGAAACCTTGATAATCAAACCAGGGATCTAGACCCAAATGTTGCCAGAGCCTGGGTGGGTTGATTTGGGTCCTTCTCTGGCACCAGCTGTACCCAGCGCTGATATGGCCAGAGAGAAGCCGAGGCAGGAGAAGTACCTGCCCCAAGCCATGGCATGCCAGGAGAGCAGGGAGCAGCTCCAGGCTCAGGAGATGCGGCGGCCTTTGAGAGAAGGCTGTGACAGATAGAGGCAGAGGAGGTGAGGAGATGGCAAGGAAGGAACGGGGACAAGCGTGGGAAGAAAGCATCCAGTGCCCTGGCTCTGCGCTCCTGCATGCCGCTGCCGTGTGGGTCGGTCCGCCGGCAATGGCAGCCCCCAGCCCCTGGCTAGCACCAGGGATAGGCGGCACCAGCACGGGTCAGTGGGGCTTGCAGGCAATGCACAGGCTGAAAAGATCATGAAAGGCATGGCTGAAAATGTCAGCGCAGGTAGCACTGAGTCAGTACCACTCCCTCCCTGAAATCCTTGCTCAGGCAGCTGTTCCCAGGGCTGCAAAAACAAAAGGCGTGAGAAGAGAAGGAGACCCAGGGAAAAAACCAAACTACAGCTATAGAGTGTAACTATCGTAAACAGCTAATTTAAGCAGCTTAGCACAAGTCTTGTTTTGGGCATCGTAATGGCACGCTGGCTGCATCCATTATGTATGGAAACAGAAATTTGCTGATTCAGCTGTGAGGGCTTTTGAAGTGATGGCAGCTGAATTCATCCTTTTAACTGAACAGGCACGTTCTTAACAAGCTGCCGCTTCTCCAGCCTGACAAATGGTTTCTAAGACATCCCTTCTCTTTCAGCTGTTTGTCACTCACTCACGCTCCTTCAGGTATAGACGCTTGTGTGGTTTTTGGTTGTTGTGTTTTTTTTCACAGCAGAGCACTCCCTCTTCCTCTCCAGCCCATCTGGCTGTGCAGCATCACACTGCAGAAACTCTTATGCAGCACCAGAAAAAAAGAAAACAGCTGGGGAAAGGTTACCGTGTCACATGCCCTCCCCCACAGATGCTATAATCTGATATACTCAGCTCTCAGTATCTGGGGTAATGAGGGAAAAGAATGAAAAGCAGAACAAATACTACAAAATACATGTAAATAAGGCCCCAGGAATGTCGTGCTTTAACATCTTTACCTTTGAAAAAAAACAAGTTTAAGATGCAGTATGAGGTTATAAATAAAAACAAAAACCCATTATGTATTATACTTTAAAATGGCTCTGAAAGAGTTCTGGGTTTTTCAAACATGGCACATCTAATCTGTAGATCAGATAAGGCACCCACAGATAATCAAGAGTTGACTATAAAACATCTCTTTTTGAATGACAGCTTGAAAAGTTCATGCACATTTCTTATGACAAATCCCCTAATTATCATTTCCATCAATAGACTGTTAACACATATTCCGGGCACTACAGGCAGGAGAGAAAAAACAAGTGGGAAGTACCAGAGCCTTATCGTTCAGATGATAAAAAGTGCAAATTCTAAGCAGTGTTAGAAAAAGCCAGTGGTCAGCTCAGATGAGGATGGGGTTTGTACCTTGCTCATCAAGACTGCCCGCTGTAGCCAATGTCATATGCCATGACACCAGAGAGCCTGTAGACGTGGCCCTCAGACTCGAGTTTCACAGCTTCTCTATTCAGCAGCAGGCAGGGAAGGGGAGGGCCAGTGGGACAGAGCCCGTCCAGGGGGTTCACGCTCCCTCCACGTCTCGCTGGCTGGCACGGATAGTGAAACCTGGCCTGAGGTCTCCCTGGCAATCCTTGTGTGCTTAATCAGATGTGTGAACGTAGTCCTAAAATAAAACTGAACTGCATTTTCCACCACCCCCACCCACACAATGAGAAGCCCGCCCGATGTGCTGTGTATAGGTAACGCTGTTAGTAACTTCTCTCTGCAGGTGCAGCTTTAGGAGGTGGACAGTTTGGATTTCAGGAGCGCACGGTCCAGCCATTCATTAAGACAGAGTCAGTCACAAAATTCAGATCCAGACCTGATGAACCTTCAAGTACATCCACGTTTCAGCCTGTGTTGCAATATGGGGTCTGGCTCTGCCCATCGTGAAAACAATTACCTCCAAAGCACAGCGTTCTCCCTAAAACTCAATTTCTACCTCCTCCTTAAGCAAAGTTCATGGATTTAGATGTGGGCTAGTCAGAGTGACCACTTCACAAAGGGATGCAGAGGCCAGCTCAGACCTCTGGCTGAGGAAGAAGGAAGCATCACCTGGAGCCCTCACTGCATCTTCATGTGCCCACTGGGACTCCCCCCGCCTCAAACCTAAACCTGAGCAGACCACAGCTTCCCATGAAGCCATCCCAAGTCAGCTTCCCACTGGTAGAAAAGCCTAGTTTGAACACCCGTTCCCAGACCAACCAGACCACATCTCCAAGCATTCGTGAGCAGTTGGAGGGAGAGGCTCAGAGAGACCAACCCAAACACTGCAGCCTGAGCTCACTGCTGGCCAAACACTGGTGACTCGCTGGGGCTGGAGTCCTAAGTGCTGGGATTTGCCTCTTGTTCTGGTAGCTGTACCCTGACAGCCAAAAGCTGGCCAAGGGCACCCAGGCAGAGTGCCCTGTGGACCCACAGAGCCCTGGCAGCACTGCAGGATGATGCCAGGCAACAAACTTTTAGGAGGACACAGAGGAGTTGGATCATGGAGACTATGCTACAAAGTGCTATTTTTGTCCCTTCTACTCATAACAGGGGCTCAAGTCCACGCGTGGCACTTCTCTTCCACTCTGAGTCACTGGGACCATTTTCAATGGCCCATACGTTAGTACCACATAGGCAAAGCAGTTTCTCAGCTCTTGTTGGTTGGACCTCCAGATAGAAGACAGCAATACAGCAAAGGAGAGGATAGAAAAGGCTCTGAGGGGCTCCCAGGAGTTTCTTCTCCCAGAATGCACGACAGCACCCCTGTCCAGCCTAAGAGGTGTGGACATCCAGGGTACCGCTCTGAGATGCTCCTGAGTCCCACCAAATTGCTCCAAAGTAAGTGCCCTCGCCAGTGCCCAACTTGGAGGAAGATGTCTAAGCTCCTGGGCCACCACGACCCCGCAGACTCCACAGGAGGAATGCAGCACAATTGGGGGGCAAGAAGGGGGGGCACCAGGGACATTCCCCAGCACCCTTGCTCCTCCATCCACTCTGTCAGGAATTCACCCCTGCAACGGGCACCGGCCTATCAGCTTCACAGGCTACATGACCCAGAAAGGCGAATGATTATTTGGGAGACAAAATATTTACCTAGAAGAGTAGGGTAAAGTGCAGCAAACTTTATGAAATCCATTATGAAACTCCATATGCAGATCTCATGCACCTGGAAAGCCCTTTGGTATTCTTGTGACAGAGCAAGTCCTAAAATGGAGGGATCTCCTACCCAAACATCAGTGAGATTGTGTCACTTGCAGCCACTGGGTCAGAAGGAACAGACTGCTTCTCGCAGTGACCCGTTTAGTCTTCCTCTTCGTGGCTGTGCCTTTCTCATTTAGGAGATCAGCTTGCTCTTGCCAGATGAAGTCAAAGTCACCACTGTGAATCCAGCTTTTTTTTCCTTGTTTCTTGGAAAGCACCAGTCAGTACCATGTCAAGAAAAACAAACAGAGAGGTTTGCTTAGGATCTATTTAAAGCAAAGCATCAGTGGTAGCTCCAATAACAACCCCGGGGCCAGTGCTGATGTTTGTGACAAAACTGGGGCTACTGTGCGTGAGAAGGGCAGAATCATTGCAAAACTGCAGTGAACATCCTGTCTTCCAACCAAAGAGGTCATAGCCATGCACAGTGCAAGTGAGAGCACTCCGCTCCAGCATCCTCGTCACTGACCATGTAGGAAAAGTCCTGGAGCTCAAGCACTGCAAGCTGACATAAGGTCCCGAAATCCAGCAGAGACACCCTGAGCAACACAAGAGGAGGATCTGAGGTTTTTTCCTCTGCCTATCAGACCCTGGGTGGATGAAGATTTCTCTGACCTAGGAGAAAGCCTGCACCTTGAAGGGGGGTGACCCAGCAGCGTGCTCGCTGCCACCCCCTCCCACACCCACCCTCGGTGTCTGGCAACAGAAACCAGCTGGGGAGGCAGTGGTGGAGCAGACCAGGGGCTGCAGAAGTTCCAATCCCACCGGGGTATTTCCTGCTGGAAAGCACATGGACACACACCCCACACAGCTGGGAGTCCTACACCACACGCACGCTGAGCCCAGGGAAAGGGCTACTAGCGCATCCCCACCTCACAAGAGCATAGTGAGGCTAATTTCATTAGTCTCTATGAAACACTCTGACGCTCTCCATATGGAGCACAAAGCGTTATTAAACAGCCATGCAGAGCAAAGCAAATAGTGCTTCGCTTTTGTTTATATAAGGTATTCTGCTGATACCATACCCTTGGGAAACAGTAACAGCTATGGTTACGATAGAGTATTTACTACCACCACAGCTCACTGCAGCAATACTGACCGTACCTCTAAAAGCAATCTCAGAAATGTCTAGTCCACAGGGAATCTCGCTCTGTCCCACTTACAAGCATGCCAGTGCTTGCCTTTTCCTTCTGCAGCTCTTTTCTGTAAAAGAGACATTCATAACTCCAAGCTCTTTACCAGTGAACCTAATCCAGCAAGTATCCAAGACATTCAGGAAAAGAGACTTTCATAGCATTGGAATTTTTCCATGCCAGCACTTTTTCATCCTAAGATAAATGGCTTTTACTTACGGGGCTAAAGGGTCTATTCTTTTCAAAATACTTCTCAGCTTCAAAGCAGCAATGGAAATTGGCCGTGCACCTGGCCAGCTGATCCAGCCTGGAGTCAGCCAAACAGCAAAAGGCATCTTTCTTTCCTGCAGCGCCAAGCGGTGCTGTGCAGTGGACAAGCAGGCTGGAGGGCTGATGTAAACAGGCTAGCACTTAATTAATCAGAATGTATTTAAACAGAGCCCGGTCAACACGGCGCACTGAATTTCCAACCCGGGGGCTAGTGGCCAGGACTCACCTGCCGTTTTGGATGCCGGGTCTTGGAAAAGCCTCCTTCTGGGGAGATGGCTTTTAGGCACCTGGCTGCTGCACTGGGGCAACCCCCCCCGAGCCCTGTCACCTACGCAGTTAACCTGAACAGGCACTGAAGGACAGTCCCCTGCAGCAATTTGGGAAGAGTCCACACCAGAAAACAGCTATGCCAGACCCCCTGTGCTCACGGACTCCTCTCAGGCACAAGTGAGAGCTCCTGCAGATACTGCATGGAAGTTGATTTATTTTTATCATAGGGAAGTCTATAGGCTCCACCTGATGAGACATTGTTTGTCCTTCTCACGAGACGAGCTTAGCAAGCACCCTGCTGAAAGCAGTCTTGACCAAACTGGTCCCGGCCCTGGACAGCAGAGAGAAGTACAAAGCAGGGGAGGAGGAAGAGGAGAAGATGCACACTGCTTGGGGGAGCTGGGCACTGTACTTGGACACCGGCATGGGTCACCATGTTTGCCTGCAAAGCAACTTACCTGAAGCCCAAGCAAGAGCCAAGAGCTGCTCCCAGCCCTTGCCTACCACTCTGCAGGAACTGGGAGGGCTCAACCAGAGATGACTAGAAAGTCCTAGGAGATCTTGGAGCCATCTGTGTCTTGCTCCAAAACTCTTCCCTCTGCAGCTCCCTGCTGCCCAGGACCACCCATTTCTCCCCACCTTGCTTACCATTCCCCATCCCCAGCATGTCCCTCCTCACTATGGTCCCACCGCAGCCAGCCCATGGCTCCTGGCTGTCCAGCGCCAAGACCACCCGCAGGAGGTTGCACAATGCTTGGCCACATTCAACTTGACCCAAGCTGGGGTTGTTGCTCTCACTTTCAAGAGCCAGAGCCATAAAAAGAGATGGGATTTGCTGGCCAAGGAGAGGCCAGGGCGAGCTGATGCAGTGCAGGCTCCTGAGGTCAATGGTTGCAGCATTGTGCCGGGGGAGGACATGCAATGCCTAATGTGGAAATGTTTGTATTTGGAGCAAGATATAGTTACATTTAGCCCGTAGCAGCTGCAGAGGCTGTTTACTGTAGCACACAGTCCTCAGCCTATTAGCTGAAAGCCTGACAGTGACCAGATGCAGAGAGGAACACTGCGAAGCCTGCAGCCATATTTATCTCCTTGCCAAGATCCCAACAATACCTTGCCTAATAAGTCTGGCACAGAAATAATCATTTAAAGAGCTAAAAAACACAACATCCGCAGCCCATCTTTACAGCCAGAAGGGGAGTTTTGTGAGGGTTACAGTCTAATCTTTCACCGTCCCAAGTGCTTCCCTCCTACTTCACAAACAGCGGGGTGATTTATTTCCTGAAAGGCTGGACACAAGCCTCCTGCATGCAAACGCTCAGCATGGAGGCTGCACCTCTGCAGCCAAACCCAGCGGCTGCACGGGGAAGCAGGGAGCACCAGAAGCCACCACGCTGCACCTGCAGTGCCGGCAGGCTCTTCGGCATGGGGGGTCGCCTAATTCACGAGGGGCTCCCCCACCACCCCGCACCTCCGAATCTGGGAGGAGAGCTGGTCCCTAGGGCGGGCAGCCCTGACCCTGCTGCTGAACCGCGGCGCGCACGCAAGCACCGGTCTGCGCACGTCTGGCGCGGGGAGAAGGACAGGCTGTACTGCCACAGCGCGTGTCCCAGCAACACCCAGCGCTCCGCTCATTAACCTTAACCTGCTGAATTAAAAAAAAAACCCCACACAACATAAAAAAAAAAAAAAAAGCCCAACACTCATTAGGTGCTTTCTGAGTACACTGAGAACCCTGTCTTTGCTAGCAGGAGATGCTGGGTGTTGGATCAACTGGATGTTGGATCAACATCAACACCAAGAAACATAAAGCTGCGCTCCGCTGGTTCACGTAGTTGATGACCTTGGCTCGCAGATAAGCCTGTGTAGTATGAGCTTCTGTGTTTTCCAGGCTGCAGGTACCAGGTGTCGTTGAAGGTCAGCGTTGAGGAAAGGGCTCTCCCACAGTTGGGAGAAGGTTACAGAGAGTGATTTTTATGCAACATAAGCTTGTAGATGATTAACAATTTTCTTTCAGTTAACCACGAAGTTAATAGTTATTCAAAGCACTCCGTTGTAATGGGAGTGGAGATGGGGAGACGTACTACATTAACCTTTAATCTTGGACTGTGCAATAAAAATTAAAATGGAATATGGCACATAAGTATGATTAATTCTGCTTGCAAAGGGAGAGGGTGTCAGTGTATGCTTTGGGTGGGAGTGTTTCCTTCTGACAGCAGGATGCCTGATGCAGGTGAGGATATGCCACAGGAAGGCTTCACTCAGTGTTCAGTCCTGTGTTTTCTGCTTTTCTCAAGCTCAAACCACGCTCCGTTTCAAAATCCACTTTGTTAGCTCTGCACCTCCTAAAAATATCTAAACATTCAGGAGCGGATGGATTCTTTTTTGTTGTTGTGAAGGGGAGAAAGGAGAAAGAAGGGTGAAACTTGGTGATTGGTGGAAGAAGGCTACCATCAGTGAAACATCTGCTAGCCTGCACCTGCTGCGGTGCACAGCTCCAGGGAGAAGGATGGAGGATTTCCGAAAGAGCTATGCCCCCTTGCCTTGCCTTGGCCACCTCTCTAGCCGCAGCCGTGGTTTGAGCTCGGCACTGAGCACAGCCGGTGCGGTTCCCCTGCCCAGGGCTCACCAGTGCCTCCCAGCCTCGGCCCGCACCACAGCTGCTTTTCCCAAAGACACGGGGCCATTGCCATGCGCACAGGGACTTGCTGAGGTCAACGCCATCGAGTTTCTTTTCTGCTTGCAAGCTCAGTGGCAAACCTTCGGAGAAAAAAAAGAGCATGGGAGACAGGCCTGGGAGGGAAACTCTGTGCTCACAGTGTCCCCCAGCTCAGCAATGTTTGGTTCTGGGTTTTGATGGGGGTTTTGAAAAGTATTGCAAAATCTGCGTTTGGATTTATCTTTCCTCTTTTCTCCTTCCCGCTCCCCCAGGCCTGTCAAAAGTCCCTCGCCTGATGTCACTGGGGGTTTTGGCCAGGGTACTGGCAGCCAGCATGAGGGCTGAGGGAATGTGTTCCTCTGGCTGAATCAGAAATGTTTTGAAGCCGAATTCCTCCTACAGTTCAGATACACCTGAGTGAGCCTGCCCACTTGTTTTCTGAGGAGCCGGCACTTCCTTGTCCCAGCCAGCAGTGGAAGTGTTAAACTAGTACAAGCGGCTGGTTGTTTTTACAAATACTTTCTCAGCTATGGGTGTTTCTGTGAACCGTGCTAGATCTCCAGCTGTCTATAAGTCAACATGCATTTCCCAACACTTTCTGCCTTCATTTGACAGCCATGGTGATATAATATGTTCATTAAAAGAGAAATCAGCCAGCTGATGAGAACACGCTGGAAGCAGCTCTGCAGGCTGATGTGTGCTGGTTCCCCCAACAGCCGAGCGGCATGACCACGCACCAGCACAGCCCTGGCCCCCTTGCAAGGCTGGGGTCTGCCCCTGCTCCTGACAGCATTTGCTGAGCCAAGAAAAGCTGTTTTCCTACCCAGGAGAGGCACCTATGCAGAGCCGTTTACCCCCATGGGCCGGAGACTCGCATGCTGGCAAGAGCACAGGGAGAAGACATGGCTATTCCCCTGATCCGCCCGAGCTGTATCGCACGTACACAGGCTGCCAGCTTGCAGGCAAAGGGGAGACTAACACCTCCATGGTGTGCCTGCCGATCCCGGCACCATGCTCTGCTTGCCTGTTGTGCAGGAAGCCTCGGCAGGGAGGATGCAAGCATCCAGCCTCCACCCTGCTCTACCTCTGCCCAGGGGGTGTTGACTCCCTTCTTCCCCCATCATCAGCACCCAGCCGTTGCAAGACAGTGTCTGCTCATGCCCTCATTCCTGACACCAGGCTTTGCATTGGTTTTGGTAAACCCCGGCAGAGCTGAGCCTTGGCAATCACAGCAGGGCAGGCAGCTCCTGGCTGAGCTTGTGGGGAGCGCAGAAGCAGGCAACGCTTGCAGACAGCACAAGCAAGGCCCTCTGCTACCGCAGCCTGTGCCTAACAGCATGGACGGGCATCTCCTCGAGGTCTCACAGTCCCAGGCACCCTCCCAAGAAGCAGAGTAGTGGGCAGGGCAGGCAGGATGGCATGTCCCACTCAGGAGGAAGGCAGGTCACTCAAAGCCTGCGTCAGTCTGGGCTGTAAGAACACCTCATGTTCAGTGTCTCTGCCTTTGAGAAATGGGGTTAAGAAATAATGAGGTCATAAACGTAAAGAGATACATAATGGTGTATCTATACTGGCTCTGTAATTGCTGAGCTTTAGTGCACAGTTATCTACAACCTGGATAACTTGCCTCAAGGTAATCAAGAGGCAGCAGCAAATGGGTTCCATCCTCCCACTTTGAAACAAACTCCCACCTCCAAACATTATAAAGAAAGTTAAAAAGAAAGAGTTGCCTGCAAAAGTCTGCAGGATGAGGCCTTTTATATTTTCCAAAGCCAATGTGCACCCAAAACCAGGACGTGCATCACCATGGAGTGATGCTGAGCCAGCAACATCCCACAGAGCCACACCACATGGGGCACAGCACCCAGGAGAGGGAGGCCTCATGCCACCACTTAGCCCAGCTGTGGAACCAAACTTTGGCAGGACTCTATATAAAAATGCTCCTACATGAAGTTTATTTCCAGTGAGAACCAAACACGTGGGAGAAAATGCACTCCAGAGGAGCCTGGGAATAGGAGCAGGCATAGAGCAGCTGACTCTCGTCTTGCTGATGACAGAACCAAAGATCCAAGATGCTTTCCTGGAGAAAAAACAGGCCTCACATTTGCTCTGCATATATGTAGAAAGCACCTGAACGTGGTATTTAAAGGGAGGATATTTAGGAGCATGCCACAACCGTCCAGAAACCATTGTGTTGTGAATTACTGCAAAGTAACACTTAGATTCAGGCATTAACCCCAAGCTGAATGAGTAACTATCTAGTAATCATATCTGATAAAGCACGGTCATGCTGCATTTACATCTCTCCTCCACTTCCCACCTCTTCCATTTACTGGCAAAAGTCTTATGAGAAGCTGTAAATTTGCTGGAAAGGAAGGTACAGCAGCAATAACAACATGCTGCGCACAAAGTAGGCTGTATGCAAAGCCCACTCAGGCTTTCCTTCAGACCCTGGCATGCTGAGGGGCAGAGCTCAGTGCCCCCACCAGGCACACTCAGGTCCCTATCACGATGTACCTGTGGGCACGTGGAATTCATTTTCCCATGCCACAGCACACAGCTGCTTCTGCTCAGGTCTCTCCTACAGCCTCCAGCCTGCCCCCCCCCCAGTTTTCTCTCTCTTGCTCCCTCTAAGAGTACAACTTTACATCAAGCGATATGCAAACATCCTCTCTAGTCTCCCCCTGTGCCCGTAGGATGTCCAGCCTAAAGCCCTGAGAGCCCCTACAGCTGGCACAACAGTGGGATTGAGAAGTCAAGGGCATCCACACAGCCATGTCCCCCTGCAGCATTGCTGAAGCGAACTACCTGTGTGCACAGTAAAGCCTCTGCAGGGCGCTTGCTGCAGGTGCTCTGTGGACAGACTTGTCAGCCTCCAAGGCTGTGAAACTGGTAATCTATAAAAAGCATGAGTCACTCAAAAAAAAAAATAAATCTCATATCCTTTTCCAGTTCAAAAGTGTTTCCTAGAACTGTACCGACTGTGAGGCCTTGAAGACACAACTGTTTTCTGAAATTAAAATTTCTCCTTTCTGATTTTTTTTTCTCCTGAAGCACATTGGTGGGGTATTTTGCTGTTTCTCATGTTTAAAAATTTTGTGAGCAGAAAATGGGTACTAACAATGCAAGAAATGGGAAAAGGAGAGCTGCGGCAGCTGAAAAGTTCAACTATTATAACACAAAGTACATTCTTTGCTTTTGGAGAGACAACTTCTACGCCACATGGATAAGCAGGCAACTGAGAAAAAGGCAGGGGAAACCAGATGCTTCATGTGCTTTCAGTCCACTGAGGACAAGGGAGCAATGCGGGCACCATCTGACCTTGAAACAGTGGTTGAAGAGAAAGATGACGCTGAAACATCTTCAAAAAGCAGTGACTTTTGTCTCCACAGTCCAAGGGGGACTACATCTCCCTGGCAGAAGAGAGCAGAAAGCCAGTCTGTCAGCCCGAGATGCAAGTGGACTCCTGCTGCGTGGGAGCTGAACACTGCTGGTGGCCTTGGAGGCATAACATCAGTCCTGGGAGAAATTATCGCCCAGCCAGAGCTTTGCATGGCTGTCACATGCATAATAAGCAAGTTATGTCTGTAGCAACCTGTTCACTGATTTCTGCTCTACTGAGAAGTCAATAAAAATTGACAATACCCCCATGAGATTGTTGTTCCTTGGTCACATATACCAGAAGTGTTTCTTCCGAGTAAAAAAGAATGTAGGAAGGGGCAAGACAAGAACTTTATTCTCTACATGGAAGTGAAACCGTTAAGAAAAGCTTTTGTCAGGCAGGACACCCATTCAGCAAGCACTGTGCTTGACGAGATCCTTCAAGGCCCTGCTATGCTGGGTGTACCAAAGGGAGAGGAGGATGCTTAATGCATCTTCATTGCTGCCTCTCTTGGGAGAGGCACTGCATTCTCCTTCTCTTTCTCCCCAGGCTTATCTGTTGATGGATTACACCAAAAAAAGCCCTTCCATAAAGCTCTATTAGAATGCCAGTGCATGCAGCGAGGGCCACTGAAATATTCCCAAAGCCACAGACAAAGCTGACAATCTGCGATATTTTAGCATAAGCTCTGACCCAGTATACAGCAAAAAAGACGAATGGCACTTCCCCCAGGGCAGGAATCACTTCTGAAGCTGCTGACAACTCACTGTTTATCTCATTGCTGCCCCAGTCTTAACCACAGTTCGAGATGAAACTTTTTTCAACCCGAATTCCAACCTGAAGATGCCCAGAAGAAAGACCCTTGACCTCTCTCCTGGTAGCTTTCTCAGCTCCTGGCGATGCTGCAGTATTGTTTCGTGCTTGCAGGTCAGGAGGAGAGATGGGTCTGGGGCAGGAGGAGATGGGTCTGGGGCAGGGGGAGAGATGGGTCTGGGGCAGGAGGAGATGGGTCTGGGGCAGGAGGAGAGATGGGTCTGGGGCAGGAGGAGATGGGTCTGGGGCAGGAGGAGAGATGGGTCTGGGGCAGGAGGAGAGATGGGTCTGGGGCAGGAGGAGATGGGTCTGGGGCAGGAGGAGAGATGGGTCTGGGGCAGGAGGAGATGGGTCTGGGGCAGGAGGAGAGATGGGTCTGGGGCAGGAGGAGATGGGTCTGGGGCAGGAGGAGAGATGGGTCTGGGGCAGGAGGAGAGATGGGTCTGGGGCAGGAGGAGATGGGTCTGGGGCAGGAGGAGAGATGGGTCTGGGGCAGGAGGAGATGGGTCTGGGGCAGGAGGAGAGATGGGTCTGGGGCAGGAGGAGATGGGTCTGGGGCAGGAGGAGAGATGGGTCTGGGGCAGGAGGAGAGATGGGTCTGGGGCAGGCTGTGTTCCTCACTGCTGCCACAGGGCAGGCAGCACTGCCTCCAGCCATGGAGGGAGCTCACAGCAGGAGCAGCGCACCCAGCTCCCAGGTCAGGGCCAGCCAGCCTCTTCAGCTTCTCCAAAGTTCACCTCTGTTTGCTCCTGTTGTTAGCGCCGAAGCAGGAACAAAACAGCAGATGCACCATTTAGGCAGTTTTGGTATTGCACAACTGAAAGAGAATAGGAAAGCACCCACAGGAACGGAGCCAAGTCAATAATGGAGACAGATTAAGCAATACATGCACCTGGCTGTCAGAAGTGTAAGATACTCTCTCTTTAGTAATTACAGACCAATTATAAAGTTAACAGCAATTCCAATAAGGATGTGTATTTCACAATACAATTTTGTTCATAATCCATCAGGAACAGTCATACCAAGGAGATACAGCTCAGAAACCAAACTGTCCTCACCCCTGCAGGCATGATCCTTCAAATGCCAATCTTGGGGGGGGGACGACACCTTGCAATAAGTCATAATTCATAATTAAATGATTAGTTATTAACAGGATGTAATTGAAGCTGTACTTTAATGTGACTTTAAAAAAAATCTCACTTTTAAGATAAGTAAAGGAAACCAAGATGAGATGAAGAGTTTGGGTATTGAATTCATGCAAGCTCAGTTAGCCTATAATTCTGCAAAACTAGAAACAGATTAAAGCTGGGTTTCAATATATCTGAAGACATCAAAGTCTGTTCTGCATGGTCTGGATGAAAAGCTGCAGATTTTCTGCCTCTTTATGGCAGTAAAATCAGGATGATCTCAGTTTATCCAATCCATCCAAAGAGTAAACAGAGAACAGAAACTATCATAAGATTGAGAATAGATCCATCCCCGAATTTAAGATAGAAAATCAAAGTCAGGTCTGCCGAAGTTCACAAAGTCTGACTTGCACTGAAATCCAATTTTGCTTCAAAATACTGATCTGCCATTTCACGCCTGCTCTAAGAGAGAAAACAGCCTACCGTGCTCCGAGTACCACATGGCAGCACAAAGTGGAGGTCTCCTGTGGTGGCACTCTAGTGCCATGGCTTAAGGCCAGCAGCAAGGAGCACTGCACCATCACCATTTGCTAACAGCGAGTAGAGACTGTCGAGCAAGTGATCCAGGTTGGCTGCTTCAGCACCTGGCCTGACCTGCCTGAAACGGGCTGCCTGGGCACACGCAGCAGCGGTGCCTGTGGGGATGCTCCTTGGTGCCACGGAACTGGATTTCCAAGCGCTGCAGATTCACATCCAGGCTATAAGCCACCCCACACCATACACCCACCCAGACAGGTGGTGACAGTTGAGTGTTGTCCACTTCCCCCACCTTGCTCTGCCTCTGCAATACACTGCAGATAAGCCCATCCACACAGCCACCAAAGAGAGGGTGACCCAGACTACATAACCATGAACACAAAATGTTCAGACCCATGGGAGAGGAAAAGAGCACACAACATGGACGGCATCAGGTGAAGAAATGCTGCCAACAAGCGCATAGAACCCCCTAATTCTCTACTTTAAGGGACTTTCTGGACAAGAGCAGCCAGCCAGGAAGTCTTCCCTTAAGCCTAGCATTAATCTCCTCACTGTCTCTTTTTCATACCTCCTTTCAGGCTTTATTTCATTCAAGTAGTGAAACCTGTTGTGGTTTACTTTGATAAAGGCAGAGCCAGTCACTCAGTGTGTTCAGGCAGTAGGGATGTTTTACTATCTCAGGCTGCATCGCCAGTTAGGGCTGAAAAGGTGCTGTTGTGGTTTGACAGCTAAGGGGATATGTGATTCTATCAAGGGGTATCCAAATATCTAGAGTGCTCTGTAAAGATTAAATAATTAACTATCAGGACTCCTGGCAGAAAGATAACCAAGCATGATCCCCATTCTCTAGATAACAAGAATATTTTTGTAATGAGTCATGGTTATAGGAGCTACCCAAGGTTTGCTGTGAGGTAGTGAACCTAAGCACAGGTACTGTGACAGGCAAAGGTTTACATGTCCCAGGCAGCAGTTTTACCATCAGTGGAGCTAATGCCCTCTAATGAACCGGTAGAGACAGGGTCTCAAGCTCGTGGAAGACACACAAGAGTGTGTGTGAGCTGCCATTTTAGTACACAGAGCTGAGCAGCATTTGGAGTGCTCAGAAGGGAAACAAGGTAGCCATGGAAAACTTTCTCTTCCATCCTTTTTTTTCCTCTTCATCCCCTTTGATCATCAAGCATCACTAAGAACTTTTCCATTCAAATTATTTATGGGATGACTTTGTAGCAACTAGAGCTAAAGTAATGCTTGTATATACACATATGCACGTGTGTGCATATGTGCATAGACACTTACACACAGAATTGCCATCACTAGTCTTCATAAACTTAGCAAAGGCTGCAGTACCCTGTCAATATAACACCTCAGTGCCTTTCCCTCTAGTGTCCTGTTATGTCATCTTTTTACTTATGCTTTATCTATGTTTAGATCATATCTCTGGGGCAAAGACTACATTCTTTATATGTTTCTCTGATGTACTTTTGAGATTAGACACACCAAGTTGAAATAACTCAAGTCTCTCCAAGTAGAGCATGCTATATTTTTGTGTTTTATGGTGGGTCCCTGGCAGTGAGAAGCTTTAAAAGCAAAGAACTAGAAGGACAAACCATAGATCACCTTTAAATGGCAACATTTCAGTGCATTTCACGTGCTGTGCCGTTGCCTTAGAAGCAGCCACACAGCACAGAGCAAACCCAAGCAGGATAATGTGGTGGAGAGCTCAGCAGGCAGACCACCCCCTCACGCACACCCCTGGGAGCCAGAGTCACCCACCGCCGATGCCTGGATGCAGCCCTGCACCAAACTCCTGCAGGCCAAGCAGCTGGGCAGGGGGCACCCTGAGGAGGCTCCAATGCCTCCAGACCGACAACTTTGCACACCATGCTTTCTTCTCATCCCTTGCTAGTGCATTTATTTCCCCACAGGCCCTCTTTCTCTTATGGGTTTTCTTTAACAAGTTTAACATCAGGTTTTTCCTCTTGCTTCAGTCTAGATCCACTAGCATTAAATTTTTTTCTTTTTTCTTTTTCTTTTTTTTTTTTAAATCAGCTTGCCTTGGGCATTGCCCTTTTTATAGGCAATTTAACAAAACAAGTCGCAGCTGCCCTGATGCTGTCTCCACACCACCTGCGTGAGCCCTGCCTGGGTGCTATCTGCCCAGACCAACAGAAATTTATCCCGGTTTGATAGGGACAGCCAAGACAGGGCCCTCAGTGTGACCAGCGGAGCCTTTGGGTCACAAGGAGCACATGCTGGTTCCCAGGGAAAGTCGCTAGGGCTGTGCTGGAGAGGTGACCCCCCCAGCCCTCCCCTGCCTGCTGCCAATGCTGGCACCATCCTGCCATGGGCAGATCAGCTCTGTGGGGCCCCCACACCGCTTCTTCCAAGTGGCGTCACTCGTTTCCTCTCTGTATCGTGTTTAAAGGCAGTATTCGTCTTGTCATATCTTGCAGCAGTTTCTCTGTGGCAGGTTGCCAAGGATGATGCTGGGATGTTTATTTCACCCTTTTGTTGAAAAGGATGACAGGTTTTTGGATGAGCCTGCTGTGGTTTGTAGAAGCAGAAAGGAAAAAACAGGTTGGTCCAAAGTTGAGGGAAAGAGATAAAGGCTGAGAACATTTCTGAGGCACCTGGACTTGCACCAGGAAGGGTTTGCTCCCTAGTGTGTGCACAGCTCCCATCATCAATAGTTCTGACACTGGTGCCTCCCACTTTGACAGCACTGGCTTGCACATCAGATAGCTCTGCAGCCCCTGTGCACACAACTGTCTGGAAATCTGTCTTCATATTTTGATGCAAACTGCCTGAACTGGGCTTTCCTCGCCTGCCCCCCCCCCCCCCCCCCCCCACCTGCCCCTAGTTTGTTTTCTTTTAATATGATAGCATTGCTTAATGGAAGTTCTGCGGGCTTGGTTTAACTTGGGTGTCTTCTGTTGAAAGAGGAAAAAGGCATTCAGTGGCACTGATGAAATCTGTTCTGGAACAGAGAGTATTAACAGAGAAGGGCTGATGTCCCCTGGCAGTGCATGGGTCTGATGGAATGCTTATTTACAGTGTGGTGGCCTCCCCAGCTTTGGGGAGGGAGTTTATGCTGCCTGACCGTCACCCCTGCACTGGCCCCAAAAGGGGTGAACCTCTTCTCCTCCTCTTCTCCTGAAGCTCATGCTAGCCTACTGCACCCAGTGCTTGTCCTTCCCACATTTGCTGGGATGAAGGGTGTGTTGGGACACAGCGTCATGGTCAGCCCAACACTGACCTCAGACAGCATCACTGCTGAAGGCTGTGGTCCTATCCTGCCTCTCATCTCTGCCTGTACCTTCCTGCCTGGTGTCAGACCAAAGGCTCATGAAGCTGTGGGGTGAATTCCCTCTGCTTCTCAACCCCCCGGAGACCAACCCCTGCCCCACTAAATCATTCATTTCCATCTGGACCCGCGAGCTGCTCCAACATGCAGCAGGGTCGCAGGGCTGCTCACACAGCACCCTGGGGCACATGAACCAGTGAAAATGCAGGAACACCTTCTGGTGATGGCAGCACGGTTTTAGGTGAGCTTCATGGTTAGCCCAACACTTCAGCCTGAGGTCTGGACATGGCAGAGGATGCTCTGCCCCTGCTGCAGTGGTGCAGCAATGGGTGTGGGTGGTGCTTGGCCTTGCAAAGACTTCAGAAGTGTGCTTAGTTTCCAGTGAAATCCACTCTGCTGCATTTGCAGAAATTGTAAAAATACAATTCTGATCCAATTAAAATGCTTAGCCTTGATTTTACTTTTCAGCCAGATTTCCCAAGGGAACAGGTCATGGGATGTGCCAAGAGATGTTGGGATTGAGGAGATGGGAACATGGAAAAGAGCTGAGGTTATGGCAGTAATAAGATGGAAGACAACTGAAATTTAGAAGGAGAAAGGACTTGGAAAGGAGCTGAAGGTACTAAGTGGTAGAGGAAGCCATATGGGATATGGTGGAGGAACTGGTTTTTTTCTGGTGGGGTTGCAGAAGATAAACGACGCAAATTTGTAAAAAAAAGGGCTGTTTAAATTGCATAGCTCTTGGAACAAATGGCTTTTGAAATCTAGGCATTTTGTACACAAACACACCGGATGAATCCAGCTACTGCCCAGTCCTGTGGGAAGCAGATTTATCATGTGAGCTCAGCTCTTCACTTGAAACAACTGGTCCCCGCCTCTGAACAAGAGGCTAAACCAAAGCCACAGATCCGAAATACCCTAAATCTGGGGAAATTGAAATCTGCAGCTGGGGCCTTCTGTAAACAATGCAAACATCAGCATTTCAGACCAGCCAGCCAGCTGCGGACACCAAATGTCCCCCAAGACACCAGACTACTCATCTGGCAGAGGGCTACATGTACAGTCCTGCTCTCACACAGCTCATGTCAAACCAAAAGTGCTGCACTGCTCACCCCAGCCCAGCCCAACACCTCAGCATAAGGAGAAGCAGGAATAAAGGGTCAGTTCCCACCACTCCTGGAGATGATGGGAACTAGCTACCAGCTGGCCACCAGCAGCCTGAGCAGGGACATGCACCCAGTGAGCAGCATTCAGTACCAAGTATTCATCGCTTCCACGGCTGTTAGTTTGGGGATTTCCAAGCTGGACAGTTTACAGAACCAGGGCTACACACACTGTAGGAAAAAGCAACAGCCTTGGAGAGCCCCAGTGAGCAGTGAGATCCAGGAGGGACAAAATTCCTTGTCTTGATGGGGATACATCTGATTAGCTGTTGCCACTGGCAATCAAACCCAGCTTTCCCCACTGCTGTAGCCCAGCTGCCTGAGGCATGACGATGTCCAGCTAGGGTAACCCGTGCCAGGGCATGGCCTCAGGTGCTTTTCAGCTCCCTGGCAGGGCGGTACAGATGCTGCAACCCCACTCCACCTCTGCCTTGTCTTTTCCTCACTGCGCAGAAACACTGGGGATGCAAAAGGAGGGAGAGGCAGCAGCAATCATACTACTGATATAAAGCAGGTAGACAGGGCTTGCAAGTGGCTGGATTTTAGGATGCATGCAGTGGGTGTTCAGAGAAGATGACAAAAATATAGCATGTTTTAAATGAATTTAAATGTTTGAAAATAATTTTTGGCTAGGCAATTATGGTTAAGGATTCAGTGGACTTGAGTAGCTCATTCAGCATACCATATTCCCCAGTCAAGGCATGAGCTGTTGGGACAGGCAGCTGCCAACAGCAGAGGCAGGCTGCGTGTGGGACAAGGTTGCGTGTGAGGTGAAGCTGGGAGGGGTGCCTGCCGCTGGAAAACCCACCAGGAGGAGCAGCTCAGGATCTGTCTAAACTCATTGGCATTGCAGGGCAGGCATCCCTTATGCTCTGTGAGCTGGTCTCCTGCTGATCCCAGTGAAGCCAAGAATAAATACAGCTTTTTTTAACTCCCAGGGGAGCAGCAGAGTACTCTGTGTTTTGAAATACTTCATCAATGGGAGAAACACCCCAGCACCACCGCAAACAGCCACAAAGAGGTTAATATCCTGGTTTCTGCGGTGTGTGGAGGGTATGAGCAGGTGTGAACCACTACAGGCATTGGGGTGCATCTCAAGTGCTATGGTAAACAGCTACATGGCATGCAGGGCCAGTGAGATCTCTGCCTCAACCACTTTAACCCAATTCTGGCTTCTTTGCCCAGTGCCACTGTCCCCCCAGGGCAGGCAGAGATGGATTGCCCATCACTAAGGGTGAGGTACCCAGGACAGAGACATTGGGAGGCCTGTGCCATCATTAATGATGTCCACTGGGCACACAGACTGTGGCTTTTGACATGCACCATGCTTCGGTCCTTCACCCTGGAAAGGCAGCCCCAGCACCCAGGTGCCTTTATTGCCACCTCCAAAGGGGTCACATAGCTCTTCCAGATGCAGGGAGAGGAGTGGAGCAGGGAGCTCAAAGAAAATGCGGGTCTAGGACATCCCACCGGCACTAGGAGCTGCATTATAACATTACAGATCTGGGGCTCTGTCTAAGCTCCTAAATCAGGGATCTGAGAGCACGGTGCCCCGCTTGCCCTCCTTGTTTCTGGGCAGCCCTTCCTGTGCCCTTTGGATCCCACCTGAGAGTACAGTCCTTGCCAGGTTTGCAGTTCCTCTGGGTAGGCATACTATGAATTCCTGTCCTGCCTGAGAAAAGGGTACTGGTTGAGATCATTTTCACCACGTGCTGACTTCGCTTTAGTGCCTTTGGGCAGATTACAGTAAATTTACTGCTCTTCTCAAAGACTGTTTCCTTAAGTGCAGCGAGCTGTCTGCAGAGAGGTACTGACAGTTCCTGTGCCTTTCTTCTCTCTACCAGCCAATTTGCAGTGTGAGAAAGATGTGATCTTAAAAATGGACAATTAGCGCCCTTACTAATTACCCGTACTAAGCATCTCAATTAGAGGAGTGCCCGAGGGGGCCTTAACCAAAGCTGGAGTTCTGTTGCGCCAGGCTTGGTGCGATGCTGCTCCTGCCCCCAGAAGCACACATGTGCTGTGAGGGGTTACCCGAGACCCGCAGCACCAACCTGACTCGGGTTGCTTTTCAAAGGGGAAAACTGAAGAACCATGACCGCCAGCTATCACCCAGGAAGCGGAGCCAGTGTTATTGCAACCCTTCTAGCAATTTACCCCCCACGTGCTCATCAGATTCATTTTGGGTTTGCCCTCCAAGTGGCTTTGCCACTAAATGCCTTGGGAAAATACTCTGCATTATGTGAAGTGCACATGCCCAGGGTTTGGTCCCACTTTGCCACTCATCTCAGTGTTTTTCCTTCTCTCTTAACTGGCAGAACTGAAGTTCCTGGGTTTGATATGAAGGTGATAAACTGAAGAGGAGAATCTCAGGGTCTGAATAAATGAGCAAGGTGAAACTCTGCAAATCATGAACAAAAGCTAAGCCGGGCTGATGTGGTAGCACAGATATTGTCAGTGGAGGACCTACAGTTAAAGTGAATGGGATTATGGAAAACTTGGAAATATCAGCTGAGAGAAGAGCTAGGAACCATGCAAAGGAGCAATGCTATGGTGCAAGAGTAGGTTGGAAAGATGCTAAGTTTGAAACTCAAGGAGGTAACAAAATATTAATGAATCAGCACCAACCAGCAACAAAGAAATCCATTATTTATAGGGAAGACAAATAATTATACATGCAAGGTCAAAGAAGACATTTGCATTGAAGTTTCATAAGAGACAGAAGAGCAGAGAGTAATTGACTGTCTAGACACAGCCCCTGCTCAAATACTGAAATCCTATGATTTGGGTGAGCAGGAACAACAGGGTTACGTTGGCTAAACACGGCTGGTTCGCAGAGGGAGCTGCAAGAGGACAGCAGGGGGGGTGCACAGCCACCAAGGAGCTGGGCGTTGGTGGCACCAGGGGCTGAACTGTGGGCACCAGGCTGAGAACCCACGGCCCAAGACTCTTCCGAGGGCACCAGGGAGACTTTCACATCAAAGGCTGGGATTCAGGCAACTTAGGGCAAGCTATATTTTCTGTATGTATTCACTTTGATTCTCTGATAAGCCCTGCTTTGTTAGATACCTTCCCGTGTTTGTCACAGCGTACTGTGGTCCCACCAGCAGAGAGGCAGGCAGCCTCCAGCATCTGCGGAGGCCAGCAGGAGCCAGCCCCAGAGGGGCATTCTGGGCACAGGCACCTTCCTCGCCAGACCCAGGGTCCCAGGAGGGACAACACACATTTGGGTGTCACGGGGAGGTAGGGAAGTGCCACAGCCTGAGGGTGAACATGCAGCGTGCACGGGGCAGCATGGTGCCTCTGGCTCACCTGACAGAAGACGAGCCCTCTGAACTGGGGGCTTCTAGGTGCCACCGATGCAGATGTACTTAATAAGCATTCAGAAGCACAATAAAGAGGCACAAGGATGGATTACAGCCTCTTACATAGCAAAAGAGATGCCTTTCCTCCAACACATCGACTTGCTTAGCTCGCTTAAAGCCAGCTGATCACCGCTGCGGCCAGCAGAGCCAGCGTGGCCATCCTGCTCGCGTCCCACCACAGGCATATGATCCACCTCCAGAGGCACAGGTCAAGTTCACTCTCGGTGCTTACGCCCGATGGCTCTTCCTCTTCTCACACCCTTCCACAGGCACACTGAGCAAACAGCAAAAATCCCTCACACTGGTCATTTTCCTCCCTGCTAAGCCCCATCAGTCTTTAAAAAGAAACACACACACATACAAAAACAAAAAAAAAACCAAAAAAAAAAAGAACCCAAGTTTCCAAATTTCTGCAGGAAGCTCTGACGACTGTTTGTTTTGCTTTTCAGTGTGGTATGCAAGCTCTTCGTGGAACCAGAGGGCATTTCCCCACTGAGGAAAGCATTTACTATAAAGCTAGAGGCCCCACAGTTATTACCATTCTCATAGTTATGAAATACTACCACTGTGGAGAGGAGAGGAGAGACAAAAAAACATTACCAAGAATGAAAATGAAGTACACATTGGGAGTTTAGGTAAAAAGCGTGTTATTAATGATGCTGTGCCAGCATATTAGCCTCATAAGGACTGCATAGATTTCCTTCACTTACACTTGCCTGAAATATTGGAGGTGATTTTCTTGACACATAGAAGTGGGTCACATACTCATGTCTAAGCTATGCACGGGGAGAGGCTTTGCGGTGTTCCCTTACTGTTGCAAGCTGGTGGGCAACCACACAACATTTCGTAAGGCTCCAGCCCCCCGGCAGTGCAGAGCGAACCGCTGCATGCACAGAAGGCTCGTGATGGCACGTGCACCTCCGTATGTAGCCCTGGGACTGTAAATCTCCAGGTAACCATGTGAAATGCAGGGCCAGGGGGGAGGGAAACCAGATGGGATACACTACACACTGAAAGAAAATGAGTCTGGGGATACCATGAGCGTTCGGATATCACATAAAGCAATTTGTAGCTGTGAGGATGGGTGTGATTAAAGGACGCGGCGCAGAATGGATGCTACGCTGGAAATGGATGGAGAAATCAGGACTAGTGAGCTCCTGCTGTGAATCCCGCTGTGAAACAGCGCATGAGACGCTGTTATGACAAGTGCAGTCTATTGGCCATCACTACCAACCTTTCACACAGCTCATTAGGGAAAGGTCACGGGTTATTTTAATTCCCAAGGATACACTTGGTTTGCTTCACACACTTCCACACAAGATTTCAGTCTACACACCCAGATCTCTCCACTCTTACAAACACGACCATACAGAGCTTGTATCCCTTTCTGCTCTTTACTTATAAAGCAAAACACAAAGCCATAAAATGCCTTTTCGAACTCCAGCTGTGCCACTTTATGGAAGCATTTGAAAACTATTACTTTTAGTGAATGCAGTAAAGGTCTCTGGCATATTATCCGTATTTTGAAGATTGATTTAGGATGGGACTCTTACCACGCAGCACATCTGGAGCGGTACTGTGCTCCAGGAGCAGTAGCGGTGTCCATGGGACTACTTGTGGAGGATGACTGAATAGCACAGGAAGGCTCAAATCGTGGTTAGGAAACCCACCAGGATGCTGAACCCGTAGGCTTTATCCCCAAACCAGCCTCCATTGACAGCTGCCCATGCCAATTCACTGACAGTGTTCTCGGTAAGGATTTCATCTCCTCTTCATTACAAGGACCACTGTAATGCTTCTGTCCTGAAGGAGGTCATCTGCTTGTAATAACATGATACTTTCCACATTGTAGTCAATTCTGGATCCTGCTTTTAACATGCTGTCAAGCATCTGCTTCAGGATAGCTTATCCCTTATGCAGAGGGGATAAAAGGACAGTGACGGTGACTTGTCCAGGGTTGTGCAGTGAAGATGGCAGACCTGCGGTGAGGCACTGGGACATTTTGGATTCCTCTACATGGCTTATCAGGACTTTGCATAGAAACAGAAATTTTCCACATATGTCTTCTTGAGTTCCTCCCACATGAGGAGAAGAAAGGACTTTCTTAATTTAAAAAATGTGTATGCCTCATTGCATACCCCTCCCATAATATAAGAATTTTCCCTTTTATAATTAAAAAAAGCCTATAGCTTGCCAAAGCAGAGTCCCCAACAATTGTGCTAGCATTACAATAAGTGGCAGCACTTTGGACTATTGCGGGAGATATATGGGCATTGTTCAGAAAGATAATGGTACATTTCATCTGGTTACAGTTAATTCCAGCACTGCTTTCCTCCCAGGAAACCTTCTTTCCTATTTAATGTTTGTCTAAACTTTCATTCTGCAGATGAAGTGATTTTTTATTAATATGATACTAATTTATTGATTTAATCACTTTTGTCATTTCCGTATTTTGCTTCTTCAAAACACTTCACATATATTGTTATAAGGAAGCAAATATACTGGCCAGGAAGTTTCTGTCTGCACATTTTCTTAATGTGCTCTGAGACATGACCTCAGAAGGCCATAGACAGGATTGCTTTCACCTCAAATAATGTCCTTCTCACTCTTCCCAGCCTCCACAGATAACTAGGACAATACTGAATACTAAATACCATTTGACACCAGGAAACCCAGAAGTCAGCCTACTTACAAATGAAGAAAGCACTGCTCCTCCACGTACCTCCGAGCCTTCCCCAAAGGCAAAGAGATGTCTCATTTCACAGATGGGAAGATGAGGAGCAGAGAGATCAAGTGCGGGGGTCACAAATCATACATACACTGCAGGAATTCAGTGTAATGCGTACCATGCTGCTGCCCTGCACGCTGATGGGGTCTCACGATCATCTTTCTCTATACCCAAAAAGTCGCAGTGATATCAGGGTGTATCAGGGGTCTTTAAATCAGCACAGGATGGATGAAAGAGATCTGTGGGTATTTTGTTCCCTCTTCAACTGCCAAAAGAAGGTCCCAAGCATGTGTTCTGCCACACCTACCTCCAAGATGAAGCAGGAGGGAAAGATTTTTTTGCATTAGATGCATGAAACAGTGGATATTTCAATATTTCAAGGAGAAATATAGACTGCAAGTGCTCCTCTGACGTGCAATAAGGTGCAGCATGTAGCTGCTTCCTGCGTGTGGGTGTCCAAAGTCCCTAAGATAACATTGATCTGGATACCAGCTAGAAAGGCAGCAAGGACAGGCCACATCTTCAGAGGATGTGAATCAGCATAGCCATGTGGACTTTCACAAGCTGCACAGCTTTCCCTCAGCTGATGCTGTGGCTGTTTGCAAAGTGGGAGGGGAGGAGGTGAAGGATGCTGCCCTGGGTGAGCACTGCATGCCGGTCCCCTGCCCACAGCCCTCCCCTGAAGCACTGTGGCGTGGGACCCCACCGGTGCTGGCCCCCAGGCAGCCCCCTCCAGACGGGTGCCTCTTAGGTGTGAACCCCTTAAAAGTAACCCTCAAATCCAATGCATCGCTTTGCTCTTTCCTCTGCTATTTGTTAGGATGGGCACGTTGTGATACCATTTATGATAGGAAACCTGTGGTGAAGCATGCCCCTGACAAAAGGAAGCCCTAGTTCATGCCATGCTGACTTTGATGTGCTGCAGAGCCGAGGAGGCACAATTCACACATCTCTCGCTTTCCTTTTTCAATGCATCTTAACCGATCTCCCCAGTCTGCTGATTACACCTTCTCCTTCTCTCCAGCCTTTCCCCTTCCCAGTGAGTTTGGATCTTTCAGATTCCCTGGCAAAGACCCTGAGCTAGTGCCTGCTTGACCTCCATTTCCAGGGGGAAGAAACTGCGTTTTCCACACCAACAGCTTGCATCAGGGATCCTGCAAGTGAGCAGAGCAATTTTGCAGAGTCAGTTGGTTGCCCTAAGCTTTGGAGGCTGCTGCGGGACCACGATGCCTTGCACAGCTCGGAGAGGAATGGGGCTGTAAGAGGGACTGAGGCCATAAATGTATATAAAGCCTGCTCTTTTAACCTGTGGATGGAAATCTGCCTGTAGAGGTATGTATCATGAGTAAGGTACAATGGCTGACAGTTTTCACCAACTGTTCAGACATTTAAGGCTTTCTTACATTTATCAGCTCCATCCCTTGACAAGAGATATAAGCCTCTCTCTCTTCCTACTGTTTTCTATTCTGCTCCTTCCCTAGGCACTCCCTCGAGGCCCTGTGTCTCAGATTTACTTCATCTATTTTTGAAGAATAAGGGGCAGGTGGTGCCTGCAGAAGCTGAAACAAAAAAGATGGACATATCTAGCACATGCCAAGAAAACAAACATGAAATCTCTGGAGTCTCCCGATCCTCTGGAACGCTGAGCAACTTGCCACTTTCTTCTTCATGATGTGCTTATTTTTATGAGCTCAAAGAATAAAGTATTGGATGTTACACAGCAGCTGCCCCAGGAAATAATTCACTCATTCCATTGCTGCAGACTTCAAGGAAAAAAAAAAAAAAAGCAGAGAAAGGGGGGGAAAAACAGTTCCTTTGCAAAATATCCAGTTTCCCAGCAGCTCTAACAGCCTAAATGAGAGGAATGTTTTGGTTTGGTGTCCCTCCAATTCTCGTGGTTTCGCTGAGGATTTTGGAGAATGCATTTACTCCTTTGCTAACTGCAAGAACAGATTTATCCTGCAGCCATGTGCTGAATGATTATACAGGCCTAGAGGGAGTCTGAAAGCATAAACATTTACTTCATAAAAGAGATTCTGCAGACAGGAGGCCAGAGACAGTTGACTCCAGGTTTTTTTTTTTAAAAAAAAAGGTCCTTGTTTGCCAGCAGCCAGCAGGGAGACATGCACACACTCCATGAACCAGCTTTTGCCACAGTGGATGGAGAAGAGATCCAGAGGGACCAGCGCTGCCATCTTCACTGCAGATGGGAAACCAGCCCCAGCTCCACCTCTCACTGTGCAGTGCTTCACCCTGACTTGGGATGGGGAAATACACAAATAGCTCCATAGCCAGGGAAAACCCTGGAGCTTTGTGTCTCCCATCCAGATGCTGTAATGAGATACAAGCTCCTGCTTTAGCCTTTCCCACAGTAGGAATATCAATGAGGACTTGTCTCCTCTTTACCTGGCTGTTTATTTTCACAAAACTTGTGAGAACATAAAGTTGCTGAGATCTCCACCCTACTGACAAATTTGATTGAAATCTGCCAAATGTTGAAAGATGTTTGTTAGGGACTTTCTTTCACACACGTGTGAAGCAAGACCCCACAAGCCTGGTTTTCTCGGGAAGGCAAGCTACAAGTTCAGCAGAAGGGAAGCACTGTACCAAGGGGGACATGGCTGCATCGGCAGTCTGAGAGGGGCTTACCAGCCACCCTGCAACCTGTAGGCATGCGTGGATTTTTAGGAGTGACCTGAACCCCACTAACTTCATGAGACCTGCAATATTTTCCAATAAAGTGGCAGCACCTTGCAATTTTTCATTACATCAAGTCCCAACATGGAGCAAAGGACCACAGCAAGAGTTGCATGCAAAATGACACATCCTGTGGCAGTGTCTTGCCATTGCATGCAAATTACTTTTTTCCACCAAAATGAATAGTTAGGAGGTTCAGCCCTATCTGCCAGAAAAACTAAGCACATATGAAGTTGAAAGCAGATGCAGCAAACACCTCTTCAACACTCTCCCAGCCAGGAGCTTGCCCAGGATGGAGGGGCCTGATTCACAGCTGGGCAGCGCAGCACTGGGATCGCTGCACCATGTGGATCCCCAGCTGATGACAATCCCCAAGCAGAGCATCATGCTTGCATGTGAAAGAAAAGTGCTGGGGAAGATACTGGTATTCTTTTTTCATGATGTGCTGAAGAAGTGATGGGGTCATGTTTGGTCCAGACAATGGCTGCTTTTTTGTCTTTCCCTATCTACTCTCATTGCTGCCTGACTGTGCAGGCTACTGGTGCCAAGGAAGGGGGTTTAGGAGCCTTCCCACCTAGAACACTTCTCCTCTGCTACCCACCAAGGTCTGACTATGTGGGGATCAGAGGCATCGTGTAGCAAGTCTTTTAACTGATCATGTCTGCTTTTCCTTTGACATGTGTGCATGCATTTGATGGACTGTTCTGAGATCTTAACCACCAAAATGTTTGTATTTGTAGAGAAAAGTCACCAGGTGTAAAGGCAGCAGATTTGGTTTGGGACTTTGGCCAGGAGATCCCTTATAAGACCGAGACTTTCCAGCTCCTGGGCGATGAATAACAGTGGTTGATCACAAATACTGTTCTATCTCAACAAATTCCCAAGTCTGTGGAAGGACAGTCACAACCTATGCACAGGGCGAGGAGCTGAAGGGCTGCTGAATCACCAGCATTATCATTTACCATATACAAATCCAAGCAGTTGAATCACTGCCTTTCTGCAGCACCTCTCTCCCCATTGATTTTCCAGATCTCTTTAGTTTTCTGTCTGGATGAAGAAAAAAGGGTGCAAATTTCAGACTTAATGGTAGAAAAGCTCAGGCACAGAGGATGCACATGGGAAGCAGAGGGGAAGCTAATCTTCCTACATGCCTGCCATTATCAATGAAGATAGACCAGCACTTCATGAGGGCATTTCAAAAGAGAAGCTTCACAGAGGTGCTCTGAACTATTCCCCACAGCAGCCTGTTTCTCTCTGCCAGGTAGCCTAAGGCTCGCCTTTGTGGAAACCTCTTTAGATCAAGTTTCTTGGGGCTGATACTGAGGTTTGCTGTCAGGCCAAGAAAATCTTCCTTCATCTGCTTCTACTCAAGCAGCCCAAACCTGCCCCAAAAGCAATGAATAGCATCCTCTGTTGTAAAGGCCTAAAACCTGGATCAGTACCAATCATTTAAAGTTACAAAGAAGGATCATCCTACTTGATGAAGCAGGCCTACAGCCCAGGGAAGTTGTGAAATCTCCATCCTTGGAGATATGCAGGATGTGCCTGAGCAAGGCCCTGAAAGTCCCGATCTCCCTGTGGACTAGCCTTGCTCTGAGCAGGGGTTTGGACACGAGCCCTCCAGAGCTTCAGTGTCTCCCATGGTGTAGGCTTGAGCAAGAAACTCTACTGAAACATAGCACTACATGGTACACATTCCTCCCTGCGGAGAGAGGACTGGGGAAAAAATAGCACAGGACAGAGCGGTGGTATGCAACACACCCAAGGCAGGCATCAATCAGGGAGTGCAGAGATGTGTGCCATATAAAACCTCCCCAAAGCAGAGCCAGTCATCAAACCTCCCATTGCCACCAGCACTTCCTGCAGCCTCCATGGCTGCTGGTGAAATGAAGGCTGCTATCTCGGCTAACTACTGCTTCACAAGATATTATACAGCCAGCAGGGAGTCTGAGAACTTAAAATAGGCACAGATATGCTAGACCTGAAAAGCAAATGGTCCTCATGGGGCTGTCACTCCCCAACAGTTAACTCTGAAAATTATTAATTTCAGGATTCTCAGGTTTACAAGCTCCAGGCTTCATGGCTATTTTCCGTCACCGCCAAAATAAAACTCAGTTTCCACATGCATACATTTTCCTCAGACTCTCCCCCCTACTGGCCTCATCAACATTTTCTATCAGGAAACCCATTATTTATACTCTTCTGGCAAGGACATTATATTTCATCAGTGTTGCCAGCAATGCCAATTTCCCCTGCTTACGGTTCCATCCTAAACTGTTTTCATTTCTCTCGCCTTGTATTTCTCAGTAAACCAATCAAGCACAAATTCTAAGCCTTCCAGTTTCCCTCTTTTCCCTCCCACAATAGTCATTGATGTCTAACCACAGACGTCTGTGCTTCTTTTCAATAACTGTGGATGTGGTTGCCTATGAAGTATGCATATGATAGCGCAGGGAAATTCCACACACGTTTTCTCCATCTGAAGATATACTGGTTCATATGTTACACTTATATTGGGTCTGGATCATGTCCTGCCATCATTCTTCAAGGAGAAATCCCAAGGCAGTCAACAGAGGCTTTGCAAGCAGATAGATGACAGAACTTGGCCCTACAAGCGGAATATTGCATGATATATTTCCTATTCTGTTCGCCAAATTGATGTTAATAAGGGGTTATGCACTAAGACAGTCATCGTAAGTTTCAGAAATAATCAGCAGCCATTTTTACTGAAACCTCAGAAAACACAGCAATTAATCAGAATATCACTGCTTTTTCTGTGAAGTTACAGTTGCTTCTATTTTACTGGCATTGCATCACATAGCAGTTTTTCCACCACAGGAGCTTTGAGGTCAGTATTAGTTTATGGAGAAAAAGCTTTTTTTACTTTTCTCCTATTCTTTTAGCTGGGTTTTCTGAAAATACGCAAATAAGCACCACTCAGACATGCCATAACTGAGCAGCAGACCCAAGTCCCTCTTAGGTTCCAGTGTCCCCTGTGGTCTCCAGCAGATGTCCTGCACCCGTGGAGGGGGACCGGGAAGGATGCAAGTGCATTGAACAAGCGGTTCCATCGGGGCAGGCGGGCTGAACCAGAAAGCAAATAAGATTGAGACTTTGATGTAAGTGTGCTCTGCAGAGAAGCAAAGTCAAAGTAACGGTCTGAGCTCTCCAACAGCAACTGCATTGAAGGGGAATATTAATGCAGTCACCACATCTGCATCTCATTTTCCTTCAGTTTTCCTGGTTGTACTGAGTTCACCCACTGGAGAGTGACATAACAGCATGAGCTGATGGGAAAGTGTCTTGGGATGGATTATGAGGAAAAAATACGCAGAATACACGAATACAGCAAGGAGAGGGGGAGGGGAGTTGACCAGAGCCCCTGTATTTTCCACTTATTAGAAATGATAGGAGACAATTTTAGGACACCTCCCAACTCCCACCCACCAGGAACCACAGCAGCACCATGCGCAGTCCTTAGCCAGACTCCTCCATCGCAGAGGCCTTGCTGTGGCACAGAGATACACACCTCCTGGCATGGTGTTACAGTGCTAAAGCACACTGTTCTCCCCTGTGGAGCATCCCACGGCAGGCACTGCACATCCCCGCGAGTGTCTCTGCACAGTACTGCACCAGCACAGCAGCTCCTTCAGCTCTCTTGGGCATCTCCAGCAAGACACCCACACAGACAAGCTCTGTGCCTTCAGGTAGGGCTAAAATACAGAGGGCTGAAGCCATCTTATTCTAAATGACTGTTTGGAGTTCATCGCTCATTAGATTCATGATGACAGGTGAATCTACTTGCTTGAGGGCATCCGTGCTATCAGGCCATAAGGCTGCATGTGTCGAAAGTTCACAAGTGGTGACCTAATTACCTGCCTGTAACAGCGGGGTCTGTGGTATCTGGCAGGCAGATCATGCAATACCTTAGCACTTAGGTCAAGTCACTAAGCCTTCTTGTATTGCATGTTTTAGTTGTATCTGGTTTCGTAGGGAAGTCGTGGACAAAAAATTAACTGCAGCAACGGAGGTAATCTGGGGAGTTTTAAAGATTCCTGTTGGATTTTATCGCCCTCAGCAATGTGTCCGCTTGAGTTGCAATTAACAGCAAAGCTCCCTGCTGAGTTTGACAGAGCAGGTCCATGGGAATGTGAAAAAAGTGATAAGCCATATTCCCTTCCCACTTAGAGGCACATTGAAAGAAACCCCACTGCATCTGAGGGAATTATGAGCTCATGGTCCCAGTGCAAGCAAGAGGGGTATTGGGCCTTCTGCTCCCAGGGGAGCACCGTAATAGCCCACCGGAGATGGGGGCCTGTGTTAGGAATGAGCCCCAACAGGAAACCCAAATCCTACCCCACCTCACCATTTCCCCTGAGAGACAGAAAATCTCACAGTCAGATCTCACTGGTGCTTGAGCACGCTGGCATGGGTCCACCTACAGATATGGCGTCTGGTAAGCAATGTCTTTGGGAAGCTGTGTCTTCTGCCTTCAGGAAGCGACACGTCACACTGTCCCCTGCTACCCGCATCCTTCACCTGGCAGCTCCGGCTCCCCCAGAAGGTAGACCACCATGGGCTTCTCCAGGGGCAGATACAGCCAGTGCTGCTTTGCAGCCTGCCTGTGCCACCAGCAGAAGACACCACTCATGAGATGGAACATCCTGAGGAAACATGCAGGCTGACGTACTTCTTTGCTTCTCAGCCCACAAGTGCCAATTGTACATTTGTTCAAATCTTGGCTGCAGACCTGCCTCCCCCCCACCCCTGCATCTTGCCCTCAAGAAACAGGGTGCAGCTGTCACGGGTGGGTGGGAGCCACACTCAGAATTGGTACCGGGTGCTGCAATTCTGCATGCAAGCTACAGACTCCACACCAGCAGGAGTTGAAGACTATGCCACTGTAGGGGAAAAAACATTTGGGTAAAGAGCTCAGCCTAAAACTTCTTTGGTTTTAATAGATTTGTTAGTGGTTAAATGAAATTGGAAGCTTTGCAGCATGTTTTTTTTGTTTTTTAATACTTTGCTAGCTCAGTATATGGAGTAAAGAGGTGCAGCACAGAGATTATGAGTGATAGGTTGATACAACGATTAAATGCCTTTGGCTTATTTTCTCTGTTAGACCAACTAAGCATAGCTGGCAGGTAATAAATCTGAGCAGTAATCAAGGGTCTGCAGCACTTTTGCTGGGTGGAAGTTCAAATTCCCAGACCTAGTTCCTGTTCCTAGACCTTGGTATCACATTAGAGGTGTGAGATTTTACTCTCCCCATCTTATCAAAGACGACAGAAACCACACTGGAGGCGGTGGTCAGATGGCTCTCCTGCCACATGGCAGCAGAAACCTCAGCAGCAGCAGCAGCTCCATCATTTGAGTTGTCTATACATTTTGATCCTGGTGGCTCCAAACACAAACTTTATCCTAAGCCTGAAGGCTGGTCTAAGCTCTGTCTGGAGCTCAGCACCTTTGTCTTTCAGCTGACAAACTTCTTAGCTCTGTTCCTGGCCATTTATTCAAAGGCACTAGAGTTGCTTTCTGTAACTTCTAAATCCTGATACAAGGGAAATTAGCCGTTGTTCTCCTTCAGGATCCCAGATTCGCTACTATTAAAAAATACATTCAAAAATAAAATAAAGTTATGACCAGCTGTGAAAATACTAGCTAAAGAAGTTGTAGATGTTCCTAGGGGAGCTACTGAAATATTTTGGCACCTTTGCTCTGTCATTAAAAACAAAACACGATATTCAGTTAGGGCTGCAGTGTGAGTTCAAGGGGACAGAGAAAAACAGGAAAGCATTTAGCAGCGCTAATAGCGAACGCGGGTTCAGCCCTACAAAAAGTTTCTAAAAGCACTGACATGACTCCAGCTCTCAAACGCCACGCTCTACCCTCACCTGGCATTGAGGTCCTTGAGTCTCAGCGGGGCAGCTGCAGAGAAGCCAGGGTTGTGGAAAAAGCTGTTGCTGCACAGACAGTCCTGAGTGTGAGCTAGAGACAGCTTTAAACAGGACTTGGCACAGGATAAGGTATGGCAGCAGGCAGGTATAAAGCTCTGACAAATGTACCGCTGTGGGTAAAGTACTTCTAGCAGCTAAACTTCAGACTAGCTCAGGTATCTCCACAGGACACTACCTCACTTCAAGGTAGCTCTGATATTGGCAATGGGGATATAGCCTGAGACTCAAAGGAGACCAAGTAGCTTATAAAAATATAAATAGGGGGGCCCTCAGGCACCTTTGAAATGTTTACTCCTAAGAGCAGGGGCTGGGCCATTCTGCATGTTGCAGAGAAGAGTAAATTGCTCTGCCTTAGGCCAGCCAGGAGGAAGCTTCATTCCAAGAGTGAATACTTCCCGCCTCCAAATTCTTTCATCTTTCTTTGCCTCTTGCTTGCCGATCTCTGGTTTTCCTCTTCTTTCCAGATGCTGCGGGGAAACTCTAAGGATTCTGCCCTAATTTGCCCTCAGGGAAAGAAACAAGAGACATAGCCAAGTTGGCAAGGAAGATATAATCAAAGTAAGTCATATGGCCCAGCGATAAGGAGGTGAGTGAATCAGTCATTATGTGACAAGGTAGAGCTGGGAAAAAAAAAGGGGCTTACCCATTCATAAAAGCCTGCCTTGGAAAAGGAGGCAGAGCCAAGAAGCAGCAGCTAGTCCAGTGCAGACTAATGCTTTACCTGGGAACGGGGAACTTGTGCAGCACTCCATGCAGCAGGCTATGGGTCTGGGTTGCAATCACATGAACCGTCATCACAGAAGTATGTGAAGAAGCTGCCTTGTACAACCACTCACTGACACTCCCCAAGTTAACAGCTGGGCTGACACTAATTAGAAACCCTCTTCCCCTTTTCTAATCTCTAATAGGTCATCTAATCCATGCCAAATGAGTTGAAGGGTTTTTCAGCAAAACAGATTGTCAAAAGCTCTTTCGTCTACTGGAGAGGCTTGAATAATTGGACATTTCTACTGGAAAACTAATCTCTGATCGAATAGACATCACATAGCTGAGATTTTCCTCAATGTTTGTTTCTGCCCAGACAACTGAGCACCATGCTGTATTCTCCACAAACAAAATGTCCATCCAAGAAAAAGAGGTTACTGCACTCAGTACAGTACTCAAAATCTTGATATGCCACCAACTATGCATGACAAATGCTGGAGAGGAACAAAGTCTACAGGAAGAGAAGAGCGTGCGTGCTCTGGAGAGGCAGAAGGGACCCAGCCCACAATATTTAAGCCCAGGTCCAAGTTTTCTCAGCGTTACTGCCTTTTTGGATGGGTGTTTGGGTCTGAGTGCATTTCTGTGAAGGAGGCAAGGAAGAAGGGAGGGAGCCTTTTCTTCTTTCCCAAACAACATCTCAGCCCGTCTCAGGCTCACCCGCCAACATCTAACAGGCGAAGACAAACAACATCACAGTTCCACAATGCTTAAGCTTGATTGAATGACGACAATTCCACGTTAAAAAAATGAACATCAGAGCCTTCCACAGCTGCATCAACATTATGTATAAAAAAAGCATGACACTACATGAAGCTTTGGCTGTGCAAGCCAAGAACCTAAATCAGCCACGGTCTGGAACGAGGCCATTGCTGAATTCTCGTGTAAAGCGATGCTGCCATATTGCTTACTTTCCACTGAGGTTTTCCACAAATTAACAGCTGTAGCAGACTCCCAGAAAACAGCAACTCTTTCCAAGTCTTTCTTCTCTGAAAATGTTGTTTCTTCACTTTATTCTTCCCCATATGGAAGGGGAGAGGAGGGTAAAAAAAAATGAACAGCCCTATGAAACAACACCCCCCCCCCGAAAAAAAAAAAAAAAAAAAAAAAAGACAGACTGTGAGAAAAATTAATCACAAAGATTGCCTGGAAAGAGAGCAGTTATCTGTAAAATTAAACCAGTGGTGGGCCAGATTTTTCTTTTCATTATACCAGCATGGTGGGATGGAGAATCAAACCCAGGGAAATATTTCTGGAGCAGCCCTTCTGATTTATGACCATCTCAGCCACTCTGACAAGATCAGCAAAGTACTGGATTCTTTCCAGTTGAGCACCACCAAAGGCCAAATCATTCCTATTTAGGGAAAAACAAAACTTCCCTCTGCTTCAGTGAGAATAGTGTTTGGCACCAAGCACAGAGAAAACTGCTTCTTTTCAGCTGGCTTGCTCAAGTGCAGCTGAGATGGAAAGGTGATACCAGGTTGTTGTGGGTGGCTTCAGATCATACTCTTTCTTCCTGAACTCATCTTGGACGTCGCTAGGTACCACATAGGGTAATGCAGAGGGATTCATTATAAATGAAAAAAAAAGCCCTCTTCAAGCAAAAGTTATTTGATTCTCAGCCTGCACAGATGGCTGTTGACTCACTTGAGAGGGGAGTGATGGAACTAGCAGACTGGCAGGAGCATGGGGACTCTCCACATTAGAAAACACCGATTCACAGAGTGGATTGCCTTCTGAAGATCTGTGAGCTACGGTGTAGTAATAAGCAATGCTTGTGCACAGAGATGGGGCTTTCCAGCTGGTGGACTCCTGGGTATTGCCTCCTTGTGAGAACCAGCGTGATGCAAAGATATGGCTTGTTATGGGTACTTGGGTGTGACAGCTGACAATAACAGTGTGCTTTACAGAGAAGAGCAACATAAGGTAATATATGGCACCTGGTGCTGTGCTTTTCAGAGGCTGCTGACCCCAGGGTCACATTCATGCAGCTCTGCTACAGACATCTCAAGACCTCTGACAAACACCAGTCTGCTTTGGGGAGGGCTGGGAATATGATAGCAGTGTGAGCTACCATTAAGAGGAGCTTGGCACCTTGGAAAATGAACAGAGCTGAGCCTGTGCCACTCTAGCTGATGCCATTACAAAACTCCTAAGTGACTTGCCCTGGGTGTCAGAGGCAGGAGCAGCCCTGAGCCCAAGGGCCACCACAGGGCTGAGCTGACTCCTCTCCCCATCTGCTGCCGGCGTGCCTGCAGCTGTAGGAGCTGCTCATCACAGTCAGGAAACAGGTACCATGAACCCAAACATCCTAATTCCAGCCGGCGTAGGATGTGGCGGCTTTGGGTCAAATGGCAAACTGCATCACATGAAGACTCACCCAAAAGCACTGCAACCCAGGGAGGGTGCTCATGTTGCTGAGAATCCTCTCCCCCAAGAAGCCCTTCTCTCCCTGTTTTGCTCAGCTCGGCACCCGCAGGCTTGCACATTGGACTGCTGATGTGGACGACGTACAAAAGGAGCTATCAACAGCTGTTTCTCTATTCAGGGAAATTTTTCTTCAGAGGAATTCTTTTCCAAAATACCGATCTGCTGACAGACCACTGGACCACAGGACTGCTGCTTCAGCCTCAAGTTCAGAAGCCTCTGCAGTCCAGGTTAGTACTGACCAGAGTTCCTCAAATTCTGATGGCCATCTCACACCTCTGCCTTCATGGTATTAATCAGGTCTCATGTGATCAGCTTTTGCTTCACACAACAAGCTGGAGAAATAAACATACCTACCTCATCTTTCAAGTACAGCCACTGCCTGAGTTAAAAAGGAAAACAACACCAAACCTACAAGTAATTTTGGAGAACAAAGAACCTGATCGTTTCTCCTGACCCAAATTAAACAAAAAACAAGTTAAAATATCAGTTTAGTAGTGAGGGGCTCTGTCCTCAGTACACTCTCCAGACTCAGAGATGTTCTGCCAAACAGTTCGCTAATTGTTTCCAGTGTTTGATGTGAGTATTTTTGGCAGTTAGTTTGTCATGAATTGACACTTATTTTGTCAACCTATCTTCAGCAAAACTGCACCCCCTCCCTCCTCATAGACCTGTCAGAAACATAAAGATTACTCATTGCAGGTTTCCAAGAAGCTCCCAAAGCCAGCACTCAGAGTTTGCATAACAACCATTGTCGACAATCCACCTACAGCAGCTTAAAAATACAGATTTGAATGGGTGAAGAGGGGCCGGGAGTTCTCAGAAGGACGAGTCAGATTCAGGATTTTATTAATAGAACTGGAGGCGTTCTCATGAAGACAAAAAAAACCCACCCTCTTGTTATCTTGGCTGTCATCAGCAGTCACCTTTTCAAAAACAGGCAGGCTAGATGCAGAGTATTCCTGTAGAGGAGCAAACAGAAAGCTGCTGCAGAAAAACACAACAGCAAGATGGAGAGCAGCAAGCACCAAAGGATCATTGCTCAGGTCCTCCTTGGGAAGTCCTGGGCACGCAGCCACCTGCTTCAGCCCTGCTGGCCTTGCTGAAGGGACTTTGCTTATTTTTTCTAATATGGTGCCACGCATTTCACCCCTGGAGAGCTAATTGCCAAACAAAGGGAGCCCACCAGAAGAACGTGCACAAAGCTATTTGTGGCACGGGCTCTGGCACTCTCTCCAGCAAAATAAAGCAATTGTGTTAATTGGAATGCACAATAGGCACTCCCTGAAATAGCAGATTAATAGATGTGGATCAGCGGTGGCTGTTGGTGAGGGCAGGGAGTGCCAGGACACATGGCAGAGAGGGCAATGGGAGGGCTGGCGCGTGTTTCTACCATGCTACCCTGACCAGACCTGCTTCCACAGCCAGGGACGGGGCGGTGGGGCCACATGCCCACCCCCCAGCCTGGGCCTGGCTCCTTGAGGGAGCAGGATGTCCGGCCTCCCCCAGAGACAACAAGCTGTGGCACAGCGGAGAAGGGGCTGTCCCAGCTGGAGGGTCTTCCATGTGCTTGTGCCACCTTATCCCAGGTCCTGGGAGGAAGGAGGGATGTGGGATGCTCTGGAGGTGGTCACAAGAGCGAGGAGCATGGGGAGGAGAGCCCAGAGAGCAACAGAGATGTCAGAGGCATCATCCGGCCTCATTAAAAACCTCCGCTCTGAATGAACGTCAACACTCACCATCTTTTCTGAGCCAAATCCCCAGCCTGTTAGGTTCACCATTAACAACAATCCCTGCAACTTTCTCAGCCTTGCTGTTTACACAAGCTGGAGCTTTCATACATAAAACTCTTAAATGAAAACATTAAAGAGCAGCTGGCGCCTCTTGGAAAACTCATAAAAAGTCTGTTTCCAAACAGCGTCGCTTCTATACCATAAATTTCTGTATTTCTCACTCCCCTCATTCCTTATTTCTAAAGACATTTGCATGAAAACAGGAACTTTGTTTATTAAAGAGTTCATCTGCTCCTGCTGTTAATTTCCCACCTGAAGCCAGAATCCCCCGGGTATGACATCATTAGCGCAGGCTCTGGAAATGATCATGAAGTCACAAACAGCGGGTTAGGGCTCCACTCGGAGAATAAACAGTGAGAAGAGAGAACATCTCCCACTGCCAAACCCCAGATCCTTATCCAGTTTTTCCTGGAGCAATATCCTATTGACTTCAGTGAGACATTGACCAAAATAAGACTGCCAGCCATTGGTGCTTCAGCCATTCCTCCCATCCTGCTCCTGCCTCCAGGGCATCGGGGACTCACCCTGTGCAGCAGGTCTGGGACATGAGAAGCCCTGCCCTGGCCTGGTGCCGGTCCTCCCAGCACCACATCCTCACCTTGCTCCCTGCAAGCAGAGGCAATCTCAGGGGGTGACCACCTCACCCCTGTATCAGTTCCTGTAAGTGTCCCCCTTTCCAGCTAAGCACCACAGTACGTCCCACTTGCATGAAGGCCATCACATGGAGATCTCAGGCAGCCCAGGAGAGCAGCTGGTGGAATGCAGCAGCCCAGCAGGGAGCCCTGCTGCAGCTGCATGGGGAGTGCACTGGCTGTGGGGGAGTGGGGCTGCCCCATGCACAGCCATAGATAGGAACAGCAGTGCTGGGGATGACTGGGAGCACCTGAAGAACAAGAACAAATACCTTTATAGACAGCCCTATAGGAGGGAAAGATCGGTTTCATGTGCAGAGAAAAGAAACATGGGAGCTAAAATGTCTCCTCTTGTGAGAATGGGAAGATGTAGCAAAGATGTCTTGTATCAGAACAGATCCAGAAACGCTAATCAAATCTACATTTTTCACCTCCTGCTCCATGAAAAGTACAAGAAAATGACTGTGAGCTTAAAGAGGTTCATTAAATCTCTTTTCGCACATAAAATCTCTGACACAGTTGAAGCCCTCCCCTCCCATCGTCAAGCACGCTCCGCTAACATAAAGCATATACTGCTCTTTTTTTAAACGGATGCTTATGTATGCAGGTGGCATATTTGTCATGTGATGGCTCTCTGCATGACACATGACGTATTTGCGATGGGTCTCTGCATGAGTGCCACGATGCTGCGTTGTTGCAACAGAGAATATAATCTGGCCCTACAGGACCAGCACTCGCCATCCCGCGGCCTGTGGCAAGCGGCTTGCTTGTCTCCCTGCTTTCCCACCCTGGGCCAAGTTGGCATCTAGTCTGGGCTGCCAAACACTAACACTATTGAGCAGACATCTGAGGATAGATGTCGGAAGATCGACATACCTGTGAGAGTGGGATGTGGCTGAGTGGGGCAGGGACAGTCTGGTTAGAAACAAGGTTATTAATACTGCATGGGCAAGGTAGAGGCAGAATAAGGGATTGATCAGTTACAGGCCTGAAAGGATTTCTTCAGTTCATCCTTGTGCTCCAAGTTTTAAAGCCTTTGCATACATAGTACTACATCTTTATTCAGCGCTGGTGTTGGGATCATGAGCAGTGCTTCAGAAATACTATTTGTCAAATACGAGCAGGTAATAGTTGGTATAGCAGAGGGGAAAGGAAAAAAAAATGTATTTACTCTAGCCAATAAAATCTAAATTCTTCCTTCAGTGAAATCACTGTGATTTGATTGATCGCCACAAACCTGCTGCATGGTGACAATGTTCTGCTTGCGTGATGTGAATTGGGCTTGACCGCTGGGAGACACTGCCTGGCGGAGAGCGAGCCAGGCCAGCAAGTGCTGCAGATGCACAGCGTGACCATGCTGCCCCAGGACCACCACTGGGTCCCGCTTCCCCTGCTCCCCCCAGCACAGCCCATATGCATCGCGGTCTCCGGTTTCCTTCGTTTGGTCCATTGTTACAGGCCAAGCAAGTCCAAGCGTTTTCCTTGGCATGGGCCAGCAGTCCCATCGTGCTGTACTTCCTCCACACAGAATAAGTGTTATTTAACAGCTCTGATTATTTTGGAGAGATGTTCAGATTTTTTTGAGAAGAGGAGAATATATTGAAACTGATTGTATTGGCTGCTTGTGCTTGTTTTTTCTGGATGGCCCTCTCTCCCTTTGTGTAAAATGTGAGATATGTGAGATACAGACCTGGGCAACTTTTCAAGAGGGGCACAGTGCCACTGTCACATGCGCCTTGCATAATGGAGTTATCACCTCTGTCAAGCTAAGTGTGCAAAAAAAAAAAAAGGAAATGCAGGCACACTGGGGAGAGGTGTTCGGGCTCTGTGCTCGGTCACCCCGGCACACACCCAACCGAGTCAATAAGATTTTGGTCCAAAGCAAGTAACAGCAGGAAGACCTGGTAAAGCTCCTCTGGATGCTGTTATTTATCCCCTTAGCACGCCCCTGATAGCATAACTCTAACCTGTCAAAGAAGGGTTGCCCTTGTTTCTTGATGTGGGCTTTGAGGATACAGGCAGGCAAAGAGTAAATATTTCAGTGCAACCAAAAGTGTCTCTGACTCATCATATCATCATCATTTTTCTGGGAGCCACTGGCTTCATCCTCTTTCCTCAGCCCTTCCCTTAGGACAGTTCACTCCAGGAGCTCTGCATTTTCTCAGAAAATCCCTAATGTTCTCTATAAAAGTCTGTATTGTTCATTTTAAAGAGCAAGCAGAAGACGAGCCCTCCCTTGCTCTGCTTTCCAAACCCTTGTTTTTCCATTTCCTTACTTTCAAGTCACAGCGTAGCAAATGTTCAAGGTCTTCCTCCCACCTGCTTCTCCAAGGCAGTTTAAAATGAGCCATAATTTCCTTCTCTTCTCCGCTTCTCATTTTTTCCAAAGTCTGTACTATCAAATCCTAACGCCCTCCTTCTCTCTGTGTTGTTCGAGGCAGCCCTGCATCGTGCTGCTCATTCATGAGGACACTTCCACCCACCCCAAGGAGCCAGTATTCTCCACCTCTGCTCTGCATAAATGCTTTCATCTCCACATTAGCCTACCTCTTACTTCCAGCAGCTGCTTTTTACTTTGGAGTTCCTTTTGTTTTGTTTTTTTTTCGTGTGTGCGGATGTGTGTGTGCATGTGTGTGTGTGTGTGTGCGCGTGCGTATGTGTGTGCGTGTGTGTGCATGTGTGTGTGTGTACACGTGTGCGTGCATGTGTACGTGCGTGTGCGCGTGCGTGTGTGTGTGTCTTTGTCTCTTTTTTGTGAGCAGTCCTTCACACTCCACAGGGCTGCCGAGTCTTTCCGAAGGGAGTGCTTTCCTGGGAGGAGGACAGACTATGGCAACAGAAGCAAAGGTTGCTTGCTGGAAAGGCCATTTGTTCCTTTTTAAAAAAAAAAAATAAAAAAAATTGCCGCTAATTCCAAGGGGGCCTGCCCTCTGCTCCAGGCATCTTTACAGCCACCAAAATTACAATGTCACTGGTATTAACAGTGACAAACAGCAACGACTCATCCCACTACAACTCCCTTGCTCCTGCAGTGCTCCTGACAGCAGTTGTAACTTTAAATTGAGAAGCTCCCTCCCCAGCCAATGCCTTGGGAAACCTGCCCCGGAGGGAAGATGGGCTGTAGGGAGTCACCAGAGAGGTGGTGAAGCCCCAGGCTGCTGGAGATGTTGGGGGAGTGAGCCCCAGCCCAGCAGCTCCCCCTCCACACAGGGGAGGACTCTGGGTGGATCAGATATGATGACTGCCAAGTTATTTGACAACATAAATTTGGTCCAGCAGAAGCTCATAGACACAATCTTCTACCTGCATGTTCTCCTGGCTCAGCAGCTGGCCCTGCTGCCGTCCCCGGGCCTTGTTGCAGGCTTGCAGTCGGTCAGTGGATCACATGGAGCACCCAAGGAGTCAGGGGGTGGCTGACAACAGCCCCCGGGGTGGGGATGCTGGGATGCAGGACCCACACGGCACATTTTCTCATCTCAGGATATCCAAATGGTTTAGGAAAGAGTTGGATTTAGACTCTGTCTTTTTTATATACCAGTGAGGCAAAAGTCCCACGGCAGTGGGAGAGCTCCTGACACCTCTTCCACAAGGATGGTTTCTGCTCAGGTGGGGTGCCAGGCTGTTCAGCTGCAGCGATCAGTGTGGGGTGGCTGAGATCAAGGGTGAGGAAGGCTACATCCAGAAAACAGGCAGGCACACAGGAGGAGCAGGACTGCTGGAGAGGACAGTCCAAGCATGGAAAACCTAGCAGGCACCAAGGAGAGGTCTAAGGAGAGGATGCCCAGGTATAAGAAATCAAGAAAGGCAGGCAAGACACCAACATGGCCAAGTCAAGACCTGCTGGTCAAACTAAAGGGCAAGAAGGAAATACACAGGCAGTGGAAGCAGGGACAGGTGTCCTGGGAAGAGTACAGGGACACTGTCCAGCTGGGTAGGGATGGGGTCAGGAAGGGCAAGGCACGGATGTAGCTGCACTTGGCAAGGAATGCAAAGAATAGTATGGGCTTCTACAGGTACGTCAGCCAGAAAAGGAATGTCAAAGAAAGCGTGCCCCCGGGTGAGCAAGGCTGACAAATTGGTGACAATGGAAGAGGAGGAGGCTGAGGTACACAACAATTTATTGTCTCAGTCTGCACTGGCAACCTCTTTTTCCACACCTCTCGAGTGAACGGACCACAAGACAGGGACTGGGGGAGCAAAGTCCCTCCCACTGTAGGAGAAGTTCAGGTTTGTGACCACCTGAGGAATCTGAGCATACATAAGTCTGTGTGACCTGGCAAGATGCATCACAGAGTCCTGAGGGAATCAGCTGATGTAGCTGCCAAGGCACTCTCCAAGATATTTGAAAAGTCATGGCAGTACAGGCGGAGTCCCTGATGACTAGAAAAAGGGAAACATTCCATCCATTTTTAAAAAGGGTTGAAAGGAGGACCCTGGGAACTACCGACCTTTCGGCCTCACCTCTGCTTGGGAAGATCATGGAACAGACCCTCCCAGAAGCTATGCTAAGGCATACAGAGGACAAGGAGGTGATTTGAGAAAGCCAGCACAGATTTACCAAGGGCAAGTCCTGCTTGACCAACCTAGTGGCCTTCTATGATGGAGTGATTACATCAGTGGACCAGGGAAGAGCTACATGTGTCATTTACCTGCACTTCTGCAAGGCCTTTGACATGGTCCCCCACAACATCCTTCTTTCTAAATTGAAGGGATATGGATTTGATGGGTGAACTGTTTAGTGGATTGAAGGTTGCATCAAGAGGGTAGTGGTTAATGGCTCAATGTCCAGATGGAGATCAGTGACAAGTGGTGTCCTTCCAGGGTCCGTACTGGGACAAGTGCTGCTTAATATCTTCATCAATGACATAGACAGTAGGATCGAGCACACCCTCAGCAAGTTTGCAGATGACACAAAGCTGAGTGGTGTAGTTGATATTCCTGAGGGACAGGATGCCATCCAGAAGGACCTGGACAGTCTCAAGAAGTGGGCTCTTGTGAAACTCATGAGGTTCAACAAGACCAAGTGCAATGTCCTGCACCTGGATTGGGGCAACCCCTGGTATCAATACAGGCTGGGGGATGAAGGGATTGAGAGAAGCCCTGTCAAGGACTTCAGGGTACTGATGGATGAAAAGCTGGACATGAGCCAACAATGTATGCTCACGGCCCAGGAAGCCAACCATATCCTGGGCTTCATGAGAAGGAGCGTGGCCAGCAGGACGAGGGAGGGGATTCTGTCCCTCTCCTCCACACTGGTGAGACACTGCCTGGAGCGCTGTGTCCAGCTGTGGGGACCCCAGCACAGGAAAGGCATGGAGCTGTGGGAGCAGGTCCAGAGAAGGGCCACAACAGTGATCAGAGGGCTGGAACACCTCTCCTGTGGGGAAAGGGTGAGAGAGCTGGGGCTGTTCATGTTGGAGAAGAGAAGGCCCTGGGGAGACCTTACTGTGGCCCTTCAGTACTTAAAGGGGGCCTATAAGAAAGGTGGAGACGGACTTTTTCGTAGGGCCTGTTGCAACAGGGCAAGAGGTAATGGTTTTTAAACTAAAAGAGGGTAGATTCAGACCGGATATAAGGAAGAAATTTTTTACACTGAAGGTGGTGAAACACTGGACCAGGTTGCCCAGAGAGGTGATAGATGCCCCATCCCTGGAAACGTCAGGCTGGATGGTGCTCTGAGCAGCCTAGATGCTGAAGATGTTCCTGCTCATTGCAGGGGGCTGGGCCTTTAAAGGTCCCTTCCAACCTAAACTATTCTATGGTTCTATGATTCTATAAAATCTGGCAAGTCTCCCCATGGGCCTCAACCTACAATTATAGTGACCCACGGGGAGCTGGCACAGGCCAAACCCCCATGAGATAGTGCTGGCAGGGCTGGTCAGCCAGGCCCTGGGCACAGGACACCACGGCACTGCTGGTACAACAGGCCAAAGCCACCTCCATGAAGCAGCCTGGGGCTGGCACAGTGCACTGACGCTGGGGCAGGCACTGGGCTCAGTCACTGTTTTTCTACTTCTGGACTGGATGTGGTCTCATCAATTTGACCATGTAATCTTGCCCCGGCCTTTTGGCTTCTCTCCCACTGCCCTGAACTGCTCGCCACCACCAGAGACCCACGGATGTCTCCCACTTACCCATCTCTGGGCTTTCACCCTGAAGACTCTTCTCAGCTCTGCACTTCTTCTGTTCCCACAGAAGGATCCAGGAGACATAAATGGATCAACCTGTGGCAAGATCTAAAACTGTCCCATCTTTAAAAAGCCACAGACACACTGCAACCTGTGAGAGCTACCCAGTCCAGCCACAATAGTGACATGTCTAGCCCTGAGGTGTAAGAGTTAAACTCACCTGGTTTTTAAAATCCCATGATACGTGTGTGCACAGAGCTGTTACACTGCAATTTACTCCAAATTGATGCTCCATTTATCTATCCATAGCCTTGGCATCTTGCTGCTCCTACACTCCTAAATCACTCTTCTTAGACTCTTCTTGTTTAATTTTCCAGCTCTTAAGCAAACCCTCCCACTAATGGTCTCTGCGTATCTCTGAGTTCTCACTTTTCAAAATGCTGCCCCTGTCTCACTTACCATGCAAACATGTTAAGGCACAGAGCTGAAATGCCCTGCCAGAAAAAGCAACCAAGGTTGTTTTGGTACATGCAGTGGTCAGCATGCCCTGCTGGAAAGCCTACCGACATGTAATTAATATCCCGAGCTTCTGAGCTAGAGGAGTCCTGTTCCTTCTCTTATCCAAACCTCAGAGACAAGAACATTCAGCCTCTCCAATGTTCCACAAATCCTGAGATGGATGTGGAGGTACAGAGAGGGAAAGGGTAAAGCTGAAAAGCCACCACACTGCCCACCAATGTGGCATTAGGATCTGGGACCTTCTCATGCTTGTAGAAGCAGTGATGCCCCTTACTGGAGTGGGCAGGCTGTGACATTTGACTAAAGTCGTCTTATCCAGATGCAGTAGTTGAGATCTCCCTGAGAACATATCGATGAGCATAACCCACATCTGCTGAGATGAAGGAATCCCAGGAAGGCCTGGGGAAAATGGATTCTGGACACAGCAAAAAGAGACATTTATATACAAAAAATAGCTGTAACACCACAGTCCCCTTCTTTTTATCTACTTGCCCCCCATACCACTTAGAAAAATCCTTCTCACTCTGCAGGCTTTTGTCCTGCGGGTCAGGGGAGCAAAGGCACGCAGCGCTACATGTTGATTCTCCTCCAATGCAGTGACTGTACATCTCAAGCCTACAGTGCGGAAGCCCCCCACCCCCACCCCAGCACCCGGCCAAACCTTGCTCTGCTGCACTCCTGCACAGGCAAGAGAATCAACACAAAAACACATCTGCCCAGGGCTGGCATCTTTGATTTATTGATTTATTTTGAATACATTGTTCCTCTTGCACATCCACTTCTCCTCTCCAAGGTCACAAGACCTTTGCACTTTTCTGATGACTTCATCCTTCGTACTCCACTCCCACAAGCTGTAGGTCGGGGACTGGATGACAGACTTGACCCAAACTGGCTGACAAAGGCTTCTCATCTGCTTGGCATGGCATTCAGAGAAATCGATTCACTGAAGTCTCAATGCTGCATTGCATTCAGCAGTGGTTCCCAGGCATGCCGTGAAAGACACCATCACATCAGTGGGCTTATTGACCCATTCAGTGGAAACTCTGGTACTGGGCATCCTTCTCAATTCACCACGCTCTGAAGGCAAACCTTCGCCTGGCCGTGTGCATGATACCGAGTATCAGGTTTTGATTGATTTCAGCTGGTCTCGGTTTTGCAGGGTTGCCTTCCCAACACTTTCCACAGGCAAAAAAATCACCCCTGAGGTCCCTCCTGAATGACAGCAATGCCACCTCTTCCCAAGATCAAGGGGTATTTCAGCCATGTTGCTCTGCAGGTTAGCTGTTTGGCACCAAAGGTAAGTACAGGAGCAGATGCACATAGAAATGTGCTGCTGCTGTTTTTAAAAGGCAAAGCACAAGAAAAGGCCAGGTCCCTCAATGAGCACCCTCAGACAAAGTCACCTTTCCCTCCAGGTCCTTTCATCTTCAGGCACGCAGGCCAGCCCTGGACTTTCTTTGTGATCTTCCTCTGCCTTGCCGTTGAACCAGCCTTCATCCCCCACAAAGCCCATCCACTTCATCTCCTGTCATCACCAATACTTTCCTCAGCATCTATAGCCTCCAGTTCCCTTCCTGAGTCCTTATGAACTCATTTAGCACGTTTGCTAGTTTGCCTTGTTAATAATTGTCCATTCCTCCCTTCTCTCCAGGCAGGAGGCAGGAACGTGCCCTCCCAGCCTTAGCAGCCCCTGACCAGGAGCGTGTCTCCTTAGTGGGCAAGTGCTAACGTCCTGCCGGTGCCCTGACCCCTCTGCCCTCAAACAGCAGCCACCGGCAAGGGGCATTTACTAAGACAACCTCAAAGTTGAAATCAAGTCCCATAGCAGTAACATAAATTTTCCCAGATCCTAAAATCTGCAGAAGAGTATGCCCCATTTTTTTTTTCCCCACCTGCCCAGCGTGTTAAGATTGAAGACCTGTTTAGGATAGATGACAGTAGATTAACAGTGCTAAAATGGAAGTCTACAGATGTTTTTGCCACTAGTGTCTGAATAAACCAGAGACTCCAGCAAGGCTAGACATAGTTTGGCTAAGGATCAGACCAAAGATATCAGAACTTTGCAAGTGCTTTGAATATTTTAAGGTTCATCCATCACTAACTGAAGACAGAGTTGATTTGTTTCTTGAGATATATTGGAAGTAATTTGCAAAAACGAGCATGAAAACAGAAAGCATCGTGGAAACCTGCTCTGAATGGCTGCACTACCCTGGCTTTAGAGGGAATTCAGCACAAAGGAGGGGGAAAAAAGAATATATATATATATAAATATAAATTCAGTTCAGAGCTGGCTGACTGGTTCCAGCTTGGCTGTTGTGCCCCAAAAAGTCCCATTCTGGGACATTCTGAAATGACAGGCTCTCTGATATGAAAATTGCTTTGTACTTTCATATTTCTGGTCTACAGAATCTCTCTCTGTAGCATTTCTCCTATGCATTAACTGCTTTTGCATATGGTAACTGTTTTCAAAGCTGAGTCGCATATTCAGCAGATCTTCCCGTTGTCGTTTCACTATGCAAATTGCCTGTGCTCCTCTCTTCGAGGTACTGTATTTGAAACATCCCCCTGCCCTTTTACCTCATCAGGGGCCCCGGCAGGGCTTGCCTCCCTGCTCCCAGGGCAGGACTGAACACCAGCCCATCCCCTGAGCGAGCTGCTCACACGGAGAAATGCCTCAACATTTTGAGATGGAGCCTCGTCAGGTCACCGAATAAAAAAAGCCCGACATTCATTTCTCTTGCTCCCAGGCTCGCTGCTTAGTCAGCTGTTACACCACCGCGTAAAACCTTTGCTAAAAGAGCTGTGGTAGAAAATAGCTGATCAGTAAGTCTGAGGTGTCAGCGCTGTCTGGGTGGGTGGAGGCACTAACAGGAAGGCAGGAAACCCAGTCTGCAGGCTTAGGGCTGGGGGAGAGGAAACCAGTTCCATTCAGCACAGAGATTGCAGGGCAGCGCTGTCGGGAGGGCTCGGGCGCAGCCAAAAGGCATTTTGTCTCCCCCAGTTTAATGATTCCTGGATGCTGGAGCTGAGCCCCCCCGGGAGGAAGCATGGGCCAGCCTGCGCTGAACACTGCTCCTTGCTCCTACCCTTGCGGCTGCAGGGAAGGGAGGCAGAGGATCTATAAAGGTATTTCACACAAGAGTGTGCGAAATAACCTACATAAATCACGCTGCGAGGCTTTTTTTGACAGCCTGCTCCCTGTAACGCTGGCCACAATTAGCACACAAACTTATTTACATGTCATAAATCCACAGCTCACAGGGACCTGTTGTACTGCCTTCTCACCGCAAACCTGCAAGCTTCGGTAAATTCGTTAAATCAGACTCATCCCTTTCTTACAAAGGGTTTCAGCAGCTCGCAGCAGCATGAAGGTAAATCACACAAAGGCGACCTTCTCCTCCCGGACCCCGGGCACAGCTCTAGCATTCACCCCCTTGCAAGTCCAAATCCTGATTAAATCTGGGAATAGATCCTTTACCTGGATCTGAGCAGGCAAAAATGACATACTGAGGACTTGGGATTTCACTAACCCCCTCAGAGCCCCCACGGGCACCCCCCAGCCTGGCAGCTGCTTCAAGGCATCTTTCAGTTTTAATCACAAATTATTTTCCGGACAGCACACGGTAAAATTAAAACAAGCATCACAAGACAAAGAGGCCTGACTTTGGTTTACACATTTAATGCAACATCCGTTGAGGGTTCTAGCTCGATTCCAGGAAAAGCAAATCAGCATCTCTGATGAAGCAGATGCACCCCGGAGCGCCCCAAGGCACTGGTGCCATTGGCTCCTGGAACCCTGCGGTATGTGCAAGTGGTTACCACAGGTGTCAGTGCCTCTGGCTAGTACGGCCGGTGGGTTACATTTTGGTGCATTCACATACACAGTGCTATAGACGTCACTGTATGTCGTACATCCCTCCTCCTCAGTGACCAATCCCAACAGGGAAATAAATCTCTCAAAAACAGCTTGCACCGCACAGTCGTACCAGGTGAGCGTTATGCGAGGGAAACCAAAAGCAAGTTATGCTTGAACCTGCAGTATCCACATGACTTGACCAAGCCATCAATATACAGATACATCAGTACACAGATGCCCAGCAGCATGCGTTTGCTCCTTGCATGCTCCACGTGCTTGCAGCGTGGTCTGAGCGCTGCCTGGCACACCGAAGTCTTGCTGCAGGTTAAGGACATGGGATTATTTTTCAGTTTCCCAACTGGCAAATTAGGGATTTACCCATCCCTCCACCCCTCCCACAGAGGTCTTGTGAGGATAAATGGAGTTATTAGAACATTTTGAAGGCTGGAAATGCTAAGAGCCAGACGGGAGGGAGTGGTCCGGAGGAGTGAAGGAGCCGAGCGTACATTCAGCGGAGGAGTTGTTCCAGCTAATGCACAGAGAGCTCCCTCGCTCCCCAAAAAGCCACTCCAGACAAAGCCTAACAGAGTGCACATTTTGCAAAGACTCACATATTCTGTTTTTCCTGGAAAAGCACAGAGCAGCGGTGGTTTCAGCAGTGAGTACATCACGTATTGTGCACGCTGCACGGGGCTCTGCCTGGGCGCAGAGCATCACAGCACCTCCAGCGCTTGTCAATTAACAGGATTTAGGTCCCATCTTTCTCATCCCTTTTCCTGCTCTGTTCCTGGTGGCTGCCAAGGGTGGATGTTTCCACATCCCTCTTCCCCAAAATAAGGCAGGAGTGTTCCTTGTGCTTTGTGGGACTCATTGCACATCGCCATTTGCATCTTTCGCCAACAGGACAGAGACCAGTCAAACCCCAAAGGCAACATCACATCAGCAGGCAGACCGCCCTAAGAAACGTAGCAATTAATTTATCTGGCCAGCATCATACTACCAAAGGGGACAGCGAGAAGAAAATGACCAGTGGGTACCCTCAGCACCCACCAGACCAAACAGCGTGTGGAGATCCAAACACAGAGCACCGTGGAGCTCAGCACAGCGGGGCAGAGGGAGGCCAGTGGCAGGGCAGAGCAAAAGGGATGGATTTTCACCCCCACACCACTGCTGGCTGACCGAGTGAGTGATCCCCCCCGCCACACACGGCCATGATCTCCTCACAGGCGAGAGGAGGGGAAAATCTATCTACTGCAGCCTGAAGAAAATAACCTGCGGTTGAAATGATGCTACCTTTCAGCCAGGAAAGGTGTTAAGAACAAAGAGGATTGAACAGAAGAAGCAAAGAGGGCTGTTCTGGATGCTCCAGCGAGCTTTCCATCTCGTCCCTAGTACAGAAAGGCAGCAAGGCTGCGGGTTGGACCATCAGTATATTTGCATTTTTCCCCCTAATTGAAGTTTCCACTTACGTAAAACTACATCCTAAGTTAATACATTGCACTTTCATTAAAATCACGTCACTTTAATTCTTTAAATTTTTATTATGGAATATAAATTAGACTGTCCAAACCAAAAAAGTCATTACAAAATGAAATTCTGGAACGAAGTGCTCCATTCCAACCAGATAAAAAGGGAACAGTTTGAACAAAATAATTTGGTCTGTATATTTTTCTAAACAAAACTGTGTGTGTTGCAACCAATGCAATCCTATAAAGACCATTTATATTAATAAAATGGTGGTTTTGCAATAAAAAAAAAATCATTGGCAAAGTGTTCCGCTGGGTTTATTAGTGTCATTAAGAATCTTCCCACATTCCCTCATTTTTTAGCAGCTAGTGAGGAGGTATGTTCAGAATTTCATTATTTGAAAATGAGGCAATAAATAAAATAAAAAATAAAGAGCAATTTGTACTCCTATAATGGCTTCTTCTCCAAAGCTTCAAAGTAGTTTACAAAAAAACCTCCATGATTTAACCTTCCCTCTTGCAGTGTAGCTATTCCCCCTTTTTATAGCTGGGAAAAATATCTCTTGAGAGAGCCTCTGCTCATTTCAAGTGTCTGTATTCTGAATGCCAAAAGCCTGATTTACCAGAGTTTATTGTGCTCCGAATCAGTGGCTAGGGTAGGTACTCAGGATTTCTAGCAAAAAAAGACCACAGGCATCTCACATCAGCTATCCCAGACTCCTGAAATCTGCCAAGAAGCTGGAGTGAATTTGGGACAGCGGGGAACTCAACGCCTGTTCCTCAGCTCTGGGCTTCTCCTCAATTTCCAGGCTCCAGTACACAAGAGGCAGTGCCTTTCGCCTTGTTCTAGCCTTCTCCAAACACACACGGGCTATTTCAGATGCTTTGTTAAGTGGGAATAAGCGCTCTCTGCAGAAGCACATTAACTGTTTGACTGGCTCAATTCTCTTTTGTCCATTTTACAGCCTCTGCATTCCCGTTGGGTGACATTTAAAGATGCAGAAGAATTCCCGGTATTTAAAAAAACTTCTTATTTTTAATGTTTTCTGGTGCCAAAATTGACAGACGTCTATGCACTTATGGAAAAGGCAGGAAAGCAGGGCTGTTTCTGGGGAAGAAATGTTTCTTTCATTTCCTTCCCTCTTGAACGTCAGTTGACATTAATTTTAAACCTGGCTGGCACTCCACAGTAAGGAGAGTGAAAGATCTTGTTCTTTCATCCAAAAAAGTATCAAATAGGTGTAGCTCCAATTTTAAAGCAACCCCGCCAAGCCATTTAGTTCCCAAAAGGACGACGGCTTTCCTAGCAGCAAGGGTTTGCCGTATCAGATGCAGCAGACTACTGGATCACAAAGCCTTACTGCTTTATTCTAGCAGTGACCCATATTTCATCCTGTGCTTCAGGGGAAGATGAAGGGCCTCCATAATGCATCCTAAACGTAACCATATGGAAAAATCTTGCAGCATTTAAAAAGGATAAGCAAATAGGGTCCTACAGAAATGCTAGGACACTATGGCATTCATATCTAAAATCCCATAGGGATTAACGGGGCAAGTATAATTCCTTAATTTTCTACAGCAGGGAAGTGTTTTCCTGCTATGTTCTACAGGCAGTGACGATGAGAACTTTTCAGCACAGTAAGAACAGGAAAGAATGCAAAAATATCCTGAAGCCCAAACCTGTGAAAAATTGAATCCCTAAATTCTGCTGTTTTTAATGCAGGTAGGCCAGGATCTGGTCTGTACCTTCAAAATTGCGTAATGACAGTAACTATAAAGATTCAGAATGAGCACAGGGACCAGTGAGGCCATTAATAACAGTAATAAACGCAGTTCTGCATGAGGAAAATACTTACCCAAGGAATAAAAAAAAGTCATTTTAGAATACGTTATGTTGTCTGTAAAATTCCCACTACATTTGTACAATGCAGTAGCAATTAAGCAGCAATTCCCTGTCTCAGAAAACAGGCTGCAATTCACCCTGTTTTATCAGATGTTGCTTAGGACATCAGGAATGCTTCAAATAGTGCTGCTCTTCCCTGGCTCTCCTTGCCCTTGGGTGCAGGTACCAGCTGGGCTGGTGAGAGACACCCTCTCTGCCTTACAGCCACAGGGCAGGGACTGCCCGAACACCCCTTGCTCCAAGTGGGATGGGGAAAGCCCACATCCCTGCCTCAGCTGCGTGAGAAGAGCAGGAGAGCAAGAGGACCATCCCTCTTGCAGCAGTTCCTACCACGGTGTTATCTGCAGATCACTGCTTTCCCTGGAGAAATGGCCCACGTGGGAACGGGGGGAGATGCAGCCATCCATCCTGGCTGCTGGTGCGGGGTCCCATGCCTAAGCTGCAAGGGCACGAGTCCCTCCTCGCTGGGCACTACCAAGGGTCAGCAACCTTTCAGTCACCCTCCTTCCCATGTACCTCCAGCTGCCATAGGTCTACAGATGTATAGCCGCATCATGAACAAATACACCAAATGTTTTCTTTCTTTTTTTTTTTTTTCCTTTTTTTTCTGGGTAGCTCTGAAGAGGAAACTGCACAGAAAAAGGATTTCGAGAGTCACCATTTTGCTCCTTGGTTGCACAGCTTCCACGCTGAACCTTCTCCCCCTCAGGTGGTGAATGCAGCTATTGTTTTGCCGGTTGGTGGGGTTCCTCCTTTTTTGGAGAGCCTCATGGACCTGTGTGTTGCTGCCAAGGTAATGCGTGATGTTACACAGTTTAGAAACCAGCCCCAGTTGTGTAATGATACCCTACCACCAAACAACTTAGGACTGCGTCAGGCCAGGGAGAAAACAAGCCTGGAAGCTAAAGGAGAGAAGATTAAAGCAAAGAAGCAGCATGTTTTTTAATTGTGCCTTAGAATTTCTAATCTAGTTAATGGCCCTTCAGCCCATCTTGTGTAAAGAAACGAGCATGTGGCATGTACTGAAGGAGGATCAACACTGACACACCGACAGATGCGCTTATTGGCACAAGAGACCAGATTAGGTTTTGGACGGGGTTTTTTTACTTGTTAGCTAGCCAGCAGCAACTTGCTTTTTTGGAGGGGAAGGGAGGGATCAAACAATTGCTGCAGAAGGATATTAGTTCCCTGGCACTTCATCTTCTTCCATCACAGATTCCTTGCTTAAACAAGAGACAATGCTGCCATTCCTTCCCCCTGACTCACTGGCAATCCTTTATCCATCTCTGCTTTGCTGCTTTGGAGATTTTTTTGGCTGGAGTTTGATCAGCCCAGCCTGCCCTTTTGTTCTCTCTCTCCATATTTTTCAACACTTTTGTCTCCTTCATCACTTCCCAAAGCTCTTCCATGTAGTGCAAGTCTGCAAGTTAACCAAAAGTTAGATATATTCAGCTTGATACCATGCAATTTTGCTTGCCCATTTGAGGAACATAAGGAGTGAGCACCTCATACCACAAGCACCCCTGCGCACGTAGCAAAGCGCGCTGTGAAGAAGGTGGGAAGTGGCTACCTGCTGAGAGGGACACAGCTAATGTTTAACAGTGTGCAGATGAAAGCCAGATCTGTTGCCTTTCCTTGGGAGAGTCATCCCACAGGTTGACAGAGGGGTCTTCACGGGAGGGGGCGTGAGTCGTTTAGGACAACTGAATTCTAGCTGGTTGGAGGTGGTGGATTGCAAATGCCACCGGAGCCTGGCCAGGACGCTGGCAATAATGCCCCCCTGGGCTGGGTTAGAGGTGCCATGGGAGCTCCCGTTCCAACGGTAGAGTGCTGCCGGAGGTGTTGTGTCCTCCTGCCAGTTTTTCAGAATCCAGGTGTCCGACTCGCACACACACACCTCCTGCCCAGCCACGAGCGCCCAGGCCAGCCCCCCTTTGCCATCTTGCCACATGCCCGCAATGCAGGCAACTGAAATGGGGTAAAGATTTGGGGCAATGCTGGCACATCACCGTAACTGGGCTGCACTTTCTGTTAAACCTTTTGCCTTCTTTCACTCTTCCCTCCTTTCCCTTCTGCCATGTGTTGCACCTCTGTGCATAGTCCCCAGCCTGTGGGACCCCTGGCCCCGCAGGGAGAAGCCGCTGCTTGGACACCATGTCATTGCTTCAAGTGTGGCAGGAGCAGGGACGGTGACTTTCACCCAGCAAAGGAGAGATGCCACAGCCAGGGCCGTGCGCAGGAGAATGCCCACGTCCAGCTGGGTCAGTGGCTCTCCTGCAGCTGCCCAGCCTCACGGCTGTGTCTCTTGGGGGGGCTATTTGCACGGCAAAGAGTCAGGCTGGGGAACCATCCCTGCTTGTGGCAGCAGCTCAGGTGATGCCGAGGGATGCATTTCCAGATGACGGCAGTGGTCTGAGGAGCCCTTGCAAACATCTGGCTTTAAAAGTGGCCACTGCAGGGGTCAGAGGCACACCAGCTGCTGTGCCTGCACTCTCCCCACAGTAGGTGAATGCACACCACTCCCCTAGAGCAAACAAGCACAAGCACCTCAGCCAAAACTCTCCTAGCCTGCAGGAGCAGCACCAGGTGAGGAAGAGAACAATTCACCCACCTACAGATGAGATCGTTATAAAAACAACCACATAGGAAAGAGGCTAGCCACTTGAAGGGGCCAGTTAAGCAGGCAATAACAAGGCCTGCCCTGCTTCCACCCTCTGGAGAGCCACCAGCCCTCAGCCTGGGGCTCATGTGTCCCAAGAAGGAGCCAAATGAGCCTCTCCATCCCCTCTGAGGGCTTAAATAGGTCCTCCCATGTACCCATGCTGAGGGCTCTTGCTGCTTCACCCAGCCAAGCTGCTCCTTCAATGGTTTACCAAACAGAGTAATTTATTTTTTAATTGGGTGAGCAGTAATGACTGAGACCAAGGCTGGTGAGGAGCAGGAGGGGTCTCATCCAGCCATACACCCCAGGTGTGCTCTAGCCCCCGGATGCTGTGGGAGGACTCAGGGTCGCAGCCTGTCCCTGGGGCACAGCAGGCATGCCATGGAAAGATAGTCCACCCACAAAAAATACAGCCTACAGCCAGGTTTGTGCTGCAAGCTTTTGCTGGCACAACAGCATCACTGAGGTGTGTGCAGGGATGCAGCCATTGAACTTGCCAAGGCAGGATACACCCGCAGTGCTGGGAGTGCTGCTGGAGCTCTGCAAGGAAGGTGGGCAGGCACTTTTCAGTCCTGTGTCCCAAACGTCATCATATGGGTTTTGCTAAGCATGGAAGTTTGAGCAGAGAGGTGGCTGGCCCCTGGAAGAGGCAGCTGGCAGTGGTTTCGCAATCCAAAACTGCAAGTTGTTGGCTCAATGCACAAATGGCAGCAAAAGCATCAATCTTTCTGCAGCAAGAGCAGAGGAACACCAGCTGTCAGCCCTCAACTCGACCTACAGTCCTGAACCCCTGGTTCAGCTCCCCATGCAGAGGCAGGACAAGCTGTCAGAGTCCTGCCTGAATCTGCACCCTTCAGGTCCAGAACAAATAAGAACCAGTTCCTGATGGTGCTGGGGAGCAAACAGCATCATCATGAGCAAGAGCTGGGTGGGAGCTTTTGGCTCCAAACCTGAGCAGGCTGGGGAGGAGGAGGTGGTGGCACAGTGATGGGAACATTTCTCTCCAGAGAAGGGGTGCAGCAGGGGTGGCAGAGAGTGCACAAGCCCATTCAGAACTGCCAGTTAGGGAACCAGCTATGCATTTAGAAGATGTTTCCTTGTGCCTGCCATAGCTAGGCACCTAAAGCATTAGCATCATGACAGCAGGAGTAGTAGATTTCCATCGTCTCCTGGTGACCCACGGTGCTCACCCAGAGGTACACTCGCACTCACACATAAGGACAAGCCCAGGGACAGCCACTTTTCTTGAGACTGCAAAATTACGTGGTCTGAAAAGGGCCAGAATACTGATTCCTCCCTCAGCAGGGATACAGTCTCCAGAAACACAAAACTATTCCTTCCAAAACCTCCCTATCAAACATGAGTCCATTGGGGAAAAAGGATACGCTGGACAGTAAAATACTGTAACCGTCTGTTAATGCCATTTGAGATGCTGTTGAAAGAATTTTGGAACAACTGTGAGACTTTTTGGATGCTCAAACACTGAATGAGTCAAAAAATCATCTGTGTCCTACAGAGAAACATTTTAGAAAACAAAGCAATTGGCTTCTAGCAACATGATGTAACCTTGGTTTTTCCTCCCCTTATTGTAAGTGCATCTCTGGGTGCTTGCTTTTAAAGCTGTATCCATTAATAATATGCCTCTATATTTATTCAGAGATACGTTAAACAAGGAGCACTTATCCGTAGCTCCAGGCAACCCAACAATTGTAATACATAAACAGCTACATAAATGAGTCTCATAATCATCCAACAAAAGCTTCGGCAACAAAGAACCCCATATACACACCACGCCATCTCTTCTCAGGATGCTCGAAATTCAGCATCCACTTCAGCAGCCAAGGAGAATAAATAAGCTTTCCAAGGGAACCAGCTCAGGTTATTACATATCAAATGGAGGAACAAGTTGTTTGCCTTTTCTTAACTTAAAAAAACCAACCCACAAATGGAAAAACATGGGCCAGATTTTCAAGCAAGCTCGGCACGTTGCCTGCCTAAATTACACTTACATGCAAGTGCATGCAAATGCGTCGTTTCCCTGGTCATATTCCTGAACCGCATCCACGTTTTCCTCAAATGCCTCCTTGAGCACGACAGGACACGCATGAGCAGCCTCCCCAGCCTTTCAGAAATCAGAGCATGGGCGCACTGCTGGGAACAGAGGAAACACCTGCATTCCTCCGCAGCACAAATGCAGCCAAAATAATGATGAGTCTGAAAAAAGCCTGACCGAAGGCAAAGGTCAGGGTGCAGGGGCTTTGCAGAGCCGAGGGGGCTCAGTTCAACACTTGGCAGGAGGGAGCTTTATCCTCTTAGACATATTTTACTGCGCGAGGTGGAAAGAAAAAAAGCCAAATAAAAATAAGCAAGTGTTTTCAGCTTCTGCTGCAGTCCATAGATGAGTGACTGAACAGTGCTAGCAGTAGCTCAGCCCCCTTCAAAGCCTGCTGTTGCTGTTATCCCTTCTGGAGAAACGAGGGGATGCTGGAGCATCTCAGGGCTGCCTGCCGAGGCAAAGGGCAGTGCACAGCGGGGTGCGATGTGACGCCCCTCTTTCCCGGGCAAGCAGCCGTGCCCCTGTGCATGCCAGCCGCCGCGTTGGGCCAAACCCCACTCTCGGCCGCACCAGTGAAAAGCCACAAAATGCGCTTGCCGAAACCTTTCCGGCCCCTTTGCGCCTGCCCTCTCCCATGAAATAGTGATGGTGCCGTTCGGGCTGGCCAGGCCCTGGTTTGCCTGGAGGAGATGCCGCTGATGTCCCAGCTGAACATCACCTGCCCCACGCCTGGGTGAGCTGTGACTGGGAGACCGCAGCGGAGGCAGTGAGGAGGCTCTGCCACCAAACTGAAACTCTCTTTTCTCTTCCTGGCTGCAAGCTACATGCAAAAAAATCATAACAAAGCACTGCAAGAGAGAAGGGGAGCAAAACCCTCAAGAGTTCAGTTTGGATGTCTTTATTTTTTAATCCTCCGCCCTCCGCCTGTCTGATGCCCAAAGGAAAAAATAAAGTGCTTGGACAGGCCTGTTTGGTGCGAGTCCCCGTCCCTCCCTTCCTGCTCCCCCTCGGCAAGAGGAAAAGCACTTGAAAGGCTCTCGGGGGGCGGCGGTGAGGATGTCTGCTTTGCCTCCACTCATGCCGCTCTTCCTCTTGTAGCTCTTCTGACATCCAAAGAGGAAAAAGGCAGGACTGTCTCCCACACCCAGGTGCCTCTCCCCCCCCACACACACTTGTCCCTGAATTTAACCCTTCTGACTTAAACAGCCCTGCTGACTCCTGCCTTGGGCAAGGTTTCAGTTTCTCTGCGGCTTGATGACGTGATTTGGGCAGGATTTATGAGGCTTACAAAAAAGCACAATTAAATCTAAGGGGCGAAGGGGGAGATTTTCTTCTTTCCTTTTTTCTCTCTTTTCATTGCTGGCTTCTAAGACCAAGGCAATGAGCTGGCAAAAGTCTGCTTTGTTGGCTGGAGCCTGAATTTCTAGCCAAAAAACTTTGCTCCATGTCTAGTTGAACTAATTTCCTAAAGCTTTTCAAATGTTTTCTTTGCTGTAAGCTGACTGAGAAGCCACTGACATTTCAGCTGAAGAGCAATCAGAATGCAGGACCTGATGGGTCAAAGCTATCCCGGCTCTAACTCTGCTGTGGCCAGTACCACAGCTGGAAATGGTGTGGAAACCAGCTGAGGTGGACGTACTGGAAGGTGAGGCAGGTAGGGAGGAGAAGCCAGGGTGAGACTGAAATATCCACCTTGTTTCCACAAGGAGACGAGCTGTCCCTCTGGAGAGGGACCCACTCAGCTCCCTGCCTGACCCCGAGTGCTCAAGGAACGGACGCACCCAAACCCAATGGGAGCAAGCACGACCTCCACGGGAAGCCACGCGTGCTGGGAAAGATAAAGCCTGCATCCCAACTTTGACTCCTGTTCAATAAATAATAACAGAGTGTGCTGGAACTGTGTCATCTATGTCATTTCAGATAAGAAAGACTTGCGTCTTCTAGGTACCGGCTCTGTAAATTGCCTTGCTGCCAATGCAAGCGGGGGTCATGCTGTGTTCAGCAAGGCACGTGTGCATCGACAGGCACGTGCATCCAGGCGTATGCATTTCTCCCCCCCAACCACCCCATGGAAACTTAACTTCAGATCTCGTGGGCTTATTTTCTTAATCCAAAACAAAGGTCAAACTGAAAGTATGCGACTTTGCTTTATCTGTGGAGAAATGTAGCCGTCAGGCTTTCCAAATCAGCAAATTCTACACATCCACGTTTAAACCCCTGAGGAAAGCACTGTGCCCTGCCCTCCCACAGGCACCCCTGTTTGAGTGCTGGGCTGGCCATGCCAGTAGCCAGGTGTCCGGCACAGTGCCAGCCAGCACGGCACGGCTGCGTCCACGGGGAGCCGGGGACAGGGCAAGCTCCAAAACAGAGCATCCTCTGAGGATGTCAGCCCACACTTGGATTATTTACTGATTTGTTACTACATTACTGAGAAAGAGAGCGAGGGAAAAAAACCCTCTCGACTCTCCCAAAGAGGAAACGAAAAGGGAAACTTCGAGATTTCTCATCCCTCCAGAAAGCCCCTTGGTGGGTGCACGCGTGGTCATCACAGCTGCCCTGCTTGCTGCCCGCAGCCCCGCCATCCCGTCAGCCCTTGCACTGCCTCAATCCTGATACCAATAAGGAAGTACAATCACTTAACCGCAAAGCCAGTTTCTTTTCTAAGCCCTCAGGTAGCTTCAGAAGGTTTTTAAACAAGACGCTTTCCTGTTTTTGAAACCTGTGCATCCGTATGGTTTGCAGGTTACTCAAATAACCTTATCACTTGAAGCAACGCTGGCATGAATTTCAAAACTGCTTACTGTGGCGCTCCCCTCCCCTCTCCACACATATCTATTTACTCACAGGGAGCCTTATTTACAGTATCTTCTTGCCAACTGCTGACACAGAAGAAAAAAAAAGCCCTCGGTTACACATTAAGCTTTATCATTAAAGTATTCATGCCGAACGGTGTCCAAACAGAGTTAACTGACTGACCTTAGCTTGGGGTAAGCCACACAAGAGGGAAATTTCTATCACAATCTGCTTGCACGGGCAGGGCTCATTTCACACCACCAGCCTTTTCATCTCTTCCTCACCTTCATCTGGGCTAAAAAGGCTTTTCAAAGAAAACACGGTTTTGTTTTCAGAAAGCCAAGTGAAGCAGAGCTGGTTCCTTGTAAGACCATTAAAGGGGGAATTACCAGAAGGAGAGGTTTGCTGGTAAATGTAAGGCATGGAGAGGGCTGCCTGAACTACAGATCCTGACCTAAAATCCATGTGGCCTGCAAGTCAAACCTTATGCTCCTGCTGAAAAACAGAAAGACGAAGAAGACTGCCATACAAGAATATGCCATACAGAGGGTCTGGAAAATCCAGAAATCAGCTTCAGTATGCCTGTTTTGCACAGCAGCTTTGGAAGGATCTGCCAAACGTAACAGTTTCATTTGACAGTCATCTTCTGGCTTAACTTCTGAGCTGGCCAGTGGCCATCTCGTATTGCACAAGAAATGCCTGAAAAATTAATCATAAACTCCCTGCCTGGAACTCCCAGTGCTGCTCTCCTGAAAGGTACCTGCAGCCTGCCCCGAAATCCTGCCAGCAGCTCAACTTCTGTTTTCGTTAATGGCCCAGCCGGTGAGGGAGGACAAACCGTCACAAAAACAACCCATGAACTTTATTCTTCCACTCCTGCTTCTGCAATCTGCCGACTGAGCCATTTACCTTTGTGTGCACTTCATGACAGCCACATGCTAGCCAGGCATGCAGGCACTTATCTAAACCTCACACTTTGCAGCTTTTCTTCTCACAGTTAACGCTCAGCTTGTGAAGCAAGTTGTATGGTCAGGCCCAGAGAAAGAAGAACTGAGAGCTGCTCTCTGATTAACGTGCCCTGATCCTCTCTCACCAGTAAATTTGCTGCGGCGGATTCGGTAGGGGTACGGTAAGGTCACCGTGCTGCAACACTGTCCACGTACCTCAGTTTTGTCAGAGGGGACTAATAGGAAAGGGAAAGAGATGGAGTGGATTTGTTGTTTGTGAAAAGAGCCGGCTGGGTGCCAGGAGCGTGGTGCACCGAGCAGGCAGAGGGACATCCCTGTGCTAGTCCCGTTCCTGCCACTCCCTGGATAAACTACATCCCGCTTCCCTCTCCGGTGTCCCCCTCCGTAAAATGACTTTCTCCTGCCAAGCAAGCTGCCCCGCGGCTGGGAGGGAAAGCCTCTGTGCCCTATTGCTTATCCCCAGCACGCAGTGCCAGCACCCAGGGGATGCCTTTCCCTGCCACCCGTGCCCCACAGCTGCGCAGCCCATGCTCGGGAGACCTCGCTAATGGCTTTGCACCTCGTTTGTGACAGGGGTGTCTCCCTCCATGAACTCACTGGAGAGCTCAGGCTCAGGCAGATCCCCCGGACCCTCTGCACACCTGGATCTCACCCAGCTTGCACCAGGCAGCTGCTGTCACATCGCCAGCCCCGGGCTCTCCTGCGAGGCAGCAGACACCGAATCCAGGGTGCCATCTCTTTTCCCTGCAATTCTAATTGAATTGTTCATTTAAAGAAAAAAGTTAATCGCATTCCTGTTATGTTAATTAGTTCCTCCTATATAGTGCTCTTCTTCCAAAAGACTAAATTTAATTGATCATGCAAACACCCCAGCAAAATAACAAAAAACCCACGCAGGATTTAAACTTCTCCAGAAGAGAGAAAGAATGTATTTTCCTAACATCTCTAATAACAAAACACAAAGGAATAAAATAAATGTGATTAAAACCAGAGATAGCAAGCAGCACACATTTTATTGCTATGTTTTCACTTCTTATTTCTTTTTAACAAGGATAAAAATTAACTTGTGCAACGTCCGCCAGGAAGTGCGTGGATCTTTGAACTCTGCCATCTGGCTAGTGGAATCTGTATTTTCGTCGCCTCAGGTTACAGGTTAACCCTGCCAATTTTTATTATTTGTAGAGGTAGCTGGCCTCTCGGAAGCTTTTATAGTCTCTGTCACAGAGAAGATTGCTGCCGAGCAAAACACATGCATGAAATACCAGGGTCAGCATGGTGAGAACATAGAGCAGGGAGCAGAGAGAAGGGGGAAAAGAAAAGGGGGGGGTGGGAGACAAAAAGACAACAGTTCTGGCTAATCTAAAATTATCCTTTTTATTGCAAGAGAAGGCATTGCAACATGTTCTGGCGAAGTTGCTTTGCATTGCAAGTCAGCGCAGACAGGAAGGCTGAGTGCTCCCTGCTCATGGTGGAAGTCGAGCCCGAGCATGCCCAGCAGCTGGGGAGCCCCACGTGATGACAACAGCATCCAGCTCCATCTGGTGATGTGCTCCCGGCCCCCCCGGGCACTTTTCCATCTAGTCTTGCAAGCAGCTGGATCAATTTACTCTAGCCTACGGTGCGCTGCACAGGCACAGACTGAAATTATTACTCATGGAAATCCCCTCTGTCTCAGTGCTTTGAACAAGGAATCAGGTAGCTTTCAAGCTCCTGACAATTAATAGCCTTTGGTCAAGGGAGAACAGTGCAAACATGCTGGAAGCGATGGCTTTCAAAACAGCTTGCTTAGTTTCTAGTAAATTAAAGGGAGTGGGCGGCTGAGGTACACAGTAATATTATCCAGTACAGTGTGGTCTTCATTGACGTCAGCAGGACATTTCCCCACCCCCCCGCCCCCCCTTTTTCTCTCTGCCTGCTGCCTCCCAAAAAGAGGCACACGGAGGTTAACTCTGTGACAGAAGCATGGCTCATACCACCCGGAGAACCTCCAGCTTTCCATCAACAAAGCCAGAGTGCAGATGCTACCATATTGCAAACGAACGGCACCAAAATAAATGCAAGTCATTTCAGAAGAGGAAAAAAGCTGCTGGAAACAGAAATCATGAGGACTTAGAGTACATCTTTCTCTTCATGTTGCATGATTAACTGTTCTGACTAAGGCAACACTCTTCCTGTGGCTAAGAACACATCCTCATCTCAGATTTTGCTTGAAATAGCATATTTGACCATGACCCCTCCCCACAACTGCTGTGCCCATCCCAGCTTAGCTCTGTGGTGTCTGTGACTGTGTTTTCTCAGTCTCACCAAACACATCATTTTCTCTGAGGCCCCCGTGCTGTAGGCTGGAGGCATTATACAATAGCTGCCAGCTTTGCATTGAAAAGATGCCAAGAAGTTGAGCAGAAAAATGTTGCTACATTTTCAGCATACTTTTCAAAAAGTGACTTCTGCATACAAGCATGTCCAGGTGTGCACTCGCAACCTTTTCATACACCGTTATTTGTGTAGTAAACAAAAAGCGGTTGGACGCCAGGTAAAAGGATGCACAGCGCTGAAGTGATGCAGGCAGGAAAATGGAGCCACCCCAGGCCCAAAGATAGCACCTTCCAGGCAAAACGTAGCACGACAGTGCCCACATTTTCTATGTAACAAAACATGAAATACACAAAGTATTTCAGGCCAAAATTTTTTTAGGGTTGCAAAAGAGAAAGGGGACTTTTTTTCTAACAAAAATGTGTACTGAAGCTGCTGTGCCAGGTTCTGACTCAACACAGACACATGCATACTTCTCAAAGTGGAAGATTTTTCCAGTAATCGAGTGGACCGAATGAGCTCATCGTGACCCACTGAGCAAGTTTTCTTAGTATTCGTTTTGAGCAAGAGAACAGCTTTGATCGGTGTTTGCACTCATTTGACTTTTCCCCTCTTCCCAAACTTTTGTTCCTTTCATGGAACACCCTTTCCATTAGGCTCCTCTTGGTAAAAGGAGCAATTTTTTCCTCAGTTGTGGCCACAGGACTGAAGTAAATATCACTGAAGCATTAAAAATCAGATGTGTGAACGAAACGATAGTGCAGGGCTTGTCAAGTTGCAGGATCACCAGGGCAGGCAAGGGAAAAGAGGACTGTCCAGGAAAGCCGAGACACACGGTCTTTTCACAAAACACCGCAGAGACAGTAGGTCGTTGTGCAGGAGGCTGAGGGAAATGTGTGAAAGTGGAAGACCGTGACTCATTGCAAACAAATTATGTGATCACCGACTTTGGCACATTCTTCTTGTCCTTCCATATCCTGATCTCCTGATTTCCTTCTGGTCACCCTTGCAGCTTGGTGGCGTTCTGCCTGCTGTTCTGAGGGGCGCTTTGTGCTGCTTGTTTCAGGTTAAGCTGTGAAACTTAACGTGCTCCTGTAAAGGCTGAGGCAAAGGTCTTGAACCAAGTCATATTTGGCAGGAGCAGCAATGATTCCCTTGAGGCCACAGCTACAGGCTGGGCTTTGCTGCAAACACCGCACCTCCTCGTGCACCCACCTTTGGGGAACCAGTCGCAGATGTTTACAGAGACGTGTTGGACAATGTTAGCCTTCTCTGCAGAGCTGCCCGCTGAGGTCCCTTTGACAACAGTGTCTTTCAGGATTCATTTGCAACCTTCATCGGTGCATTTTGGAGGAAAAAACCTGGTAGGAATTAATAGCTATCCGTAATTATGACTCAGCATGGCGGTGCCCGTGGGTTAAAGGAGCTCGTATCTCCAAGTTGCCACTCCTGAGTTCTAGCCACCAACCTATGCTCCTTCTTCCTGCAAATGGAAAGTCCCTTTGCACAGCAGGCAAAGCAATTACCCTCTGGACTTTGAAAGACAAGGAGCATTGGTGAATACCTAACTCTGCTGAGCGGCACTTTCACTTAAAAGAGGATGCTCTCCCATTTTCACGCCCAGCAGGCATAGCCCAGGCAGTAACCTGCTTTCTTCCATGGTCTCACTAAAGTGTAGGACGGGCACCCCAGAGCCCTGCCTACGCTGCTTCAGGCTCTCTGACTGAGCATTTTAACAACTCAGCTGTGGCTGCAACGGTCTGCAGCACCATGTGCCCAGCCACAGCAAATGAGCTTGAAAGGAAATCCACAGGCTTCTCCGGTTCTCTTTTTCAGCTATGTTTGGCAACGTGGTGCAGCCCTGGCCATGCCAGTCTGCAGAGCTGTCTTCAGACAGACTTTGGTCACCCCACCACGTGAAAGCAGAGCTTGTGCCCAGGTTTTAAGTTCCAAGCAAGGAGGCCCTGACGGTGAGAAATGTAGCCCGGCTCACTCAGCTCGGGCTGGGGTTGCCAACGTATGCTGGTTTTGTGGCACAGGATCCAATGGCAGCTGCCGGCTCATGTCACCCCAGCCACCAAACAGCCACAGGCTGGTCGTGGGTCTGAGCTGCCCACGCTGCAGGCAAGGCTGCACCGCTTGCCTGGAGGTGGGGACAAGACCACCAGGCAGAGCAATGCCCTGGCACCCCCGGACAAATGCAAGCAAAAATGTTAACCATCCCGTGAGCCAGGTCGCTTGGAAATGTCTTTTGTCATTGCCTCTGACCAACCCTGGTGAGAGGCACACAGAGGGAGGGGGCTGTGCATCTCAGCTGGCAGGTACAGGGGTGCCCCTGAACTATTATTACCACCACTGTCCTTTGCAAAGCCTTCAGAGAGCTTTCCAAGATGGTATTTTTGTGACCAAACAAAGGTCAGAGTCCCTGCTATGATAAATCAGGGCTGGTTTGGGGGCAGGTTCAGCTGACAGAGTCATCTGACCGGCGCAGCTGTGCACAAACCCTGAACCAGTTCCCTTCCTGTGTCTCTGTCAGGCTGGGCACGAAGCTCAGACATCTGCTAGTTCCTGAATTACAGCGTGCACACAGCAACGGACATGCCCTGCTCGGGGAAACTTGTGTTTATTATTTTCCAAGCTTTGCATTGACTACACACACAAGTGGACCGCAGCATCCGGTCACTGAATCTGCTGGGTGCAGCTGCCTCAGCTGCTAAAAAGAACGGTGACTTCGTACGGCTGTGCCTTCCCTAGCAAAAAAAAATAAAAATAAAGGGGAAAATTTGCATTTCCTCTTTTCCATCTTGCCAAATCCTGCCCTTCGAGAAATTATGCAAGGTCCCGCTAAGTAGCATCGTACCTGTAAGGAGGGTGGCAGGCACAGCCACATTGCCCACAGCCTGCAGCTCCGCTCATGCCTGGCAAACGCTTGGGAACGGATCACACTCACCCGGTGGGAGCCAGCACGTCCAAGGGCTCCGTGGCTTTTCAGGGGATCAACGAGGCAGCACAAGGACAACCGGCCCCATGCTGCTACCCATGGCACGTGCTGACCACCGGCACAACTGGCAGCCCAGTGTGCTTCCCCACTCGTGCTGCCGTGCCAGCCCGGGTCCCGGCACGCCCCCATCCCTGCTCCCGTCCATGGGTGCCTGCCAGCTGAGGGGCTATTTGTGCTTCCCTGTGAGAGACCTGCCACCCCGCTGAGTGTCTCTGAATCACCTCCTGCCACAGCCACCCGCCCCAGCAGAAAACCACGATGTGCCAGGGTGCCCCTCCATCCCTGCAGATGTCACCACCAGGGTGAGAAGCAACCAGGGTCCCCCCACAGCCTGCACCAGGAGCCAGGGTGAGCTCCCACCCCACAGCTGCTGTCCCAGGAATAAGCCTGAAGACCCCCTCTGCCATCCCCTTGCCAGCACCACTGAGCCGCGCCGCTTTGACCTTTTCAGAGAAACCTGCCTGGACGTTTCAGCCGTGCCCCCCTCGCAGCCTCAGCAGAGGGGGAGCCCACTGCAAAGGTCAGAGCACAGCCTGCCCCCGCCACCAGCGCCTGCCGGACCTGCACACTCCTCTCCTGCTGTCATCCTCCAGTGACAGCAGCAGCCACTGCTGCTTGGCCAGGGTACAAATGCAACCCTGTTAACACAACAGGTTACAGATTGTAAGGCTGTGGGCTCGCACAGGCTCGCAGAAGCGGGCAGGGTGCTCTGTGCTGGCTCCTTCCCAGGGAAAACGGAGAAGGCTCCACAAAAGAAGCTGCTTTTCAGGCTGGCTGCTTCGCAGAGCTACCTACTCCTGCGCTCAAAGGGCCTTGTGCTCCTCATAACCCATTTGGGTCTCCTTAAAAGAAACAGTAAAAAGCCCCTGGGAGTCAGAAATTGTAAAGACACAGCAAAACCCTCAAAACTTCAAGTGTGTGAGCACCTCTCCCAACCATACACAAATTGCTTCCGTATTTTACAAGTTTTGAAGAGCAGGTGTATATACTTTGTAAATCAGCAAGCCTGACCCTGAAGCCATCCAAACTCATGATCAAAAACTTCTGAGTATTTGAGGTGCAGGTGACATCATTCTCCAAAGGGTTCCTTCATCTAAGTCAACAAAAAGGTAGGAATTTTTGAAGCAGAACTACAGAAGCCCTGAAAACATAGCTCTGTGTGCCGGCAAACGCGATGCATAATGGGGACACAAGGACACACACACACAGAGTCCCCTCAATATAAGTAAAAAGAAAAACAGCCTCCATTTTCTGTATTTACAGGGTTAAAATGACCTGCAGACAAAAACCTCCACTGCCTGTGATGCACAAGCATTCAGAAACAGAATCTATCCCTCGGCCTCTGTGCCTTTTGCCCACCCTCCCGCACCTCTGCGTCCCATCTGGGGACCATAGGCATGGCATGGGGACGTGGCTGAGGGGGTGCTGTCACTCAAGTGCTTCTGCACTGCCCCTCACCTAGTGCCCCTGGGTTCTTCAAGGACTGCAAGAGCCCTCTGACCCCCATCACACCCATTCCAGGTACAGAAATGTTGTGATGCACAGAAGTGAAGATGAAGACCCGAAGGACTTGCTCTGGGACAACTGCAGGGGGTCCATCCCTCCTGCCTGCCTCGCCCAGGCACCACGGGTTTGGGCCAGCCCTGCTGAACTGCTACAGTTCACACCTCAGAGCATCAGAGTTGCCAGGTACCAACCCTGGTGCGCCATAACGTCCCAGAAGGCTGGGCTGTGGCCACTACCAAGAGAGCTCAGGTTTGCTCACTTACCCCAGCAGTAGTTACAAGGGCTGTGGCTACAAGAGCAAGTTGTGCAGCCCAACAGGAGCAGATCTGTAGGGCAAAGCACTCAGGGCTGAGGATACAACATCCACGTGACACACAATTTAGTGAGGGGTTACGTCAGAGTAGCTGCAGCCTGGTGCTAGGGACTGATCTGGGAATGGGATGGGGTGCTCCTGGAGAGCATTTCCCAGTCTAGTCTCCTCCATAAAGAACCCAGCCTACGCACTCGGAGGCCACCCCACAAGGTGAACAGAAGGAGAGTGTGTGGGAGCAACCAGGAGGTTTACTCCAAAGGGCATCCACTGCCTGAACCGAGCTAGTAACGCAGGCACTTCCAGCTCATCCGTCTGCCCTGGGCAGAGAAGTGGAAGATCCCCACCACCACCGCTCATCAGCTACGTCCTGATTAGTACAAGCAACCCAGGTGGATCCAGGCACCCTGGCACAAGGTACAAGCACAGAGGGCACTGGCTGAGAAGGGGAAGGAGAGGGACCCTGTGTGCTTGCCAGTGGTGCAGAGGAGGGCAGACACAGGGACAGTGCCTGCCTGCACAGTGGGATCCCGCAGGACAGGCTGGGGGACAGATCCCCCGCCATCCCATCCCCATCTTCATTCCCAGCCCACACTGCGCTCCCGCAGCTGCGGTGATGGAGGAGGAAGGTGCTCCTCAAACCCGAGCAGAGCCGTGCAAAGGCCTGGCCACAGGGCTGGAGGCAGGGGTTCCCAGCTGAGCCCCAGCCTCCACCAGGAGAAGGCAGTTGGGCGGGCTGGCCTGCAGCCCAGGCAGCTCCAGAAAAGAGCTGCTGTAAGGAGGATATGAAACCTCCTCATTGTGAAAGTGGGAGGTGACGGTTCATGCTAAGGCAAGGGGCTCCGGGGTGATTTCACTGCTGGCGTGAGATGCAGTTTGCTGCATGCCACCCGGGGGGGCTGGGGTGTGGGCAGGCAGCCTGCCCGTCCTGCTGCACCTCCGCAGAGCTTTCCCCTGGCACGGTGGCCACGGCAAGCCCCTGGGTGCATAGTCCATCTCCACCAGCCAGGGCAACTCACAGCATGGCCAGGGTCATCTCCAGGACCCAGCACCCAACCCACCGCTGCAAGACAACTCCTCCAGGGCTGAGGTGGTTTGGGGTTGAGAGCCCTCATTGTGGCAGCACATCAGAGTTGACTCTAAGGAGGTAACTTCAAGGCATTGCTGTAGCTGCAGGAGTGGACACCCTTTGGTTAGACAACTATCTTAACATCACCCTGAGATGAGGCTCAGATAAAAACAGAAGTGTTAGTTTATGAAATTTAAACTAGACAGCAGTTACAGAAGTTCATTGAACTTGTCCGTGAAGAATAGCAAAGATCGTGATGCCTCTGCCTGCCTGGCACCCACAGCCTGCAATGCCCACACACAAATAGCTGATGCTTCTCCAGCTGTTGCCCCATCCATGGGTCACCTGGTTTCCTAAGTCTGCGTTCAGGGAGAGAGGATTTGAGATGACATACCCACACTTTCTATTCTACTCTAACACAACTTTTAGGACTTCTTTGTACTCCAGCCTCCCCTTTCCTTTCTTCCTGGGACTTCTTAGTCTCCAGTGTAGCCAGTAAGGAGCTGGGCTTTCCTACCCCAGCTGACCCCCTCTGCTGGGGGGTAAGATCTTTCTCCCAAGGAAGGGGTCAACTCTTGGGCCATGGATTAACAATATTCCACATTGGCATTGCTGCTAAAGTTCCCACATCACCAAGCCACAGGCTGAGTGTGAAGCATCTCCCCACCAGCATGCCTGCAGGCACACGGAGAGCTGCAAAGACCAGAGCCCGGCATGGCAGCAACCAGCCGCCTGCTTACCACTGAGGAATGGGCTGGGATGAGCTGGCTGCCCTCAACCCCATCTTGGACGCTGCTGGGGTTCGGTTGCCCTCTCCCACTGCTTGCATATAACACACACTGGCATGTGAAAGTCTGCACTTGGACACAAAAGGGTTTTATTTTCCATTGCGCCACTCTCTGCCTGCTGGAACCCAGCAGCTGTTTAGTCACCCCCATCAATGCTTGAATAGAGGAGTTGCAAAGCAAAATATCTTGGGATAAAACAGTGGAGGAAATACCATTCAGTCAAGGTCATAAATATTTAAGAAAATGCATCAAAACAATAGAATGAGGTTGAAAGGGGTTAACACTTCTTTTTAGAGACCTATAGGACTTAACTTGTCGTATCTTTGGCTTTATAGGGAAGAACAAACACAGGAAGATAAAGGCAAACACTTGTGACAAGAAAACTGGTGTAAAATCTGGAAGGTGCCAGGCAGCACTAGTTTTGAGTTTCATGAAAAAGCAGGGCCATCTCAAACAGCCAGATGCCCATGAAATGTTATTTTTGGACACCACTTCAGAACTGACTTGGAGGGAAGTGTGACATTTACTGAGTCACCTCCACCACTTCCTGCAACACCTGGAGTTTACTTCAAGGGCTCTCATTTAGATACTGAGAACTTGCTCACTGTTCAGGCTGAAAATAACACCGTTTACTTTCATTTTTTTTTTTCTGCAAAGCTCTGCTGAAAGCATGATCTGTGATGCAACAGCCTCCGGTGCAGCTCCAGTCCCCATGTGCAGTTCACATGGCACGATGAAAGAGCAATTTAAAAGTTGTCAGTCATCCGCTACTTCTCCCAGGAACTAATCAGCAACACGTAGCTGATTCCTCCTTGGATCCAGCAACCAGCGATAAGGCTTTCTTTTTTCAAGCCACCCAAACCATGCTGCATCCTGAACACTGATGGAGCTTTTCACTGTTTCCTCTGGCTGCACCAGTAAGCTGCGGCCCCCTCAGCCCCAAACACACGCCGCACCAGCTGCAGCATGAACTGAAATAATTTTGAAGGACAGCTCTGAATCTCTGCTTTTGTGAAGAGCCATTTGGGGCTCCCATGTCCCTGCCTGCTCCTGGCAGAACCCACTGGGAATCAGGATGCACAACCCCAAAGCGCAAGCAACTTCAGAGAAAAGAGGTTGAAAAGAAAAGCTAAATCTAGCTAAAAAACCCCACAAAACAACAACAAAAAAACCCCGACATAAACACAGATAAATATTAATTTCATTTCATATTCATTTTATTTTTACACATTTATTCTGTTTTTTAAATTCCCCTTGCTGAGGATGTAATATAGTGTGTAAAACCATTTAGGCTTTAACCCCCTCTGTTTTGATTTATAGTCTGTCAATAAGGAAAGGACAGATTTTCCACCTTGGTGTTACAGAATTTACACAATGTTTCACACGCAATCAAAAAACATTTGTGGTGTTTCTTTCAAAAGCCAATGCTGGATAAAGAACACTGTGGCCTTACGAAGGCAAAACTTTTCATTAAAAGCCATTACGGTCGCAAAAGATCAGCCACTTCAACCCAAGTGTCTTTGTTGGCAGCACATCCATTAAGACAACTGCTCATACAGGATATGACATGTGAATGTTTAGTCTGTGCAAAAAAAAAAAAAAAAAAATGAAAAGAAAAAAGAAAAAAGAAAAAAAGCATCAAATACTGACTTCTGGTGAATGGCTGAGAGCTTTTCGTATCATGTAGAAATGTCAAAGGTGGAAGAGGAACCATGTTGTTTGTTGTTAGAAATGTGTCCTCCTGTGTCACGCTGGCCCATGAGAACCACACATGCAAAGGACGATGGAGGAGAAGGACCAAGGATGAAAAACATTCCTTGCTTATGAAATAAACCGTTTTTCTCAGGGGCCGTGCCACTTCAGAGTCAGGCGGGAGTAAAAGTGCAAAGCTGTCTGAAGAGAGCTGTGAAACCATGTTGCTTGGCCCATGCACTGTGATGACAAGACCCCTGAGCCCCGCTGGGCAGTGGCTCTGAGGCACAGCAGTGCGACGGGAGAGCAGTGCTCACCGGGCAAGAAGCAAGCCTGCTGGTGCAGAGACGGTGTTGATGCTCCGGTTGCTCTGGTGCTTTGGGCAAACTCCAAATTTATTGGGAGAGTTCATTTGTTTTCAGTCCCTGCTTGGTTTCTTTAGTCTGGGATATTGACAAAAAAGCACAGAAAAGTCTAATGTGGGCAATAAGTTATTAAAAAACCCAATATTGCTGCATTAAGCCTGCAGGGCCTCCGAGGTTTCACACAGGTATATGAGTGGACATTCAGCTCTGAAAAACAGGGCTGGGCTGAGTAAAAAAAAATTACCTTTTTCCAGCTGGATGTATCTTACGGCCTGTCAGTCTGCCACATTAAATGGAAGAGAGGAAAGACCAGTTATGACGTGTACCGCAGCTGAGATTTTCTGATTAACCCTTTTTTGCTTTTTCTACCAGTAAACCTGTGGACTTTGTTCAGCCAGCCTTAGAAAACCCAGTGCAGGCTGAGGCTGGTTATGAACCAAAACAAGGAGAGGGCTGTTGTGGACGACCATGCATCCTTTCTTGTGGGACTTCTCAGAAGAAGAGACATGCTGCATTTTTAATGGAAGGGGAGATCAATCATCTAGGAGATGCAAATGCAAGAGAAAAGAAATAGGGTCTACTGAGACACTTCCAGCTGCACATCCATCCTGCCTGCTGCCCAGCATCTGCCTGGGTTCACGGGCAGGCTTAGCACCCAAAGGTCTCCAGGGCTCCGAGACACACGAAGCTGCAGGGGAATGGCTGAGTGCCAGAGACCGGCACCTCCCATGCCACGGCCGAGGCAGCAAGATCCTGCACACCACCACATTCTTCACAAAATTAAAAAAAAAAAAATAATGCTAATTTATAGTAAAACCTTCCCAATTAAAGACCATAAAGCTCTGCAGTTAATCAAGCTGATTAAATGAATCAAACTTGTTAAGAACAGTCTTATCAAAACATTTACATTTCTGCTACGCAGAGATTCATGTGACTTTGAACTGCAAAGTACACAGGTTGCCATGAGAGGACTAAAAAGAGGATTGTGAACATTAACCATGTGAAAAATCAAGCCTCCCTCCACCTCTCCCAGCATTCGTTTAAACAAAGGAGCTCCCCAGCTCATTAATTTCATCACCCTGCCAGGTATCTTCTACTTTCTGGAAAGAGAGTCATCGCTCTACCCGCAGCGGGAAGCTTTCCTGACATGTGGGTCCAAAGGAGGGGGACTTCACGTCCCATCTTACGAAAAATCTCCAAGCCAAAGTGCTGCCAGAGGTCAGCACCCCTTGCCCAACCGGTGGTGTATCCCCATGGCACGTGTCCATGGTCTGAGAGCGCCTGTAGAAGAAACACGTCTGTAAGAGTACATAACACACATACTTTTGTAGGTATCTGGAAGACTGAAGTAACTCGGCAGGGAAATTTTTATTGTACGTAAGCCTGCTCTGCTTCACTCCCTACAGAGACAGGTCCAATAAGGGCTGTAGATGCCTAACTTCTTAATTTAGATACACCCATACAAAACAAACCTCCTCTTCAGCTGTCGCCCAACTGTGGAGAGGCATACTGCTGAGAGGCACTTAAAGTTCCTCCAGCATCCTACATCTGTCAGAAGAGAGGTTGGTGGTGAGGACCTATTGACCTGTGCCACATCAGGACCACCCACCAACGTGTCCTGCCAGAGCCCCGCTTGATGGGGCTGAGCTGGGAGCAGACAGACCTGCAATGGCTGGCCACAGGCTGAGCTAGCACCGAGGGTTTCCTCTGAGCTTACGGAGGGAGAGAGGCACCCTCTCACAGCACTCCCCACCTATTTTAGGATAAATAACCTGTGGCGGTGGCTACCTCTCTGCTCACTGTGGACCAAGTCATGATGGAGGAACTTACACTGAACACCCAGCTTCTGGACAGCTCAAATACGATCAAGTCCTCAAATATTCCCAGCAACATAAACACCAACTAGGTAACAAACCATGGCCAGGAACAGGGTGCCTAACCACACCGCAGCGGGCTTGCCGAAAAGGTGGGCTTGCATGCGTCACCCACATGCGTGCAGAAGGCAGGTTAATGTGGGCTTCAGATCCTTCTCAAACATCTAGCCCACCACACTGATGGGCTTTTGCTGCTGCCACATGCACTGCTACCCACAGCAGCTGGTTTGAACATAGTACTGTGTCTGCCCAGCCCTACAGCCACAATAACGTCCTACCCATTGAGGATTTAAACAGTGAGAATACACAAGTCCAGCTAAAAAGCGTTGGGAATGTCTTCCTCTTTCTTTTGAAAAGCATGTTCCAGGAGAAGATCTGCAGATTCAGCATTTTGCAGCGAGTTCTGCTAAGGCAAAGACAAACTTGGCATTGGTGCTCCATCTTCTGTGCCATATGCTTTATTTGTCTGAGTGTTGTTTTTCCTGCAGGGAAGGGTGGATTGGCAGGAAAAGAAATTCATTAAAATTACTTTGGTTGGTTCTTTGTGCTGGCCACCATCTCCATTTTGATTTTTATTTCTCATGCCCAGAACAATCCTGAAACCAAGACATCCTCTCCTGGAGCACAACAAACGCTCGCAAAAGGAGTGTCTGAAAGGCCATGCTCTTTGGATGAGCCTGTAAAGGTTGCAAGTTGTGGCTGGAATATTTCTAAAGAGAGTGGTAGAAACCAAGAGGCTGATAATAAAAGGAGCACGTGTTATGAAACCAAATACACTGACATGCTGTGCAACAACCTGGGTATTGGTAAAGGTACCTTATTTGCTTATGTGCAAGGCACTTGCCTAGTTTTGCAACAACAGGTTTGTCAGAGGATGCTTGTACTGAGCTACCTATGCCATTTTGCACTGCTTGTCAGATAAATGGCAGCCTTTTTAATGGAAAGACAGACATTTGATTATTTTAGGTTCAGGGATTCTGGCCAATTCCTTCCCAAAAGTGGCTGGGGTTGAATAGCCAAAGAAAATTTATGCACTTAAACTTAATGGGGCTTAAACACTGCAAGTAACAACATAGAACTGGACAGAAGCCTGAGGGGGTAGCAGAAATCTCCAAGACAAGGACTTTGCTCAGAGAAACTGCCAGCAGCTCCTGATAGGGGGCATTATGAATGTATTTGCATGTTCTGCTCTTTAAATGTATATATTAGTTTAAATTAAAAGGAAGTCTGCATTCATTCTCAGAGTCCTGTGATCTCCTTGCACCAAATCATTTCCAGGTCTCTCCATAGGCTGTTGCTAGTTTCTATTCACCCATACAAAACAAACCTTTGAAGGGTTCAACCCTCAAAAGGAGGAAAATTAACCCAGCAGCCACAGGCAAACAGGGTGGGACATTTGGCTCCCACAGCTTTGGAGAAGCTTCCAGTTTGCTGCTGGTTTAATGCCACGGTACTGGGGAGGTACGCGGACAAAGCCCTTTGCCTCTCTCCTTTCCCTGGTGGTGAGTTTAGGTCCAAAACCTATCCTATTGCCATCCTCTAATGCCTGCAGGGAAGAAACAGTCGAAAAATTTTTTTCAGAAAGATGAAAACTGCGTAGACATCCTAGAAAATGTTCCTCAGGTAGCACTTGTTTCACAGGCTGGGTGTAGGTGTCATTCGCAGACGAGGCTGAAATTGGCTCCTTTCATGTCCTAATGCACCGTGAATACAAAAAGGAAGTGTCGCCTGCACATACGAAGTGCATATATCGTTCCAAAACTTTTACCTGTCCAAACAATCAGCTCTTAAGACCTCTGCCCGAGTTTCAGCAAAAGGCAGTAGCGCCCAGAACAACCAAAGGCTGGACTGAGGCAGCTCTGGCCCCGTCCTTCTCCAGAAGAGCCTCGCTCACCATTTTAGTGCCCCTTCCTTCCCACAGCACCAAACCGCCCGGTCAGCCTGCCCAGTCCCCAGGGCGAGCACAGGGCGGCTCTGAATGGGAAGGAGCTCTTTCCCAGGCTGGAGAAGAACGAACCTGTAAAGCCTGCCTTTTTTTTTTTTTTTTTTTTTTTTAAGGATCATTTTGGACTTAATGACAAGGAAGAGAAGAGCGCACAAGCTTCGGTTTCTTCTATGATTTCAAGCTCACAAAAAAATGTTTCTGAGATGGAGGAGTGGGAAGGAAAACAGCATCTAACAGCTCCTGCCTGGGACAGGGGACAAGGCAACATATTTGGCAAAATAACCTGTAGCAGCTGCTGAAAAGGGCTTAACATGGGGATAAGAGTGAGTAGCAAACAAGATGCTGGTTTATAAACTAAGGGGGTGCCTGATTTTGACCTGCAGAGAGGTGAAGAGCATCGTATAATAGAGCAGAAGGAAGATGGCTTCTCTCTGCAGTGTGCTGCTGGGACTGAGCCGTCCTCTGAACAGAGAAAGCAACTGCAGGCACTCGTGTGTCAAATTGACGCTGGCATACTGGAAAGAATCCAGTAATGAACATCAACCAAATAACTAAAAGGACGATTAAATAACTAAATAGTACAGTTGGGGTAAATAAGTCCCTAAAAGGGAGATAAAATCATTTGAGGCTGTCAGCATCAAGGAGAGAGTGCTGTTTGCACAGCTCTAGATGAAGCGTAACAAGAAAGGAGAATACCTCTTCCTGCAGAAAAGGAAAACGCAGGCTTGCAGTAAGAGCTGCTAGCCCCTGCCACTGACTTCTGCAGCCCTCTCAACCCCCTGCCAAAGCCTCCGTCGGTGTGGAGGTCATCAGGCGAGCAGGGAGGAGTCCCAGGACTGCTCACAGCCACGATGACAAGACTTTCCCACAAAGCAACCTGCCACATGCCACGTGTGCCACACACCAGCAGGGTCGGGGCCAGCATCCCCGTCCCCTGCGCCTTCTCCTCCCGCAGGGAAAGGGAAATCCAACGTGTTTCTCTTCATGCTTTACCATCACTAAAATACCATTTCTCCTTAGCATGCGATTCAACAGCAAACCACAAAGTAACCAGTAAGTCTGCAAAACAGCAGGTCCACCCCTGGAGCCTGCACGTGCCGTATGACAAAGGCAGGTCGGTATTCGCCTGTAGCGATGGGCTACCCGAATGCGTAGCGGCAGGGTTGCACGTGTGCATGTGCATCTTTTCTGGTGGGGCCATCCACAGAGCCCAAGTTTCTCATTTCCCCCTGTGAGCACTGCCTGGAGTTAAAGTTGCTTAACACTTCCCATTAATGAATGCTTTCCACTAAGCACAGCTTTGCCAAAGCTCAGCTGCTTGAGCTCAAATCCTCCATGCTGGATGTCTGCCTCGGGCAGACTCTTTCGGTAATTTTTAGCTAAAATAATTCAACTGTCTCCTAGAATAAGATTAGCAAGATATATGTTAGCTTGCTCTGTTCAATTCAAGAGATTAAACGCCTCTATCTTCAGAGGCTGGCACCGATATTCAGCCAGGGAAGGGGGATATGCCTCCCCAAGGGTCCTAAGTCTTCCCGCCTGAGGTAAAGTCACAAGTTATATAGAACTTCACTCTGCACGTGCCTGATGGGGGTTTGTTCATGTTTGGCAGATAATTTATCTGAGGACTCCATCTGTTTTGGTCTTGCTGCAGGCCAGGGACACAGATGCTGGCTGCCATCACCGTCAACGAGGGCTGGAGTCCACTGTGGCACAAAGGCAGAGCAGGGATCCTCTCGTCCTGCACAGCTACAACGAGGCAGGACAAGGACCCTTCCCCAGTCAGCCTCTACTCACCTGCTGAGGACCTTCTGCCCTGGGCATTAACAGAGGTAGAGCTGTTGTGAGAAAAAAAAATAATTACATATGCATTTGATCCTGCAGCTAAAAGCAACACTATCACGATGCCTGTGCGGATGGCAGCCGTGCTCAGGTGGCAAGGGCAGTGTTAAATCAGGCTTTTCTAACTGCTGAGCTCTTGACCCTACAATCTTCCCATACTTTCAGTCTGTGTTGGGATTGTGTCATTTCCTTGGTTTGCAGGTGGCAATCTGAAACAAAAATGCAGGAATCCCATCTTGCAGCATCACATCAGCCACCACATGACTCAGCGGCAGGACTGGCTCTTATTCTCAGATGTTAATTCCATCGTGCTTGGTAAGCAGAATAACTGGGAATACTGAGAGCCCATCAACCTCCCCTGAGGGAGCAGGCAGGAATGAGTCACAGCCTGTGCCAATGGCTTCCCCAAATATTTGCTGACAACAGACAACTACTGCGCAGCAGATACCCCTGGTTCTGCTGTATCCCTGGTTCTGCAGGAGGTACAATCTGGTGGGGAGACACACTCCCAAACCTGACTCCCCCTGCTCCTCCTGGTCCTTCCAGACTGTCTTTTGCCTTGGTCCTGCTCCCCTGTCCAGCTCCACATCTGACATCGGTCCCCTTCTCCAGGCAGGGGGTCCTCAGCCTTTGGACTTAGGACTACTGCAGTAGGTCTCCTTCCCTCTCTTGGCCAGGTCCCAGCCCTAGTCAACATCAACCTTCCTGTGTGTTTGCCTGAGCATTAGCAAAGGAGCACATCCGAGAGCATCTCCAGGCTCTGGCCCCCAGCACTGCAGCGACCCAGCCAGCACAAAAAGACAGTTTCGAGGAGCTGCTGCTCTGCACCTGCAGCAGGAGGCTGCGGCATGCCTGACACACTCTCATCTGTAATTCAGCCACCAGACTTGAACAAGTCTCCGCTGAGCAAGTGCCTTCAGAGAATTCAGTTTCTTCAATTCTTAAGAAGTTTCTGTTGAGTGTCTGAGATCTGAGGGTTGGGGGTTTTTTCTAAGGTTTCTTAGTTCAACTTTTCTTTTTTATTTCCCTCATGAAGAACAACCAAAGGCGCATTCCTGATACCTGCCAAATTTCAAGCCTCTCCTGCAAAGGCAGAAAATTCTACAGTTTCTCAACAGATCACTTTAAGAACATGTTTGAATATGAAGAAAAAATTGTTTCTCTCATCTCTCTCTTGTAAGCATGAAAAACATTTTTTGCTGAAACTTCCCAGATGCATTCAGCCTGAAACAGACACCCAGCACAGCTAAGCGGTAAAAGTTTTCAGGGATTTACAGCCAATGAAACATTTGGTCTTATAAGAGATGTTGGATAGTCTTAAAACCAGACAGAGGCACCAAAGTCATCAATTACATGCAATTTAAACTGAGCTTCTGCTGAGCCAGGAGTGAAAATGCACGAATTTGATGGTAAATTCCCCGAATTTGGGACTGCTTTTGCACTTTCTAAGATGGCCACGGTGAAGGCACTGGTTCCCTTTGGAGGTGCCTGTGCTCTGCCACAAGCTGCCTAGGCAGACTGTTTGGGGTCTGGAGAAGCTTAGTGGGTGGCTCTCCCCAGGACCTCCACCGGCTCCGCACGAGCACACTGTGGGACCCGGAGCTCTTATCTCCCCACCTCCCCAGCACTTGGAGACCTCCGGGCAAGACTACTTGTCCTGGAGGGACACCAGGGTGATGCAGGTGCCAAGAAGTCATGTCACCGTGCTCAGCGCTTGGTTGGGAGCTAGACTTGGAGTGCTGCTGAGCTGGGCAGGGGAACAAGAGCCCTGGCTTCTCAGATTTGCTGTGTACTTGTGGATTATTTAGAGCCTGGAGTAATGGGTACCTCAGAAAACCCACAGAGAAGGGTGCTGCCAAACAGAGGGAAAGCTGTGGGTTGTTGTTATTTTGGATCAGGCCAAGAAGAGTGCATCACTTCGCAGTGATGCTACGGCATGACTAACTGAGCCGATCCTCACCCCATCTCGTGGTCTGTCGCTCTGCTGAGCACTTCCACCCGCCACTGGCTCTCTCCATCATGCCATCACCCTAAAAATAGATCCTACACACATGCACAGTGCTCGTGCCTGCCTTGCAGCCCCCGCCACCCCTCTGGAAGTGCCTGCCAGGCCAGTGCAGCAGCTCTCCCTGCATGGAGTCACCGGCCAACACTTGCCATGGCACCATGCCCACATTGGGCCACTCTTGCTCAGGAAGCATCTGTGCAGCGTGTGTGATCCTCTGCCACCTCATTTTCAAAGCATAGGCAAAGCCTCTTCCTCATTGTGCAGACAGGAGCCAGGTAGTTGGTCTGTGGGCAGACAGGCTCAGCCCTTCCTTCCCCCCTTCCTCTCACCCCCCACCTTTTCCAAGGATGCTCCCAGCACGCCTGCATCTGCAGTGGAGCCACAGAACCTGCAGAAACACCTCTATCCCTGCTCCAGGGTTGGCTTCACCTGCAACCAAGCAGACAGCAGCGTTTCACAGTGCTGCTCTTCAAACCCCTCTTTCACAGCCACACCGTGATGCCTGGTCCTTCCGAACGGGAACCTGCTTGTTGGTTTTTGCTGATGGCAACAGAAAGGAGTAGAGGTGGGGAGTGCTTGGGGGAGGACAGAAGTGTGTTTTCATTTCTGTGCTTTCGATTTTGCCTGGGCAATATACAGAAAAGCTGCCGCTATGCAGGTAAGATGGTGTGGCCACTGCTGGGGCAGCAAGGGGGTGAGCAGGTGGGCCCATGAGCCCAGCAGTGCAGTGCAAGGCACTGTGGCATCGCTCCACGTAGGAAACCCATCTGCAAGTTTTCACGTGAATAATTAAAACCCAAGCCTCCTCACTCTTCTCCAGTCCCCAAGCCCTCCCCACGTTTCCCCTACAATTCCATTTTCAGCTCTCTTGCTTCTTTCCACTCCCATTTAACAGATATTTTTGTTCTTTTGGCGGGGAGCATCCCTATACTGAGATGATGAGTTTATAAGGCAGAGGGCTACAGCAAACGCCTCGTGAAGCCCAGCCGCTGGCCCCCGGCCCCCTTCCTGCCCCCCTCAAAGTTCACACGGTTTAGTATGCAATCTTCCTGCTGCCTGCCCAGCCAGCTCACTATTGACAGGCAAACTGTGCTCCTCCGCTTGGCTCCCAGAGAAGAATAAGTATAAAAAGCCCTGAAAGTCTTGCTGCTGAGCCAGCAGGAAACTCAAACTGCTCTGAGCATGGGAACCAAGAGAACCGCTGCGGCCAGCACAACAGGTATTGTTTGGGAGGAAATCCTGGCAGCAGGCACAACTGCCTACACACACACATATATTTTATATATATATATATAGATATATGTGTGTGTGTGTGTGTGCGCGCGCTTACTGAGGGTTTGGAAAAGGAGAAGGATGGGGAAGTGTACCAGGAGAGAAGAATAGATCAGCAGCTACATCCAAGAAAGAATGAGAGCTGCTCAGCCAAGATAAACAGCCATTTCACTAGTCAAATAACTGACCCATTTGCCACACGTTCAAACCATGTGGGACCTCAGGGTGAAGCAATGTCTCTGGGCTTGGTCTCTTGACAGGTCTCTCTATATGCCCGTTTTTGTTTGCATCAGAAGTGAGTTTATGAGGCAAAGCTCCTGTTTGTCCCTCTTGCTATGTTTTGGTTTACGTCAAGGAGCAGTTTCTTTTAGCTGGATTCCCTTTGAGAAAGGAAAGCAGGAGATGGACTGCAGGAGCACACCTCCTGAGCTGCAACCCCTGATGACCATCCGGTCCCTGGGAACCAGAATGGAGGCAGTCTGATGTAAATCCCCTGACATATCAAGCTCTCAGCACCAAACAGGCACCTCTATGGATCTGCTCCCACTGCACCACACCAACTGCTACCATAGGGACAGTCTATCTGCAAATATGGTAAATCTGAGCACAAAAAAGAAAAGGAAGAAGGAAAAACTTCAATTACATAACTTCTTTTTTCACCAAAAAGAGAACAGAAGCTCAGAACCCCCACATTCACAAAAGGAGTCGTAACATTTGAGTTTGACAAGACTATAGTGATCGAGAGGTATTTGAATTATGTGTCCTAGTCTTTCTTGATAGTGATGCTATAAAGAAATAAACCTGAGAGCAACAGGCCATCCCACCCAACTCAGCATCCCTTGCAATCATTTCAAGGAGCAGCAGCTGTGAAAACCCCAGAGAAGAGAATGTGTGATCCCCAATCTCATGCCATAAGGAGGTGGATAGAAGAGCAACACACATGCCTTGGAAAGTGATAAAGTAAGCAGAATAAAAGGGCCAAACTTCAAGTCAACATGAAGACAACATGCAAGTGACACATCAGCCTTATGGGATTGATCTTTCTTCCCTAAACACTCCAGACTGAACAGCATTACGAGCACTACCAGCCAAATGCTCAACATTTATGCATAACCACATTTCTGAATTGCCTTAAAGCTTTCTGCATTAGGATTTTACTCACTACACAAAGAGGGGTGAGCCATGAATGTCAGATCTGGACTGAGCTCAAACTTCCTCAGATGGCTCCTTTTGGAGAAGAGGGGAGTCAAGCTGGGGTTCTGTCCTGCCCCCACTCTAGTTGTAGGACCAGATGGATGAGTACCTGTGCAGCTGAGGGCATTCCTTTCATTTGGTTAGACGATTTTTGGGGTAGGAAACATCAATGCACAGGCTTGTTTTGGATAAACACCAAAAAGCAGTTTGGGAACTTGGCCGAAACAAGCTAATTCTCCGGAGTCTCTAACACCAGTGGAAAATGTGGGTAAGAGCTTACCTCGGCTATTAGCAGCTTTCCTGTAATGGGTTTTTCCGGTGCTATATGGGAGCTCGGGGCTACTCAGGACTTCTGCAGTGCTCCTACCTCTGAAAGTCCACTGCAGGGGCAGGAGCCTGCTGAGGGAGGGAGGATCTGAACTCTCACCTCCTGGTCTCCCAGAAGAAAAACCCTCCAAAAATTAATGTATCTTAACGCTGTGCTAACTGCCTTGATGTCCCCGGTTTGCGGGTGCTGAGCAGCAATGACAGCCAGGTGAGCTGTCAACAGCCGAGCAAGGGGGAAAAGCAGCTGGTCTGTGCACAAATAACCTGGGATGTTCAGAGCAGCCACATGGAGTCAAGAATGGAAAATGTGACCAGTCCTTCGTGGCAGGTGGAACAGAGTCACATGCAGGAGATTTTCACCGGGAGTGCAAAGCTCAGAGCTTCCCACCAGCACTCCTCCCTGTTATGGCCACCTGGAAGAAAACAAACCAGTACCCCAGGGAGCAGCAGCCCCTCAGCCCCCCACCGATGGCTGGTTTCCAGCCTGCAGAGTGGTGACATGAAGCAGAGGCACCCGCTCCTCTCCTTGTCCATCCCCACTTTGAGGAAAGGGAATTAAATTGCAGCATTGCATCCTCGAGCAGCAGATGGGCTGCACTGTGGACCGCTCTTGCCCCAGGTAGCATTGCATGCACACTGCGCCACAGGCACAGCTGCATGGCTTCCCTTTGCCCTTACACAAGTGCAGAGCTGGTCATGGAGCAAATGAGCAGCACGGAGCCTCGAGGGTCTCCGTGGGATGAGCAGAGAACAAACAGCCCATGCCACCACAAGTGCAATGGTCGCTGTGTCACCCATATCCTCCCACACGAAGCATAGGGACTGAGGGAGCAGGACCTGTGCTGGGGCTGGAAAGCAGACCCACCTCCCCAGGGCTCAGGAGCAGAGGGAAAGGGGTGACACCCCCTCAGCAGCAGGCTGCACGGGCTCTCACACACAGCCTTGGCACTGCACCTCCGTGTTGACCAGGAAAATTGGCTGCTGTGGTGTTAAGCCCCATTCAGTCCCCCAGGCCCATTCAGCGCGTTGCTGGTGGGTGGACTGCCAGCGAGGCGGGCACCCATTAGCAGACACTGTGAGCATGGCACAGCCAGCCCCTCACATTCAGCCCTGCCAGGTGGGACATCCATCAGCGGCTTCAGGGAGAAAGGCCCTGCGTGTTTGCCGGCGTATGTTACAGGAGCCCAAAGAGCAGCACACAACTGTGAAGCAAGACAATACTTCTGATTTGAAGGGGAACATTTCTTCCTCCATTAATTATTTCCCATACTATTCCTGGCAGTGACCTTCACCGGGAAGGAAAAAAATTCAGATTTGTTTTTATATCTTTTATCCGACTTCCTATACTAAAGCCTCCGGCTAGAATGAGTCACATTTATATCAGCCATCGCATTATATTATGCTGTATCAGTGCTGTTACCTGTCTTGACTTCCTCACCATTCGGGTTTGTTAGCATTAAACTAGGCAATTTGCTATGCTTAAAGATTACCTGCCTCAGTGGCGGTGCCCATAATACCCTTGTTTCATCTTTGGAAGTAACGCTGTGAGGATTACATTTGAGAGTGCTGGCAGTCCGCCCTGGATTGAAGGGAAATTATCCTGGTTCTGTGCAAAGAAGTGTCAGCCCCTTGCAGAGCAGGCATCTCTTCTCCGACCCCTTACAACGAAATCCCTTACGTGCACCGCCGGCCTTTGACGTACCTACTCACCCCTTTAGAGGTTCCTAGCATTGTTTCTGCTCCCTCCATGCAACAGAGTTGCATGCTGAAATCACAGCCCCCGAGATGCAGAGAGCGTTACCACTCTGGGTGGGAGGCTCACCCTCGTGCTTTCTCATCAGCCATCGGGCCCAGCTTCCCCTGCCCAGCAATTTAACAAATTAACAAGGGAACTCCACCAGGGAAGTCTCAGCGACTCGTGCCCCTCCAAGAGGACTTCCCACAGAAGGCAGCAGGCTGGTCCTCAGTCTTTCATTTCATTCATGCTTCCTTTCTTCCTCTGCTTTATAAACACAGTGCTCACAAAGAGTCTTTCGCGTGAAAGAAGCACTTGTAAGCAGGTTAGCTTCCAGGCATTTTGTTTTGGTTTTTGTTTTTTTTTTTTAAATGTGCATTTGGACTGCGGCAATGGCCCAAGTCTCCTGCCAGAGCTGAAGCCGTACCATGCCAGGAGCTGTGTGAGTGCCCAGCAAGAGTCCTAGCCCTCAGCTGCTTCCAGCCTAAAAGTGAAGCAGTCGATAGGTTAAAAGCAAAATGGTGTATTAGAGGTTATAACATAATCACGTACCTGAAAAGGAGTTTGATCTTCATCCTACAGAATCCCAAGGAATCCCAATCAAAATGTAGGCACCCCACAGAGACTGAACATTTTTGTCTCCCACACAAACGCTGTCATTATGTCCCCTCCATCACGGAGAGACCCCTGACCTGCAGCATGAGGATGGAAGAAACATTGGCTGCTGGCTGTCCAGAGGACCTGTTCCACCTCTCAGCTGTGGCTCACGGCATGCCAGCTGGGCCACTGTGGAACACACAACCCTCTTCTTTTAAGCAAAATAGCATCGTGTCCCTCAGTGTGAAGGCAACTAATTTAAGGCAAATCGCAACAAGTGTGACGAACAGCAAGAGGTAAGGAAGGCTTAAGGATACTTCATAAAAGTATGTTTGTTTTGCTGACATCCCCAGAAAAGGTCATAGTCTGGAAAGGGCAGAATGTTTCCACAGCCATTGTTCTTCCTAGTGCAAGTCTACTTGTTTTTCCGAGACACGAGAAATAATCACTGGGCTTGAGGTTATATCACATGATTTTAGTTTTAAAAAAAGAGAGCTACTTTCAATACATACATTCAAGCCTATAAATAAATATGTAAATGAATAAGACACATGAAAACAAATATGATTTTTCTTTACATTTACTGCTGCTTTCATTAAACCATCAGAAATTGGTATAGAAAATTTCCAGTGGCTGATTCTCACCCTGAGATAACAGGTATGCATCGACATCCATTGCAAAACCACCTCTTGACATTTGTAAGGTTTGTTGATAGAGGAAAGGAGGCACACAGGCCCTCCCAAGCAAGCTCTTATTCACAGGTACAAAGCTTTTTTTTCAGTGATGAATTAATCCTTTCAGAAATGCTAATATCAGCACTTATACAAGGTGGCCAATGTAAACAGTAACTGCTGGTTCATTATTCTTTTTGGATCCTTTGCCAATTTGCAGATCTTCAGAGTTACTGTTGAAATAGGCAACATTTTGTTGGAAAAGAATGAAAACGCATTTCTGAACCAAAATCTACTGATGGGAATAGATGACATAACAATCTCAGGCAAGGGCTTCCCTGTGAACCCGACTAGTGTCGGGAGGAGAGAGTAAGAAGATGGGGATTTTGATACTTGGATCATATCTCTCTGCTTGCATTCCCCCAGGAGATTTAGTACTACCTCTGAAGGCAGCAGCCAAAAACATGCTTTGATGTACCTTTCATCTAAAGCTATCTACACTGATAAATTATGTTTGTGCCGTTGAAGCACTGAACCAGAGATAGGGCTTTTGTTCCCCTTCTACCACAGGCTCTTGGTGTGTCCTTGGAGAAGCAACGGGAGTTTGTGTGCCTCACGCGGGCCTCTCGCAGCCAAGTAGAGGAGAGACTGCTTTCCCACACAGCTGGCTGAGGAAAGCTCTGTGCATCATGAGATGGACAGGTCCCATCATACTGAGTCCTCCTGAAACCAATGAAAACAAATTGACACCGGTCAGATTCAAGCTACCCTAACATTAATCATATGAATCATTAGAAACAATTTTTTTCCGTTCAGAAATTACCAGCAACAATCTTCTCTTCTGGGCTTACTGCTCCTACAAATGAGTCAAATAAAGGACCATTTGAAAGGTTGTGATTCATTTCAGTGCAAAGCGACCAGCTTTGCTTTGATTGCCGGGGAATGTGACTTAAACTAGGCCAGCTGACTTTGTCCTGAAGAGGACTACAGTTGCTCACATGATCCTTAGCACAGCCCAGCTGTGGATGGTGACCTCTCTGGCTAAAGCCCACAGGACATTCAACTCTGCCCTAGGACATATGCCCCGATAAAGAGAAAATAGACTGGATGGAGATGGAGTTGTCAGAAGAAACTGTTGAGGGCAGCAATAGGATTCCAGAGCAAAAGCACTTCCTCAGATCACTGGGGATAATCACCTTATTACTTGCACTCTTCTCCCTCTGGTAACTGAGTACTGCTGGATTAAGCTAGGGAAGATGGGGGGATGCAGGAGCAAGAAGCAATCTTTTTTGGTAAGGGAAGATGTACAGTAAATAACAGCTATGAAGTCTCCCTCGTGTGTTGAAGACATTATAATTAGGGAGTTTTCTTCCCAAAATCAGGCTTTAATGGGAAGCAAGCTTCACACTTTCTAAAGGAGTACTCTACAATAAGCTTGTTAAGCTTGGAAAGTGCTTTGGGAGCCCCTGGGATGAAAGGAGCTCTAGGAATGAAAGCTGATATTTACGATTATTGCTTGAAAGGAACAGAGAGGAACACTAATGTAAAATATGAATGGCTGCTGGTGCTAAAAAACGTATCGTTGACTTGGTGCCAAAGAAGATAGTCCCAGCTCTCAAACCTGGATGACAAGGATTTAGGAGGTGCAAGAAGTGGAAGAGACTCCTGCAAAAGGAGAGATGGCAAAAGCCAACCCAATTGAGGGAAAATAGGTGTCTTAAGGTTTTTTTCTTTTCTTTTTTCTGAAGTACAGGCCATATGATCTCTTACCCCAGCTCCACCAGCCAAAAACAGACACCTGTTAACCACTGTAAGTACTGCTGGCTTGTAGTCCTCTTAAAGGAGGCACCTATAGATCCTTAAGGACAGGAGGGGAGAAGAACATCATCGGTAAGTGGCCAAATGCTATGGATTGACCTGAGTAGGTTCCTATCTTATGGCATCAAAGGACTTAGAAGCAGAACCACTCCAGGCTAATGTAAATTAAACTCCTCTATTTTAGAAAGCTATGAGAGAAGAGAATCAGGCTAACAGGTTCTGCTCCTGCAGACACCTACCTGCATACCCTCAGCCTGCATGAATCTCTTCTGTTGATTTTACACGGGGCATCTGGCTCCCTAATGCGGCACTCTACATCTCCTAGAGAGGACATTTTTCCATCCAGGCCTGATATTGAGATGTCTTCACCTTCATTTCCCAGTCTTCCACTTTTCCCTGAGAAGAGCTAAAAGAAAACTGTTCAAGAGAGAATTCTATTTCTTCACTTCTTCAAAAACAAGCTTGAAAGTGACTCTAGTGCACAAAAAACCTTCAGAGCAAAAACCCAAAGGATATCAAGAAGTGACTTTTTTTTTTCAAAAAAATATAGCAGAGAACACAGCATGCACTAGAGGCTGAACATTAGTACCATACACATTTAAATCAGATACAAGGTGCAATTTTTATTTTTTCTTTTTTAATGAACAAGCGCGACTAACTACTGCAATGAATTAACAAAAAGGGCTGCATTCTCCAAGGGAGAGGGATACCTTTCAGAGGCATGCTTCAAGCAGAAGGTTAGTGGGCTAGAAGAAATGGAATGGCTTTAGTGACAGGGAGATCACCAGTTAACACCCCACCCGGGCTTGCAGCTCTCTGTGTCACTTGGGGCAAGCCTGGCAGCCTCTCTGCAGGCCAGCCTCCCCCTTTCTAATCTGGCTGTGTCCCACATCAGCCAGGACAGCACTGCGACCGTGTTCTCTGGGTTGCTGAAGGCCAAGCAGTGCCCTGGCCTCGCCTCCGACTCTGGAGAAGTACCATTTCACCAAATCAACACTAAGTGGACTGGTGTGTACTAACGGCCCCTCCTCGGCGTGCAGCTGCTGTGCTGGCACGTTGTAAGGGGGGGGCGAAGGTCCCCTTGCAGCGTGTGCTGCCGGTGGTACCCAGGCTGGGGCTGGGGTCCGGAGCACGCTCATGCAGGCTCCTCTCCACCAGCACCGCTTCTTCTTCCTGGCATGGTCTAATGCTGATGGATCTGTATTAGAAATAACAGAAAGTCCTTGGCCTTTATTTTCTTTTCTTTCTTTTTTCCTTCCCTTCAGCTATTTAGGCCAACTCTGGATAATCACGCTTTCTAACTTATACTCAGTCACTGCCATGGCAACCATTTCAACATGCAGTTCATAGACTACCTCTGAGATGTACAGCCCCTTTGAGAAACACGTACACCTTGATGCTTCAGGAGAGGCATTAAGAGAGGAGAACTATTATCTGCTACGCTGACACATTTTTCTACAGTCTTACCTCTGGCAGCACGAGACTCTTTTAGCTCTGAATAGCTCATCACTTGTTCTGTGCCCTTTCCCTTTCCCTCCCCCCTAAACAGGTTCTTTAAAAACTGACACAGATTTATGGAGATGAAAAAGAGAAAGTGTAGGAAGGGAAATGCATTTGGAAATTCCACTCACTGGCATCTAAATTCACCCTTGTAAGAACGCTGCAAAGCCTGTCCTGTTACTGCTTTGAAGGAATTCCTGTTTTGTTCTGTTGTGTCAGGGCTGCATTTGTCCAAGCGTAGAGAGCGAGATCTGAACAGTGCTGAAAAAAAAATCTATCTGGAACATATAGGTGCATTTTTCCAACCGTCACCCCTGAGGATCTTGCTCAAGATCTACTGTAACCAGGTTTGCTTTTGACTAGCCTTGATGCCTGCCCCTGATACCCAGCCAGCATAGGGAGGTGCTGCAGTGAGGTGCTACACAGGTGTCTGCCATGCTGGTTACAAACGGATCATTTATTCTGCTCACACTTAATACACTCTTCTCCCAGGCACAGTGAGAGGGGAGGCTCTGACTGCCAGCAACACAGTATAAAAAAAATCAGGTTTTGTTTCTTTATATGATTGTGGCTGGAAGTGAGTGTATATTCTTTATATGTATATATTCTTTATATGAGTGTGGATGGAAGAACCTGATTCCACATCTTGAATGTTTTCTTTTATGTGTTTATGTGTATAGGTTCCAAATATGTATATAGCACATGTAGTGTTCTGCTGATCCTTATCGGGTGTAATTACACTATCCATTCCTTTCTCCTCATCTTCTTCTGTGCTGTTATCACTGTCCATTGTCAGCTGGCTGGTAGCAACAAGCAAGACTTGCCCCCCCACCCCCCACCACCACCTACTTGCCACCAATAAGAAAAATGCTTCTGCTGCTGACCAAGGGAGAGGAGAAATCCAGAGGCACCCACAAGCAAGCAAATGTCGGCACACCCAAACCAATCTGGGTGGAACATTGGATTTCAGTTTAAATGTACCACATAGCCCCTCGGTGCTAGCCATGGGAAAGCACCCTCAAACACAGTTTTCTCTAGGAGCAAAATCTGAGAGACAAGAGTCAGGAGTCCCTAAGACAAGCAGATAAATCTGAGCCGGCAGGTAAATAATATATTGCAGTCACCTTTGTCCTGTTATTTTAATGCACGCACATGCAGACACAAAGTTTCATAAGCCCCACAAATGCATGCCTCAATCAAGTATCATTTATGTGTACTATCTTCCACTGAAATCAAACCTGTGAGACTGCTGAAGCCAGGAAATGTTGTGTGCTCAGAAAGGAGCATCGTGTATAGTCTGTCAAATCTCTGGGGTTTCTTGACTGTGTATAGACTGTTTGGGGGACCCAGATCCACAGCTGTCCTTTCTAATCTGCAACCTAAAGTCAAGGCAAAGGCTGGCTGGAGGAGAATACAGGACACAACTGACTGCTTTTAGCCCACATATTTTAATGCTAATGCACTTCTGTAACTGCATAATAAGCATGGCCAAAATTACGATAGGCCTGTTGGGAATACTGTCTTTATGGCATGTGTATACCATAGGCCCAACTCTTCATTGAATCAGATTTCTATAAACCGCTGCAGTAAATTTGGACTTTCACCTGTACCACATCCCATTTTCCCAATGTAGCCAATTCTGGCAGTCTCACTACTCTGTAGGTAAGGATGCACTCTTACCCCCAGGTGAGAGAGGGCACAAAGGGACAAAGGCTAGAAATGAAGCTGGAAGAGTCTTCTCTTTCTTACCTTATGCATTAGGTAACTTCCCTGACACCAGCCAGACTGGCAGCATCTAGAGCAGAAAATCAAGCCAGTGAATCAGGGCATGATCGGGGGAGCTCGAGCATCCATCCCTCTGGCTCTTTGTGTGGTCCCGGGTACAGTTTTGGCCCAGGCCAACCAGCACCCTCCCAAACCGTTCCCAGGCACAGTCCAGGAGTTAGCATGGGCCAGGACTGTTCCCAGCGTGTATGTGGCCCCATGATTTTGGAGGGCAAGAGGGTTTATCTGTCACACCATGGCTCAACAGTGTTACCCAGCCACAAAGCAGAGCGCAGCCCCTGCCCCTGCCCGGTTTATTAGCGCAGGCATAGCCACACGTCACCCAGACTCGTGCCCCGGGCTCTGGCCGGTGACCCAGTCAATGTACCTGCCTCTGTTTTGAGCAGGACACATCTCTGAGCCAGCTGTGCAAGTCCTCTCCTCCACTTTGTTCCAGTACAAAGTCAAACTAAGTTCAGCTACAGGTGGCTTAAACCATCACATCTGACACCGAAGAGGCTGAGCAGAGATGCGCTAATGAAGCCAGTGCCACCTCCCAGCTGGGAGCAGAACATGCCGTCAGGAGCTCCACCAGCCCAAAGCCCACTGGGTGAGCACCTGGGCATACCTGAGTTGTAGACGGGGGGGGGGTCTTCCCTGGTGCTGTGGCTGCCTGTTTCTCCACTGGAAGGGCTTCATTTTGACTTCACACCACAGCAAGCAGAAGAGGTGCCTCACTGGGCTGGCATCACAGTGGCAGCAGTGGCAGCCCAACCCCTGGCACGTGGCCTCCATAGGACCCTCCTGCCCCAGCCCCAGCACGATGGCCACTCTCACTGCTCCAGCCGAGGAGGGCCTCAGACTTGGCCAAGGGGATGCGGCAGGCCAGCTGAGGACTTTAATTGCCCAAAGAGGCAGCGCATGAAGGTAAGACTAGGCTCAGACGCGGGCTAAGCATATGCTACAGACATACCCTCAGCAACTCTGTGGCCACAGTCATGAAATGAAGCTAGATGTCCCGAGGCCACCAGTCCTCCCTTCCTTAGCCTTGTATTCCTGTGAATATAAACCAAATCTTGCAATGGCAGGAAAGCAGCAGCATTCAGTTAGTTTTCATTTGATAAAAATGAAAAGACGAGGGTGTCTGCATAGATGATCTGCTGCATTTTACCTCCTGTGTCCTCCAACAGAGAAACCTGACCTCTCAGGAGGCTGCAGTAGCAAGCACCCCATCTCAGAGGCAGAACCCCTCATTCCTCCTCCACCACCTAGGCAGCTCAGCATCTTCTCTCCACGGTACTGAGCAGAGGAAAGCTGTCAGTTTACAGGCAGCGCAGAAACCTGTACTGTGCGTTCTTCTCATTTCCTTTGGAATCCAGTGTTGAGCACTGTCCTGCTTTCTAATGGCATGTGAAAGAGGTTAGAAAGAAAGTTAAAGGATATTTCTCACATCTACTTAAGAAACATTCAGGTCCTGCTATGTTCCAGCGGAAGGCCCTGGCACAGGAGAGAGATCAGGACTGTTCCAATGGGGCAGTTTCTATGTTCCCAAGCAGGTCAGGAGAGATTGCAGCGAAAAGCAAACATTGCAAAAACCTTTTGCGATGCAAAACTCAACAAACAATTTCAAATTGTTTGAGTTAAAGTGGAGAAATTGCTTGAATGGCTTTTGAACCCTTTTCCTTCTTCCTAGTGAGCATTTTCTTTTTTGCAAGTATGCTCCTGGAATGAGAAGTCTCATAGTTTGGGGATACGTTCACGCTGGGAACATTCACGTGACCTTTCAGATCACATTCCTCCTATTTATAAGAGTATTAGTCATCCACTTAGAGAGCAGAACTAATACCATGTTTGTTAAATGACTAAATGTGCGCTATGAATAACCAGTGGTGGGTACTTAAACCACGGTTACATCCAAGAGCACACAGAGAATCCATAGGTAGCACATGCTTAGACAAAGCACAAATAATACTACTGCATGTAGTAGTATTCTGTATGTATAGTGTAGTACACATATGAAATGTGTAGTAGTACACATTTGAAAGACAGTCTGAAGACAGTTCACTCACAGGAAGAGAGGGCTAAATTCATTAGGTTATTTTCCAGAGTTCACCTAGTTCTTTAGACATGCAGGATAGCTAGCAAGAGTGCCTGACAGCTGAAGACTTAAATTTGAAAAACAGTCCAGGCAGAACTGTAAGACGAAGAGGATGGAGCACAACTCCACTGGAGCTTGGCCATTACGCTACACAGAGTATGTCAGGAGCCTTGTACTACAAGTTTGCAACTTTGTCACTGGCAAAACATGAGGTTTAGGAGCTCTGAGTAATGCCTAACTTGTTAACTAACATGTTGCTCAACTTAGCTTCAGGGAAAGCACAATACAAGCCATGTGCGTTATTAGCCCCAACACGTTTGTGAGTCCCAGCCAGAAACATGAGCAAACTTTCTGTGCCTCAGATCTTACCAGTGCCTCTAGCGAACTGCCACAAGCAGTATCAGTTCCTGGGTCAGGAAAAATGGTACTTCCTAGGTGCTGAGGGCTTCCCTGCTCTGCATGCAGTAATATCGATGCTTTGGGAAGCATTTAGCAGGACGAGATAGATGTAGTCAGTGCTCTCAGACCATTTTGGTGAAGCCATAGGAGTGCACATATCTGGCAGGAGAAGATCTGGAGGAGAAGAGAGGAAGAGTGAAGGACGAAAAGGTGGGTGGAACAGGAAGAAGGAAAGTATAGACAGCAGCATGAGAAAAGAAAAGACACAGCAGGCTACGTCCCCCTCTATAAAAGAAAAACAGAAGCAGTCTGGGCTGCATGAGCTGCACATTTCTGACAGCAGGAAAAAATGGAAGTGGGAACAGCAGTGCAAAGAATTTATGAGAGTTTTGAAGAATGATGTGAGAATTATAGGCTGGAGCACCTGCCCTGCAGTTTAGCATTAAAAGTCCAACGATGTGCTTCTTCCACACTGCACAGGGTGGCACTGGGGGGACACCGGGATGCCTGGCTGCACTACATTTTTGGTCAAACCCTCTTAGGGTGAGAAAGGACATTATCAGCAGGAGGTTCCTGGCTGCAGTCACATGGCAGCATCAGGGAGCTGCCCGCTGCCAGCAAACCTCTCTAGTGTCAGCATGACCAGAGGGAGAGAAGCACCATGCCAGAGGCCGGCACTGAAAGGTTCGGTGACAAGGTGGCAGCTAAAGGTGCAAATACCACTTCCTCATTGCAGCCTCCATGAATGGCCCTGCCTATGCAATACAGAGGATGTTTTTGAATGGCAGAGCACAGGCAGTGAATCATCTTATAATCACTGCTGGTGTGTCCCAGCCTCCGTGTATCATCAAGCCTTCCTTTGGGTCAAGTAATCATTTGAGTCTGAATCATCGCTGCACAGGTTTCTCCTAGTGCAGGCTGGCACGGTCAGTGAGCAGAGATAGTTGAATGTGCTCTCACTGTTTCACCCATGATCCAGAAGGGCCTGCAAGGCTGGTGCTTGCAGCTTTGCCATACAGACCCTGGCAGCACAGAGGGTTCCCACAGACCGTGCAGTCTGTTGAGTCCTATGCGAATGTCAGGCAGCAAATTGTTAACCATAGAAGTTACCACCGTTTCCTTAAACACTCCTCATAGGTCAAAGGGTTAGCGCTTTCCCGGGCTAGCATAGCATTGGTAGCAAGCTAGGGCTTCCAAATCATAGAATATAACTGAGGCTGAAGGGCCCTCAGGACGTCACCTGGTCCTAGACCCCTAAAAAGCCAGGTTTGACTGGCCCTCTCCTCGTCCTCAGAGTCTGAGCCACGAACACAAAGGAAAGGGAAATCCCGCACAAGCCAAGGAGGACCTGTGCTGGTGGGGCCAGCTGAGATCAAACTGGTAAGGAGAGCCCATGAAGGGACAATCCAGCAACATCAAGCAGTACCAGAGGGCCACAGGAGAGACAGGGTAAACTGAGGGAAAGACCCCGGCAAAAGCAGTGGGGGGCAGAGAGAGGGAGACAGCACGCTTGCTTCCTCTGCTGCCAAGATGGAGGCAGGGAGGCTGGTGTGGAGGCATTTCTCCTGTCTCCCAGTTTGCTGCACGTGCAAAGGAGCCACCTCCTGACACCACGGGGGCAAAGAGCCAAGGTCGCAGCAGCTGGAAGAGGGAGCAGAGTCCTGGCTCCACCCTGCCTGCACAGTGCTTCCCTCCCGGGCCCTGAGGGGGGTGGAGGGAAGAGGGTAACCCTCATTCCTCTCCAGGCCAGATGGGGAAGGACTCACCAGGTCTCACCCCCACCCTGTCACTAATATCAAATAATAATAGTATTTAGCACGTCCGTAATTACCTTTGCACTCCGGTATCACAGATACAGCCGAATTGGAAGTCATTAAGATCATTATAATGAGCTTCAGTGGATCCTTTCAGTCAGAGGCATTATTTAGCCGGCCCTCATTTTCATGGTTACATCTGAATAAGCACTCTGCATTGAGGTGAGGTTCACTGATGAGACACTTTGGCATAAAGGCAGTCTCCTACTTGCAAAGGCAGAATAAGTGTCATTATGCATCGTGTTTCACCAGACTTCAAAATGCCGAGGAAGGGAAGTCAGAGTATAGCTGACTCCACCTTCAACTTGTCAGGGTGGCAAACCCCTTCCCATGGACTGGCACCTGGGGAAGGTCTGCCACAGCCTCCTGCACAGGGCAGCCGTTTCGCAGCATCTGGAGGCCGTTGACAGCCACAAGCAGCCACCGCAAGCCCTTACTGCAGAGGTTGCTTCAGCAAGAATTCTTGTTAAAGCAGAGGGGGCAGAAGGCCAGCAACTCTGGGAGCACCTTGCACTGGGAACAGGAGAACCGTGCTGACCTAGGTGTTGGCGAAGACCTGGGCTGCTGGCCTGAGATCAGGCACGTGGACGTATGGCTATGCTGGACTGGGCACTGCTGGGGCCGGTGAGCAGGACCGTGTTCAGAGCCATCTGCAGAACAGAGACCTGCTGGTCCTGGGTCTATTTTCAGCCTTGCTGAGGACTTCTTTTTTTGAGCTTTCAATAAGCAGGAATTAAGTGCCCCTTTAATTGTGGCTACCTCAGTTCCCTGTGCATAAATGCAAATAAAGGCACTTAATTTCTCCCATTTTTGTTTGTCCTTTATGTTTGGGCTGTGAATCCCTTGGGAAAACATCAAGGGCTTCTAGGTGTACCTGTCTTAATAATAATAAAAGTAATGGGCTTGTTTTGTCATTGAAGTAGAAGGAAATGTAGGCACACGGAACAAACACTTGTACTGCAATTTCTTATGTTTAAAAAAAGAACAAAAAGATAATAGAGTGTAATACTTTGACCAAGAGCAAAGGTAAAATCACAGCAGCTGACTCAGTGTAACAGCAAGGACTTTCATAGAGCTGGCAACATTTCAGCCTGCCTTCTCGGGAACTCAAATATGAATATGTTAAGAGTAGCCTAACATATCTAAAACACCACCTGAATGAGAAAAAAGAGTCACTGTTGGGCAAAAGCATTATTTTCAGCAGCGAGGAAGTTCTCCTGGCAAAGCACGAGCACAAACTTGTGTTTATTTCTTCATGTTCAGTTACTGTCAACATTACAAATAAACCAAATCGAGGCAGAGAATCTGACCCTGCACTGCCAGCCCCAAATACAGCTAAAATGCTCTTCTGGTGTGTTTGTGACCTAGCCGTTCCATCCATCCTCCAGAAACAGGTAAAACCACAAGACTTGGACAAGATCCAAACAAGCTTCAGCGCAGTTTAGAAATACAGTCAAGACACAAAGCTGCTTCTCTACTTCACGACAAACTGGCTGTTACAAAAAAAAACATTGAGGCGCAATGACATTTCCTGAGCTCTGGCTGATTCTGCAGTGGAAAGGAGTTTCCCATGCCGTTTCCTTAATTAGCACAAATATGCTGACAACCTTCTCCATGCTGAAATCAAGCCATAGGCCACTAAAAAGTTGATCTGTCCACGCACCCAAATCTACCACATGCTGAGCTAACATGTTTCAGTGCCGTAATCAGTACCCAGATTATAACATGGCTTTGTCATGAATCCAGTTGCTGAAACAGACTTTGATGTCCCAATACGAAACCTATTTGTCCTGCAGTCAGCAAATAGGAAAAGTGCCAATATATACATTCGATGTTTTGAAATGCTGGGATTGTGTTCTGGCATTTATTGGATCATTTTGACCACTACATGAATTTATAATATGACCCAGCTGAATTAGAGAAATAATGAGATCTGAAGGCCAGATTCTAAGCTTGCTTAATCGGAAACAAACAGGGAACACCACATTTGGCATCCAGTAATTTACTCTGGTTTCACCATGAAGCGATCAAGGCCACAGCTCTTTATATCATTCAATCAGAGTTTAGTCCTTGTCAACAGGACAGGTTATAATACAGTCATGCAGCAATCAAACAGAAAAGACAGCATGCCAATACAGTAAATATTGTAGTACTAACCCTAGGGAAAAGTTTACCAACTTTATGGCAGGTAGGGTTTAAGCATGTGAACCCCAGCCTTGTTCCTCAGACAATTTTTGCTTTGTTGGTAATGCAGCTGGCAGGACTAATTCTAAAAGCAATTTATGCCTGGCCAGCTCATAGCTAATTCTGAGTGAAAGCTGTGACAGCTAAGCTGTTTCCTCCTGGCCAAGGCAGCCAATTTTCTGTGACTGGTTCAGTAAGGTTGCTGCCTGCTGTGCGGACAGGACACTGCAACGTGCTGGTGTAACTGGTCTGACCCCTCCTCCCACGTTTCAGTAGTCCCTACAATAGTGCATCCCACAGTATGCCGCACCATGGGCTGCTGCTCTTGGTATGTGTCTTCCAGGAATTCACCTCCGTCATTACTGGCCTGTGGCATCATTGCCTACATTTTCCCAGAATCGCTTGGCACCGATGTAACTGGACAGCATGGCAGATAGCCCTGCCAGCATAGCTGCTGCTTGGAAAATCTGCCCTGTGGACGTAAGCTGAACATCTCACCAGTTACTCGCTATAATTCTTTCAGCTGGATACAAGGTCACAGTTGTGAGAGTAACAAGAATGTGTCTTTGATGACATTGACATAAATTACCTGTAGTTTCTTGCCAAAAAAAAAAAAAAAAAAAAGTGCCAGAAAGTGATGCCCCATGAAGAACAAATTAGATCCCATTTTGTGTCCCTTCACCTGTAGAGAAAAGCTTGAATGTCAATGAATTCTGTGCCTGTGACTGCCACCCGGCCCAAAATCAGTGAAACCAGGCTGACAGCTACGTTTATAACTTTCCCATTGAGTTGGTTGCTCTCCTGAATTTTATTTTGGTCCATTTATTTATTCAGTTCCATAATTGTCCTTCAATACCACACAGCAGCTTTAAGACACAAATACACCATCACCGTCAGACACATCAAATTTTCCTTCGGCACTATCAGTAAAATCACACCCTCCAAATCGATCGGGACTGCACGGGGCTCCTCCCAAGCTGGTGGGGCCAGAGGGAGAACTCAGCCGAGGGCTGGTCCTGGGAGGTCCCGAGCACTTGCAGCTGGCCTTGGTCTCCGTTCGAGGTACAGGCAACCGAACCCTCGTAGGGGCAGCTGGACAATTCAGTGACTGCCTGGAGAAAGGATACAGCTGCCCCTGCCCGCTCATGGAAGGACAAGCAACAGCAAAGGTGCCTCCTGCTCAGACTGCACCCTGAACCCTTGTTGCCATTAAACAGCCTTACTCTCCCCGGGAGAAGGGGAGGGCTGGAGTGAAAGTAAGTCTGACCTTCCTGGAAGAATGGACTTATTGATGCTGTGCTGGGCTGCAACCTGAAACCGCTGAAACTCTGGGCTTGGAGAGAGGGAATTACCAAGCCCAGCCCGGCATGATTCAGTAATGCAACCTAAGCCCCACACAGCTTCCTTTTCCTAACCCCATTCCTCCTCTCTGAAAGACACTCTGCATGTTTTAGCCAAATGGAAGCAGCAATCTAGACACCAAGAAAGCTTGCCGATGTCAGGCTGTGCACCAGCACAAGTCAGAGGGACGCAAGTCAGATAAGATGCAGGTAGGCAACTTGTTCAGGAAGGCTTCCCCCAAGTTCCCCATTGTGCTTAAGCAGCGGCAAAAATACCATCCACCCATAGACGGGCACACACCCCCCTTTGTCTCCCACTGACCTCAGTGTAAAACTCACACCTGGAGAACAGAACCCCACGAGCCTGGCCTCATTTACACTGGTTTTACACAGTTGCCTCCTTGGGAAATACCCCATCTTTACATAGGTGTTCCCAAGATCAAACCTGGCTCAGCCAGCGCCTCTGAGCACCACCGATGCCTAGGTCTTCCTTCACTGTCAAAAGGCCAACCTCAACATGGTTAGAAAGCTGCTTTTCCTTTCCTCCAGTTACTTACCATTGAAGATACAGCTTAAGAAGCTCACAAACGGGAGGGCACAGGCTGTGTGAACCCTTCACTAAACACCTGAGCAAGCACCACCCAACCTGCAGTCCCACAGCTGCTGGGCCCTGACCAGGAGGTACCACCAACACCAGGGAAGGTGTCCACAGTCCCCTTTCTCTGGGGGTTTCTGGTGCACTGCCGTGGCTGAGCTGCTAGCTTAGGATGTCAAAGTCCTCCCTGCTGGAAGTGACAACGCCACTCTCACCATACACTGCACATGAGCTGGCACTGGTTGCTTCCTATTTTCTAGCCCTTGCCATGACAGCTTAAAAGAAGTTTTGGCCTATGCCTTGTTGACAAACTTGGCTCAGAAAAAAAGCAGGTTCTTGTTTGCTGACCAAGGCCAACACGCCTGACCCCACTCATAAGCTGTGCAGGTGATTTTGCCAAGAAGTAGAGTGCTAAAGCAGAAAATGCCCAAGACCAATGGCTTGAGAGCAGTCTTGCCCCTTTTCTCACCCCAAAGGCAACACTGTGACCAGTGAACATATCACAGCATGCTACACAGAAGAAATCTTCTCCATCCCAGACATCGTAAAATACTGCACTGTGGTACAAGCTGGAGCAAGGATGTGGTGCAGTAGTCCCAGACAGCCTTGGAGGCAGAATTACTCATTTATTTATCGCAAAACTCAGATGAAGCTGTGCTACTTGTATTGCTATAGGGCAAGGAGGGGTGAGAGACGGACTTTTTACATTTCCAGGAGACTTGTTTCAGCAACTGATGACATATGAGGACAGGATTCTCCAAACTACCCTTAGCTCAAGAATACGAAATTCTACCTCCCCATATATCATTAGCTCGCTAGCCACCTGGTCAGGTGCTATTTAAAGCCCTAGGCTTTAAATGCTTCTTGGCTGGTTCTCTGCATTACCCTCTGCCCTGCCATACAGAACAAGACCCTCACTTTGGGAAATCAATTTTCATCAAAGTTGGCTGAGCTGGATCTGCCCCTCCCCCAGAGACAAGGTGTGCCTACAGCCAGGGTCTTGAATTAACAAGATCTCAAAGAAATAAGTAGCTTACACAGGTGGAATTAGGTAGAGACAATGGAAATAAACACCAGCTCAATATTTGAGGAGTTTCTGTGCAGTTTCACTTGTGACTACTAGCCCACAGGTGCCCTACAAGCTAAGGATACTTCAGCTGACTTGTTTTTTCATGCCACCCTCACATGTTTCTAAAAGCATCTCTCCTTTTGATCACATGGCAGCAGGTACCGACTTGCTTACACACAGAGCAGTGTTACTAGTGACGGTGCTAAACACATGCTGCACAGGTGAGTCCCGCAATATTGTCTGTGGCCATAGAGACATCACCCCACCCACGCTGTCACATTTTTCTCAGCATAACCCCAGGTACGGCCCTATGCAATGCCTGGCCACTTTCAGATGAAAGCCTGCTCCTTCCTCTCCTCCACCCCTCTGAGCTCAGCAATCGGGAATACAGAGGAAAACTCCTGGCCATTTGTGCTTGGGATGAGCAAACAACCAGCCCACACTCTGTCCGGCGGCGTGAACGCCAGGTTATGTGAGGACATGCCAGCAGAGCCCACATACCACTGCTGGGTTACGAGCACTTCTGATCCAACTGACTGTGCTCAGGAGACTGAAATATAAACAGCACTTTTCTGGGAGGAGCAGCTCCCCCATCTTAGTCACAGGTTAAAATAAATAAATAAACAAAGCCATACTAATCTCCCAGTTGGCCCGCTCACAGCCATGTGACCGGCGTCAGCCTTTGCCCCAAGACAGAATATGGACCCAAAGGCTGGGTCCCAGCTTCACAGCGCTCCAATGGCACACACGGCATGGGCAGCAGCCCCTAGCTGGGACGGTGTGGACCTCAGCTTGCGGTGTAAGGGAACACCCACCTGGCAGACAGCAGAGCCCAGCTGCACACCACCTGCTCCCAGCTCCATCACACTTACATAAGGGAAATACTGAGGGGGCCAGGACTCCTTTAACCCAGAGATCCTCACGTGACTACATGGATCCGAAGTGAAGCAGAGCAGACCCAGATCTGCTTTCCATCCCACATGGAGCCACATCTGGGAAGCAAAGCAAACAGGGGGCACCGAGCAGTGGGGGCCCGAGGAGGCTGGGGAGCAGGACTAAGGCAGTAGTTGCTTTTCCCCCATCCTTTGGTAAGCAAGAATAGCTGTGCTGGGAGCCAAGAGGGCACACTGGGGCAGGGTCAGTCTAGACTCGCTCTGTTTCTTGTCCTCCTTCCCACAGCATCTGCTGCTGGCCCTTGTCAGAGGCAGGATAAAGAGCTACGTGGACCTCACATCTGGCGCAGCACAGCCTTTTGTACTCCCCTGCCTTGTGAGCTGCAAGTCTGGCCAAAGCTCCCGTGTGTACATGAAAGACAATCCCAGCATTAAATATATTTCTCCTCTTTATCCAAACTAGAAACAGCTTCTCAGCCTACAACATCACCAGGCTATGTTAAACACCTAAGTATAATCAGGAATGCAGCTGGAGGTCTAAGCATGGGGTGAGCAACCACAAACGTACATTTTAACAGGAACTATCCCAATGGGCTCCAAGAGCTATGTACAGTATATCTGCCTGTTGCTAATTATATTTACTGGTGGTGGTTGTGGTTTTTTGTTTTTTGTTTTTTTTTTTTTTAAGCTGAAGATGAGTCAGAAAAAGAAAAAAGTCCTTTATTGTTGTGGAAGCAGAAGGATGTCTCCTGAGGGTGTGTGTAATGCACTACTGTCACGGCATGACAATGGAAAAACTGACTGCTGAGCCAACCAAACCCCCATAAATACCTAATGATATCTCTCCTGGCCCAGATTTTCTACAAGTCGGTGCCTGAACTGCATACGAAATGACAATCGATATTAAAGAATCTCTCTTCTCAACAGAGCCAGAATTTAAGAGCCCAGCTGAGCATTATATTCCAGTTCATACAAAGAGATCCTTTTAAAGGTCTGTCACAATAACTTAAAGGTGGTGATCCAGCAAAAAAAATACTAGGCCTCTTCTCACCCTCTCCCCCATGCCTCCCACCATTAGCACAAAGAACAGCTGGCTTCAATGAACAGGCATCGTTATCAATTACAACACGGTGACACAAACAACACATGCTTAGGGACATTATCGGGTCTGCATTCACGTGGGACAAGAACAAAACCTTGCTGCTGCTGCTGCTGCTTCTTCTTCTTCTTCTCCTCCTGCTCCTGGCTCGGGTAGCTCCGCCGCCTCGTGTACTCGGCCGGGGAGGTGGTGGTGCCAAGCACCTGGCCCAGTTACAGGTATGTACACAGGGACAGGGAGCCCGTTGTGAGAAAACCCGGCCTTAGCAAATTTCTCTGGCCGTCGGCCAGCCTCCGCGCGTTGGGCAAGTGACTCTCCCTGGCCGTGGTTACATCAGTCACCACCACCTCCCTCAATGTCATGGCACGGGAAGCGGCTGCCAGGGGAGAGAGGGAGGGAGAGAGGGAGGGAGGCAGTCGCTGGTTTTTGAAACCGGCTGTCCAGAACACATTACAACACCATCGCCGGTTTCCAGTGGGTTTGCTCAGTTCCTCCCTTCCCGTGAAGACCACACAGGCTTCGCGAGGGCGTTTCGCCCTGCCGCAGGAAGGCGGTCTCTGGGGCCTGCCACTCCTGGCAGCTGCTCCGCAGCGGTGTGATTCCCCCAGCTTCCTCCAGACGCTCTCCCAGTTTACACCGAGGGCCAGGACCCAACTCAAAAGCTGCTATTTAGGGGGAAAAAACATAACTTATTTTCTTATTTTGGGTTGTTTGATTTTTTTCCAGAGGGAGACCCTCCACGCTGCTTGGCCCCCAACACCAGGGGGAGGCAGGGTTGGAAGAGGCCGAGAAGCCGCTCAGAGCCCCGCTCTCTCCTTCACCTGCCTGCTCTGGTCCCTCAGCCTGCTGGCCTCGCACCCCCTTGGCACACCACCCAGGTGGCCCTGGAGGGACACCACTACCCGCTGCCCTCCCCGGCCACTGGGCCGCAGGCCTGCCAGCCCCGGGTGCGCTGCACCTGGGAGGAGGCGGCTGGGGCGCCGCTGCGGCAGGCGGGCAGCCAGACCCCGCTTTGGCTGCCACCCGGTGTAAATCTAAAGCCACCCCCCTGCAGCAGCAACCGGGGATTGGTTTTGTGTGAGGGGACGGAGCAGACCCCGGAGAAGGGACAGCACTTTGGGGCCCGGTGTAAGCACAGTCATGTATAAAAGCGAGCAAAACTGGCAAACAGAAATATTGTTCCTGGCACACGAGTACTTCCATATTGATTCAACGCTTAAAAACGCACTGAAGTGAGGACGCCCTTTTTTCAAACCCTCCAGCAAACTCACTTTCACTCTTGGCAACCTGCTGTCTCCTCACCCCTCAGCTCCTTCACCCTGACAGCAGCAGCACCTTCCTACAGCGGCCTCCCAGCCCTCCATCACCAGCCCCGCTGGCCTCTACACTGCCTCCCCTCACACCCGCCTCTGCTTCGCCTCCTGCTTCAAAGCCCTTCTAGAGGAGGAGCTGAAATTTCTGCAACCCCCGTCCTGCAACCCAGCCCACCCCACGGGTGGAAGCAGGGAGGAATGGCTGCTGGAGCCCCCACGGGGAAGCCTCGGCCGGGGGCTGCATGCCTGCCCCCTCAGCCTGCCTCTGCCGGGGCAGGAGCCCACGGAGGTGGGCAAAGACGGCCAGATCCGGGCAGCTTCTCTGCAGTCAGAGGCTCTGCAAGGATTATTTGGCTGCAACGTATCATATGACTTTGTTCTTAGAGTTACATTTTAACTGAGAAAGTTTAACAAGTATGACTTATGGGCTTCTAAAATTGGCAGCAGAAAAATGAGCTGAGGAAGTCATGGAAAAAAACCACAAGCGAGGCCATTCCATGTTATGCACAGTTTCTGGGCTCTTTTTCCAATCTTCTGTTTTTTTGGATGGTGGAAAATATTTTCCAGCTACACAGGCCTGGCCTCACTGAGTATGTATTTATGCCAAGTTTATAAAAAGCAGCTGCAGACAGGGTTGAATGAAAGGATTACACTGCTGTCTGTCTTCCAGAAGGTGCTTCAGTTCACACCCTGTCCCACAGTGCGAGGCTCGTTTCTCAAATCTCCGTGAATTTATGTAAAGAGGTACAAAATCTGAACCGCACAATCAAACAGCTATGGCTGTGCATGCCAATGGGCATGCACGCCTGCACATCTCGCTAGCTGGGTAGCCAGCAGCAGTTCCTAGCCACTGCTAATGCCGGCTTTTAGCGCTTGAAGTTTGCTACCATTCCTCCAGCCTCTCCCCACCCTACAGCCTGGTCCATCTTCCATGAACACAACGATGGGAAGAAGGCTTTCAGGGTCGAGACCCCTCTCTCAGCGTAACTCTGCTGCCTGTTTCACGTATACCTGCTCTTCAGCAGCTCCCACTGAAATTCAGGCTTCACCGATCTCACGTACTCTCAGGCTGCCAGGCTTTAAGGCTAGAAGGGATCGCTGTAAGCGTGCAGCCTGACCTCCTCCGCAGCACACTGCCACTGAATTTCAATCAGGAACCTGGGCGGCAGAGGCATAACCTTAATTTTCAGCCATGTCTTGTCACAGCCTTGGCCTGATACACTAGTCACAAGAGGAAAGTCGCAAATAATTATTCACTCTCCCAAACAGAATAGCTACAGGGGGTGCAGGGAGGACACAGCCTGAAAGTAAATGGATATGAAAAGGTAAGGTAGGTGGTAAGCTGCAGATTGTGCATTACAGATCTGTGCCCTGCTGTTTTTGCAGTCGAGTATCTTAGAATAACAGTACTGAGAATGACAGTGTTACATCAGGAATATCGGTCAAGACAATATTTCCTGGCAATTGTTTGAGAAATGCTTTTCTCACAGCTAATTGCTCCCAAGAGGCTGTGTTTTCTCTGTTTTTGGAAGGAGAGCGATTAAGAAAGAAGGTTTTTAAACCTCTACACCCTGCAGCGGGACAAAGAACTGGCAGGGGGGGTGGGGGGTGGGGTGGGGAGAAGGAAAAAAAGCAAGAAAAGAAAAAGGCACAACAGCTGTAATGTTCTATGAAATGATTTTGTTCTGTTCTCTTGCCGGGGTGGTGGGTGCAATCATCAGTTTGGCAGAGATAAATACAGAAAAAGCAAGAAATTTTACAGGAAGGCGAAGGGGAGCCCCGGCTGCAGGAGTACCACACTGCCATCTAGTGGCACCGGCTCTCGCAGCCCAAAGCCAGGGGGCTGCACTGGCTCCCCCTGCCTCCCCCCGCCCGTGCCTGCTCGGGGCTACCTGAACATGGGGCCCGGGTTCCCTCCGGCGTCTTATTTTTACAACCGAGCTTGCCAACTGCGAACCCGCTTGCTCTATAAAAGATAGGTATAGGAAGGCAAGGGGGAAAGGGAAAAATTCCACCAAAAGTAAGTTTAAGACAAACCTGGCTTTGTTGGGAAAAGCTGGCGTTGACACTGAGGTCTGCAGATTCCCGTCTTTCGCTGCTGCTGCGCACAAAGCTATCACAGCCTTGGCCTGTTCTGCGATTGCCATAGGGATGTCTATGGCAAAATGAAGGGCTGCTGACAGGCGCAGTGAGCGCTACCTTGTCCCAAGGAGACAGGTTTGAACCTAGAGCTGATGCCCGTTCCCAATCCTGTTAGATCAAATGCCTCAGTACCTGTGTGCCCAGATGCTATCTGCGGTGCCACCCTGGAAAATGTAACTCTGCTATGTGCCTCTGCAATGACACGTTTCCTTTGTATTCCGAAAAGAATACAAATGTTAACCTTTCCACACTTAAAAAAGGAAAAGCCAAAATGCTAAGCCCCTTAGCAAAAGGCAGGCACTCCACCTTTGGAAGACACCCAGCAAAGGGCAGAGAATTAATTATTTTGTATGACCTTCACACAGCAAGTTAAAAAGAAAAAAAGAGCTCTGGTGTATGTGAATTCTGACATTCATTGAAGGATGTTAAACTGGAAGGTCCTGACTGCAGCAGACTTCTGTTTAGCCAGAAAACAACACCACTCCCAGTGCCCGAACTCTGCCAGAAGAGCCCACCATTTTGGGAAGCAGTGGAAGAAGCCTTGCATCAGGCATCCAAGACTGCCCGCAAAGCTCTCCCTTGTGGCAAAGTGCTCTCTGTTCTTGCACTTCCCCCTGGAAATAAATGGCCACTCTCACACCTTATGGGCAATGAAAGGCGAGTAGCAAAAGACTGCATTTGGCCCTGGTGCAAAGGGCAGTATGTCTAGCTAACCATTAGCTCTGTGTCTTCGGTCCCCGAGTCCTGTGAAGCTTCACAAGAGCATAGCTGTACTGCATGTGCCCTGAACAGCCAAGTCAACAAGGGTGATACTCTTTGCGATCAGCAAAAATAATGCCATGTTCCAAGAAGAAAGGAAAATGCAGTTAAGTTCCCAAAATGAAGATAATCAACGCTGTTCCAATGAATCATCTCACAGCAGCATTTCTTCACGAGCCCAGAGTGATGACCTCTACAAATACTCTGGTGACTACAAATACTATGATGACCTACCAATACTCTGAATTTACAAAATCCCTGCTGCATCAATCAACAACAAAGCTTGTGTTGTCATCCCCTGAGACCAAGCACACAACACCTGCAACATTACCAGGGAGTTGGGGAGGTAAAATGTGAACAGTAAGATTAAAACACACTGAAAGGCCATGAAGGATCCTGAGTCTGAGCCATTGCTGGTTCTGTCAGACTGCAATCTGTTTCTTAATTTTTTTTCTTTACAAACAGTGTGAGATCACTGTTTGTATTGAAAATGTGTGCCCAAGGTAGGAGACATCCATCTGTGAAACCGTCTACGGTCTAATGACAAATATCATCAGGCCTGCTGAAAAATTTTGAGGGCAGCCCAGCAGAGAAAACACTGCTTCTGACCTTGGCAGAGTCTCATAACAAACACCATCCATCCTGGAAACAACCAAAATGAAGGGAGAGATTCTACACAGGAGCCAATTGTTTTCCTTTGCTTCACATTTTATGCCAAAAAGCATGGGGAGAGCACTGCCCCAGTATCGATACGTTCCATCCTACGGTCTCTGTGCCTTTTATAAAACCAATTTAACTTCTCAGCACTTATTTCTATGGTTGCCCAGAGAAGCCAAGGTGTCCAAGTGGTTAGAACAAGCTCCCACTAAGAACCCGACAGTCTGTTGGTTCTTAAAGAGTGGCAGGAGACACCAGACTGATCACCTGGCCTTCGGCATATATGGCTACCGCATAGCCAGCTCCTTCTAGGCATATCCTCCTCTCCTGACCCAATACTGGCTCCAAAGAAGAAAAAGTTGGATAAAGCCATCCTGGTCAACACATGGTTAGATCTGCTCTAACCATGAGGACTTGGGGCATCAGAAGCAAGCTTCAGAAGGCTGCATTGTTCTTAAGGATAGGTCGACCGTCCGAAACTGGGCTACAACTTTCTCTCAGTGAAGTGCCTCTCCAGTTTTCAACCATTTTATCAGGTTGTCATGTATTCACAGCTTGCAATCCAGCATCTAGGATGGATGCTGACTCACTGCATTGCTTTCTAAGCTGTTTGCCTTATTTATGCCAGCTTAATACCTATGTCCCAGCTCTTCTGTTTGCATGACGGTGTCGCTGAATTTCAGACACTATGGTGTAGGCTGATTACTAAGTTTTGACAGAACAATCAAGAGTTCCTTTTAAAGTTGCTCTCAAACAGCAAGCCAGATTTCTGAGATTGCTTCTTACATTTACAGCGCAGAAGCCACTTATGAATGGCAGGACTGCCAGCAGAGTAATTAACCCGGTGCTCAACGGTTCAGGTTATTTGATTTCAGTTTGGGGGCAGTTGTGCTTTAAATCTTTTCAATTAAAGTGTCTTTAATGCTTCTTTTTTTTTTTTTTTCTTTTGGTAGGTTTCATGATTTATAAGCAGGTCTGTGGTTGGTTAAGGTCTGATTTTTCCTGATGATACTAGAAGCTAGCACTGATTAGCCAACCAATCTAAAAATAATGTGATGTAGAAAAGAAGGAAGCTGTAAAGCTTCACACATAATTCAGATACACAAAACACCCACCCAGTAACTACCAAAACAATCATACTACCCTAAACCTTACCTTCTCCCTTCCTGTGTCACTGTCCCAATGTCCTGCTCTTGACTGCTTAGGTTTCCATGAGGAAAGGACCATGCAGAGTAAATGACAGGATCAGGACCGCAGGCTGTGAGCTCGCAGAAGCAGAGACTTCGTCTTGACAGATTCTTCAGAGTGCCACACACATCTCTGCTGATACAGAAGTAATAATAATAATTTCATGCTAAGAATTCTGCCAGTGCCAATGGCCAGTAGATAACATCCCTACAGAGAAGTAAAAAAGGGTCCTTAGTTCTGTCAGACATCTTCTAACATAAGCCAAGGGGGCTGATGTTAAAGCTCAGGACTTCAGATGGAGGGATAAAAGCAAATGAAATGTAAATCAAACAGCAGCACCTCATGGTTATGCAAATTCAGCTGAGTGTCATTATAGCAAACACCAAACGAGAAGACCTCAATAAACATGGAGACTGCGACCTGGGGTCAGATGAGGCTTCTCTTCTTCATATAGGCAGAAGTTTCCACCTCCTTAATTGTAGGAGCCGCAGTAACTTACAGGACCAAGCATTTAAATTATACCAGGTCAATGTGTGGTGAAAGTAAAGTTCCATCAAAACCAGACTGTTCCCACAAATAATGAGATACTGCTATGAATTGATTAGGCATGTACTATCAATTAAAAACACCAGAGAAGAGTTTCTCAAAGAACATGTTTGTTCAGTAATCCCTTTTCTCCATGTCTCCATTTAATTAGTCATTGCATTATAATTAACAAATTCATGCAATAATAATTGTCATTTTAATCATCAAAGCTGAATGTACATTCCTTCTCATTAAATAATATTAAAAACAACAAAAGATGCTAACCAGGTTGTTTCAGAGCTCCAGGAAATGCTCTTTTACATACAAGCCAAAACAGGCAAAGATTGGTTTGTTACAGCAAATTTCTGTATCTTCCAGGCTATCTTACAGGGTGTAACACGTCCTGATTGACCCAAGGAACGAGGAGAGGCACGGTTTGCAGACACAGTATCTTTTATTAAACAGCTCTCTTTCTCTAGATACTTGCCATGTAATAGGCAGACTTTGAAGGATTTCTTACTAACAGGTTGAATGTTTGGAAAAATGCTGATCCAACAGCTACAAGGGCTGAAAACTTCCAGCTACTTGTTTGGTATAACCATACACTTTCATCCTGCAAACACAGCCCAGGAAGCAGAGAAAAACCACTTCTTAAGTGCAGGAGTAGTTAAGATTTGGTTTCAAGCCGGGTGCCACTACGATACAAGCACCTGCCTCCCAAGGCATGAGAGAGACCCCCACCAGCACCTCACATCAGCTACACGATTGCAACAGGGTGAATCCATTTTGCCACCCTAAGGTGAAATTCAACCAGCAACGAAACCACATCCTGTCACCAACCTGTAACATCTTGCCTCTTTTTTTGTTGTTGTTGGCCCTCCCCACACAGGCCATCTCAGCCAGAGTCCAACGCCAGGCAAGAGTCTCAAGATGCAGATTTCTCTTCCAGCCCTACTGCAGTTAACAGGTGCTCTCCTTTCAGTCCAGCTAGCAAGGCTCATCCAGAAAAATCATAGCTGGGCAGGGAAAAAACCTTCTCTTACATGCCTGGGATGGGATTCACTCACATTATGTTGCAGAATTTTAAGTTGTACAATGCAGCTGGCGTATCTATATACCTGGTTTGTGTTGAGGACGAAAAGAAAGAAAAGGGAAATTCTTCTAATCGTGTCACCGCAACAGACCAAACACAGAGGATTTAAAATGCCAGAATTAGGTAGCAGTAGAAAGGCATGCCACTGCTGCCCCACTGATCCTGCCTTACTACATCGTACTAAATTCGTCTGGACAAAATGCTGCATTGCATCACCTCACCAGACAGGAAAAATCTAAAAATTAGGATTTTGCAGGATGAGCTTGCACAGAAGGTGTGTGCAAAACTGCCCTCTGCTGTTTATATCAAGGCTTGCTCAAATAAATGATAGCATGACCAACTCAGCTTTTAGTTGTAAGGGTCCTTGTTACGAAGAGGCAGAACCATCTGACTTCAGCCGTTTTCTGCCTCCGTGCAAAGCAGAAATTTCACACATGAAATCCCCTCGTAACTGTCTTGCAGCATGGACCACCCGGACAGAACTGTAGGCTGTAGCAACGTTGTGCTACAACGTTGCCTGCAACAACACTCCATTCCGCGACTGTTACACAGTGGGTGAGCACCCACGGACATCCTCTCACCCCCAAGATGAGTCAGGAACATCCCCAGGGTGTAAGGGAAATGATGGTAATGGTGAGCCAGCACTGCAGGAGGACACGCATCCGTCAACCCATTCAATGAAGGCGCGACCTTTACAAAACAGGAACTGGACCTGCATGGCTGGAGTCAAAAGCTTCCAGCCCAGAGGCCTTTTAAGAGTTGATGATTATTAGGTCACAGCAGCAATCAGAAAACAGGGGAGTGACCTTACTAAAAGACGTCCAGTAAATATTCTGGAAACCCAGCTCCTGTAAGCCAGTACTGCAGGGAAAGAAGTGAGAACCTGGATTTTCTTTCCAGGAACACATGGAAACCACTGTACTTTGAAAAAGCTGTGCGTTACCTAGCCTCAGTATGCTGGACAGTTTGGTACAGAAACATCACTGAAGGGTTTTCTATGTTTTCTATGGCTTCACTCACACACTCATACACAGGACGTGGCTAATTCTGCCCCCCAAGAACAGCATCAGAGATGTCCACATCTTCTTTGGGAAGCTCTGTTTTGGTACAAATGTGGAAAACGAGTGCTGCTACCCACACCAGAAGCTCAGCTTCCGCAGTGCCTCTGATGAAAGCCAGCCCAGTCCTTGTAAATGAAGCACAAGTTTCAGCTCTTTACAACAGGCTTTTGGTCAGTACATAATGGAGACCATAAGCTATACTGGTCAGTGTAAACACACAAATTAAAAACCAAATGAAGACTTGAGTACAACAGATGCCTTGAAGAATTTTTTTTTCCCCCACATCAGCCCTTTTCATACCCGTATGTTTAAAAAGGCAGAGGTATGGGTGTACAGTACAACATGCCTCTGAAACACTCACTAAAAGCACTTAAGTGACCACTTCAAAGATTCCCTTGAAGTTTAACTCATGTTAATTTTAACACAACGGTCATGTAGGGCCACTGTTCAGCCTAAGGGACTTCAAACACACCATCAACAGATGTACAAATGAAACTTTAGAAAGATTCTTCTGGGTGCATAAATAGCTGGAGCTTTACTTTGATGACGGCTGGCTGTCCTCCTACACAGCAGGGCTGGGACTTCTCCATTTTTCAAGTTAAGGGCAACAATAATATTCTGTCGTCCCCCAGGGTAAGGAAATTAGTGCCAGATGATTCAGTGTGTGCCTGATCACTCTGGTTTTGGATTCAATTCCATTATCTAGAAAACTTAATTGTGAGACATCAAAGGTAGTCCTGCACGATCATGAAACTAGCTGGCGTTTTTTTCTATAAAAGCTGCCAGAGAAGCTCTTAACTGACGATAGGAGACTTCCCAACATAAAACTAACAGGCCTCTGATATCCTTTATGAGAAATCCTCTTAGTGCTGACAACTGCCTTGCTCTTGGAGCACCACAGAAGGGAAGACGGCTCTTTCTGGGAGAAAGATTAGCAGTTTTACCTGCAGTAAAATAAGATTACAGATCTTACTCACCAGCAGTTGTGAGTTCAGCAACAGCAAATCCACAACTAGAACGGCTCACTTCCATCTTTTTTTAATTTGCATAGGTGAAAAAAAATACAGTACTAGGCACAGCTAATGCAATGGCATTGCTACTGCCGATGCAGTAACATCCATCATTACCACTGCACTTACGATGACCTGCACTTTGCTTATGTCTGAAAGCAGTTATAAATGATAGCCTCCTACATCTGTGGGCTGCGCACGTTAACTACACCAGTGTCAGCCTGCCGTTGTTGGAGCAACAGCAAATTCCCATCCTAGACAGTATCTTCAAGTTTTCACAGTTTGTAAGGTATTGGCCACATCAGAAGATTTCGGAGAAAAAACCCAAACAACAACCTTAAGCCTTGTTAAAAGGATTCCTCATTCCCACCCTACTAGCTAAGGCATTCGTAACAGGTATTGGAGCTTGCTCTTAACATGCTGACCAGGTACTTCTGGGTTATCAAATACGAGAAGAAATTTGTCCTTAAGGCTTCATTTAAATCTATGCTATCTAGAATTTTGTTTGCATCTAACTTGGCAGGATCAAGAAAACTAAAAAGGGTTGGAGTAATATGCGTGTCTGTGATGTTTATTAAAGCAATGGCCATCTGTAGCCATAATCAGACCAAGTCTTCCATCAAAATCAGAATTGACTCCCAGGTTTGCTAAAACATCCTTAGTTCAGGAAAGCTTTGCTTCAAGCTGAATTGTGAATTCAAATTGTCATCATTCCACCAAAGAGTGCAGAAAATTGTTCAGGTTTGAAGGAAGGGTACCACTTTTGTCTTGTGCTGTTTGGGTTAGTTTTTCAAGGCAGGGTGGAAAGGAGTTTGATTTACTGTAAGGCAATGTTAAAAGCTGAATCAAAGAAGTATTACACTGAAGCAACCACCACCAGCAAGAACAACAGCTAAATACGCTAACAGATCGGTCAGCATAACCTACAAATTCTTACTTTTTTTAAGGGTTAAAAAGGAAAAGAAAACTCCAAAAAGCCTCACTGTACTCATTAAAAATAGAACCTTCTGCAATTTCACATTATTTTTGTTAAGAATTCTAGGTGCAAATAACTTTGTCCCTCCAAAATAAATTAAAAGGAAAAGAACAAGTCAGCCATGCTCACCTGAAGATCATGGGTACTAAGTTTTACTTTTAACTTACGCTACCTGAACAATTCAAGCACAACAAAAAGGCTAAACTACAGCCAGCTGTTCAAGAACTTTTTGTTTGTACCAGCCATTAACTTCAGTATTTGTCACATTACAGAAACATTCAATAGCACCTCAAATCTCAGGAGATGTGTTTTCAGGGGGTTAAGGGGGAAATACCTCTTCCATGGCAAACCATTTAAGCAGACTGACTCAGTCAGGAGCCCTTTCTACTCCCAGACTCGGGTATCTGACTGCTGATCGTGAACTATCTCTCAAAAATTCTGTGAGGCAATTTCTGAAACGTTGAGACCTATGGTTTGGAAGAATCTGCCTTTACAGAAATATACACCAGGCTGAAATGAGACAGAGACAGATGGGAATGCTGGCTAAAGTGCTTTCAGAGTATCTCACTTCCACTTGGACTATGCCACCTAGTACCTTACTATTAATGTATTGGCATCATTAGCACAGACCATCAGCTGGTCTCAAAAGACAGACACCTCGAAGCATTCTCCTCCTTTCTTCTCCTCAAGTTAAAACAAGTCACCACGCCGATAATATAAAGCTACAGTTTACATTGTTTCTTCTGCCACCTGAGTGGTGACAGCACAAAACCAGAGAACAGCAGAAGCCGATCTGTTTGACATTTAGAACAGCCTATCCATGGAAAACTTGCTTTCGGATGTATGCTTCTGCTACTCACTTGAGTCTGTCTATTATTTGCCTCCTTTTCACTAGCAAAGGAAAACTTTGCGAAATTCAACTTTACAGTACCATACCATATCGAACCTTTACAACATTTTTCTGATTCCATTAGCTTTAGCTAGTTTATAGCCTGGGGATATCATTGTCTTACCTTATAAGTGCAATTACGTTTTTAAAGCTAAATGCCAAAGATGGTTAACAACCATTTTCTACGGTCTTGAAGACTAGAGACTGAAATGTTGACTGCCTGTCTTGCAAAAAGCTTTCAAGCTTTCCCAAAAGCAACCTTTCTGGTCTTACAATCTGCCCCAGGTTCTATTCCAAAGAGCTTTATTTCAGACACTTGCATTAAGAGAGCTTTCATGTTTGCCAGATACAGTTTTGACTTGTCAATTTAGATGTTATTGTTCCTGACAAAAATGGATTTGTCATTCTTTCTGCAGCCAGTCATCTATTACCATTCTGATTTGCATCTCTTTGTAAGGTGATCAGTTACTGTGTAAATGATCACATCTACTGTCTTAGGAAATGACACAATGTTTTAAAAGTAATTAAAAGCATTGGAAGACCAGCCATAACATTAAAAATAAATTTTAATGTTAAGTCATTTTTAGATCATTTGCTCTGACAACCAAATGTTCTGAAATTTAAAGTAGTACTATAGGGACACACAAGTGCAGATAAATCTTTATTGCCATAACTTTGTTTTTTCAAAAATGAGCATTGGGTTTTTAATAGGTCGTAGTTTTATGTCTTTATATGTACAACATTACAACTGCATATTTTAATAATAATGAAGTTAGTGATACTTTGATAACTCAACACAGTGTATTTATAAAATGAATTCTTATCAAAATACACTTTTCACTGGGATAATAAATAAAATCCTGCGAAACCCACCTACACAAAGTTAATTTTAACTCTGGTAGAACCCGATGTGGTACACAGTCCATTAACTACTATGTTTGCCCCTTTATCCCCCTACTGATGCTCATCTTCTGGGGTAAGAAAACATTATTTTCCCCTGTTGTGGTGTGACCTCATTCAACATCATCTTCAGCCAAGCACTGTGCACTTACAATTCTCTGTAAGAAGGAGAAAAACTCATTCACAATTACATAAAATTGACAGTAGGCAACTGATTATCAAGCAATGTAATTTTACACTGAACATTAAGCAGTGTAATTACCAAACAAACTGATAAATGTTAAAAATGGTAATTTATTTGACATAAGTTTTTTGGAAGTCAGTTCCACAGAAATTACGTACTGTGCAATGCCTAACAAAGCCGAACTCAGATAAATAACATCCTGTTAGCCTCAAGTGATGACCTCTGTGAGGTTTTTGGCACTGTTCTCTACGGAAACATTTTTGCTCCGTTGTTTCCCCAAACCTTTACATCTTGTGTACCTGATGCTTTTCAGTGGTCTTACTAACTATATGGACCTTAAACCAAAACGTAACCAGGCCTGAGCAGTAAAGAGAGCTGCCTGATGCACAGCATTGAGTCTCCGCTTTAGGTGAGGTAATACCATTATAGAGTACTCTTGCATTTCCAAGAAAATAAACCATACCATTTATTCTACAATAGACTTACCCGCTAGCATATTAACAACGTTACCTGCACAGTACTCAGGCTAAAACGGCAGGGCGTTTCATACACAGAGCTATGAACACTTTTATCACCAGGGAAACCCCCAAGCTTCCAAAACTGTCACGTGTTCTGGTGCTAGTTATATTTTGTGTTTATAGCTGGCCCACGAGCAACCAGCTAGCAAAAGCAACAGATTAATTCTAATGGACTTTCATAGCACTTACAGACGCTTACGGATATATAATTAAAAGAAACAACCTCAAGACCCAGCGTAAGAAATTACCGCTTTTCTGATCCCCCAACTTGTATTTGGGAAACTGGATCCGGTATCAGAGCTGCAGTCAGACATCTCTACTTCAGAAGAGCTTAGCATAAGCTATGCATGAGAGAAGTTTCGTATTTCTGTTTTACCCTGTTTGCTATTAACGCTACGTGGTATTTTTCATATACGCTTTTTAATGCCTCAGTTGAAAAAAACCTTCTTTTAATCTAACTGTACATATACAAAAAATGTATTACAAAAACCAATACTCAGACTGATGTAGTGGATAAGAGAAGTAGTTCAATTATTTTCAAATCAAAGCAACAGGGAACGTTTCACATACCTGGCTTATTGTAGGGAGCTTAGTTAGAAGCATTTGAAACACTGGTGGTGGAAGAGTCTGCTGTAGAACTTGTAGTAGCTGCTGCGGCTGTCCACACACAGCAATGGCATTGGTCAAGTGATCAACACCTTTTTCATATTCACCTGTATGACAAATCATTATGTTTTGAAATCAATCTTCTTCCACACTGTAAAGCATTTACAAAAACCACCCACCAACAGTGAATGAAATTACCGAGAATGAAACCACTTTACTTTCCTCCTCCCTTGCAGGGTCTTCTGAATACGGAGGGTTAGAAAAAAGTAAAGATTTTCCTAGGTGAATTTGACTCCCCAAAAGATCTTAGTATACAAAAACCATCTTCTATCAAAGGTAAAGAAAACTATTTTACAGCTTACCCTTCAAAAAAATTATGCTATTACCTTGAGCTAGTAGTTCCTCGCCAAGCTGAATCTCCTCAAGGAAAAACTTCTGAACTGCTTCAGCATCTTTCAGATCAGGCAACTGTAACACACACAGTAAAAATAAGTTGGCCCTTAAACAGCAGTTAATAGAGAAGTCAGCAGAAAACATTATCAACTGAAATCACACACAGCTGTACAACGGGACATTCTTTGACTATAGCCTATTAAGGAGAGATGAGATCCACCTGGCTAGAAGAGGCAGGGGGATCTTTGGCAGCAGGCTGGCCAGCTTGACAAGGTGGGCTTTAAACTGAAGGACCCAGGGGGCAGGGTCCGAGGTGGCAACGTTCACACCATCGCATCCAGCTGGGGAATAAGCCAAGCCAACGAGAGCAGCAATGTACGTTCTTTAGCTGCCTCCCATGAGGAGTAGCACAAGACCAGCCACCTCAAGTGTGCGTGTGGCTGTGGTGGATCCTCTTGCACCCCTCCTGGGAAACCTGCGTGCTCCATTACCTCTCTGAACTGCCTGTACACCGATGCACACAGCGTGGGGAATTGTTGACGCAGAAGGCTCGGACACAACTTATACGACCAACGTGATCAAGTTAGTGCCACTTTATTAAGGGATACACAGCGATTTATACTCTACAGATGCTATTAATAGACTCACAGCAATTTATACCCCCAGCTAAAAATACACATGCTACGCAGGCTTTGTTAAGTAAAAGGTGACAGGTTAAAACTACTCGTTCACACGCCTCCACCTCCCCTATGATTGGTCCCGGTGTGGTGCCCACACGCCGCTCCCTTGTGCAGCCATCCTGCTTTTTCTCATGTTTCTGTCCAACTCTTATCTCTCTGTGAATACAAAGTGTCTTTGTCTCCCTTGGCCCTGCATATGTCCTTCACAACACCTGCAGCTTGTTACAGCTCCGGCCTGCTCGGCCTGCTATTACAACAAAGTTACTTGGTCTGCATTGCTCATAACACGTCCGTTGTCTTCCAGCCACTCCACAGGGAATAAGCAGGAAGAATTAGAGATCTGTGTGCGATCACAGGGCCATGACCTCATCGTAGTGACAGAGACATGGTGGGATAGCTCACATGCCTGGAATGCCGGCATGGATGGCTACGTACTTTTTAGGAACGCCAGGCCAGCAAGGCAAGGTGGTGGGGCTGCCCTTTACGTGGAGAGCAACTGGAACGTACCGAGCTCTGCCCAGGGCAGATGCAGAACAACCAAGAGGTTATGGGTAAGGATTAAGGGGCAGGCCAACATGGGGGACACGGGACACGGGTGCGGGTGTTTGCTACAGGCCACCTGATCGGGACAAGGAAGTCAGTGAGGCTTTCTACAGACAAGTGGCGGCAGCCTCACGATAACAGCCCTGGTTCTCATGGGGGACTTCGACCACCCTGATACCTGCTGGAAAGACAGCACAGCTGGGTACACACAGTCCAGGAGGCTCCTGCAGAGCACCGATGATAACTTTTCAACGCAGGTGGTAAAGAAGCCCACGAGGCAAGGTGTGCTGCTGGACCTTGTACAAAGAAAGGAGGACTGCTTGGGGATGTGAAGGTTGGGGGCAGCCTTGGCTGCAGTGACTGTAAGATGGTGGAGTTCAGGAACCTGCGTGGAGGAAGCAGGGCAGTAAGTAGGATTGCAACCCTGGACTTCAGGAGAGCTAACTCTGGCCTCTTCAAGGACCTACTTGGAAGAATCCTATGGGTTAGGACTCTAGAAGGTAGGGGGGGCATTCCAAGAGAGCTGGCATCTCTTCCTCCAAGCTCAAGATCAGTGCATCCCCATGAGTAGGAAATCAAGCAAAGGGGGCAGGAGACCTGCACAGATGGGAGCAAGGAGCTTCTGGCAAAACTCAAACAGAAGCAGGTAGCGTACAGAATGTGGAAAAAGGGACAGGCCACTTGGGGGGAACATAGGAACGTTGTCAGAACATGCAGGGATGTGACAAGGAAAGCTAAGGCCTGTGTGGAATTAGAGCTAGTGAGGGATGTCAAGGGCAGCAAGAAGGGCTTCTTCAAGTGCATCAGTAGGAAAAGGATGACTAGGGAAAATGCAGGCCCACTGCTGAGTAAGGTGGGTGCCCTGGTGATGAAGGATACAGAGAAGGCAGTTACTGAACGTCATCTTTGCTTCAGTCTTTACTGCCAACACCAGCCCTCGGGTTTCCCAGACTCTGGAGACAGAGAGTCTGGAGAAAGGATGACTTCCCCTTGGTCAAGGAGGATTGGGTTAAAAGATCATGAACCCATGGGCCCCGATGGGATGCACCTCCAAGTGCCGAGCGAGCTGGCAGATGTTACTGTGAAGCCACTCTCCGTCACCTTTGAAAGGTCATGGAGAACAAGAGAGGTGCCACAGTAGCAAACTACAGGCTGGTCAGCCTCACCTCCATCCCTGGAAAGGTGATGGTACAGCTCATCCTGGAGATCATCTCTAAGCATGTGGAGGAAAAGAAGGTTACAGGGAGTAGTCAGCATGGATTCACCAAAGGGAAATCATGCCTGACCTGCCTAATAGCCTTCTGTGATGGAATGACTGGCTGGGTACACGAGGGGGGAGCAGTGGATGGTGCCTACCTTGACCTCAGCAAGGCTTTTGACACTGTCTCCCATAACAGTAGGTAAGCTCAGGCAGCGTGGGCTGGATGAGGGCACAGCGAGGTGGACTGAGACCGGGCTGAAGGGCAGAGCCCGGAGGGTTGTGACCAGCGGCGCAGGGTCCAGCTGGAGGCCTGTGGCCCACAGTGTTCCCCAGGGGTCAGTGCTGGGCCCGGTCCTGTTCAACTTGCCCATCGGTGACCGGGACGCGGGGACAGAGCGTGCCCTCAGCACGTGGGCAGGTGACACGAAGCCGGGGGGAGCGGCCGATACACCCGAAGGCTGCGCCGCCCTTCAGCGAGGCCTGGGCAGGCTGGAGAGCTGGCGGAGAGGAACCTCGTGGGGTTCAGCACAGGCCAGAGCAGGGTCCTGCCCCTGGGGAGGAGCAGCCCCACGCACCGGTACGGGCTGGGGCTGACCTGCTGGGGGGCAGCTCTGCGGAGGGGACCTGGGGGTTCTGGTGGGCAGCAAGTTGCCCGTGAGCCAGCAGTGAGCCCTGGTGGCCAAGGGGCCAGCGGGACCCCAGGGTGCGTGAGGGGGAGCGTGGCCAGCAGGGGCAGGGAGGTGATCCTGCCCTTCGGCTCTGCCCTGGGGAGGCCACACCTGGGGCGCCGTGTCCAGGGCTGGGCTCCCCAGGTCAAGGGAGACTGGGAACTGCTGGGCAGGGTCCGGCGGAGGGCTACGGAGGTGATGAGGGGACTGGAGCGTCTGCCTCATGAGGAGAGGCTGAGGGAGCTGGGCCTGTTCAGCCTGGAGAGGAGAAGGCTGAGGGGGATCTTACCAATGTCTACAAAGATCTCAGGGCCGGGTGTCAAGAGGATGGGCCCAGGCTCCTTGCAGTGGAGCCCAACGACAGGACAAAGGGCAATGGGCACAAGCCAAAACACGGGCAGTTCCATCTGAATATGAGGAAGAAGTTCTTTTCCTTGAGGGTGACAGAGCGCTGGAACAGGCTGCCCAGAGGCTGTGGAGTCATCTTCTTTGGAGACATTCAAAACCTGCCTGAATGTAAACTTGTGCTACCTACTCTAGGAGAACCTAGCAGGGGGTTGGACTAGACGATCTCCAGAGGCCCCTCAACCATTCTGTGATTCTGTGACACTGTTAACACTGAAACTGGTAAAAAAAACCCCAAACGCAAAAAAACCCAATTAAAAGTGTCACCACTGAGCTAAACGTACACAGAATGTTTCTGAAAATCAGACTCAGGTCTTGTATCATAACATCGCAAATCTGTAGAGAGACAGAGCCTGAAATACCTCTACTCAGTTTATTAAGTGCACAATTTTGTAGCAAATATAAATTTTAAGGTGCATTATGTTTATCACAACTGTATTTCTTACAATTGGTTAAGATAAACCTATCTTATCTTCCAAGATCCACTGGTGATAAAGAAAGAGAAATCACAGGCTTACAGCAAAAAAAATATCAAGTTCAGTTTTAGGTGTACCACTTCAATGATTTTTAAGTCTGGAAAGTCCTTGCATATACTACAAAGAGAAAAACACCATCAAAACACACAGTAAATGTACTTTCTAGTACAAGGCCTCTATCTGACACAGCAAAAGGAACAACCATTTCATATGGTTATTTGTGAGTATTAAAAAAATTAAAGAGTGCGTATTTGCAGAAATGTTTGTAATGCTGGAATCAAAACAGATCTTTAAACAAATCTTACAAATAATACAGATGAAACGTCTTTTAAAATAGCACTGCATTATTGAACACAGTATTACCTTGGAAAGCCCTGCTCTCTCTTTGGCAAGCTTCTGTTTCCTCCTTCCTGTAAAAATAAAAATGTCTTACATTTTTAATTTGCATTTAAAAAGCCTTCAGATTATACTTCAAAACCAGGAACAAATCAAAGTTATCTTTCAAATAAAAAACCTGGTAATATATTCCAAATATTGAAGTCTGAACACAAGACTGCAACCCACTCTCTGCAACAGAGTATAGTTTAGAGGTCTAGCGAGGGCTGGCAGTGGCACAGCAATTCAAAATGGCAATTGTGCTGCTGGCTACAGTAAACACCACCTGTGCAGGACCTGCAGCAGCGCACACCCCACGCACTAGAGGCATGGAGAAGGAAAGAGAATTAGAGTAACGCAGGACTTCTCTATGTGATTTCTAACAATGATAAACCACCAAACTGCCTACAAGCCAACACTGTCTCATTATGAACTATGTGGTGCACCACCAACAGGAACCTCAGCAGGCTACAATAAGTACGTAAGTGTATTTTCCCAGCTGCCTGGTAGCAAAGACTTGGGAACTAGTTAAATAGGTGGCAGTATCTCACCACCCCACAGCAAAGCATAAGTTTCTGAAATCTGAGGAAAGCAAGCATCTACAGATGGAACATTCACAGGTTTAACTGCCCAACCTAGAGGCATAAAGTTGGTCTGCAACATAAAGTTATATCACTCCAGCAAAACTAGTGTAATTATAATGAGCTATAGCTTGCTTTTAATGCAATTGGGCAGGTATAAAGTTATTTTATAGCAGCAGCTCTTCATACAAGAAAGAATAATTACGGTTATACTGCTCACTTCCTTAGAATAATCATTTTTGTAAGTCACCAGTTCATCAACTGAAATAGTTACACCAATATAACTTTTAAACACAGCCTATGGTTAAACAACTGCACTCTCACTGTTTGTCCTCCGTGCCTGCCCAGTGAACATCCATGTTGACAAAGAACGGTCACACAGCCCTGGTTTTTCTTTTGAGACAACACTGCAAGCTGGAAATACTTCCAAATAAGACTAGCAGTTTTAATGGCAATGAGTTAAAAATGTGCAATTGTCCAGATGATGAAGACATTCAGGAATACTATTTCCTACTAGTGATAATGTAACGTGAAATTAATGGACAATATAAAGGAAGTTCACATTCTCACTACACAGATCACTCTTTTACTTTCTAAAATACCTTCATTACCCTTAGCACCCGAATTTCTACAAGTTACTGACCCGTGTATGTTATTTTACAACACCATATACAGGAAAATGCATCTTATAGACCTGTAGGATACTATACTTCTATCATTATGGTTGTATGCAGTATCAAAGAAGAATTCATCTCTTGAAAGTTGGTGCCTTCGATTAGCTCACTCCAAGTTCTCTGAAGCATTCATTTGCACAAAACTTTAAACTGCACTACTACACAAACCAGTTTTGCTACTAAATAAAATCCTAAACATTAAATAAAGAAAAGGGGGTGGGAGGGAGCAGGAAGAAAGAGTAGCATCTGGAATGTTCCCCTATCAAAGCAAGCCACATTGCAACTGTAGTGAAACATTCAGTGAAATGGTCAATCAAGAGTACAAAGAGTAACAGCTTAATATTTGTACATCAGTACCAGGAGAAAATGGTGTTTTCTTGGTGTGACAATGACATCTTCTAAAATACTACAACAGGTTATCACTCACTGGGCTAAGCATTCAGAGGTAAAGGGAAAAAAAAAAGACATGCTGGTAACTGTAACTATTTAATAAAAGCTTTTGCCCACTGATAAAACACATATAAAATCATGTACTTTAATCTGAAAATAGTAAAGGAATGTGAAGAATCACCAAGATTTAAAAACTGAACACTGATCTACAGAATCTTTCAACTGATTACTGTGCAATTTTTCTTCCTCTCCTTAATATATTTTTACAGGTCGCTTTAAAAGTCCACTAGCTAAAATAATTACAAAAACCAAGTAGCTCTAAAGGATATCTACAATTCTTCCCATAGGGGTTGGTAACAGTAGTTGTAAAGTATCTCTGCAACAGCCAAAAGTGTTCCAGTTGTTAAGAGGACAAAAAAATAGCAAAAAGTGATGGCTTGCCGAGTGGGGGTGGTGGTGGGAGATACCTAAAAAAAAACCCCCCAAAATTTTCTGGTTTCCCCCAGGGACCTCCAAGAAAATGAAACCCTTCCGTCTTTTCTAAAGACATTATCATATTTTAAGAAGGGGTAGGGGCAGTAGAAGGAATCTTAGCTGACACAGAAATGCACATGCATCCATTCAAAACAGAAAGCTAACTGCAGCTCCCAAACTGCACGTGACTTGCAGGTCCTTCAGGGACAGCTCCTGTACATGGGCAGTTAAGTTTCAAATGTGAACCAACAGACAACCTGTCGTGCTGCTAAGGGTTGCAAAAGTCCCTGAGTTACCCCAGCAGCTTCACAACCAGCCCCACAAACAGGCAGAACGACCAAAAAGCCGTTTGCATCTTCAGGTCCCACCCCCGAAGCCTGCCTGCTGCTCTGCTCTCTCGCAGCTGCCCGGGCAGAGGGTGCTCTGGGGCAAAGTTCAGCACGGTCAGAAATGCTGGCTGTCTCCGGATGAAGAGCTCAACATCCACACTTGCATAGGGAACAGTTCCATCCTATACATTCCTTCAAAAACACGAACAGTGAACACATCTAAAATCTTATCACCCTTAAATATAGCTGTGGAAGCTAAGTAGCTCCAGATGTTTATAGCTTTGTTATCTTTTGGTCCCAAGATTAAACATGGACTTGCCCCTAAACTAGCAACACCAAAGCCTAAAAAAACCACAAAACCTGCTAAATAAATAAGATTAAGACATCTGGAAAACCAAAGTCCAGCAGTTTTTCAAGCCTCCCAGGAAATCACCATTTTTTCCCCCCAGAAACCTGAATCTGGTCACCTCCTTTTTATGATGGGTAAACTTTGGTCCTAACACAGCCCAAAGAGATGTACAATGTAACCGGGGTGGCAAAAAAATACTGGTTCTAATCAGCATGTCAGCTTGACCAAATAAGCCAGGCAATCCACTGACATGTCAGATCTCCTGTCCTTCCCCAGTTTTGGTGACACTGCATCTTAGAAGTTGAAAAACAATCTTACCCTAAGAACACTGGTGGAAAAGATCTGCTCTGAAGGCATTTTCTGCAAGTTTTTCATCAAATACCTCCACTATTGCCCGAGAAACGGTATACCTTCATGTAAAAAACTGCACTGGCTTCCGCATCAGACCGTTTTTGGTCAAGTATTTTACAGCCCAAGCCTTACTAGCCATCAGTAAAAACGTAATAATCAGATCACTGGCACCTCTACGGAAGCATCCACAGTAAAGAAGTACAGTACTAAAAAATAAAAATAAAACCAAATTCCTTAATATTACGTAAAGCCTTACAACTAAAAGCGTATCATGTCCAAGGATCGTTAAGTCACACAGTGATGTCCTCCAAATGACAACAGCCATTCCCTAACAAACCACACTGGTTTTTTTCTACTCTAAAGAAAATGTTAATTCTTAATCAGAGCAAGTCTAAGGTTTATTCAGACCATTACTGGAGAGCTCAGGTAATGAAAACAATGGGATGCAAAAGTAATTTTCAGTGCTTCTGCAAAAATCTAATGTAATCCGGCATTTCCTCTACCACATCTTTAATGTCATAGAAAGAATGTGGTTGATTATACTGCCAAAAATCGAGTTTGCTTGTGCAAGACAAGCACAGACCAGTTTACTGTGCTAAAAATTCCCCATGAATGACTTCCAGGGCAGGGCAAAAAGTACTTGGAAAATGCACAACAAGCGTGTCTAAGATCCTACATACATGAGCAAGGGCCTGAAGATGAAGTATTTGAAAGATAAAATTTGCTGTGGATGAGCCCACAGAAAGCGGAACTACTACACTGTTAAGCGTCAATACTGGTCGCTCAGGAAATTCCATCCATTAGGACAGAATCAAACTGTTTTAAGTTATGTTTAAACATCATCAGGTGAATGCTTATTAACCCATCTAGTTATTGATTCTTCCATCCATGAAACTGCCAACCATGTTACGATTACTCACTGGGAAAGTTTACCTTAATGGTAATTCCTTATCTTCAGATTAGTTATCAAAGGAATATTATACATACTGCCGTGACAGAAACAACCCGGGAACAAATATCTGCCTATTTCTCATGAATCCTTCGAGTACCTTGGATGACTTCGACTACCTCGAGTACTCGTGGCTACAGTCACATGCAAACCCTTTGCTCATTGTTAAAACAAATAAATGTTGAAGATGTGAAATAACGCAGAGCCACGGGAGAAGAGCTCTACATTTTGGATGAATCAACAGTTTTCTCTGGCATTCATTCTTATCCTGGAAGCCAATAACAGAGCTGCCAGGAGGGTTAAGAATGCAGCAGGTGAAACAGGCGAGGGCTGCTGCCATGGCACAGCCACAACCTCCCTGCAAGAGATCGCGCGCTGCTATCTGCTCGCCTTCCAGAAGCAAAAAAAGAATCAGCGTCACCACGTCAAGGCAGCGGCGACAGCGGTGCGGCCGGGCAGGACAACGGGATTTACAGAAAAAGAGGCCAAGTACTGCCACGCCAAGGTGCTGGCGCGGAAGCCAGAGGTCACCCAGCACCCAGGCCGGCCGCGGAGCGCGGGCTGCGGCCAGCCCCGGCCCCCGCGCTGGGTGAGGCGGTGGCGAGCGGCAAGGAGCGGCCGGAGCTCCCGGCCCGGCCGCAGCCTCCCGCGCCTTCCCCCCCCCGCCGGTACCCGCGGCCAGGGCCGTGCCCCCGCAGGGAGGGGAGCGGGAAGGCCGCGATGCGGCGGCGGCGGGGAGCGGGGGTTGGGGGAGGGGCGCTGCGGGCCCACCACGTGCCGCCCTGCCGGCTCCTGCGGCGGCGGCGCGGACACTCACGCTCCCGCAGCCGGTTCTTAAAATTCGGGTCGCTCCTTCTCTTGCGGTCGAAGTAGATGCAGTAGCCGATGAAAAGGGCCCCGCAGAGGCCCGCCGCGATGGCGCTGGTCTTGCCCACCATCATCGTGCCCGGCGCCCAGGTCCCGCCGCGCCGCCGCCGCCGCCCCCTCCCGCCGCGCGGCCGGCGCCGAGCTCCGCAGGCACCTTGGGGCGAGCGGGCGGGCAGAAAGGACCCCGCCTCGCTTCCGCTGACGTCATCAGCCAGCGCCGGCTCGGGGTGGCTCCGCCAGTGCCTGCGGCGGCACCAGCCCTCCCCGGCGAGGTCCGGTCTCGTCGGGGGGGCATGCGGGGGTCCCCCCTGCCCCCCCGCCGGGACCGGACCTTGCCGAGTGCTCGGACTCAGAGGGCCCCGCCGGGCAGCCCGGCCGTAACGCCACTGCGCCAGCATCAGCTTTTCACCACCCAAAAGTCTTGTAAAACTGAAGCTTAACAGTTAAATAAAAAACAAACCAAACCAGAAAAAACCAGCCTAACCCCAGAAAAACATATTTTCATGTCCTCACAGGCTTAAGTCTGCAGCAGCCACTTTTTCAGGAGTTGGACACAGCAATGGAATGGTGCAGTGGCCATGCGGCCGCAACGAACATGTGCCCAACACGGGGAATATGAACACCCACAGCTGTACTAGCAAACAAAATTTATGACAAAACACTCTTCTGTACATCAACCTTTATAAGAATAATTAACATTTCTATACATTGGATTTTTATCAGAGGACCCTTTCTTCTTCCCAGCTTTGTTTCTAGGAACAGTTTTTGGCCTTTTCGGTTTTCCGCGTTTTTTCAAGGGGGTTGCTTTTTCACCAACAAAGGAATCGGTAGAGCGCCGCTTGGTTTTCAATGTGGTATCAGCTCTGTCCTTAGGAGCACGAGACGAGCTTTTCGGTGGTGCTTTCCACTTCTCTCCGCAGCGCTTCACTCGTATCCTTCTTCCCATCAGAACAGTCTCGTTGAGTTTCAGAGCAAGGTGTACAGCATCCGTGTTCTACGCGAACAGTTTGAAAGTAGCATTACTTCCAGTTGATGGCTTTCAAATAAAATGTTGCCCTTAATTCTTCATAAGCAAGATTTTACAAGAGAACACTCAAACTGCTCTTATCAAATGACACGCCATCTCTGCCCAGGAACACCACACCCATGTAGCCCACGCTTTAAGGCAGATACTTGAAAATGGGCTACAAAACAGCTTACATGAGATGGAAAAGACAGAGGCAGAGAGATTGAAGGAGAAACGGGGGGGGGGGGGGGGGGGGGGGGGGGGGCGGGCACGGGGAAAGGGTATTGGACTGCAGGACATAAACTAAGGAAGATGAGGCTGGGAGACTGCCATGACAAAGCAAGCCGTACTGGATCCAAAACGGGGAGCCAGTAAGCAAATCACCTGCAAGGGAGATTTTTGACATGTTTTGACATGTAAGAAACATGAGAACATTGGTTAGACCAAGCAAACTCACCTGTCCCTCCGTTAAGTCTTTCCCTTCAAATTAATTTCTTTTACCCCAAAGTTTTACAGCTTTTCTTTGTACGCAACCTGAAACACTCTGCTTTGCTTTGTACCTGCTCTTACAGAATTGGCCTTCCAAGCTGCTTTTAACACACACAGCAATGCTACCGCTTAGTATCATATACAAATAAAAAAAAATTACTAAAGAAAAAATTTAAAAGGCTCTAAAGGCAAATCCCAATGCAGGTTTTGAAGACTTGCCGGTGCCCCAAACCCCACCATTCACACGTACCTCAAAGAGAACATAGCCGAAGCCTTTACCCAAGCCGGTATTTCTGTCTCTCACAATTCGCACTGCTACTACACCTCCACAGACAGAAAAGTGTTCTCGCACAGCATCGTCACTGATGTCTGCAGGCAAGCACAATGAAACATGCCTCCTCAGTCAGACACACAGCTTTAGAAGCCTGGCCCAAACCCAACTATTGTACCTGAACTGTAAATACAAACAAACATATATATAAAGGCTACACAAATATCAGTGGTTCAGAAAAATTCCAGCAAGTTAACAATGCAGACTTTATAAAGGGCTATTTGCTTGGACAGTTACCGATTCTCAGCTTTGAAAAGTACAACATAAATCACACAAAACAAGGAAGGCAAAGACCAAAATATATTTTTCAAATAATTTCTTTATGGTTTGAATGCAGTGGAAATTAAGATTTGTGCTATATTTTCATAGCTCCTTCTTATGCCAGAATCTCTAAGTATTAGTGCTGATGATAATGAGCTTGAGCTGGCAGCTCCTGAAGTCTAGTGCTCATTGACCAAGCCGTGGATTTTAGCTGAGTGGGGGAGAAGGGATTTACAGTTTCCAGCCACAGATGAGGTACAATTATTCTGATAACGGCTGGATGTGAGAGGCTTTCTCACGCTGGTGCCTATGCAAACCGACAAGTGTGACGTACCAAGTACAGGTTATTCTCTTTTCTGTATAGCTACACTTCATACTACGGTAAATCCCTTTACACAGATATAACCGCATCTCTAAGGGGCGGGGCTGAATTTAAAAGTACAGGTTTAAACACAGCAATGGGACTTAGATGTTCTGAGAAAAGTTCAAGCTGCTGAAGTCATTTTCAGAGTGCTGCAAACATCCAAACTGTTCTTTCTGCAGGATGCACTGAAGAACATATAGTACTGACACAAGCTCTACACCACAGGCACTAGTAACATTACCACAATCAGATTTGTCATCTGTCCAGACCTTCAGACAGGTCAAGGTTTAGGCTGAAGTCTAAAGCCTGTTTGTTTCGGCATTACTGGCAGCATGTCAGGCCACAAGCACCAGGCACACCTTCATCCTGTGTATTTACGCATCCGCACCACCCCCAAGTATGATGCTCGTCCCAAGCACCCTGAGTCCATTAACACCCTCATCTGGACCACGCCTGATGGCAATCCCTCAATCTTCTCTCCAGTCTACTCAAAAGAAGCTGAATATTCATCAAGCAGCGACCTCAACTACACAGTAACCGCCTCCATGCGGCTAATGACGATTGCCAACAGCTGCCTTGACACAGTTGCTCACAGATGGCATCAAAATGAGAAGCCATCACTATCTATCGCTTGGAAATAGCTCACAAACAGGTACCAGTACATGTTTAACATTCAGAAAGCTATAACATACGCAGTTGTCATATTTATTTAAAAACTGTCAAGCAACAACAAGAACTAAAAGTGCTTGCAGTTCTAGCTACAATAAAGAAAAAAATTAAGCTGCAGAACTTGCCAGAAACTTACAACCCCTTCAGGAGTTTCAGTTAAAAAAATAAAAATGGTATTTAAAAAAATCAATTCCAGCAAAAGATTTTTAGCTACCCTAAACATCAATAAATAAAACCTGCAATGTCAACATATTCCATAGATGTTAAGTAATGATGTCTAACAGCCCATTTTAGACTTACCATATGAGAGATTTCCCAAGAATACAGACCGTTTATTGTCATGCTAAAGAAAACAAGAGATACAAGACAGGAAGTTACCTGATGCAGAAAAAAACCCCGAAAAAACAAACACCACACTATAAAGAAGGCATTTTCTAGTCACATGTGTTACTTACTGAACTGCTTTTTGATGCAATGTCAACTCTGATGTGAAATCCACTAGCAATTTCTGTTCCATTTCTTTTGTAAGCCAAAAGAAAAACAGTTTTAAACATAAAATGAGTACACATTACTTAATTCACAATGTCAGTGCACAGCATTATCCCAAACACAAATTTACTTGGAAGTTTGAAAAAACACTTTATTCTGATTCAAGCAAAAGAGAATAGAGTTTAAATTTATCTGCAAATCTACCTCTTCAACAGGGAATGAGGAACAAAACTGAGACTTACGCCTTTAGAGCCTTAACAGCATCACATTCTTCCTTAAATACAACATAAGCATTAATGAACTTCGCATTAGGGTGCACCTTATGTCTGGAACATGAAAAAGACACATATTGTTTAAATAATTCTGATGGTGTGCAGTGCACAAGCACTTCTTGATAAACACGTTTACGCCTCCCCTTGTTTTGTGCACAGTAACAACTTCGTTTCTCTTAAAGATCAAGACTCCCTTATGTCCAAGGGAGTCCCACTGTACATCTTATATGTCCTATATATGCACCCTGATCAAGCTTCCTCGGCTCATAAACATATCCCAAGGAATTAAAGACTATTAACATCTTCCTCCTTCCTAAAATGTAAGAAACGCAACTTAATGAATTACCGGTACACCAAGTACATAATTCTTTTTCATTTGTTAAGAAAACTTATGTACACAAAGGTAACTACAAACGTCAAAGAAACACAAAATAAAAAAATTACTATAGCCAAACATGGAACAACCAACACTTAAAAATTATTTTTGCCTTGAAAAATAAAGCACAAAATTCACAAGAGGAACCTACTTTATTGCTGCTAACTTTTTGGATGAAGTATCTTCTGCTGGAATCTTTAAGATAAAAAAATCTTTAGTTAAGTGGGCCTAGCATCAATTTATCTCAAATATTTGTTCTTTAAGACAGAGAAATTCAAACCGGTACCATTCCCACCCAAAGCAATGCAGCCAGTACAGTGAGCAAATGACGGAAGTGGCTAGTCCTAGAGATGATCTAGAAAGAACTCAGATAGCTGGCGTTGACTTCATCTGTTAAGTTTCTTGAGTTCCAAGACTGTTGCCTTCAACTATTTTACAGCAAGCACTGACTTATAATCAATGTGTCTTTGCTACTATGATTTAAAGACAGGTAAGTAATACCTTAGCTAAACAAGCAATAATAAAAGCATTCTTCTTCCAGAGAGAATACAGCTCTGCTACTGCCAATTGGCCCTAGAGGAAGAGTAAAATGTGACGAAAGATGCATCTGTGGTGCCTCAGTGGTAAAATCTCCAAGGCTTTCTCTAATGGCAAACCACGCACACCTAAACCAGATTCTGAACTAACAAAGATAAAAGACCTTAGGAATACTACCCTTTGAGATCAAAAAATATTTTTTTTTATAACATTAAGAGAAAAGAACGTACCAAAGACCGGAATCGAATGGATTGTATTTGTCCGTACTCTTTAAAAAGAGATTTCACTGCCTAAACAGAAAATATCATAAATATTCAGTACATCTTTGCATCCTGGTAGTAAGAATTATTGTTGAGTATTTATCATTAAGATTGGTTTTACATTATTTTCATTTTAATTATACAAGGTCCGTTAAAGCGCTACTAAAATATGCAAGTAATTTGTAAGTGTTTCTGTGTTTCTTGTGCCAGCTTCTTATTCTACAGATGGCCAAAACTGAATTTGTACCCCTTACTATGGAAGAAGTTTATATTTCTTCCACAGTGTATATATAAAAGAAATATAAATTTAATATACTTTATACAACAATCTGAAGTATTACTTGCATTAAAAATTAGAAGCAGACTAACTTTGTAATTTATTTCTTATCTATTAAGTCACTGTTCATTGAAAAAAACCTAATCATTTCTACTACAGAAAGAACAACTGCATCCACTGCTGTAAAAAGCCTAACTGCAGTGAACAAAAGAGACTGCCTCTAATGGTTTCCGATAATGAGTGTTGTTCTCTACTTTCCCAAACCACCAATTTTAGTCAAAAATATGTGTGACTTCTCAGCTGGAAACATTCCCTCAAACTAAGGACTGCTGTAATTCTTCTCATTCCTTTAGCTGACAGAATCTGCTCACGTACCTGAACAGTACAGTTGACAGGCAAGTTTCCAACAAACACTGTTCTTCTGTTTACCGTCTCATCAGCCACCTTTTTTTTCTTTTGCTGTTTTACAGTTGTGCCTGTGTCTGAATCAACAGTTTTGGTGATGGCATGAGAGGCCTTTTTTTTTGGCTTCTTTTTGTTCTGAAACAGTTTTTGCTCTTCCTCGTCATCTGCCCGCTCCAAAGCGCTCTCTCTTATCAGAAAAAAGACAAGAAATGATAATTGGTGGTGGGGGGGGGAGTTTTGAAGGTCAAAGAATTAAAGCCTCCAAGATAAATGTTTCAACTTGCATTTTAGATCATGTTCAATGCAATATTTCAAATATTAATTTGCTTATTATGTATTAAACAAACGTATCTGACTGTTTGGTAATATGGAAAACTATTTGCTGTCCCCAAGGCACTGCATTCACTATTCAGTAGGAATAATAAAGAAGGAATTCAGAATTAAATAATTTGATTTCTAAAATTTAAGGGGGGTGGGGGGAAATCCTTTTCATAGCAGGATGGAACTAAGGAGAGATGTAATTGTTCCCAGTATCCAGGACACTCAGATCAATCCATCCTTTGGGATCCACCCGTGCACTAACAAATCTCTATCTATCCAAACTTGTCATAATAGCATAAAAAGTAAGCAGATCTGAAGAAACCTCTAGAAAGGTACCAACACCAAAACAGCAAACAAGTTTCATAGGCATGGAAGATGCAACAACGCACAGTGTCAGACCAGAGGGCAAGGGGTTAGCCTCAGGCTACAACCAAGCAAACTTCATTAGCCAAATTTCACTGTACAGAAACTAGCCTCCTGCCTGCACTGACTGCATCATGGTTAAACTCAGAGGACATAAGAGAACGGACGGTATAGTAGAGTAGTTCTGTGTCATTGCAGAGGACAAGCGTGGTTAAGGATAACCAGCTCTGGTACCTTAGACCTGCTCCAACTGCCTCTGCTCCTTTGACTGCAGGTCTCCTGGATAAAGGCGACTACAGTTAGAAAGCATCACACCATGCACAGAACTTTCTGTCTCCACCTACAACCTCTAGACCTGTTAGCTCTCCAACAGGGGATCTGCACTTCACATACCGAAAGAAGCAGCAATTATCTACTTCCTTTTGGGGCAGACTACAGAAAACTTTCACAATCTTGTTAAAAATAGTCTTCTTAAACACAAGGTTCAAGAAGAATAGAAGTTTATTGTTTCACTGAACTCATATGAAATCTCATGATTACTCTAGATATATTTTTTTAAAATCTTACTATAAAAAAATATTATTTACTCACCTGTTCGCCAGTTTTTTCTCTGCTTTTGAAAGTTCCTTCTTTCTGGCTTTCTTTGCTTTTACAGGAGGTTCTTGTGTGACTGATGAGCTCTGGTATTCTGACACTTCCTCAGCTTCTTCTGTCTGCTTTCTTTTCTTATTTCCCTTTAAAAAAAAATAACTTGAAAAACAAAATCCCAGAAACGCCCTACAGTTATTTTACATGTCGCAATTTATTTGAAACGCCACTAACCGAAGCCAAAACCTGCACGAAGCGGTGCTTCTGACACGCAGCCCTGCCAGCTCGCCCACCCGCCCCGGTCACGGCGCCCCCAGCCCCGGGGGGACAGCCCATCGCGACCTGCACTCGAGCCATTTACCACCCGTCCCCCCAGAGCAGGCACTCCCGACCGAGCGCCCCGGGAAGCCGCCCCCGGCCGTCATGCGGCCCCTCTCAGGCGCCAGCGCCGCCACCCACACCCCCGCCCCGGCAGCCCCCGGCCCTCCGGGGGCCAGAGCACCCGCCGCCCGCCCGCCCCCCGCGGCGGCCCGGCAGGAGCGCGGCACTCACCCCCCTCACGGCCACCAGCACCGGCGGCGCGGCGGCGGCGCTGAAGAGGCGGGCGAGCGGCGCGGCGGCGGCCCCGTCCGCCCGGAGGCTGCCGGCCACCTGCCCCACCACGTACTCCTCCGCCTGGCCCCCTCCCGGCAGCGCCGCCTCACCGGCTGCGGCCGCCCCGCCGCGGCCCCGCGAACGGGGAGGGCTAACGGTGGGGCCCCCCGCTGCCGGTGTGTCCGGGGCCCCCCGCGGCTCCGCGCCCTGCCGCCGGGCCCTCATGGCTGCTCCGAGCTGAGGCGAAAGGGCTGCGACGCGTCACTTCCGGCTCCGTGAGGGACGGGACGGGTGCCGTGAGGGGACGCCGTGAGGGAAGGGGACGCCGTGAGGGGAGGCGGCGCCTCCTCCAGCCCGCTGCCGCCGCGGCGGTAAGCATACGGTGGGCGTGCGGGGCAGCCCGTGCGCCCGCCAACGCGGAAGCAACCGCCAGCTGGAGCCGCTGCACGCGTGCGGTGGTTGGGTTTTTGGCGGGAAATGGTGCGAGACGCTGCTGTGCTCAGCTCCGTCCGAGGCGGTCTCCCTCACAGTAACTTGTGTCTCCACAAATTATTCTGCCATTAGTTCCTTCTGGCTTCTCAAGCTGTTTCTACTCAGAATCACCTCAGTGCCTCAGAGTGCCGCAGGCAGCTAAAAAATTCACATCGCTGTTCCCTACAGAAAGAGGAACCTTTGCCCCGCTGCGCTGTGGAAGCACCTCTTAGGGCACCCTTTCGGTTTTGTCTGAATACACCCAACTATTCAGCCCCCACCCAGGGCTAAGTTAAAAAACCAACCAACAAACCAACCTCACCCACCCCCCCAGCGCACCAGTTCAGCTCTGTGCAGCACATTCTCCTGGTCCTTGAACGCAAATCCAATGGGAAGCGTCAACAAGGCCTTCGTGGCTCTTCCCAGCGCCATGCAAGGGCCCTGCTGAGCAAACGCCACCGCCGAGCCCAGCCCAAGCGGCACCCAGAGCCAGCCAGCGGGCCCCAGCCCAGGGCAGCACCGCCGTGACCACCACGCAGCCCTGCGGCTGCCCCAGGCCCGGCTGGCTGCCAGCAGCAGTAGCCCAGCACCTCCGGCCTCAGGCAGCCTGGCGCTCAGGTAGTGCTGCTGCTGGAAGACCGAAGTCTGTGGAAAAAGGCGTACTTACTCAAGCCATTTCACTGAGGTGGCACAATCGCCAGGGTGAGTGACCTAAACCCCTTAAGTTCACAGGCAGAAAGCATCCTTCTGGTGCTCGTGCAGCCCCTTCTGGAGTAGCTCATCTTGAGACAAACCTGGAAAAGGATGAGAAAGCACAACGGTGGGAGGAGTGTAAACGCCCCAAACTGAATGGGTCTCGTCTGAAATAGATTTGGTATGCATTACAAACAAAACCGGCTTATAGGAAGCGCACAGAGCCACAGGCAATTAAGCCATTATTGATTTAACAGTCTTTAGAAGTTATTAGACCACCAGAGAGATCACTCCAAAGCATCACTTGAGCAGTCAGTTTCCTTCTGGATCATTTCATCTGTACTTGGGATCCGCAGCAGGCTTTTAAAACTTGGAAGGATTTTTCGGATGAAAAATCCCTGAAACCCAGTACTTCTCAGGGCATTTGAGGACTGCAGCTGGGGGGACAGGAAAAGGAGGAAGCAGTCACACCTCTTCCCCCCAGCTTCGCTCTGTAGCCAGTAGAGGTAAATGCTCTGGACCATCTTGCTGCTGCAGTTTACACGGATAGGACTGGATAACTGTTCCAACTGGAAAAGACCCTTTCTTTGTTAGGTTAATTCTCAAACAGATTGTTTTCCCACCCAGGACACAGTGCAGCCCATGCATAAAGAATTCTGATCTGTTACTAACTCTCTGAAATTAGGCACCTAATTGGGATCTCCTTTTAGACCTGCCTGTCCAGAATGTAATTGTACTGCTAGATGATGTGATAATAATTGGAAAGGCACCAAAAAATTACCAGGCACTTAAAAGGCTGAAGCAAATACTAACAGCGCTTCTGTTCTAACATTTTATGCACTTTTTGAACTGCCAGCATTAGCAGCTTTGTTGGCACCAATGTCCAATGGAAGGCAAAACAAGTAATCCAGCCATGGAATAAAGGTACCCAGGCATCCCACATCTGGCCATCTGGATGCTGCGAAAGGTAGGGACCCTCACTGATGGGGTCAGCCCAAGAGACTACCCAAATTCTTAAAAACTGGCAGGTGGCTGCTGCACTACTTGTACTTGCTTTTCCAATCTACCTTCACACAATAGAGCAGTTTTGTAGGTGACACAGGAGGGGCAGAACAGGCTGAACTATCAAAATACACCAAAATTACATTGGTCAAGTGTTCAGCTGGCTGATTTCTGAGACTCATAATTGCTGAAGCTCAACAAAAGGCACACAGCCTCCAGGAACTCTGCTAGAGAGTGAGCCTGACCCCTGTGGCAACTGTAAAATGTCATGGCACGGCGGAAACTACCCAGTAACAAGTACATACAAGCATTGGTAAATAAAGGGAGTTGGGAGCAATGCAGACAGCCTTCAAGTAAGCGTGCTTTCTCTTAGCATATGCAGATAGTGTACACTCTCAACTATTCTCAACATGATCATACGTAGGATATGCAAAACATTCTGTCGCTCAGCCAAGGTGTGAAGGATGAAGGAGGGGTAGTTACTTTGCCTTTCAGGTCATGGTCTGAGTGGGCACTCCAGTATGGGCACAGCCCAGCAATCACTGCTAGAGGGCAACTCTCAGCTTTAAATGTGGGTGTGCATGCCAAGCTGGGAGCACACCCACATTTAAAGCTGCATTACAATACATAACCTGAAAAGAAGCTCCGATTTCACTCACTGGAACATGGGATAAAATGGCCTGGCTAACAGTTTGCTGAAGATACCTTCGTTTGTAACCACTGGGACACATGTAATATGACCCTGGAGGGTACCATTTACAGACACACTTTACAGAAGAGGTGTAACATAAAACATCCAGAACAGATTTTTGATTTGTCATTAAACCGCATGAGAAGTACAACAAAAATTAAATAATCTCTGTGTTAAGGAAGAGCAAAAATCCTATTTATGCAGAAGTTCAGTTTGGGAGTGGGGAGGTAACTAACGATCCCCGTTTCAAATAAATAAATCCTCCCGTAGAACAGGAGAGTCAACACTTGTCACATCAAAGCAAAAAATGCTGGCACTAAAACTGAGAGCTGATCAACTACTAGTGAGTGGAGAGCTGAATTTTCTCTCGCTTGGCCAAATGTAGTTCTGTTAAATCAGTACCAGCTACGCCTACTGAGACCGAGGGGCAGAACTGAGCTATTATGACTCTTATCTGCTAAATTTAAACTTAAATATCCTCTGAGTAGCCCCACTGAAATAATTGAAATTACTCCTGTCAGTCTCAGATTGCTGGTAATTATTAACACAGTCAATGTTTCCAAAGCTTATCATCATTTGTTGTTTATCAGTCTCATCAGTAATCTATCATCTTGCAGGTGTAATAGTATTTCAGTCAACTGAACTACAGCCAGACACGATGTAAACAGATAACACTAAAAGTTTTATTCCAATTTCACTTCCACTGAATCTGAACTTGAGGCTGTTGATATCAGAAGCTGGCAAATCTCTTCAGGAGCTTGCTTTTACGTTTTCAAACTGCCTGAACTAACTGGAATCAAAATTCATCTTTTTCTCGATCGGCGCTGCCTTAAAGATGTCAGCGAGCGACGCTTTTTTCCCTTTCTGCTGAAAAAGAGGATGAATTTGAATTAATCAATAAAAGGAATATTAGGCCAATGTACCTGCTCTAACTTACTATATGCTTATTACACCATACCAAAGTTCATTTGCTAAACTGATTCTGCAGCTCAATGACACTTTAATGAACACACTATGGTTGCTTAATTAAACTGTTAGAAACAAAATCAGGGATTCACAAACTATGGCATTTTATTTCAGAGGCCTTTGCTTACATTTGTACAATATATTACATAATTCTCCATTTTCTGCAGAACCTAATATATATTTTATAGCTTTTTTCTATAAGCTTTTCCTTCAATGTTTGTCAACAAATTTTTACAGTCCTGTACAATTCTGAATACTCTGAAACCATTTTCAATAAAATCAGTTACCTTAAGCACACACTACGAAGACTGAAAATGCTTTTCTTAGAAAAGTCAAATGTAAAGGATTCTGACACTCTAGCATCTACAAACAAAATGCTTCGAATTCTTACATGTTGTATTGCCAGAAAACAAAGAAAAACATGCCAGCCCCTATTTCCCCAGGCAAAAGAAGTACACATAACTACAATTAAAACAGTAAAACAATCTGTACAATAAAGTACTGTGTATTAACAGTGCCAGGTATTAAATAGCTTGAATGAACACTTCCGCAATATACAAATGTCTTACAAAGGTATATAATTAACAGGAGAGAGCTTAGGATCCATACAACATAAAATCAATACAAGTGAAAACAGTTTGGAGTTGGTTTTGGAATTTGTACAAGGCATTTAAAAAATTAAATGTCTACCACTCAGCTAGCTATTTATTTTAAAAACAACTACCCTTTTGTGGCAGTGTTCATATCAGCAACCACAAATTATAACCTCACACCTTACTCTGTCTTGAAGTCCTCTCCTTGAAGCTCGTAATAAAATAAGCATTACAAATGAAATATTTGTTGCTTTAAGGGAAAAGAAACATTTACAAGAAAACACAAAAATATAACTGTTATAATCCATTATGAATAAATATACACTTTAAACTGGCTAAATACAATCTTTATACATTAAGATTTAATACAGTTTGTTAGCCATTTTCTTTCTTTTTCATAATGTATTTTATCAAAATTAAAAAAAAAATACTGTTTTATAGAAAAATGGCAAAGTACAGTAGTTTCATTCCAATTAATGGGTTCTTAAAACCCAGAGTAACCTATTTAAGCCTAATTCAAACCTGTAAACATTAGTCAGTCTTTTTTGTTTTTTAAAGGAATCCTCATATTTGGTTATCAGGACTGATGTCAAACATCCTACTAACTGCAGGTTTTGAATTGAATACATGTGCTTGACGTATACAATTAAAGCCACTATAAGGTGACTTAGCAGTTAAAAAACAATTAGCTTGTACAAATGAAAATAGGTTCAATATTTGTCATAAATAAATGGAAAAATATCAAATGTTCCAGCTTTAACAAAATACCAGGGAATACAGTAAGCCTTACCACATTTATTTAGATCAACCCAACAACTATATGCTTATTGTACTGTCTCTACAGGCAGTGAACAGCCTCCATTTGCCACAGTGGAAGGCCTTCGAGTCACTAGACTTACAATTCCCAGACAAGTTGGAAACAATTATTGCTTGAGGAAAAGCAGTTTGTTGTACTTTTTCTTCATAAAAGTGCACTTAAGTGCAAAGTTAGCTTGTCAAGAAACAATTTTAAATACAAAATAGTGCTTGTCTGAATTTTGTGCCACTGTGCAGTATAAAAAAAAAAGAAAAAGAAAAAAAAAAGAGTGGCCCTCAGCAGCCATTAAGTGCAAAGTGCTTTGGCAAGTCCTGCTGTCACCTGCACTCAACTGACATTCCATTCTGTGATGAACTTGACATAGATGGCTCTGCTAAGGTTAACATAACCGCAGCCGTAATGGAACTAGAGGAAGGTGATGAGGAGGAAGATGATGTAGTAGCAGCACCTGCACAGGAAGAAAAAACCCACAGGTCACAAAAATTTACAAATTAAGCAATAAAAATGTCTTCCCATTCAACAACAAGCATTGGTATATACTGACTCCAGCAACTAATGACTACTAGTTAAAAATAAAAAAGCCTCCATTCCCTAGGTTTTGTGGGAAGTACTCGAGAGGCAGCTTCGGCCATGTGCAAGACAGCACGGCATTGCCCCTTGCAGCCCTGGGTTACTGGCCACCTGGCTCAAGGGCCCAGCCAGAGGACCCCAGAGCTCAATCCTGACCTGCAAGCAGTCAGCTGTTCCCCTTCTTTCCTGTGGGAATCAGCACAGGCAAGGCCTTGTCCCAGCACTGAAACTGCACGTACACCCCGCTCCGGCTACCAAGAAGCAGCTGCAGCTCCTGTATGATAGCTGCAGCCGTAAAAATCTTACTACACACAGCATTTCAGTCTTTCTTCTTATACTCAGTAAGCTCTTAAATGTGCACATAATCAAGACATGGAGACTATAATCCTTTTAATGCTGTTAGAAGCTGGCACACTAGAACATTCACCAACATTCAGGGAAAGGAATCTAATTGATGGTCTGCCTTAAACTCATAAAATAAATCACTTATCCAAAGGGGAGAACACTAACTAGACACACAAGCAATAATATAGTAAATTACTGTGTAACTTAAAGTTTTAAGTTATTAATAACCTTACTTTGTTCACTGTTTAGAAAAGTTTATTTTTCTGTATAAAGTAGTTCTGCCTAAACAGAATGAAATAGATTGCATGCCTTTTTATTGTATTTCCCCCTTACACTGTCACCGGATATCTGAAATACGCCTTCTAAAGATCACACAATAACTGTATACAGTGTATTTAGAAAACAAATAAAACCACACGCCTAATGGCACACACCTCCGTAAAAACTACCCAATTGTTGTAGTATTGTGGTGTACCCCCCCTCCCAATCCTGACCTTTTTTTTCCGTAAAACAATACTCAAATGATAACCACCAGTGGCAGTCGTAATGGAGGCGCCTGGTCATGATGGCTGTACCTGCTGGATTTGGGGGAGACAGATAACACAACAGCCAAGGGCTAATTTGAACAATGTGCCAGCTAACACTGCTGGTCAAACTCCAACTAAAGCCAAGTTTGAAAAAAACCTTAACTTCTGTAGTCAGTATGCAAGTATGACTACGAGTCAAATATTTTACTCCATAATTAGTGGACAGCCCAGGGCCCATTGAGCTCTCCTGCACAGCAGCAGGCGGAACAACAGGATGTCCGCTTGCACAGGGACACCTCTCAAGGTTATTCCTCGAGGTTCCTTGCTGCAACAGATTTTTGGTAATTGATTAACCACATGCTAAACTTTGAAATCTTAGCTGCTAAGTGGTATAAAGGATTGACTGTGCACATATAATACTCCAGATACGAACTGTTGACCCATTCTGGCTCTAGTTACACCTAAACTCCCCTCTGAGAAGGAGTTTAGAACGCAAGTGGCTCCCTTCTGAACCTCATCACTCAACGGGCGCATCTCCCTGATAGCTTTGTCTGATGCTGCCCTCCATGCAGAAAATAATCAAAGTGCACCTTGCCATCGAATCTCCTTAAACCACTGTAACATTTGCAATCAAACTTTGTTAAATCAGTGTTTTATACCAATAAACATATTGCTGCTTCTCTCTTACAAGCCACTCCTATCCGCAACACCACCTGAATAACGTGACAGGCGTTTTAGCTCTCTAGAAGTAGAATTTAGTTCCCAGCACTTACTTTCCCGCTCTTTTTTCTTTAAGCGCTTTCTTCTTCGGTCAATAGAAGCCACCTCAGATTTCAAGGACAGGTAATGTTTCCTGATTTCCTGCAATTTTTCTTGGAGAATTGTTATGCGCTCAGCGCTAGTCAAATTTTCCAAGTCAGCTGCAAGTTAAAATATCTTTGTTAATTATTGTATTGTAGCATTTCTTAAGTTTCTTAATTTCAGTGAAGTAGGAAGTACTCAGTGATGTAGTAGACAGCATGAGATGAGTAGATGATGTAGATGAGTAGACAGATGAGGTAGCAGACAGCAAAGCCAAGAAACACAACAGCTGCTGTTCATTACCACATACTTTGTTCGTTTTTTATTATTTTTTAAAATATACTACCACAGATACACCTTTCTTACTGTTTTTTTTTAAAAGAGCTTGGAGAGGAAGAAAATGCATACATTCCCCTCTCCACAGGAAGGAAAAGAAAAAAAAAAAGACAACCGGTGAAAACATGGGGGCCAAAACTAGCTTTGAGCCTGTTGTTTTATAAGTCCTTGCTAGAGCTCAGTTTGGCCTAATACACCAGGAAGGTTTTGCCCGACTCGTTTCTTTTGTTACAAAACAAGTGGGTTTTGTCATATGGGATGGAGTCCATGGCACACGGGCCACAGGACCTCCTCACTGACATCCCACACAGGGGGAGCTCTCCACAGCATCCCACACAGTATCTCTAGTTCAGTCGCTTTCAGCCACACTGGAGACACTCCATTCAAAGACATTTTAGGATCATTTAAATGATCGTGGAGCACAGAATACACTTCATCAATCGATAAGGAAGGTAGCACTGAAGGACCAAAAGCCACAACTTCATTAAGCTGTGGTAAGATGAGGAAAGCTCAGAGACACTGCAAGTGTCTTAGACCTCTGCAGCAGCAGGAAATGTATTAATAGCACTCCAAACTCCAACTTCTGCCAAGGAAATTTAGCACAGGCAAGGTAGCCAAGGCATAAAGAAAGAGCAAAAGCTCTTTAAATGTGTTGCACAGGAAATCTGCCCAAAAAATCTCAGCAGGCCAGTAAATGACAATGAAGACATATTACATTACACAGTCCTGAAAAGCAGCAGAATGTAGCTTGACTGTGAAGAAGTATCAGGAGAAAAATACTTTTAAAGTAGAGTAACAGTGAGATTCAGGGCTGGAGAGAAAAAAAAAACCCAAATAAAACGTAACAACAATGCAGGGTCAGATTCTTTCACTGCAGAAACAGCTGGTTAAGTAAAGAATTCCCTGGGTGTCAAAGAACACCGCTGGCAAAAAAAAAAATAAAACTCAGCAGATGTGTCTGCATAGTGTGCTGTGCCAACTCTTTTCTGTTCCCACTTTATGTGCAACAGCAGCCTTCACACAGCCTAGGACAGAGCACAGAAAAGCACAGAGCATAATGCTCTTGAGAACTTCAGAAGCCTGACATACACTAAGGTCATCTGTGAATACTGAATGAGATGTTACGGATTACTACAAGAAGTAATTTATATCAGTCACACCACACAGTTTCAGTTTGACCTTTAAAAGCAAAGAGAATGCAACTCATGCAATGCTATACACCCATGGTTGGCACTAGGGACAACAATTTATTGGTGACTAGACAATTAATACCCAGATGCTATAAAAAACAGGGCTAAAAATTAGTACGTTTTTGTTTTTAAATAATTATTTTCAATTGTTTTCTTATTGTTACATTGAGGAAGGAGGCTTCAATCACCTAATGTTTTACCTTACTTCTCTTTTCTCCCTGCTGCAAATAACACTACAATAGCATACGCACACACACAGAGGCAATTAACACATTGCATTAATAGAGGCATTAACTAGCTACTGAACCGTTTTTCAGATAGGCAAATATTTGATCCTTTCAACAGTGCTCACCCCTAGCTATACGTGTAATGTGTAGCTGAATGACACAAACGCACTAGAAATTCTTATTACTAAAAACAGTAAACATGTCCTGGTTCACGGAGGCAAAATGGAAAGGGGAAAAGCTACAAATCAATCCTGTTAAGTGCCTGAACAGGACTAGAGAATGAGGAATAAAAGAGCAAGAGAGTAATCAACACGAGAAGTACATACAGTAGAAAACATGCCAGAATGACAGGTCTGCACAGGCAAGAACAGCAAGTGAGTGCAGTAGCTGTATATTAAAACAGTATTGGAAGGGTGCTATACAGGTAGTTTCCTGCACTGCAATTGCAAAAAAAAGAAGAAAAAAAAAAAGAAAAAAAAACCCAGAACATTTTTTAAAAAATAATTAGGATTTATCACAAAAGTAAGCAAGATGAGGATGGAATAATTTTAGGGGAAAACCCCAAAATACAAAAAATTCAAAAAGCCTTCTTACTCTATACCACAAGACTAAACTAGGTGTGTGTTTTGAAGGGAACACTTACACATTTGAAAACTCCATTTGTAAACTTTGGGCAAACGATTATTCTGTTCTTTGAGATCAGACTCTTTCTCTCCATTTTTCCCACATTTCCCTGGAGATTGTGTTCTTGCGGGTGATTTGGTTTGGTGAGTTTTCATGCCAGTAGAAACCGATTTTGCTGACTGAGACTTGGACACACTTTCACCAGCAGATAGCTCTTCACTGTCACTGCTGTTTGCTGAAGAAACAAGAAGGTAGGTTGTTACAAACCAAAGCAACTTTCCTGCCCAAACCGAAGCTTATCAGAACCTACCCCTGTGCTAATTTTCATGTAACAGGAGTTCGACCAAGATCCTTTTACTCTAAAATTATATAATCCATCCTGGTATAGAAGCTTGGCACACCGCTCTTTGCATCACTAGTGCCTAAACACAGGACCACAAAACTGGTATGTAATGGGGCCCCTCTAATTCTGGCAGGCTGCAAAAGGGGAACTTTGCATTGGAAACACTGTCCAGTAAGTTGCTGTGCAGGTAGATTCATAGCTATTATGTGGACTTGTATGAGCCAAAATCCTGGAGCCAGAGGACGGATAAAAGTACCAGACTGTGGCTCCACAATCCGTCCTGAATATTTAAATGTACATTGCTGAAAGTGGGTGTCTAAGCCCATGAGGGAGCTGAGCAGGGACTTTCTTCTTGTAAGGTGCTTCTTGAATACAATCCGACTGCTCAAGGTCTGTACAGGGAAAGTGCACTCTGCTCTCCGAATGGTTCAAGACAGCATCACACTTGCTGCTTTAGAACCATATCCACAAATAAATTGCCTACATTAGAAAATAAGGCAAAGAAGCAGTCCAGTGTGTCAATGTGGGTGCAAAAATTATCCACGTATTTCTGTTTACAGGGCTATACTTTTTCTAAAACAGTTAGCGTGACTGATTGTTATGTCCTATCTCCTGTTTATCTTTTTTTAATATTAATTTCTAAAATGGCAAGCGATATATACAAATCTCTATCCTGTTTTAGAGCTAACAGTTACAGAGAAACTTTTCACTGTACTCCTAGGACATGTACAGCAGAAATAAGAGTAAACAACTGGCCTTTTTCTTTGCGTTATGTCACCTTTATTTTAGGTTTTTTTGTGCCAAAATGACTAGCAACAATCTGAATTCACGCATCTACAAAAATACTCAAACACGATAGATGATCAATTTCTTGAGCCGTAGAAAAAAAAAATTTCAGCTGACATAAATCAGAGGAACGTCACCTCACACTGAAAAAGTTTTAACTATAAAGCAACAGGCTGAACTCAATGCAGTTTTCTAATCAAACCGCACAAAGGAAAGTAACGATTTGTCTAAAAGACATGATTTATGAGTAATGATTGAAAGGATGAAGCTTGATTAGCATTACAAAAATAAAACTGGGGTGGAAGCAGGAGCAAGGGATTATAATTCAACTAAAGTCTAATGAAGCACTGGAATAAATAAAATGCTTAGGGAAGCTGCAGGATCTCCATCATTGGAGTTGTTTTTAAAACCATGTTCAATTAATATTTATCAAGAGAAATAATCCCTTAGTTGTACCTGCCCTAGCTGCTGACAAAACAAACCCTGAAAGTCTCTTTTAGTTCTGTTCTTTATGATCTGATCATCTACACTGCAGAAACCAGACATCAAAATACATGTGGTATGAAAGAATTTGGCTGGCTGCAGAGCTGCTGTTGTCTGCTGGCTTAATGCAAAGGCAAGAGCTGAAGCTGCCACAAAAGCATCTTTAACTGGTACACCTGAATTTTGCAAAAAACATTTTTGCTCACAACTGACTCTACATTTTATCTATTTATGAAGTCTAAGAAAAAGAGTGGGTACGTACCAAGGATTGTACATGGTACAAGTAACAATTCTAGCTTTGAAGTGCTTGCATCCTGACAAAGACATACACTGAGAAAAAGGGATAAATTCAACAAATCAAAGGGAACAATAGCAAGGCTAAAAATGGGTGTATTAGTTCTGCAAATTCAGTTTGTTTTGTTACTTTAATTCCTGGGGTGAGGGAAGGAATAAGGATTATGGAAAGAAGAGATTAGCGAAATGGAATTAAAAAGGATGAGAGAATGTGAAGAGGAGATCAATGAACATGGAAGAAGGGGTGGGGTGAAAGCAAATACCAGACCAGAAAGTACAGACTTCTAGGAAAAACTGTTAAAAGAAAGGCGAGGGGGAGGAAAAGAGGAAAAAAGGCATAGCATATGCTTTCTATCCTTGCTTTAACTGCATATTTTTACAGCTATCCTCCTGGCTTCACTCTCTAGTTGACTGTTCCCTTATATTTTTTTATTAACAGTGAGATGAGGCAGTAATCCATCTTGCTGTCTTGTGAACATGTGTGCGTGTCTCTCTAATACACCTCTACTCTTATTAATTTTTCCCAGTACTGTTGTTTCTATTCAAATTAGCCTCTACAATTACAAAAAAGCTGCAACAGCTGCATTATGTACTGAAGATGTAACACATACAGGAAGACAGCAGAGCCTGCATTCCTCTGGAATTATTCTCGTATTTGCTACTGGAAGAGATATTAACCTCTAAAAACTAACCCTGCAGAAAACACGAAGTATCATTTCATTCACGTCCCAGTCTCTTCTCTAAAACATGCAGCTATCATGCCACAGAGATTCTTCTCCCAATTCTACCAAGTGTGAAATACTTGCTGTTCTTGGCCTTCCTGAATTACACGATATTAAGGACCTCGTAGAAATAGGCCCAGAAATAACACAAGGCATTTAAAAACACTTTGGCATTCAGCAAGAGTAGTTTCTTCATTTAAACAGTATTAAGAATTCCCTGATGAGAACATTTTGTCCTAACACATTTTCTATTTCCAGACTTCATCTCCTACAATCGTTCAAACAAATGACACAGTACTTTCACACATTTGATTTCACACTGAGCTGCTGTACTTACTAGTTTTACTCTTCTTTTTGTTGTTCACAGATGTTTTGTGGCTTCTCTTCTGCTTTTTTGAGGAGCTGCCTCCTCCCTGAGCATCTTTAAGTCTTTTTTGGCCTGTACAGACTGTAATTGAAAGAAAAAAATAATAAATACTTGCACTTCATTGTGTTTTTGTCAAAAGCTTCAAAAAACATCACTTCAGAGCTTAAGTCTGTAGACAACAATGCAACTGTTCCTGCCTATCCTTAATGAGGCTCAGCTTTCTACTTAGACTGACAAGAGGAGGTGAAGGAGGATAAAGGCGGACAAAATTTGTTGGTTAGAGTGCACGTGTAAGATGATTATTTAATTAATTTGCCCATATGCATCATTAGAATTTCTCTTGAACCACATGGATTTTTATTCGTTTTAATCCTGTAAATTAAATGAGAACACATTTATTTGAAAAACTTACGAAGAACTACTGGCACTGAAAAATGTTCAAAAAAAGCCTGTCACACTTGGAAGTTGTGAGAAAAAAATGAAACTATCACTTGTGATCAGTAAATACATTAACTGGAAGTATAAAAAAAATCTTAGACAGTGTTAAAAAAAAAAACCAACTAAAAAAAGGCAAACAAAAAAACCCAAGGAAAAAGTCTACTGGTATTTGTGACTACAAGGGGGAAAAGTAGAAATGGAAGATAAAAGAATTTTAGTACATCTGTTAGCAGAACAAATTTAGGACAAATGTTCAAATGTTGTCCCACTACCACCTGACTTACAGATTAAAATTACTCCTGTAACAAAACCATTATATTAAGAAACCCAGTTTTCTAAAACAGGCTGCATGCTGACAAATTCAGGGAGGAAGTTAAAAGTCTAATGCATTAAAAGTAATATTGTGCAATAGCGTAACGTTTTTTTCATGTGGCAATACTTTCCTTTTATATAAAAAAAGCAAACAAGTTCTAAACCTACACATCTTTAATTAACAAAGCAGCACAGGTATATTTAGTGAGGGCTACACAGTCACCTCTTCCAAACTCTCTTTGTTTAATGAAACACATTTTGTTGCATTCTTTCAAAATAACAATTCAAGCACAATGATGAAGGTAAAACGCCTTAAGGGCATTTTGTGAAAATTCAGTTAATTATTAACTGAAATCTGCTGAGATGAAGAAACCACTTCTGTCATCTCAGGATTATATTCAGACATGGTCTGGGGTTTTTTTCCTTTGTATTATGATTTTTTTAGGCATTTTAACACAGTGAAAGTAGCTGTGTTTTTGATGGAACTGTAAAAGAGCCAGTGCCTTTCACAAGGCTTTTGGACCCAGCCTTGCAAGCAGTTAAAAAGCAGGCAGCAGTGACATCACGTGCACAAGTGCTGGCAGTGTTTACTACCCTGTTCTCTAGTGGTCTCAGGAGAGGAACTTCAATCTGCAAAATCACATCTGAAAGCAAAATACAGCTCATAAGGTCAATGCTTGTTATCATCTTGACTTGTTTGGGTTTTTTTAAACATTAATTTAATAGGAAGAAAGTTTGAAACGGTTGCCTAAGCCTGCAGTAATTGGCACTTTCTCCCCCCAGATAAACACCTTACTGAGAATGGAAGTTTTAAGTACGAAACAGCATCTTCTATTTGTAAGCAAGGTACTCAAGATGTATCCATCTTGCTATAATAAATATTCCCTATACAATGTATTACAGTTTGCTCTGGGCTCTTCTTGCCAGGTCTAGTATAAACTTTATTCTTACATACTTTATTGCTTATTGAAACCATGACAATTCCTAATGAACGGGCAAGAAACTTCCTGGCAGACTATATTTTATTCAGTAGATGATTATGCCATTTCCAGACATTTGCAGTAGGCAGCAGGCTACTACTTCCTCCAGTAACTAACTTTCCAGCAGTGTAACCATTAACAGAATAAAAATACATCAGCAATGCTAAAGTGAGAGCTGGTTAGGTTGAAGACAGCTCTGTTTACCCTTTCCTTTACCTTTTTCAGTATGCTCTGGCTCTGGTTGATTACTACTACTGGAGCTGACGCTGGCATCAAAGCCTGTTGGAGAAATATTCCCCTCAGACTGGAGGTCTTGCAGCTCCCCTGCAACACTGTCCACCTCTATTGTGCTATCTGTTTCACTTTTAATGCTTCGTATCTCTTCCTGATTTGGCGGCAGCATCTCAGAAACAGTGACACTGGACTGATGTCTGCTGGACTCCGTCACGGTTACAGATGAAGGTGATTCAGGAGTAGTAGGAGGAGTATTCAGCACTGAATTACTGCCGCTGCTTGGAAATTCAACCTTCTTTTCACCCACTTCAGTCGGTTTCTCCTCAACAGGTTTAACATCCACACTAGCTGGCAAAGATTTTTCAAGTTCAGAGCTAGGCAAAGAGATGTCTTCTTCTGCAAGAGTCTGAAGCTGCTCCTCTGCTGCAGCATCCTCAGGAGCAGCATGTGGAGGGGAGGCAGCAGCTTCAGTGTCAGAGTCCGAGAACAGCTCCTTCAGCGTTTTCTTCGGCCATTGTCCCTGAATACTTGACCAGACATCTTTTCGATCCTTTGCTCTGGTGTTCTGAAGTCTTTCATCTGAGTTATTGAGAAGCTTTATTCTTTTCTCTCCCACTTCAGAAAATCCTGAGTAGAAAGTACTTGTCCGTAAAGACTTCCTTTTCTCTTCTAGGCCATTATACTTTTTAGTTGGAGTGATTTTCAGTTTAGATTTTTCTTCCTCATCTTCATCTGAGGAGCTGTTACTGCTGTTTTCTAAACTAAGGGAGTCTTTATTTTTGGGCTTCTCATCCTTTCTGTTAGGTGACACAGTCTTTAAGGAGTCCTCTGCAACACAGTATCTTCGTTTACCACGTTTTACCTGTGGTTTTGCTGTTTTATCTACCACCTCTTTTTTTACATCCTTTCTCTTCTTTGCAGCTTCATCCTCTCCATCGGAGTCAGTATCTTCAGATAACTCTTCCATCTCTTTTCGCAATCCTTCAGGAGATTTGGATCCCGACTTGGGCACTACAACATCTGTCAGAGCTTTAGTTTCTTCTGGGAGGGATGAACCACTCTGTTCTTCTTTTAGACAGAGTTCGTTTTTATCTTGGCTTACAGCTTCATGTTGAGATTCCTCCTTGCCATCAGCATGTACATTCGGGGCACTTTGGTCATCATCCTGCTCACTATCATCAGAACTTTCAGAGGCTAATTAAAAATAAATAAATAAATAAATAAATAAATAAATAAATAAATAAAAAGCCAAAGGCGGGGGGGGGGAGGAAGAAAAGTTTGTCTTCATTCTGGTTACAAAGGTTTCTTAAAAAAACGACTAAAGAAAACTGTACAGATATGAACACATGCTACAGGGATCTCTAGTAGTGCATGTTTTAAATTGTACCTCCTGAAGAATTCGAAACCTTATTTCCTGTTCTAGTAGAAGGTACAAAGGCTAGATCGGAAACTAGGAATATTCTTTATTATACAGTACATCAGGAATTTCTGAAGAGGTCAAGACAGCATAGAGTGCATTAATCCAAAAAATACAAACTTCTGCATAACTAACCAAAACAGAAGTTGAAAAATGTGTTTAACATAAAAACTCTATTTCTGATGGGTTACAAATACTACTATTATCTGCCTTTTCCCAAACCCCAGAACAGAGACACTATTTTCCCTGGAGAATCCACTCTGTCTAAAGGACAGAACACCAGAGACACTGGATAATCTCTAACAAACTAACCTGATCACCTGCCTGGAAAAATGAAGGGAAAGCAATAACGAAAGGCACCTGGAGAAATATATGAACAGTTAAGAGTGTAGGACAACAGTAAGAAAACTCAGGGTCAGGAATAAATAAACTGAGAAAAGAAGAATAAAGATATAACGCCCATTTAATGGGGAGAGATAGGGATACAAGGAGAAACAACAAAAACTGGCTGAAATACATGGTTAACTCCTTGATTTGTAATTCATCCATTTTTGCTGACATAGCCAGTTTAACTCTTCTCTTCCTACTGCCCTTCTCATTCTCAATTCCTCACTAAAACTCACCACCTCTTTAAAGATAACAATGTAACCAATGACAGAGAAGAAAAGCAGAACTGTCAACAAAATTCACTGAAATGATCAAAGTTGAATTAACTTTTTTTAAAAAAGGTTTAACTGAAATAGGATTAACTTAGAGAAGAGCATACTAACAGAGAGAAGAGATGTACAGGACAAAATACCTTGAGAAATGTCACCGCAGGTGTTTTTCCTGGTTTGTTTGTTTTAAGTTAAAGTAGAATTTAAGATCCTGCCTAAGACTCAATCTGAAAGCAAGTTTTACACGACCCTTTCAGTATTGTTTGCATTTTTCTAATTAAACATTTATGGTAGACATTTTGGCCTAAAGTTCCAAGAACTTTATCTATCTATATCTTAACACTTAAAATGGCCTTCTAACACTTGTCTTTCTCATAACACAGAGGATCAAAACTACACTACTAATGTAAGAGGTTATCAAAATTTGCTATTTGAAAGAAAAGCCAAGAATGTAACATTTGAAAAAACAACCAAAAATGAGGTCCATCAAGTTTTCCTCTCAACCTATTTACTTTGCTGCACCCTTCAAAGGAAAGCTGAAAAGCATTATTCACTCTAGTTGAGGGGAAAAAAAAGTAGAAAGTTTTGAGCAAGAAGCTCTAAAATTGGAGGAAAAAGGAAAAGTAAAACATTCGAGCCTTTCATACTTAAAACCAAAAACCTGCAAGCACCAGAAAAAAGTTAATCCCCAGCATGAATCTATGTGGACTTAAATTATAAGAGAATTGCATACAATTAAAAGCATTTCTGGAAAATAATTATGTAATATGGAAAACATTTAGCTTTCCAAAATATTAGAGAGTGTATGTTGAATTGTGCTTTTGTAATCAGAAGTTAATTACAGATTAATTATAGCACTAATAATACTATCCTTATCATCACCGCTAACTGCTTTTTTGTTTCTCATTTCCTCAGGAAATGAAGCTTAATAGATTATGTTGACTGTTATTCTACCTTCAAATTTGGAATCCAGTGGCCAATGTCATTTAAGTTAAATCTGAAAAATTATTAAATTCATACAAATCTCACAAAAATTGGTGGTTACCCAAACTACTTATACCATGCATGATTTCTTTTTCCGAAGGCATGCACTAAACTAAGGACAAAGAGAAATAACTAGTTACTATAATGCTGCTGTATATGTGTGGGAAGGGGAAAACAATGTTGGGAACAGCAGACATGCTGACAGGAAACCTAGCTTGATTAATTCAGTTTTTCAAGGGGTGTGTGTGAAGTCATGGCTCCTAAAAATTACATTAATAAAAAAATAAATATTGAGAAATAATACAGGAAGCAAAAATGCTTTGTTGTGTATCAAACAAAAAAAAGGACAGCAAAACAAAGGATGTAATTCTTCAAACTGTTAACATGAACTGAATACACAATATCTCTTTTCAGAAACTGCAAATATTGCTTTTGTTCAAAGGTTATTTCAGAAGATGTTATAATTAGCCAGACAGACTCAAGTGTACAGTTGCATCAGTTGTTCTACATTGTCATTTACTACTGTTTGAAAGCCATTAACAGAATGAAAAAAAAAATTTAAAAATTAAGTACAATACCTTGTAGTCCATTAATGATAGAAGTAATTTCTATTGATTTAACTGGAGCTTGTTCGGTATTTTTGGCTTCAGTGCTGTCAAGTTTGGGCCCAGTCTCTGGTGATGTGCTGGTGTGAAACGGTGGTTTTGACATACGTCGCAATTTACAGTTTTTAGGAGAATACTTCTCTTCCTTCTCTTTGTCAGTTTTATTCTATGTGAAAGAAAAGGATGAAAATTCTTCTCACTTGAGCGTACACCGTAACATAGATAACTTTAAGTGCTGCTTAATTGTAATCTTAAACATTCAACCTGTAAAGTAAAGCTTTCCTCCTGTTTAAAAGACTACAAATACCTTGCTTTGGTCCATGCCAAGACGTTCACATCAAAGATGAAAAAAAACGGAAAAGCAACAGAGCCAGAGCTGGAGGAGCAGCGGCACTGCAGGGTGCCAGGCTCAGCACTGGCAGTGCAGGGCAACGACACCCTACTCGAGAGTTCTGGAACAGAAAGTCCCGGAACACAAGAGAAAGTTCCGGAACACAAGAGACAGAACCGCAACACAGAGACAGGCCCGGAACACAAGAGAGAGGCCCGGAACACAAGAGAGAGTGTTCTGCAACACAGAGAGAGTTCCGGAACACAGAGAGAATTTTCTGCAACACAGAGAGAGTGTTCTGGAACACAGAGACAGGCCCGGAACACAGGGACAGGCCCGGAACACAGGGACAGGCCCGGAACACAGGGAGAGTGTTCTGGAACACAAGAGACAGGCCCGGAAAACATAGTGTTCTAGAACACAGAGCGAGTGTTCTAGAACACAGAGCGAGTGTTCTAGAACACAGAGCGAGTGTTCTAGAACACAGAGCGAGTGTTCTAGAACACAGGGACAGGCCCGGAACACAGAGAGAGTGTTCCGGAACACAGAGAGAGTGTTCCGGAACACAGAGAGAACACACAGAGAGTGTTCCGGAACACAGAGAGAACACACAGAGAGTGTTCCGGAACACAGAGAGAACACACAGAGAGTGTTCCGGAACACAGGGAGAGTGTTCCGGAACACAGGGAGAGTGTTGCGGAACACAGAGACACAGGCCCGGAACACAGGGAGTGTGTTCCGGAACACATAAAGACAGGCCCGGAACACACAGAGAGTGTTCTGCAACACATAGAGACAGGCCCGGAACACACAGAGTGTTCTGGAACACAGAGAGAAGAGAGAGGCATGGAACACAGAGAGAGTGTTCTGGAACACAGAGACAGGCCCGGAACACAGGGAGAGTGTTCTGGAACACAAGAGACAGGCCCGGAACACAAGAGACAGGCCTGGAAAACATAGAGAGTTCCAGAACACAGAGAGAGTGTTCTAGAACACAGAGAGAGGCCCGGAACACAGGGACAGGCCCAGAACACAGAGAGAGTGTTCCGTGTTCCAGAACACTCTCCCTGTGTTCCAGAACACATAAGAGACAGGCCCAGAACACAGTGAGAGTGTTCCGGAACACAGAGAGAGGCCTGGAACACAGAGAGAGTGTTCCGGAACACAGAGAGAGGCCCGGAACACAGAGAGAGTGTTCCGGAACACAGAGAGAGGCCCGGAACACAGAGAGAGGCCCGGAACACAGAGAGAGTGTTCCGGAACACAGAGAGAGGCCCGGAACACAGAGAGAGTGTTCCGGAACACAGAGAGAGGCCCGGAACACAGAGAGAGTGTTCCGGAACACAGAGAGAGGCCCGGAACACAGAGAGAGTGTTCCGGAACACAGAGAGAGGCCCGGAACACAGAGAGAGTGTTCCGGAACACAGAGAGAGGCCCGGAACACAGAGAGAGTGTTCTGGAACACAGAGAGAGGCCCGGAACACAGAGAGAGTGTTCTGGAACACAGGGAGAGGCCCGGAACACAGGGAGAGTGTTCTGGAACACAGAGACAGGCCCGGAACACATAGAGAGTGTTCCGGAACACATAGAGACAGGCCCGGAACACATAGAGAGTGTTCCAGAACTCGGAGAGAGTGTTCCGGAACTCGGAGAGAGTCCCGGAACACAGCTTGGGTTCCAGAGGAAACTGAGGCAGAAGGAAAAGCTTCCTTGCACCCCATTGCCCAAGACTATATCATAACTTAAGCCTAAATATCAAGTTTTAGAAAAATGAATTTTGAAAGAAATGCTACGAAATAAAATGATGCACATACACACAGGCTACTCATATGTTTGCTCTCCAGAATCAGCAGAGGAAGCTCCCAAATTTCACACCCCCACCTTCAAGCTGGCTCACACCACTGAAGATAAAATGAATCCTTTTCATTTGTTTTCTACAAATGCATATGTCGGTGTCAAAAAAAGCAAGAAAGAAGGAAAGAGAAGCTTCTCATCCCAAAGTGAAAAAACAAAACCTTGATGAAAGAAGTTTTAGCTTTTAAAAAGCTAGAAAGTTGCTTTTACTGTCAAGCATTTGTAAGTCAATCAAAAGGTTAGAAGCTGGGGGAAGTACTTAAGAATATATCAAACCGAAGTTGGGGGAAACAAGGAAGAAAAAGAAACTACCTTTATTTTCTTTCGATGCTTAATTTTTGGTACATTTTTATCAGCTGGTCTCACGATCTTGTCTGCCTTTATCCATTCGTCATACCTAAACACAAAAAAAATTGTACACATTTATGGTTTTAAGCAGATAATCATGACGTAACAAATTAACAGAGGAAAAAAGTTATTAGCCATATAAAAAATGAATTGTAATTTCAATAAAGTAGTAATTTGTGTACTTTTCAGTAAGTGAGGTTTCAGCTAAGGTCCAGCTTTTCATATGCTAGGACATATAGGGCAGGGTTATTGTTTTGGTTTGGGGTTTTTGGTTGTTTTGGTTTTTTTGTTTGTTTTTTTATCCTTATGGCTAAAAGTGAAAGCTGGTACTTTTCCAGTCTGCAGCGAACAGCAGGAAATTCACATGTACAGGTAAAACAAAGTATCAGAACAGTAATTCTGTATGAATCTCCAAGAGGTATACTTCCTATTTACATTGTAAAACCCTAACAATAAAATAAATCCTTATAAACTTGTAAAATGTGACCAGTTGACAAAAACTCTTTCAAGCCTGAGTGTCTGTGAAGTGGTATCTGGAGTCACTAACTAGCTTACTTTTGAGTTGCTAACTTAACACAAACACTTCTCAATCTGGTTTCAGTTAAAGGTTTCCATTTTATATCAAAAATGATACTAGAGGAAAACATACAAAACAGCACCAAGATATTAACAACAAATACCTTATCACCCAAGGCTGCACCTATTAAATACAAATCCAAGACCAGAGAAGTACATTCTTATTAAGAACATACTGTGACTATGGTACTGGACTTGCCAGTTTCATTGTGTATTTCTGAAAAACCTCAAGAATCAATTCAAATTTTTTTCTCCCAATAAACAATTTGCTGTCCTACTTCAACTGTTAATTCAAGAACCATCTGAAATAGGTCAGTTAAACTTTAGTATATATTAAAGTTTGCCTCAACGTACAGCCACACAAATTCTGATCACTCAAGGTGAAACATGAAAACAGAGGGGAACAAACCAACAACAAAATAACAACCCCAAACCACACACACCCAGAGAACTAGTACAAGATGGAGCTCAGCATAATACACTCATGACCACGCAGGCTTTCCAGCTGGGCTTACTTGACCATCATTCTGATATATACAACTGTTGACACAGTCCCAATTCAGCTTCTTTGCAACTACTACCAATTACATCTGCAGTATTGACATAGAAATTAAAAAGGATTAGAGAAAACTATGCAAATTTCCAACTTGCTTTCCTGTATACTCTAAGTTAAGATCTATGCAAGGGATCCCAGAAGTTAAATACTGTCTTTTATTAACTGAAATGTCACATAGTATAGTGAAAAATGAGGTGGTCTCTGAAAAAAAGCTTTCCAAAACAATTCCTTGGGGTTTTTTTCCTCAAATAAAATTCACAAAATCTAGCAGCAGACCACGCAGACTACAACATGCCAACATTATCTATACTGCTGCAGATACAGCTGTAATTGTGCTAATTGACATGTAGGTGAACTGGCTTTCTCTCCAAAACTGAAATATAACTCTACAGAGTGCTTTCCAGGATGGAAAAATCCTGTATTTTGTGAGACTGTGGGATATCCTATTTGAAGTAATCTTTGTTCAAGTCAAAGGCGTGCTTTCCAGTGGGAATACTGCTAAGTAAACTGCCAAATGGACTTTGCAACCCACATAAATTTAAGAGTATTTCATTAGGTCTGAATGCATGCAGAATAACAGCACTAGGACTGGACAAATATATGGTGAAAAAATCAATTATTCTGACAGTGTCCTTTCGGCCTCAAACATGTTGCTATATATACAGAAGTTGTATTTACTCATTCTATGCAATTCTAAGATGAAAACAATCTTTCCCCTATGCAACATCTGTGCACTGCACATAGTGTTGGTGGTTCAAGGTAACCATAGTGCCTGGTGGGGTGACAGCTGACAGACTAGGGAACATACTGAAGCGAAGGAGAGAAGTGCAGAATCTTAAGAGAGTATCTGTAGATACCACAGGGTCTTAAAATTGTTCCAAGTTAGAAGCAGCGGTCATAACTCCTCAACTCTAGGAGCACAAGTTGAAAACTTATGTGTGACATCCATAGTTCCTGGCTGGAGCATATCCTGCTTTACTCCTGACTGCACCTGCAACAGCAGTCAGACCCTGCAAGGAGGCTCAGCATCACAGAAATCTTAAATTTTCTCCAAGGAATCAGATGCCCACGCTTCACACCTTTGCAAGGCACAGCTTCTTTCACTACTTACACACCAGATGCATAAGGTTTGCCTAGACCTGCAGCAACTGGACCCCAGGCTGAAACAGATCCTGCCAGATGGATACATCCCAAGCCACAGCTGACAACCTGACCCTGAATTACATTCTCCTCTACAGCACACCAGATGCCAAGCTGCAACTGAATGATGTGTGTGACTCAGACTAGAGCCTTTCTTTATAAAACTGCACCCTATTAAAATAGGAAAATATACTTCATCACTAATCTTGCCTTAGACAGCCCGTTCACTAAATAAAAGAAGACAAAAAACATTCTGAAAGACATTCTTCAGCTTTCACTACAAGAAGGATGTGCTTTCAGAAGATCTGGGTCTTCTTACTGCAGTGCCATCTTCCACTCCTGCTTACCTCAGCTCCCTGAAGCGAGCAGCTGGGTGTGGAAAAGAAGGAGGTAAGATGGGGAGGTGTTCCTAAAAATGTTTTCACAGACTTCTTTGAGAACCAAGAGGAGGGACTCAGTAAGAAATTACTGTTTATTTATTTTTAAAATAAGGTTTCATATGAAACCCTGGAATGCCTTCAGAAGAAACACCACCTTTGCCTTACCAAAACGAAGACAAAGATGAGGCAGTAAAGACAGAAGGTTTTCTGCCTTGCTGGTTAAAATGAATGCCTGCCAGAAAAGTGGGTTTGAATGGGAAGGAAGGAAAGAAGGAAGAATGAAATAAATAGCTGTATCACAGAAAAAATAGTTGGCACTTTGTATAAAGAGTACGTACCGATTCTACTACATACATATGTACTGACTGCAAGCTAAAATAAACCACAACATATTCCCAGAGATAGCATAGTCAATCCTCCACAAAAGTACTAGAGGGGAAACAAGGAAGAAAGAGTACTTTTCCAGCCTCTAGATTTATACCAGCAAAGGTACCACTTCCTCAGGAAGACAAGTGACCTCAAGGAACTAGCAAGCCTTGGCAAATTCACTGAAAAAGTTCCAGTATACTCCCTGTTATCTGCTGACAAGGAAGAATCAAACATTTACTTTGCCTGTGGTCAAAGAAAGTAAGAGTTTTAACCTTACAACCAAACGCTGGAATATTAGATGAGGACTCTGATTTTTTATTTTTAGTTTTTAATTTATATAATCCCCCCCACACCCCATGACATGTACTACTCTCAAGAACCTGAAATCTGCCTACACGTTCCTTTAATTTCAGTGGTTGACTGTTAGGTACAAAATTTGTATATTGTTAGTGCTTCAACAAACTGAGACTGAAATTAGCATTTTCACATTCAGACTTCTGAAAGAAAGAAATGTTGAAAGCCTTAGCTTTAACCACTTGAAATATTCAAGACTAACATGTCTTGTGATACCATACCACAGACAGAGTTAAAACAACCTAAACTCTTTTCGAATATGCACCCTCTGTCTTTAATTATGGGAGTATACTGCAGCAGAAATTCACCTCAAACACTTAGGCAATGAACTTTTCTTTGTACTGGCAACTGAAAATTAAAATTACGGCACAAGGAACTGGTGCCATAGGCCCCAGGGAAGTTTTAGTTCCATATAAAGCATACAAAATTCAGAATATGGCTGGCCTGTTAGAAGAAATACAGTTCATCTCATAAGCTTTTTCTGATTAATACGTGGTATCATAAGAAGTTCTCTCTAACAGGGTAGAGACTTTCACCATTCCCTTTCACTACCAGTCAAGCTTCACTGAACACTAATTCTTTACCTTTATCGGAGACACCTATCACCTGAATCTCAGGAGCTAATAACAAGATCCTTTAGCATGAAGTAGTGCAGCTGTATACTGCCATTAAGCTATATGCCATTTTTGTATTCTCCATTTACCATTTTTTAAAAAATAATCCAGTGGTTAAGTGTCAGTGGTTCCAATGCATTTAGGAAAAAACCTAACAAAGATGAATACCATGTTTACCAAATTCCATTCCAAGTACCCCAAAAAGCATGCACACACACACAATTATTCTGAATCCCAGACTGACACTGAAATTACCTTGTGATAAGAAACAGTAATAGTTATTTAGAATTCCCGATCAGACGTAGGAGTTTAAAGAACAGACAATTAAATGGCGTACTGACTAAAAGGGGAAACAGGAAAGTCAACTTGAAGGGCTCGGAGAATGACACACAAAAAATCCTGGATGACTAGAAAATCCTAGCTGAGTACATCCCATGACCTAATGTTACAGTACCTGTCCCTGCTAAACACTAGAAGTAAGCTACAATTAATAAGTAGAGGAGGGAATTGCTACCTATCCAACTAAAGCAGTTATTCTTCTAGGTTATGACTGACTAAAAGCCAGATCAAGTTATTACATCATACAAGACCTGCCTTCACAATACTAAAATACCAAAGCATTTAGGTACTGCCTTAACCGCAGGCTTACATACCCTTTCTGGCAAATCAGGAAATTTAAGTCATTTAACCTAAATTTTAAAAATTAGCCACATTTAGCAGAGTCCACGCGCAGTCCCATAGCTAAATCTCAATGACTTGTATCTTTTTCAGTGAAGAATCCTACTCCCCCAGGCCTTTTCAAAGGGCTCTTTTGAAATACCAGGTAAGAATATAAATGCAAGTCCTGCTGCCAGAAAGCCCAAATGACTCCCCTCACCCTTCAAATGAGTGCAAGTTTACTGAAGATTCTTATCAGATATATCCTAGCCACAGAAATAATGGCTCCAATATCAATCCACGTATTTGTCTAAAATGCAGAGTTCAAAAAACAGAGTATTGATTTCTCCTTTAAGAACCAGGGCGCTGGGATGTCCAAGGTGAAGACTCATTTTTGTCTTCTCATTTCTTCAGATTTAAAGTGGTACTGCTCAAGTAAAACAGATCATCTCACCTTACAGCAGCTATTTTACTCAAAAAGGAAACTCCCATGTTTACACGTGAATTCCAAAACAAGAGTTTAAAAGCAATAAACCTCTTGGAATGGTACACAGTAATCCTCAGCGAGTACGATGCAGATTTCAGCAACTCATGCTCCTACGGAAGTCCTCCCCAATAACGTCCAAAACGCTAGTCACATTCCAAATCCCACCTTTAGCAGGCTGCATCTCTCCTAGTATCTTGTCTTCATAGCCCACTATGCTTACAGATGTTGCCTGAAGACAGTTTATGTAGAAGATTATATTCCTGTAGATCAAAATTCTACAAGAGATCAGTTATCAAACCCAGCAATATCTAGACGTTCCTCCTCAGCAGTGGCTTAGAAGGTCCTGTCTATCACCAGGCTTAGATGCAAAGAGATGCAGTCAAGGGAGGGAGAGAAGTACCGTGCCTCTCTAATTGTGACCTTTGCTAGCAGATCTTGCTAGCACTGAATAAATGAGATCTGTCCTGCCCTCTTTGTCAGAGGTAGGATGCTAATCAAAATCCAGATGATAGAAGAAAGTCATAAGAACCTCAGATTTTCCAGAAGAAGAAAAAAAAATAAAAAGTACAGCAGATTTGCCTCAGGCTTGGGGTGGGGTTTTTTGTTTTGGCTTTGGCTTTTTTTTATCTATAAACACAGTAATAAAGTTTAAAAGATGACAGCTGAGGACAATGAGCAGATACGTGGAAACTGAGGAAAAAAAAGCAGGAGACCTGGTAATTGGCTTAAAAGCCACTCAGAAGCTTTAGCTTTCCTACTGTTTTCAAAGCTGCTTCAAGTTTTAAATGGCAAAAATGGGATCTAAAATGGAAAAAAATATTAATACTTCCACTTATTTCTATTAATGCTATGTTAAAAGACAATAAAAAGCATTTACTCCTGCATACATTAAGAAAAGCATAAGCAGCCACCAGGCTAAGAAGAGTCTAGTTTGGAAGCTTGAGGCAGCCACGGGGGAAGGACGGGTAGGGAGGGGTGGAACTCAGATCTGAATGAAATGCAATTATTTGCTGCACACTAATTTGCCAGTAAGAATCTTGTACTTCTCTTGTAAAATACCATACTGCTAATGTACTCTCTGCTTCACTGAGAAGAACGTGTATACAGACTCAGCTAAGTGCACTATTCAAATATTGTATGAGATAAAATTGGCTTAAGAGAGCCAGAGGAGGAATTTGTGAAAGAGTGAGCTGTCATTTGTTGTGTGGAGATATCTAAAAATAAGATGGGGAATGATGGAAGCCTTCTTTGAACGTCATTTTAAGATGATTGTCTAAGTAACTAAAGTACTGCATTTACATAGTATTAAAAATCTAAGTTTCATACAGTACAATGACCTTCACAGAATACCAATACTGAAAGTTTAGGACTCCAGATGTCTATTAATTTAGTTTTTAAAATACACAAGTGTATTTTAGAAGTAATTCAAGAAGTAATCACTAACTAAAACTCAAGTTACCTCACGTTCCATCCACAGTAGTGCACCAAGTAAAGGACTTCTCCACCTTCGATGTCAGAATCTTTAATACTAGCTTCATACATTTTTTGATTTTTCCCTCTTCCATACCGCACTTGGACTTTCATGCCTGGTGGATAGCATTCAAATTCTTCTTCCTCATTGTTATTGTTGTCTTCCTCCTCCTCCTCCTCCTCTTCCTCCTCCTCTGCTTCTTCTTCATCTTCATCTTCTTCCTTATTCGTGTCATCTCTTGAAAGGTTTAAAAAATTGTAGAGTTAATATGAGATACTTCATAAGCTTTTCAGTTCCAAACCACATATATTGATAAATATTGTGGATGCCTTAGAGACTGGGGAACGGCAGGCTCCAAGTATGTGAAACTGCACTATGGCCGAGTAATATCAGCAAAATAGGATAAAGCAATACACACAAAATCCAGTGACTGTAAGGTGAAAAAATGACTTGACTAAAAGAAAAAAAAAATCCATCAAATCTGTATGAGCAGAAGTTGTTGAAACTCATCTTTATAAGATTCTTTCATGCAGTCCCTTTACATAGTTATTTTTCAGCTCAAACTCATCCTTCTCAATATAGAGAAAGTTCCCTAAATACCATTTTTCAGCCTACAAGTTTTACAAGTGCTTCTTGAAACTTGCTTCCCTAAAAGATCCTTGCTTTATTATAATAAATAACCTCCATCTCAACACCTTGAAGTGACTGCAACCAAACCCAGATTTTAGGGGGGGAAAAATAATTAAAAATCCCCAAACCAAAAACCTTTATGCAAGATTATTTAGTAAATCAAGCAACCTGTGCTAATTTATGACCTTGTCACTCCTTGCCAATTATGCTAAAAGTCTTCTAAATATAAGTCAAACTTGCATTTAATTATTATATAAATACACAAGCAGGTGTTCACTGTTTTCAAAAGTAACCTAATTTTGAATATGTATTTAGATATTTCGACCAATTTTCAGAAGCACTAAGAACTCACAAATCCTGCTAGTCTCACTCAATGGCAGCTATGGGCTGCTCAGCGTTCTGAAAATAATCTCCAACCAGCCTAAAAAGACAGACTACATTAGAAAAGTTAATGGGGGGTGGGGGTGGGGTGGTAATCTTTTAATCTTAAATAGCTTTACAAAACAGTATTACTGGCCCTCACATCATTCTAGCCCCCACTCTGTGCAATACAGAATAGAGCAGGGATGTCTACTAAATTCACAGTAACCACAGACCACTAAGAATTTCAAATCCTGAAATGTGGAACAGGTATGTTTGGATGTATTATAGACTGGGTAAGAAAAGATGAGTACTGCTCCAAGCCTGACTTACATCAATATTTAAATTAACATCAAAAACCCACAAAAGTCTGTATCAATAATCTGAAACTTTCCATGAATTTTTCAGTAGAAAGTAGTCAGATAAACCAAGCTACTTTCTCTTTGTGAAAGGGTCAAACTGCATTTTAATTATTCAAATTCTTCTTTGTAGAAGTAAAAATGCAGTATTATTATCTAACTAGCTGGCAAAAGAGAATTCAGAACAGTAACCTAAATTCAACTGTAGCGTAACCACATAGATTTAATTAAATTACTTCAGAAATTAATGTTGCCACATATATATACACACACACAATATAAAAACATATATATATATATGTGCATACACCATGAGACAAATGAAATGATAAAAATTCCCTCTGTTGGTGTATTAACTAAATCAAATCACAGAACATACATCTGTTCAGGTATACGTGGCACAGTCCAGACAGTTTTGTCCTGGAAGGCCAAGATATTAAATTTATTATGTATTTTCAGTGGGCTACTTTGAAAGAAATTAAAGCCACCAGAGCTAGTAACACAACGTAAAGGAATGAGCTCTGAAAGCTCACTTCATCTCCACTACACATCACATGGCAAAATTCACTTCCCAAAGAAATCACGAATAAAGGTCCCCAAAGACACAGATGAAAAATTCCTCAACAGAGTTCCACAGCTAACAACAGAAAGCACCAACCAGCACTTTAAATGCTTTTAAATTATACTCTGCTGCACTAAACCAAAACTCCTAGCTAATTCAGCTTCACAGCTATTATCATACAAAAGCTAAAAAAATTCCTTGGCATCAGGAGCAGAGCCACCACTGCTCAGAGAACATGAGCTTATGACTTCCCATTACTAACGAGACTTTTCAAAATTGTAACAAACCAAATTTGGCCAGATTTTTTTTTTCTCCCAAGAACTGGCAGCACAAACCTTGACTGCTGTCTGCAAAGAAATGCACATCTATGGGGGAGATTCAGTATTTTCCAGACATTGGCAATTACGGTGTCAGTAGCTCCCTGGAAGCTGAACAAGTTTGGAGTCTCTCACCTTAATCACCCTTATGGCTTCCTTGGTGTCCCAACAGATATTCTACAAAGACTCCGTGACAACACCAGAACTTCTCTGAAAGAGATGTGTGAAACCCTCATTGTGAAGTTGAGTAACTTGGATGGTCGAGACGTGAAGAGTAGACTGTACATAGGTGGAGGGAATGTCAAGGAGCAAAAGAAAAATGGAAGCAGAGATGGCTGCACTTAAAAAGTATTCCTAAGGAGTGATCTGGTTAGTGATCATGAACCAAAGACTTCAAGAAACCAAACAAAAGCAAAGAACAATATCATTTTGGAGCAGAAGGAAACACCACATTGATATAGCTCCTGGAGCAACAACAACAAAAAAATCCCAAGCAACAAAAAAAGCCCCCTAATCCAATGGTTACAAGGAAGAAAAGTTTTGGGTTTTTTTAACCAGGCCATAAAAAGTTCAAACCTGGTAAGCCAGATGAAGGAGAAGCTGACTGCCGTGAAAGAGATTTGTAAAAGAATGTTGTGACTGTAGCTATCCAGCATGCACAGTTATAACCTCATCTGTCCACGTATGTATGCAGGAGGGAGAGAGGGGGAGGAAAAAAGAATGATCAAAAAAATCCAAACAAGCCTCTTGGCAGTAGACAATAATTGTCAACTTAAAACCAGTACCAAGCAACATTTGCCACAAGGCTGCAAAAACTGGAACCACCCAAGCAGCAACTGATGATACAAGTCAGGGGCAGATGTGTACAAGAGACACAGCAATAAAAACGTAACTATGTTCCAGAAATCAAAGTACCACCAGAAATCTTATCAGGAGGACTTGAAAGCATTCCCAATTACAACTGCAGACTAAAGAATACTCTTAACTCCATCTCCCACAGATGGGGAACATAAACCTTCAGAAGCAGGCAATTACTGAATTAAAATGCAAAATATTTGTTAATAAAGTAAAATCGTTAAAATGTTTCCATCACACAAATATTGCTTAACATTAGTTCCAAAGGACATTGTGAAATCATTAAGAAGCTAGAAATACACATACAGCAGGTAACCCTCAGCGAATACAAAGATTTAACGCCAACAAGCCCATAATAAGGTTAAATATATCAATGAATATATGTTGTTAATAGATGAAACAGCACATGCTCTTACACCACGAACCGAACTGTAATGCCATGCAAATGCCTTTCTACCCACAACCTTTGGCACTAAACACAGCACGATCACAAAGCTCAGGTGAAACCCACGAGACACAGTGTGATTTGGAGTGTTAGATCTGTCTCCCAGGATCCGCGTTTTTGCGGCAAACCTAACCCTACTCCAGTACACTTCCCATGACACACCACGCTGGCACACACAGCAGGTGAGATGCAAGTTGCAAATGCAAGATTATTTTTTTCAGGGGTTATTCTAAAACTTGAGGAAGCAAGTTTATTTCAATTATTGGTTCAATTAAGTCATTACAGTTAATTGAACCACTAGCAGAAATAAACTCCAGCGTAATTGACACTTGAAGTTAGTTTAGCAATTAGCTTCTATTTTTGCTTCCCTCCTTTTTCCCTTTTTCTCATTCTAGAGCATTATTTAACCTCTACTTCACATAATAGAGAGTTGGAAGATGTAGTCTTCTTCATATTTTTTCTCAATCACAGCTGTATTAAGATGCCCTTAAGTTTTAAGGCAGAGAGGCCATTAAGACCTGTGCTTATGCCATGACACTAACACCTCATCTTCAATTAAAGAAAAGAACAAACCCCTCAAAATTCACCAGTATTCGCCTTCCCTCTGAAGTTGCAAAGAAACCCTAAAAATAAAAGCTCCAAGGACTTCTGTCTACACACACAAAAAGTCTGAATAAATGTACAGTTACACTCCATCATTGAGGGAAGGGGAAAGGCACTACCTTGATCTGAATCCCATCTGAGAGCAGACTTGAACCATGCAAGCATGTACTCTGTAACCAGTGTTTTCCTCTGCTGCTAGAGGAGAAGGCAAACGAAAGGACCTCACGTTACTGCTTCTAATTATTCAGCCAAGTTTTTTTGGATTTGGGATTTTTTTGGGGTGTTTGGTGGTGGGTTTTTTTTAAAATATTTTGAAATTCTTCGAAAGGATAATGGATGGTTCAAAAATCTAGCTGAGAAGTAACAGCACCTTCTATTTTTATGGCAATGGTTCACACTCAGCTCAAAAGCATCTAGTATTTGACAAATGTTTAAGGGCTCACCCATGCACGTAAGTCTCTGTGACAGCTATCATGGTTAATAACCTCCATAGTGACCATAAGCTATGTAAAATGTGATGACAAAACCACTTTTTCCATTTTTCACATCAAAGATGCCTCCCTTCCATTCAGTGTGATGCACACACAGAACTGGTACTTTTACACGGCCACTCTACAGTTTATTATTCTGTCATTAGCAGCTTATTGTTGTATCAAAAGCAATCCTTATGTATATGTATGTAGCAGCGCATAATCTAAAGTAAGAAGAAAAAAAAAAATCGATTAAGACACTGTTTCTGAAAACATGACTATACAAAAACTTCCTTTCCCATACAAAGGCAGCTGGACTACATAAATAGAATACACATAACAAATAAGAGTATAGAAATATGTTCCTATAAAAGAAACTGCCTAAGTGTGCTTCTTAAAAATGTATTTTTTTTTGTATACACACCAACAGTCTAAGATTCAGAGCAGATGTTCACACCGTAAGTGCAACGAACACAACGCATTTCTCTCCCTTCTCACACGCTAATCAATTAAAGCAGACAAGAGCAAGCTATCTCAATATACAGTTCTCAACAGTAATCCAGAAGCTAGAAGGCATGCCTTCTGTATCAAATCTCCTTCACTCCAAAATATTTTAACCTTCCTGCTATCATTTTAGATTCACCACCACAAAGCTTTGACATGTCATTTTAACAGATAAGGACCTGAAGAAAACATTGCCTCTAACAATCTGCTATCTACCATATGTGAAATGGAGCTTCTGACTGTTACATAATCCTGTTGTAAACTGCTTTCAGAAAATCCCTATCAAGTGTTTCCAGAAAATTTAACTCTTGTACAAATAGAAGCCACCATCAGTGCAGGCACAGCATATAGCCACCCTACCCTCTAAGGGTAATAAACCCTAGTAAAACCCTTCACGTGTGAAACAATGCCCATCTTAACCTCCTCATCTACAGCTTTTATTACTCCTAGCTCCCTCCTACTGCTTATAGGAGGGGAAATGCTATTACTGCATGTAACGATATAGATAACAACTCTAAGATTAAGATTCTTCTTTTGCACGTGAATGGTTTACTCCACTCAAGATTATTAGCCAGAGGTTTAGCATTTTCTTCTTTTGATGCTGTCAAAATGACAGTACCAATTCCCAGAAAACCACACCACGAAAACCTAAACCAGCAGTATTTGACAACCAGAAGTGTTCAGGTTTCTAAAGTATTCTTTAAGAACATCCGTTCATGCATGCCTTCAAGGAAATAAAAAAAGCAGGCAGTTTTCAAGGAAAAACAAAATATTCCAAGAAGTTTCGTAAGACTGAGTAAAAACTCTTTGTGAGTACTGAAAACGTCAGCCTGGTGAGAAAGCACAGGGGGTAAGGATCCAGCGACGGCAGCCCCTCCTTTTGTTACGGTTAAGGCAGCACCTCAGCCAAAAGTAGTAAAACACAAGAACAAAGGCTCCTGCAATCTGTCTGCACTGTAACTGGGATTACTTCAAAGAATCTTGCCTAGTCACCTCAAAAATCCAAGTACTACACCAAGACATAAGCCTGATGCAAATTTTTGTTGGAAAGCAAAAATGACTGTCCACATTCTGAGCACTTAATCTTTCAGTTCAGTATAGAATTCTTGACAGTGGCCTGCCCTAGGTGTTTTAGAGCAAAGCATTAAAAAAAACACACCACCAAAACAAAACACACCAAAACTCCAAAATAAAAATCAACAAAAAAAATCCCTTGAAGCTGCATTATTCACCTGGGAAAAAATTTTCTTACTGGTGTTGGTTAATACCAATTAACCTACACTTCAGTTCACGAACTGTATCTACTATGACATTTTTAAAGACTTATTTTTTTTATTTCATTAGCCTACATTAAAACCTCCACACCTTTCAAAAACACCACTAGGCTCCTGGCCTGAGTCTTTTGGGAACACGTTTAACTGTCCAGGCCGTCCATTGTGTAGAAAAGCCCCTGGGTTACAACATGTTAATGTTAGATGCCACAAAGGCAAATTGCATCAACTCTGCAGTGCTACATTTGAAGAACACTACTTCTGCAACACGAACTTAGCAGGAACTTCAACGTAAGAAGGATTTTAAACTTTCTTGTTTATTCATTGACTAAGAATGAAGACTTTTTCTGTACATTAGGGAAAAGGATGGGTTAACAAAAGATATTTCTGGGACAGACCAATGAGAAATAACACATTACTAGCCTTTTTACTATTTTTATGACTAGAACTTGCACAAAACTGAGTGTATCTAGCATGTGCATCTTCCACTAGTCACAGAAAAAAAACAAGAAAAAGCATGTTCAGAATAAGGGGCAAGCTGCCTTGGAATCTCTATTCTCAGTGTTCACAAATACGTAAGAAGTCAAGAAACTTGCACTCTGGGGAAGAAAGGAAGAGAACCACACTCAGCCTTTCTTTCTCTTCACCATGTTGTTGAAGTCTCTGCAGAAGGGACCACATCATTCAAGTGGTAGCAGTTTCAAAGGGCTGAGACACATGGGACTGCACAGTGAAACAAAACCTGTGGAAAATAAACGACCCTGGCTTCCAGTAGTACTTCCTGACATCTGGAAGCTGGGAATTAATCCAGTCCGCTCAATAGAAATTCAGCAAGAAGAAACTCAAAGTTTTTCTGGTTTTGTGGTTCCTTGTGTCTATATACACATAAGCTACATGAAGATGCCCAAAGTCCTAAAGACATAAATTCAAACAGCAAACTCGACAAGTTTGCCTTATATTAGATTTCATTTGTTTGGCTATTTGTTTGGGACTGTGAAAGACAGATGGTCAATAGCTTGAAAAAGGTTCCAGGAATGTGTTTTAAATAAACTGATGAAAATTCAGTCCACAGTGATCTATTTTGATTACATTTTGGGTAATTTGTGCGTAATTAGTTTTCCACCTACCAAAAAAGTATTTTTTATTTTGCATTTCAGTTCAACAAAACCAAACAGCAGCATTTCCCTCTCTGTTTAACCTTTGTCACTTCTAACCCATAAAGTTTGGGATAAGGAGAATAATACCATCTAGTAGAACATCGCCACCAGCATACCAGGTTCACAAAACCCCTTTATGCCTTTATAAACACCAAAAAACATTGTTTAGCATTTAGGATGACAGTGACATTTTTAATAAACTCTTTAAAGCTGATACAAGCGCATTTTGTACGTCCTATCCATCTCTGAGGGAAGAAAGGAAAAGTAATCCCACTAACAGGACCACTACAGTACTGCTGCTTATAAATACTTACGGACTGTAACTGCCACAAATGTTTCATTTTTGTGTTTAAATTATTCCTTGAAACATCTCCCCAGCAATGACACCACCACCTACATCTATTTTTAGAGCTATGCTTTCTATTCTAAGCCACTCATTACAACATTTCATGAATCACAAACAGCAAAATACTAGTTCAGAGTTTTTACTGGATGAGCCAAGAGAAGCAGAGAGAAAAGAATTCACTCAATTGCAATCAGATGAATCGGGGAAAATTAAGAGGAAATAGTATTTTCTACAGTTTTTGTTATTTTCATAAATAAAAACCTAAGAAAATTCATAACATTTTTGATGACATAAATAACCCAAAAGAACATGAATCAGGATAAAAAACCACCCACAACAATAAAGGATTACTGAAAAGCAAACACAGCTTACAATTTTGTGTACCATTTACTATAGCAGCACAGTAAGTATTAAGCCACTGTACTTTCCAAGTATATAAATAAACACAAAGTAATGTCACAAACATTCACACATACAAATACAGAATTTAGGGAACTTTATAAACTGCTATTCTCTAAGCAGTGCAAAGTTTTCCATCTATTTAATTATATATTTTGAAAATAGCACTGTAAAAATCAGTCTTTACTTCTGAAAATTTATCAAACCTGTTACAGTACAACTCATCCAGCTCACCTTAAAAATGGCAAATGTAACAAATTCCAGCAACTGTCTTTCAAAAAAGAAAAATTCACACAGGATACAAATGAAGTCACATCCACAGAGAAAATGCTCTTTAACTGAGTTAAGGTAAACTTCATTTTTCTGCATTCCGCATTTCTGAGTTCACAGAAATTGCCTACCTGATCTCACTGAAAGTATTTAGGAAGATAAAAAGCATTTTACAGAAGGATCCTTCTAGAATCTGTTGTATGGAAATCAAACCCCTTAATTTATTAAAGAAGAACTATTACCAATGAATCAGAAATCAATATACTGAACTACACCATTCTGCTACACCTCTTAATGGACCAGATCCGAAAAGCATTAAGAGTTAATGATATTTAGACAGAAGATTAAGACAGCTGATCTACTAAATAGCAAAGATTGCTGGAATGAACAAGGGAACTAGTGGTCAGGCAACAGCTGGTATTAAGTACAAAAAAACATCCCTGATACACAGAGTGCTGTGAAAGTGTAAGGTGGTGTCCTTATTTGCCTTCCCGCTTGCAATAGCTTCTTCCTTACGCATCCGTTACTGTTTTTTCTTGAATACAAGATACTGTATTAAGAGACCTTTAATCTGACCTGTAAGGGCCATTTTTGTGTTCTTATCACTTGAAATCATACCGTATGAGGTTCCTAATTGCAAGAATATAAACTGTTAACACGCTAGGGATTAGTGAGGAGTGTATTCTGTTTTAAACTTCCTATTTGTTTTGCGTGGCTGCTGAAAAACACTTGTGGGGGTTTCTTTGCACTGAAACAGGAAAACCTGCCCATTCCATCAAGGAAATGAGTGATCTCCTGCACACATCCACTGATTACATGTCCCTGAGCAACCCCATTACTTCAGCTTCCTACTTCCAAAACTCCTGTCTGAAGGACTGCACAATAGACTCCTGCCAGTATCATGCCTACCCAGTGGCAAAGCTGTCACAGAGTGATGCAAGGTACTCCCATCTTTTGCCATGTTACCCGTAACACACCACTGTCCAACAGCAGAAGCTGGAAAACACAAGTTTGTGCTATATTTGTACCAAAATTTAAGTAGACAAATACTACTGGCAATGGCTGCAATATTTTTGTCTTAAATCAAAGTCACCTATGCTTTACACCTTCTTTTCTCACTCAGCTTATAAATATTTAGGCCTGGACCATGTAAAAACTTAGGCTGTCTTTTTTTTTTTTAAATTAGATTTGATGCACAAACTTCAATGGCCCTAATCACGACAGAGTTAGGAACACATAGGTCTCTGGAAGATAAGAGTCTAATTCATGACAGGGATGTCTGACTTGAAGCTCAAATTACAGGAGTAAAATTTAATTAGCACGCATCAGATGCCTTAGCTGATTATAAACAGTGCAACTTACCCTGCTTTTTCTTTTTCTTCAGTGTCTGCATTTACGGTAGGATTTTCCATTTCTTTAATCTTCTCCTCCTCTTTATCTTCTGGTTTGGTTTCATCTTCAGTTTTGATTACATTTAAGTCCTTTTCTTGATCAGGCTGAGTAGACACAGAATCTGGCAAATTTTTTTTGTTTCCCTGGGATAATACAACCTTTGGTTAACTTACAGGGTGAAATAAAAATAAAAAAATATTCAAGAAAAGGTAGGCAAAATACACTGAAGTCATATGAACAAAAAAATCTAGAGTCTAGGGCTTGTTCTAAAATTACAGCACGTCCACTGAACACTAAAGTAAACGTAACAGACTTCAAAGTTGCAGCCAGTATCCTCGCTAGTTTTGTCACAATGATACAGGCATTCTGCTCTTAGACCTGAACTGCGAAGCAATCCCTAAAGATGAACTTCACAGGGTGTGTTTTCACTCAGGATGCAGAGGCATCAGTACTGGCCCACCTGGCATTCACCCTGGACTTGGTACCACCAGACCAGCCAGGGCTGGTTGACACTTAGACGCAGAAGCATTACACTGTATTGCACAGTGACTTGAGGAGCTACACTGCTTCCAGAGCAAACTGCTACGTCTGCACAGTGTAGCACATCAGCTCACTGCCCTGAACTTCCTTTGCTAAAACCACCGAGTCAAGAATGGATTTTGACAAGCTATGAACATTTCTCTCTCTGGACTACTGAACTACATTAGACTACTGTGTACATCACATGGCCCAGGTCTTTGTAGAGCTTCATTGGCTTCACTGGCGCTGAGAAGTAAAAGCAAGACTTATAAGGGCTTAAAAGCATGGCTAAATGCAAAATAAAAATATCAGCACTGTAGTTAGCTGTTGGCATGCATTACCCAGATCACGATAATGCTGCACACTAATTAGTCTCTGTTTAACCTCGGAGGCCCCCAAACAAGTGGAATGTTGCAGCTGCTTCCTAACAAGTCAGGCATTTTCACACCATGTTCCCCTAAAGCAGGCACCTAGGGATAAACATGGCTCAAATGTGTTGTTCTGAATTAGGTTTACAGCACATTTTTGCCCTGTTTAAGTCCATTACGGAGATTTCAATCTGAACATAAATTCACGGTTATCAACACACCACCTGACATTATAACAGTATGTAACAGGAACATTACAATATTTTACCAGAATGGAGGGCTTATCATTTTCTTTGCTGTCATTATCATTCTCAGCTAACTTTTTTTCTTCTTCTTGTACTACTGCTACTTCCTCCTGCTTGCGCTCCTCCTTATCCACTTTTATTTCTTTTACGTCCTGCTCTGGTTCTTCACGCATCTTCAATTCTTTTTCTTTCTCACAGTCTTTACAAGGCTTGCTTGTCACTTTTTCTGGCAATGCCATTTGAAATTCAATGTTAGCTGATGTACAATATTCTTCAAAACCATAGAGATATCTAAAAGGAAAAAAAATTGCTTGCAATAAGCAAGTTTGTTTCAAGACAGAGCACGCTACCTAGCAGAAGCTAAACATTAACAGGATGTTTAAACCTTAAAAAACTGTATTATAAGCAAAAAGTTATGGACCTCATGTATATTATCACTACCACAGGATCACTGCAGTTCATTCTAGTGCTGTTTGAGCACAAACTTCATAGCTTTATTACTTACTTTTTGTATGCACATTTAACATTATATCCTGCAGCTGAATTCAATACAGGGATTCCAAGATCTTGATAAACTTGCTTCCACACTGCTCCACTTTCAATCTGTTAAAGAAAATGAAGCCATGGTTTCTGAATTAACTCACTGACACAAAAAAAAATAAGTCAACAGGGTTTACAACTTTGCAAAATCATTAGAAGTAATTTCCTCTGACCTATAAAATTACTATTTATCACACATACAGTATTTCACTGTAATGCAAACTGTAGTCTAATGTAACTAATTTAAGCAATTTAGCATTTCTGCATTTCAGTAAGTCACAGCCGACTTTCCTCTCCAGGTGGTCATATAATGGAGGAAAGAAAATATAAAGATCAGAAAAAACAGTACATCATTTTTATTTTATATTTAAAGTAATTCTTAACTATCAGAGCTAGAATTTTAACTAAATTGTAAAGAAAAACATGCATTCAAAGCATTAACAATACTCAGCCCTGGCGGTACTGCACCAGATACAGTGGCTACCAGTCTTTCATTATGTCCTTAATATGCCCTTTGGTGTCCAAGTTTTGTGACAGCGCGACACGCTCGTTTCTGACCATCTGTGAGGGTAAAGCAGAGGTACTGCAATACCCAAGTACGAGATCCTCTCTTGTCCATCAGAAAGGTGTCACTGCACAAACATACCTCCTTCAACAGGCAGGCTAAATTTATGGGAAGTGGTCCAAAGCAGTAACAGAACCTGCTTGGCCATGAATTCCACATGCTTCAATTACTGCTCCAAGACCAATCCCGCTAATCCCAGTCAGCACATTCTTCTATACATTGCCCAGAATACATGGGAATTAAGGGCCTCACATCAGACCTTAAACTAGATCCCTTGTCTTGGAGATTTTATTACGCAGTTACTCTTTTCACTTCCTGAGGTAACAACTTTATCAGACAAACATTTCTTGAGATACCACAAAACCACACATGCTGGATGATTTTATGCAGCAATAATTAAACATGTTGAGTCGATGTGTAACTTATTTAGAATATAATTAGTTTCTGGTTCCTGTTAAAGTATGTTTTTCAGAGCTACACAGGATGTCTTACACAGCTGTAGTATTCAATTTTCGTATGTCTAAAGCTCCTGTGTAAGATTTCTTTTTATCACCACATAAAGAAGAATAAACAGCATCCTCTCACATTTTGCGGCTCTGGAACATTCATCATACTAATACTCACATTATCAAATCCTCCAAGCTTGTGTACCAGTCTGAATAATTTGAAGAGATTCAAATTTCTATATCCTAATACAGGTCGCTTGTTAATAGGAGTCCCTATGAACAAAGGCAGTTATATACAGTGTTTTGAAGGTTTCTTTTCCAGAGTAACATAAAATTCCCATCCATATGCACTACTACACTATTAAATACAGTATTGCAAACCCCTCCCTCTAACAATCTCATGGATGTGGTCTCTTCATGAAACCAAACAAACTCGAGTCTTAACCCATTTTCCATGTAGTTCAGTACTGTAATTTAATTCATACATATGCATTCTTCCATATATTACTGAACATTCACAAATGATGCAACTTTTCCTGCTACCTATATTATACATATTTTTAACCCACTGAAACAATTTTATCTACAAATACCAGCATAAACCCTTCACTACAACCAAGAAAAAATACCCCCAAAGAACAAATCCCACAATGCTGCAAAGAGATGAAATTTCCTAAACTACTGTACTCACAGTAGCTACCACATTGTCATCTTTTGTAAACAGTTCCTCAACTCATCTTCACATGTAATTGAAGAGATACTAATTAACCAGTTACAATACAAATTTAAGTACAATCACCTTCACCCCTGCCTCCACAGACACTGTACTTTTCCTGCAGTGTATAAATACCTGATAAAGGTTTAATATAATAAAAGGCATTTCCTTTTAAAAACATTACAATTTACCTTACTGATAATACCCATGCTTTTAAGTGATCTGGATTCAGACAAGAAAATTAGCACAAACTAAATGCTTTCTTCCGTGATCCTAAGAAGGGTGGTGGTGGTTTAATTTTATTTTGTTTAAGTATTTTAACATTATTAAACTGAGCATATATATCACTATAATGGAGGGTATTACATTTTATCATGCAACACTGTAAGTACACAGTAGAAAAAATAAACATGTGAAGTACTATCCATTTATTTCTGAACGCAGGAACTGACTGTATCTTAGGAGAACAGTCAAGTGACAGACTTCTAAATAGCAGGCGAGTCAGAAGTGATGAATACAGCCTCACTGTTTCCAGATCTGAACTGCAAAGCACTACTAGTTTACAGACCCAATTCTTCAAAGTACTGCTAAGCAATACATCTACCTTCAACTTCTGCAAGTCAAAGATTAAAATGCCTACCTCTGTCTTCCATGAACTTGTATAACTGCTGAAGAAAGTTCTCTCGTTCTTCAGGAAACGGCTCTATTTCCTCCTGTGTAAAGTAATGCACACAAGGAAATTATCACCATTTTGAGTTATAGTCCTTCATTAAGAAACACACAGCAGTGATCATTTAGGTTCAAATATCCAATTTGTTTTACTGGAGTCAGCGACAGGATGCCATACACATACACTCTCAGAGCTATGCTCACATGGAAATAAGTTCTATAGACTACTATTTCAAAATATATAAAACTAACTGTGAAGACACACTGAAACTGAGTTTTTGATTGATCACTGAAGTATTGTAAGCGGTATCATAAATCAAGATGCATTTCAATTTTGTCCGTTTATGAAGGAATTCTGGGAGACACCACTACTAATGATCGAGAGATTGTATCAGAAATCTCAGATTTATTTCTACTGTAGTTAATTAAGCAACTCCTTGATACTTGGATACACTATGTCACTTTCAGGGATGAAGCGAAAGAGAAAATGGTTCTTGCACGTTCTTAAGAGTTCTAATCCACAGTACTGGCAAACCAGAGCCAATGGCACTGCATGCACACTGCCATGGGGTACCGGCTGAACGCATGGTGAGAAGGATCCCAGAACTGAAGTAACAATAAATATTTCGGATGTTCAGTTCATTGCACTAATAAACCTTTGTATTAGATTTACTTAGATTAATAAACAGTGGAGTTTCGTAACAAAGCACTGTGGCTTATTTTATTACCCTAGATAATTTCCTTAGGAAATCTGACTTGCCACAACCAAGTAGCAATAAGATATGAATATAATCAGAATTCTTAGAAATTCTGATGACTAAGCTACTACAAAACAACATGCTAAATACAAGTTGATTAATTTTCTGCATACTTTTTTCTTTAATACTACCTTGTAAAGTTTCCAAAAATAACTAATAAAAGTTATCGAGTAAATCTAAAAGAAATTATTTTTCTTTAGTGCATTTTCATTCCACGTTTATCTTTTCCATTCTTCAGCAGTCTCTTTGTATGAAATATTAAAGCTTCACCTACCCTGAAGCAAGGGGACAAAACATATTGTCCTTAAAGTTATAGCAAGACAGTTGAGAAATCAATAGAAACAGAGTATCATTATTAAACACATAAAAAAAACACAAAAAACCCAAAACAACAAAAAAACCCCCTCCCAACATCTGCTGAAGCTATTTAATAACAAGATGGATGGCTGAAAATAATGTCAAGGAAGGTTATAACTACTACTAGTGAGTAGGGTGGGGTTTTTTTATTCTATACATCCTCTTCTCCATTAAATGCACTTGGAGGACATACCAGAGCAGGCAAAAAAATGGAGAACCAGTATTCACAACATGACGAAACAGTTGTCGTTTAGGTATAATTATCAACAGAAATGCAATGAAAATATTTCAGTCTCGCAAAGGCAACGCAAGAGGGAAGTATCTGCAAGATGCATTACGTGATGAGCAGCTATCTATCCGATACCGAGCACACCAGCAAAGCTCTGAGCAGGCCACTTCAATGAGCAAGGAGGACAGGCTGGGGGGAGAACTGCAGCCAGTATGCTAGATGCATCCTCACAGGGCGGGGGGCACCAGAAACCAGGGATATCTAGCAATTCTTCACCAACAGGTATGAGGTGATGCTGCAGCCCTGCACACAGTACAGACAAATGCCTGGTTAAGAGCATTCGTGTTTCGCATGCCACAGAGAACAAATGACTTGATGGAATCGATAGGGTTTTGGAGTTTGTTTTCATCTGGTTTAGTCTCACATGACAGGTACTTTGAAAGGACTTTTACCAGCATATGCTGGATCATGGCAAAGAGATCATGAGCACTTACTTGGGTTTCTCACGTTCCTCACCAACAAGAGAACACTCGCCATAAGAAAATGGTCCCACAGAGCTTTTTTTTTTTCTTTTTTTTTTTTTTTTTTTGCAGAGGGGTTGGGGTGGGGCAGTCTTTGAACTAAAACTTCCAGAAACCCAACAAAGCTTTTAAAAAGGAATATATGCTTTTTACATATTAAGGGAACTAAATTAAAGGTGATGAAGAAGCCAAATAAAATACTGCCACTCCTTTCTCACCATAAGAGTCAATGTCTGAAGAGTATGAAACGTGCTAATTCAGAGGTGCCAGAATGGCAGGTGGATACTCCTTTACTATTTTCCCCATGGAGATCAAACCAAATTTTTAAGAAAGTGTGCAAAGCAGGGAAGCTTAAGACCCTGCATGCTGCTGAAAAGCATTTTCACTTTCTCAGACTCTACAAAATCAGTAGATATTATACTATGATAATAATACCTGTTAATAGTCTCTGAACACTTACAGAATCTCTTAATCAAGAAGTCAGACAAGGTTTCCTAGCTAGCGGTTTGAAGCAGGCACGACACACTCTGTCATCCTCATACTTCTAAGTTAGACAACCATGATCCTATCAAATCACTCTGTAGTATCTAATGTATCTGTCCATGTCACAAAGGTAAAAAAGAAAGTGGTTTGTATGTGTGATAATGCAATCCAGAAAATTAGCAACATGGGTTTTTGCAACACATAAAATTCACACAGTATTACAGTGCAGCACTAGAAAAGAGGGTCCTTGTCAACTACCTACCATCAGATTTAGTAAAAGAAAGGAAGGCCATTTTCCAGTCTTGCATTTGGGGAAAAAAAAAAGGCGGGGGGAAGGCAATTCCTAAGAAGAGAAGCAACGAGGATTTACATGTCTACTCCTATCTATCTCTAAAGATATGTACGGAAGCATCTATGTATCTATGACAGTGTGTGTGAATATATATATATATATACACACAGGATAGGAGCATCTATATATGAAGCCTGAGGTCACATACATAAGAGTTTGTTTTGGGGTTTGGTGGGTTGGGTTTTTTTTGTTTGGTTTGGGGTTTTTTTGTTTGCTTGTTTTTGTTCTGGTTCATGGGTACCAGGACCCTACAGATGGCTTGAAGGCCACCAGTGAGAATTTTTCATGTCCTGGAAAGCACCAGAACAATCTGCAGGTGGGGACAAAAGTCCGAAGAGAAGGCCCACAGATCCTGTTTGAGAAGAGATGCTGCCTGATAGTCAGGTTACAGGCACAAACTCATAAAGACAGGAAGCTGCAGAAACTGCTCAAAGGTGGGTGGAGAGATAAAAAAAAAGTGGGGTGTGTGTGTGTAATATTTTGCCTCTGTTTTAGAAACCTCCTAGTTCAACAGGTGACTTAAACACTGGGTACTGCAGAAGAAATTATCACAAGAGATGTCACAATAAATCCCAAAACATTTGCCTGAGATGAGATCTTCATGTCTAGCACATGGGAAGACTAGCTCTTACAACATCACAGGCAACTAAGAGGAGCTAGAGAGATGAACAAAGGGTACAAGGTCAAATAGTTACAAACACTGTAGCTAAAGACTGTGAATTTTTCACCTAAAAGTAGTGAAGGAATGGTCACTATATAAAAATCATGTGTCAACCTGCATGGGTACAAACCTATCTACATTCTTAGTGCCCACTGCTGGACATGAACCTGCTCTGAAAGTTCAGGAATTGTGCTGAGCCCATGGAAGTACTCCTTGCTTCTCAACACATTAAGAAGAGCAGAGCCCCTTGCAAACTGGGCTTTGTAACTTTTGATCAGAGCCACTTAATGTCCTGTGAGCTTAAAGAACAGGCAGAATGAATTCATGAGCATGGAGAGGTGGCAAAGTTTTTACTTCACACCTTCGCAATCTCCCAGCAAATATTAAAATAAAGAAATGAATGAATAAAAGATGGAACACCATCTTCTGGTATGCCACCACCACAATCTCCAGGGAGGATGTATTGAGAGGACTGTAACAACCACTTAGACCCAAACCAGCTCAGTTTCTCCTTTACAACTCCACTATTGATGGCAATTTCAGTCTCCTGCGTTACTGGCAGTTGCGTAACACATTAAAGAACAGCTCCAAGACCTTAGTGCGAGAAAAAATGATAATGAGCAGATATAGATTTTGAGTACCACCAGAAGGTACAGAGGAAATAGAAGATTCAAAAACCGCTCTCTTCCAGCTTCACAGCCTGCTGTGAAATAGAAGCTCCTTCCATGTATTTTCTTCTATCCTCGTGTCTCTGGGGTTTTTTTGGACAGGAGATTGGGAGGAAAGAACAGAGAATTATAAAACTACACAAGGCAGGACTCCAAACTCCACAAGAGAAGAAAGGTGGAAGAGGAGGCATGAGCTAATGCCTTGATTGAAAGCTCTTTTGCTTCTTTACACCAGGTAGCCAAAGAGATAGCTTGTAGTGAAGCAATTTTTCAGTAGACCAGGATGAGAGAGAGGTACAGCTCCTCACATTTCTTGGTAGCTATTTGAATGTTTCAGAATCTCTTCACTTTTCACCACTCTGAAAACAGTAAACTCCATTTTATACAGCTAGAAGCAGTGAAAGAACAGTGCAAACCACTTGCAGTATCTGCTTTACAACAGGACCTACAGCTGTAGGCTAGCATAGCAATCTGGGAGCAGGGAAGGAGGACAGGGTGACAGAGACACAAGCAAGGAGAGGACAACCACAGGACCATGCCAGCCTAGTTTGGTTTCTTTTTGAAATATGTCAAGAATACAGGTCAGTTACAGCTTAGAGCTGCCTTCTCAGATGGAGCTCCTCTGTAAAAGGTAGCAAACTTCCCCATGGCTTGGAATGTGTGGTAAGTCATGGGAACATACTGGGGTAACAGCTCTATAGCCAGCAGAAAAGTTTATCATCATTTATGTCAGCAGCTACTTACAGCAGCATGATTTTAGCATGCACAGATCTCACTCCATGGCCACAAAGGGGAAAATAAATCAACACACTCATGATACACAACAAAGCAGCTGCAGGACAAACCGTGGAGGGAAACTATACCCTTCTGTGCGCTACAACACACTGCATTATTATTATAGAAGGGCAAACAACTGTTTATTTGGAGGGAGAGTGAACTACAAACTGGAAACCCATCTGGGCCATAACTGACGTTACAGCCCAGCAATTAATATCACTGTAAGAAACCCCAAGTTCTACGTCAGTCAAAAAAAACCTCCTTGGCCTTCCAATACTGAAACCGCATGTGAAAAGAAAAGGCCAGACTGGATTTACATACAGTTGCAAGACATAAATGCTGATGTTTTCAAAGAAAACAGAAAGATTAAAATTTATCAAAACAGTTGAAGTAATTTAAGCACCACACATCCTTTAACAGAAACAACTTAAATATGTTTTAGTTACACAGATCTTCCCAGTTAGAAGACAGCCAGACCTTTGACACCTAGCAGTTGGGTTCCATGTAGAAATACACTCAAGTAAAGATATCTTTTTTCTTTTGGAAAAAACAACGTGCATGTGGACAGCAGACACCAATATCTACCTTTCATCTTGCTCAGTCCCTAATAGGTACTACAACCCCTTCTGCTACCGCATTAAGATTGGTATACAAAGATTCTAAAAAAGGATCTTATTTTGAGTTTTGATTTCTACTTATCATTAGAACCTAACAACTCAGTCTTTTGACTACACGTTTTTTGCTCAGTGACTCAAAGATATTTAAGATTTTCAAGTTGATATCTTTACATTAACTGATCTTTGCTAAATAAAGATTTTGAAAACTGAGAAATAATAATGTTGCCAATGTTAACATGTTAAATTTTCCCAAATGTTCGGAAGACCTACTTTAGTATTTCAGTCTCGCTAATTTTTATCAGCTGTGTATCTATGCCCTTTACTATCACTTGCCTCTTCTTCACTGCTGTTATCCTCTTTTTCTTTTTCATCTTCTTCTTCTTCTTCAGCTTCACTGCTGGAGCTGTCTTCTTTCAATTCTGTTTTCCAGTTACTAGGAACAGTTCTGTTTTTATGGAATTCAAGGGCTTGGTCAAAAGCTGTAAAAGGACCAGCATTTGTTAGCAATGCAGGAGTATCAGTTTGACCATACATTTAATAAAAAAAACGGCTGCACACAGGAGAAGGAAGAAATACTGATAATTAACAATTCCACCCCCAAATTCAAAGAACTTCAACAACAACACTGTGTTGTCCATCCTTATTTGTCTTCCTCAGCCAAACCGGATTAATGTTCTCTGCAAATCAAGTTATTCAGAGCTATTATTAGCTTTATTACCATGTTAGTGTCTACAGACACAAATAAAGATCTTCTGTATTAGGGCATATATGAAAATTTACTTAAGGGAACCCCTACTCCAACAGGTTTTCACTGTGGTTTACGTACATATTTATATGCATACATAAATATTTATACATATATATATTAATCATATATATATTCCAACAAGAAGGAGAAAGCAATATGCACAAGCTAATTCTAAGACACTGATCATACAAACTCAAACTTTCAAATTAATCCACAATTCCAGTTTCTTGACAGTGCATAAACGCAACTTATAACTATTAGGGGTATTATGATAAGCATAACTCTATACGAAGGTCTAATGCAAAAGACTGAACACTAATAACCTATAAATCTAGCATGCACTGTATGATTATATCCTTTGTTTGGCATGTCTGCATTTAAAACAAGTGCAGTAGAGTGGTTTTTTTTTAATTAAAAAAAGTTCCTCTAGATTTTAAGAAGTGTTCTCCTTAAATACATTATGCTATAGGAAAAGATCCTGTATTTTAGCATTTTAAAGACAAACTAATCTACTATAAATTCAGTTCGATTTACATAACAAAGTAAATACATATGAATGTGCTTTCTCATAGAAAGATATTTTTACCTTGTTTTAACAAAGCATCAGGCTTTGGTGAAGTTTCAGTAATCTCCCGAACATCTTTTCTTGGCACAGAAACACTAGATAATTTAGAAAGTGTTAAAAAAAAAAAAAAAAAAAAGTATTTCAATATCCTTTCTGTAAAAGCATTCTGTTAAATTGAACCAAGCACAATAAATGGCTGCCATTTTTTAAATAAAAACTGAAACCTAGAAAAACAGAATTCTATTATCCACCATCAATCCCCCTCCCTGACCAACATGAGCTTAAGAACACAAAGTTCCTTATTCTATTGCAAATGCCACACAGTCCGGTTTTCTTTGTTTCTCTTATTTTCTTTCCTACTTTGAGTACTATCAAATCTATTTTCAGAGAACATGATAAGTAGCAGTTGTAGTCTAGACTGAGATAAACATACGCCTTACTACCACAAAAAAAGAAAGAATTTCTATGTGTGCATGTGGTGCATGCACACACCTCCACCCCCCCTGTAGCTGGATTAGCTTATGGCCACATCTCTGAAAAGCAGCGCTCTGTTCCAACCAGAGCAGGAGAGTCTCAGGCCATTCTCAAAGTCATGAAAGACTGCTTTGTTTGCCACCACTGTAACAATGAAACTAAAGCTAAGACAGGTAAGATTTATGCAACCCATTATTAATAATGCCAAAGTTCAAGACTATCTTCATCAAAATGCAGGCTGTTAACAGTTTTCTAAACATTAGAAAAATCTTGGCAGTGCCTTACTGAGCTTTCTAATGTTATTAATGCTTTACCCAACACATCTCATACAGTATTTCACTTGACAGGTATAGATTTTATTCAGTTATCAACTTCTACTCACAATTTGCCATCCTTGAAAGAGCGAACAAGAATATTATCTTTTTTCACTGCAATATCATCACTACAATCCGGGCAAACCACCTGCAGAGATATTACAAATGCAAAGTTTAGAGAGAAAAAAGAAAAACAAGAGAGTAATAATATATACCAATGCTTCTCAAAAAGCTTTTGGGCTCATTTCTCTTTAGCAACACTGAGATCCCTCAAAACACAGGAGCGGTGACCTCCTGGAATTACTGAATGCACAAGGTCATGCTCGCTTCCTGGAGGGAACTGACGGCTGCTGTCAAGAGACAAGAAAGAGCACCACTCTGACAAAAGTTAGGTACCTGTCACGCCACTACAGCTTATTCTCCTCCTCATCCTAAAAGGAGAGAACTTCCACCAAGTGCTGCCAACTGAGCTGGAGACCTCGTCTAAAACTTCCAGAAATTGCAAGGATGTAATCACACACAGTTTCAAAAACAAATGCCTACAGGATTTATGAAATACAGTTTTATAATGGAGGATTCGTAGGTTATCTACCTAGGAGAGAAGAGTGCCTCAAGTACAAGTATTATGATAGGTATTATGATAGATATTATGATTCTTTAATTCAAGTAGACTAATCAAGTCTAGCACTGAGATAACATATTAATTATCTGTTGCAACTTTAAAAGCTATTTAAGTTTTGTTAAACCAATATAGAAGTTACTAATTAAAAAGTTTCAGGAAATTTCATTAAAAGAAAAATAAATACTAATTTTCCAGAGTTATAGAAGAGAAAAGCAACCCCCTCCATCACTCATCTTTCTTCTTTCAAAACTTGTGTAGCTCCCTGAAAGTTAAGAAAATTCTAGCTGCTACAAAACCCCAAGGAGCAGCAAATGACCGCAGTCCTAATTTAGCCCTGGTAAATACCTCTTCTCTCTTAGACCAGCTCCTTTCAGCCCTACTTTTTCCACCATACACACAAAGATACTGCACAACAAAATGTTTTTTCCCTCCTTACACAGGTCACCAGCCATATGGCATTTTAGAAGGTAAAGTCAAAAGTTCCAACTGATTTGGAGAGCTGCGCATCACACAGCATAAGCTAAAAATAGGCTTCTCGAGAAAAGTGAGACTTAACAGCCTCAGTCTCCAAATGCAATGCATTCTACAGTCTCCAAAGAAACTACACAACTACAACTCACTAACTGAAATGCAGTTTGAGATATAGTTTTCAACAGTTGGTGAAGGTAAGAGAGAGTGATTAGCACCCCCCATTTGAAACAGAGCGGTGCAACCTCCTGGCTCTCTGAAGATGGAGAAAGGTCCTTCTGGCTTTAGCTACTGGTTTTCTAGAAGCATCAAAATCTCAGTATTCAGAAATTCATACAGAGGTTGGGAAACAGCTTACAACAACCTCATCTAGTGCCTTTACATCAAGCAACATCACCTCAATTTTGCCTGAATCAAGTTTTCTAAATTTCTTTGCAAAACAAACTCCACTGAATCACAGGAGAATGAGGGAGATGATCCTATGTAAACTCAATTTTCTGAAAATGCTGCAAGCAGATTTCCTCGCTGCACCTTCCAAAAGCCTTTAAGTACACATTAAAATGAAGCAATGCTATAAGGCTTACTAAATCATACTCTCTGACATCAAGGAGCAACTGCCAGGCCTTTTTGCAGTTACAATTAGCCATTGCTCTCAATCCACCACCCCCCCCCAAAAAAAACCCAAAACAAACCCAAACAAAGAAAAAAACCACAAAAACCCCATGCATGCAGGATAAAACCAACACAGTCAGTCACTGAGTCTGCAGAATAATTCTTACTAGATTTAGATTTCTACAGCTCTACATTTATAAGCGACAGGTTATAGGACTGATATCCAAAGTTTCTACTACTAATCTGAACTGTTATTTGCTGTAAAGGTTTAGACTAATCCCTGAACGTCTTTTCACATAATAAACTTGCACAATTTCCTCTGTGCTTATACACAGAGCTTATCTGCACACAATATAATTAATTAATAATTAGCATAACAGAAAGTTAAAGCAAAATTTATCAGTAATAAGATAAAATTACTTTGTTGTTAACAGTAGATGTAACCTGCTTACAAGGTAAAAGAATGGAGAGGTATAGCTACAGGGGAGAGGATTACAAAAGGAAAAAAGAAAAAAAACCTATTTGGGGCATAAATCTATTCTTTGGCACAACCTTTCAGGTTAAATGCAATATGATGTTTATTTGCAGAGCTATAAACCTGATTACTAAAATAACAGTTAATCTAGGATAAGCTATTTCAGAGTTAACGAGCTCCACCCTCAAACTTTATCCCCCTACTGCTTCTCATTCATCGCAGGAAGCTTTCTACGAAGAACGAGCTATTCCAATCTCCAAATGAAACCCACAGAAATAACAGTGTGTATCGTTAGTATACCCTGGGAGCCTAAGCAACAATTCAGTTCATTTTTAGGGTCTGACCCACAGCTACCCTGAGTAGCACTACATCACTCCCATGCAAGCACAATACCTACCAGAGGGACTGCATGGAAACTGCCACCTGCCACATGCATCACCACAAGCGCTAACCCAACAGTGTGGCATCAGCCACCTCAAGCCAGTCCTGCTGCCCGCTTCTCAGAGTGTGGCTAGGAGGCAGGCGACGTTGCATCAATCTTGATGACAGCTTTCAGTAAAGAAACAGCTCGATTTTCTTGTCTATTACTGAAAGCCTCTGCTAAAGCTGTCATTAACATGGCATCTCCTTCCTGTATATTCTGCCCTCTCCCTTGTTATAAAAAAAAAAAAATAAATAAGACTGCAGTAACTCCTTCTCTCCCACCAACTTTTCCAACAGAAGTCCTGCTGGAAAGCCTCTGGACTACACTACAAGCCGCCAGAGGTGGCAAGTAGAAAGCTGCAGCTGAGAACTACTGCACACACTAAGGGTTAAGTGTGATGGCATCTTTCCAAAAGCAAAGCACAAGTTTTCCTGAAATCAGAGAAACTTTTTAAGCTTTCATTGCCAGGGAGAAATATTCAAATATTTATAATTCATAATAAAATAAAAATTAAAAAGCACAGTAGTAGAAGGTACCACATATGAAAATGTTAATTTCCAAATATGAGTCAGTGTATATGCAATCTTTAGACTAAGTGATATTTTATTATAATTATTATTAAAATATATTTAATCTATTTTATTATAACTATCTTTATGCCAGAATAAAGAAAGATAGAAAATATTTGTACTAAAAGACTACAATGTTATTTTAAAGTAGAGAATTACCAATGAATTTCCTATCTACCACAGTGACAAAGAAAAAACATTTCATTATATTATCAGATGTGTTTATATAGAACAGAGAGAAACAACACCCATGTAATCACTGAACTTCCCCTCTTTTTGCACTTCTTTATACTTTCTTCCTTCATAGAACTTGGTAGTTTAGAATGATGACATGCAATACCCTCAAATTTAGTTCAACAACTAAACACGCTGTTAAGCTGGAATTAGTCAACAATTATGGCTGTTTGGAAAAAATAAAGCCACCTTAGCAATCACTTTCTCTAAAGAAACATACTTACATATATATTGCCTTTGACTATTATGATACAGTCCGATTTGAAGAAACGTATTAAGTTCTAATAAAAATAGATTAATCCATCAAAAATGAAAAAGCCTACCAAACAACCCACCTTTCTTTGGTGCCTAGGAAATTAATTAAAATTTGTAAAATAATAATAAAAAAATATGAAACTCTTACCAAGGCTGGAAACCACAGAGCTTTCTTTTTATCCACACTGAAGCAGTCCACACACACAACTTTCCCTAATAACTCGTCACTTTGTTTCCTATCATCTTCGTCTTCATCGCTGGAAGAGGATGAAGATTCTTCTTCAGGACTAAACAACAGAAAAAGACTTAAAACTCAACTATTCAAAACTTGGCTATTATAATTACAGGAGATCCAAAGCTAATTGTCAGAGGCATAAATAATAGTGACTTGAATTGTCTGTCACGTGTTTTAGGATTAAAATGAATGGAAGTATTTACAAGGATATTATAATAGCAACTTCACAAACTCAAACATTACAAACCCAGAAATGCACACCTACATGTAATACATGCAAAACCACCACCATGCATCCACACGGAAGAACAGAAATGAAATACACTGTCAGGACACTCAAAATTAAAATTCTGCCCTAGTGAAACACTGTTCAGTAATACTGTTGCGGTTGCAGTTTTGGACAAACATTATGCTAAACCATTTTGGTTTTCTTCTTAATCTCACTATGCTTTTACTTTAACAGCCATACAGAATAAAAAGCTATTTTAAGAGAGGACAAATCTCTGAAGAAGAAACATCAGCTATGAAGATGAATAGCGAAGAGAAAAGTAGTCTGTTTATCCTGGAACAGTTCTCTAAAGATATGCAGTGAAGCATTTCAATGACTGTTTCAATTTCACATTGAACAAAGTGCTGCAATGTAAGTAGATGAGCAAAGGTGCAAATATGTTTTGATTAAAAAATGTTCTGGCTCATTGTTTTGACTGTTCCAGTACAAAGTTGCATCTGGTTTTAACCAATGGGGAGTCTACATGTACAAAACTATTCCAATTAAAATCACCTGCAACTGATTTTAAAATAAATAAATAAATAAATAAATAAATAAATAAATAAATGGATAAATAAATAAATAAATAAATAAATAAATATTCAGCACTCCTGGCTCTCTCCAGATATATATGGTTTTACTAGTCACGTTGAAGGTTAATTCTCAGAAAACACACAGTGTGTTCAACGAGCACAATAAGCAGAATTTTAAAAGCTATTTTCCATTTTACAAAAAACAATTTTTGAGTACAAAGTTCAATATTAACAGACAACTCACAGCATTTGTGTAACAGAAGATAAGTGATTTAAAGTCTAAGGTGACTTATGTTTGATTTTCCCCACCCTAATCTTATGTCATCATTTGGAGGGCTAATAAAGCATTGATTTTTTTCCCCTCAACCTCCTTTTAAAAAAGTAGTGATTTCTTCTAAAATACAGTATAAAAATCTTTCAGGCAGCTTTCTGGCGTTTGAGAATCTCTTGTGGGAAAAGAAGTAAAGGACTAGAAAGAAAGCCAAGGTTATTTTAGAAAGACTGTAAAGTTAGTTCAGTTATATCAGTATCTGTGCAATTTGTCTTTTTACTCAGTTCAGACAATATTAATCATAAGTTAAATGTTTTGTTTCTGACATAATAATGTCCTGTACAGTTAGGGAAAACAGAGAGGACAACCCAGCCACAGACACCAAGGATGCTGCAATCACATTCTCTGTGGTATATGCCAGCTTCTTCCATCTTTTCCCTTCAATACGTCACAAATTACTAAACCAGTAATTGAGTAAATTTATAGTACCTCTATATACACAGCGCAATATTTATTTCAAGCTATCAAAAATAGCATGAAAGGGTAATGCAAGCATGAAAACCCCCTTTCTACCCCAGCCCCTACTACAGCAAAACTTTAAAAATAAAACCAACCAACCAACCAACCAAAACCAAACCCACCCACAACTGACAAAGATGAACAGTCAGTGGAGTATTTAAAACTGTTTTTTCAAGATCACAGCTACCAAGAAGTTTGGCACCTGGGAAATCAGGCCGCTACTCTTGAGCTTTGTTTTTCTATCAGTAAGCTTTGCTGCAAACCGCAACACTGTTCACCTATTTCTAAAAGCCCTTAAGAGACCTTGTAATGAGAAACCAAAGGTCTACATGAAGATTCTGGTACCTTCTACAAAGACTTCATATCAGGTGGACAATGGCTGCATTGTAATGGGTCTAATTTGGGTCCAACACATTTATAATACCAACTTTATTACAGAGAAGCTTCTGAATATAGCTTAACAACACATTTCCACTTGGTGTGCCATTTTCTTTTTTTACTGAAGTAACAAAAACAAGAAAAAACACTTTTGCCTGTACCCACTACTATTTTAAATACTGATTACACAAAAACTTCTTGTAATTCTTACATGCAACAATACACGCAAAACCGACTTTCAGTTTGAGCGCTTTTCATATGGCTTCCTGTTTTTTCAATGTGAAGCCTGCACGCAAAATAAAACTCCACACACGCTGAAAGCTTCAGAATTGAATACAGACAGCACAGATGCAAAGACGTTAGACTTACATATGATTGGATCTCCTTCCTCTGTTTGTTTTCTTTCCTATAACAGGAGTCCCAAAGTGTTCAGGATTTGTGAGTGGAAGCTGATCTAATGTCTGTTGAAATGAAAAAATACATATATACACATATATAAAAACATCTGGCATAATTTATTCTCCAAATCATAAGTTTGTATAACCTAGTTAAAGTAATTTTTGTCAATAGAGAGACACTCTCTCATTACAAAAGAAATACAAAAGTTCAGCAGAGATGTCACTGCTTTAATTTTAAAAGGTAATGTGTTTTGTCTTGGGGTTTGTTTTTGTTTTTTTTTTTAAACACTTTTTCCACATCCCTGAATAATTAATTTTTGTCCAACACACAAACAATTCCTCCCAGAAGTCCTGCCTTTGGACCATTCAAAAGCAGAGATTTAAGTATTATCTCTACAGGATGAATTTTCTGCTTGTCCTATTATCAGATTAAACACCCAGTCATCTACTTATAAATGAACAAAGGTCCCCTGTGAAATGAAACTGCAAGATAACTCAGTAGCAGTAGCAGCAAACATCACAAGTTAATTGTATTTTTCTTAGTAATTCAGATTTTGATATGGGAAAGAAAAATTCTAAAACAATTTTAAAGAGCTTGCTATACTGATAATTGAAAAGGTGCTAACTGAGGCTATATTAGCATCAAACCAAAGGAGAGAGAGAAAGAGAGAGAGAGAGAGAAGGAAAGAACGTTCTCCATTCAGGCAAAATGCTAAAGCATCAAGAGGACTTCATGGACATGCAGTATCTTCCTTCCCTGAGACTGCTGTCATCTGTTTAAATTATAACCATTCCAGATTTGAAGGTTCCTGGTACACAGGGTTTTTCTATAGGCACTTACTCCTTTCTTTGAAAGAAGGCATAAAGCTTTCCCAAGTAAACACAGTCCTTCAAATTACACTTCTGAGTTGTGTATGCATTTTTAAGCGTGACACATCAAGAAGAATCTCAGAAGTATTCTGTTTCAGACAGAACTGGACATAGAGACAATAAAATTGGCTTTTTAAATCTTAAAGTAAATGCATGATTACTTCGGAGTGTGGGGGACACACTGAAAGATCCCACACACTCAGCAAGTCAGAGATCAAGCTAAAGCAACATCAGAACAAGACAAACGTGTGGCACTGGTTTAATAACAAAAGAAACTGGAGATGCAATTTTCCCTGCTGAGTAGCTATGCAATCATGAGGTAATTAGAAATACACAACATACATTTCATTGAGGGCTGGTGACAATGAATTGCATATCAGTGACTTCTGGCAAGACATCAAAAGCTAAGACAGTAAGAATGACGATAAAATAAAAGGTAGGAGTCACCTGAATGTAAGGTTTCTTGAATCCGACAGAATAATGTGAAGTTACCCTTGTTCAGCCAAACGCATTGCAAAGCAATATATATACACACACACTAAAACTGTCAACCTGCTTACTATAAAGTAATACTCCTGAAACCATTATTAAAATAGTATTTATGCAACACAAGCAATCGAATTTTCAGGAGTGGTGATCATTAACAAAATAAAATAAAATTTTAAAGGTATTTAATCAAATGAACAGTACAATCTTTAAATTATGGCATTTATATCTGAATCCAGATTTAGGCATCTAATTAGGCCCTCCTCTTTACATGTGTTTAATCCTGACTTAGGATTCTAGAAGGTATCTGAACCTTCGCAAGAATGCAGTTAGCAGGCAACAAGCTCAGCTGACTACAATAAAACATATTTATGTAGAGCAAAGAACCCTTGTCTTCAGTAGCTTTCCAGTAAGTAACATGTTTACATAAATCTGCCCATCAAGTTCAGATTGTTTTATGTAATAAGGAGTAACCCTCATTCTGAAATTTCAACTATTTGAAATTTGCTACAAATGTCTGTATACTTTAATATGCAAGTCACCTTTAAGACATGAACCAGTTTCAAAATAATGGTAACTGTCTTCAAATTAACAGGTAACAGCAACTTATAATTTGCCTTTTAAAAGAAAAGTACCGATCTTTCAAGTTTATCAGCTACTACAAATTACACTTGCTCATCTATGTACAATTCAGCGGAACTTAATTATGTCCAGAGAATTACGTAAATTTGTTCATGTAGCGTATTTTGATTTTTTTACTTACAGATTTATTTTTTTTATATAAAGCAAAGTAGTTCTGTGATTGCAGGTTTTTGTGTGATCTACAATCTATGCACCATTAGAAATACAAAAATGAAAAATACTAAATTCTGATTTTGTTGCTTAACTTACACGATTTAGTGAAATTAAACTGATTTAAATATTGATTTTTAAAAAGAGCAAGCCAGACTCTGCAGACTGTATTTTACATAATCCCCATTTTTAGTAGCATGGATGTATATAACATACTGAATACTGAGGTACTAAAAATAGCACTTTTAAATTTTTCTAAATAAAAAGTTGTCGCATAAAAATTCTTCAATTACCTCGCTTTCAGCGAAATGTCTTTCTCCTTTCAAACACAGGGAAGAGCGTCTAAGAGTCTTCTCATCACCATCATCAAATACTGTCACCAGGCAGGAAGAGAAGCAAGGAAAAATAGATTATTTATTTATTTATTTAAATCCAGATATTGCTAAGTGATCGATTTAGGTGTCAGAAAGAATGAGATATATTCCTGCAGCCAGGGCTTAAAACAAAGCTGCACCTGGACACTACTGCACATTCAGTAAAGCATCTGCACATACTGACCAAATACATAAGCTGCTGTCTCACCACAGCTACTCCATGCTTGCATATCTTAAATGCAATCCTAAGTAGCAGCTGAGCAGACACCTCATTGATCAGGACATAAAATTAAAAAACAGTGCATGCCAGACTTTAAAAAACATTGTGCAAACATTTTCAATTTTTACAGAACATTATTACATAACCAGGAGTTCCAAAATATTCAAATGGAAGCTATGCTTACTGTGGAGAAACATAAATGGGTATTTTGAGAAAGAAAGTTACAGTTGAATGCCATGTGATAGTTCAACACCTTTCTCTGCTGACTTCATTCAACCGTGCTATAAAACAAATGTCTAAGAAAGATGACCATCAAAGTGCAGACAATCATCAAACCCAGCTGTAGTGAGAGAACTGGAGCTCCTGGTTTCCATCTGCTACCTCTGCTATCACTAGGATCAACTGGAACCAAGTTCGTAACAGTTGGCTTCAGCTGTATGCTTTATACTTTTGAATCTTGAAATATGCTGCACACATTCAAGGTGGGATCTTCAGAAGCTGATAAACTAGCCATGTAAGAAGTAAGCTTTCATCAAATTTTCTACAGCTGCTTCATGGAGGAAAACTTGGTGCTAAGTTTTAACTCTCAGGCTATGCCTGCACTGTTCAGTGAGACAAGAACTGACCTCCTCTCCCCTCCCCAGCAGTGATAACAATTACATTCTTTTCCCCATACTGCAGTGACCTTGAAGACTTTTGTGGGCATGAAAACAACCCCAAGATTAGATTAAAATAATACATTAAAAAGTTTCAGCGATTTCTTAATATGTGTCTTTCATCGTCATTCAAATAATCCCTTCTGTCCGTCAACAGTACTTCTGATTCTGTCAGTCTCATAAGAATTCAACCATGTGGCAGAAAACTAAAAATATGTAAACTCTTTCACAAACAAGAGTCAAAATAACTGTGTTAGGAAAATGGCTGACAACCAGCAAAAGATACCTGGCAAGATCAGAGAGATTAATTTTCAGCCATGTCTGGCTTTCAGATAGTGGGTGCTATACTCTATTTTCAACATCTACTAATTTAAATTAAAAAATACAAAAAGCAACAAGGTACATCAGAATTATTTATTGGTATTTATTTGATATGAAAGTCACTCTTACCTAGTTCTGAGCATTTTTCATCCCTATGCAAAACTCAGTACTGATGATGAACAAACTTCCCTCCCTGTAACTACCATTCCCCAGTCTATTTGTACTACAGTAATTGTGGAGTACTGTTTAGTGATAAAATATCAGTTATAGATGCCCATCTGTCATTTCAAAATTCGTTGAGAAGTATCAAGGGCAGGAACAGCACAAGAAAATACACAGATTTGGAGCTGCACCTCAAATGGTCAACACATAATTAAGCCCCCCCTTGTTTAAGTGAAGTAGAAGGCAGCAGGTTCCTAATTCAGTCTGTGTTAATTAACCTAACAGTCTCCTTACATAATGACAGATTAAAAAAAAAAAAAATCTATCCACTTCAAGGGATAAGCTGACTACAACAGAGGTAAACCTATTCAGAGCTAGGTAGGTAGCCACATTATGTGTCCTATTTGGTAATCTGCTTGTGGCCTCTTCCCTGCCAGAGGGATTCTTAATCTTGTTCCGTAACATGAATTCATTCAAAGGAAAAGCTTCACCTCCCTGCAAGACTTGTGTGGCCAGCATAGCACATACGGCTGCAATGCATGACATTCTAATCTAATGGAACATCCTCAAAACAATCTACTGAGGAGACAGGAGTGTAATGCATTTTGAAACACCTATTCTGAAACTGCAAGGGGAAAAAAAAAAAAAAGGCAACCAAATGAAAATAAAACCACTTTGAATTCTGAGAAAAAGCAATATAATGACAAAAAAGTGCAGAAGGGGATAAGACTAATTTTGAACATGCACAATTCTACATTTTTAGTAAAGCAATCCCATGTTTCCCCCCCCAGTAAACACAGAGTTAAACATTAATAATATCATTTAAACTTTCTAAACACACATTTATATGACTAATGAAACAGTATCTAGTTACCAGGATTGGAACACCTCAAGTTTTTTGAGGAATTCTTATATGACAGGCAAATTAACTAAGGACACTTCATGTATTTATAACTATGCTATAGTAACTGTAAAAGGCTTTACCAGTTTTGGTCTGCCAGGGTTTTTTTGTTTGGGGTTATTGCTTTTTTTATGAATTTAATTTAGTTGCTATCTTCCTTTGGTAGGAAAGTAGTAGCACCAAAAAATACATGTAAACCTAACTTGATGTCCAATTTTATTCAGACAACATCTCATGAATACAAGACAGACAGGGATGATCTTAAAGCAACCTTGCTTGTACTTCAGTGCTGAAAGTGTTCTCAGGCAGCCCCCAAATGGTTATTCCATGCTTCTGCTGCACTGGCATAAACAGTCTTAAGCAACAGCTTCTGGAAAGGTACTACTTCAGCTCTGTCTGTCCCTTCACAAGGTTTTTCACCAAATCATAGTTGTTTTAGCCACAAAATCATTAGCAACATAAGTAATAAGATACTTCTCAAAAAAGTGCTCGGACAACATTAGATAACTGCTGGTTAAGATATGCGCTAATTCTGAAATCTGGTAAATGGCAACTCCCTTGAAGTAGGACTTTCACTCAGATCTGCAAAGTCATCACTGTCTGTAAAGATAATTTCGGTCTCATTTCACTCAGCCTCCTGACAAAGATTACTCTAATCATCCACTGCTAGAGTTACTTCTCTCTCAAAGTGCTTTTACACAGCCAGCAGCTGTGCTACTTTTACTGATTCTGCAAGGTCAACATGCTTTTGTCTACTTTTATCTACAAAATATGGTTTCCAGTCTCAACTCTTACATCTCTTCGTATTTCTCAAGTTCAGGATTTTTGACAGACATCTACTTTGATTTAAAGACTGCAACTCCATGCAACCTACCTTCAAGATTTAATCTGCACGGACTCCTATCTTACTCTTCTTGCTGAACTTCTAATGTCACACTTTCTCAGAAGCGTAACATACAACACAACATAGTTCTAACACCAGCTATACCATTCTGTTTTTAAAAGCGCTCATATCTGATCCACTTCTATACTGCTTACCAAAACACTGTCTGTAATGTTAATCCTTGCCTTTATACCTCATGTTTCACCCCATCCTAACCTGATCTCTCCTCTACTCATACATTCTACTTCTCCAACAAGAACACAGATATATTTTCTGCAACACATATCTGAAAGGTCTTAAGTAAACTTACAGCTCTATTCCTTTCCAACAGGACTATGACTAAGGAAAGTTCGTCTTTCCCTAGTTGTTCAGCATTGCCTCATCAACAACAAACCTCAATATCTCAAAACAACTGTCTCGCTAAGGTTCTTTCAAGACCTGGTCTTCATCTTCCCATGCCCCAGTTACGTGCCAAAGACAGGAATACGTAGTTTCTGAAGAATCAATACATTTCCTGTATACCTTTAAGACTACCAGTACACAGGTGGAATACATGTTGTCATTCTACAGCTGACCAGTTTTCCCCAAGACAGACTAATCTGCTGCTACATAGTAAAGAGCAAACCCATGTTGTATAAATTTAAAATACATATTTAAAGGAGAAAAATATATATATTTCCTTGTGGGCATGTATGGATACGTCATCTAAAGTCTGAAATGTCACATTAGAAAATAAGGAAAATGAATGGGAGAAGACTTCTTTAAAAAACAAGCTATCACTGCTTTTACAGCAGCTGTTACCAGGATTAGGCCTGAAAATAGCGAAAAATAAGTACTGCAACTTAACATTTTGAAAGCACTTCTATTCCTTTTTCAAGGAACTATGACAGCATACTTTGCTCCAGAACATTTAACAGTAGTATATTAAATATCTAAGAAGCAGTTACCAATTTATAGAGCAATTTACTAGGTCTTTATTTGGGGTCCCAGTTTCACATTGCGAGGGGTACCGTTTCTTATACAAAACCCAAACTAAGACGTTTAGGTTTTGGAGGGTTTTTTTATACAGACTTTGAATACCTAGGCATCTCCAAAAAAATCTCTCCCACCATGCTTAAGATATGTCCAGGTCACAGGCTTATTGTTATTCAGATACATGAATTATTTCTCTTACCTACAGTGTACCAACTTGCATCTGTTAATTTGTTGATAACTGCTTCCTGGTATGTTCCATCTGGATTCTTCACTTCCACAACAGTTCCTACCTAAAATACAAAAGCCACTTAGCACTGGAGAGCTTCTGAAACAGGCAATGAAGTTAATAGTTTTATATTCAGCAAACAACAAAAAAATTAATTTCTAACCTATTCCTATGTTAAATATACCATATTTTTCCAGTTTCAATTGGATATATTTGTATCCCTCAAAACTTCTTTTACATTCCTCTAAAATAAGCCAACTAACTGAGCTAATTATTTCCTGCCAGCAGGTGGGGAGCAAGAACCAATTTGAGTGATGTCATTCTCTTGTGTAAGAGCTTGCCCATCAAATCCTCTAGCCGAGTTTTCCAAAGCAAGAGTGACTAAATATCAGAGCCAGCCAAACTTCTTAGCTTTAAGGCCAAAAAGAACCAAGAGGCTTGCATCAGCCTATATGCTGCATGCCCTTTAACTACAAAGGAAAAAGTTACCATGGAAAGTATACTAACTATAGCTTTACAGCATTACCTTTTATGCTTTGTGATCCTATCTAGCCTGCGTAATAAATCGAACCTTCCACTTTGACCCCATACTGCATATACACATTTATGCCAAATACTGCAAAAGAACATTTTTCAAAGCATTAGCAAAATATAAAACAAATATATTACCTTTAAGGGACCCTTTATGTGGTCATCCTGCACTTCCACTGTTGAAGAATCATGTCGAAAAGTTACCTAAAAAAGATAATTCAACTGACAATCACTTGATAAAATTGAGCAGCATGAACACATGCAGATGTGAATAGCCCTTCTCTTACTCTCGTCTTACCGTTAGTCACCATAATCATTCCACTTGCTGAAAATTGTTTCATTCCTGTATTTTAGAAATATGAGGAGACATTTTCTGAGCCTTCAAAATTCCTAAAATATTTTTTTGTCTTTCAGAACAGAACCATTACCTCTGAAGGAAGTGACAACAATGTTTAATAGCTGCAAAAGATCTCTGCAGTTCTCTTAATGATTTGTAGTGCTCCAGTACCTCAACAAGAAAGAGTTTCAAGAGTTCTGTGTATAAATAATTTTAAAGAAACATTTATATTTCAATGCTCTGAAATCAAATAGTTTTAGCACTTACATCCAACCCCCTATCATGGGCCCTGTGTGTGTGTGCTTTTGCTGATTAAACTGCATGCTCCTCACTCGTGGTTGAAAGACTCACACTGCTGTCAACTAACCAAAACTAACCACCCAAACAGCCCTTCAGTTAATGCCAGCATAGCCTACACACTGCTATAGTTAACCGGAACTAAATGCACAGATGGTTAACTTTTCAGTCTTTCAGAACTGGAGTAAGTAAATCTCCTAAGGATTTCCAAGGTGTCTTCCCATGTCATTGGCTATGCCTTTAATCCTATCCTCATGAGGACATGCTGTCCACAAAAAAAAAAAAAAAAAAAAAAAAAAAAAAAGGTCTGGAAAGTCAAACCTACAATTAAGTTATTTGTATCAAATGCTACAGATATTCACCATTTATTTCACTTAAAGTTAATTTGGTCACATAAAGTCACAGGATCCTCCTTTCAATTACACCTGAAGTTTTATTTCCATTTCCACTCTGGTTTTAAAGTTCAGGGAAACAGAAAATTCTGGCATTACATTTTATGCACATTTGTACATTTTATTAACACACACAAATGATGTTCTTTAACATTCACCAGAACACACACACTTGGTATATGACGTTTTATTTACCATTCACAATAAGTAAGAATGTAACGTGAGATTCAGCCATGTAATAGTAACTCTCAACTACAGCAATTCCACATTAAATCTGAGGACTTGGTTCACGAGCGTCCCCAAGGTTATGTTCTCACTATTGAGAGTTTCTCAGTAGCACACAGCAATAGCAGTATTTCCTTCAGAACAAGTGTCCTCTAACACCAACTCTCCTACTTAGCCTCCTCAGGTGGATAGTTTAAGGAGCTTTGTAAACTTTGATAGGAGCAAACAGACAAGAACAGCACCTACACCCAGGACTAAGGAGAGCCTACCTCGACTGCCTTGTTCGAAAACAAATGCACTAAAATACTTCACTGCCTTCCAGGTGCTACTTCATGATATAGTCACCTTGTCCATCTTCTGTTAGAACCACAGCAATACACATTGTTGTTAAAAGTATGTTCTTTTTAGAGCTCCATCATCCCACCTACTGATGGCAACTACTGTGCCCACCAAAGTCCCACTTTATAACCTGAAAGCCAGGCAAAGGATTTAGGTTAGGAATCAACTGAGCAAACTACCCTTCTGAACTTCAGCCTGACAGATACAAGTATTTAGTTCCTCTCTTTTGGGGGCTTTATTTAGAAATCAAAAGTTCAGCTCAGATGCAAAACAATCTGAAACTTGCAGTCACTATTGGCTCATATGAAATACCCACTATATCAATTCTGATCTAAAGACATCTGTTTTTATTTACTGTCTGTAATTATCTTAAATGTATTTTACAGCAAAACGGAACTCTATCCAAAACCATGAGCCAGCCGCAATGTACTATGATGAAAGGTAAACAGAGCAAATTGCTATTTGTATTTCAGAATGTTTTTTCTTTTTAAAGGTGCCTTGGGGCTTTGACTCTTTTTGGGAGAGATTTTTCATACCAACTGTTTATGCTTCTTGAGATATTCATACACACTCAAAAAAATACTGGTTGTTAACAGAAAATATTGATACTCCAAACTCAGTGTAACATCACTGGCCTTTGTTGAAGCTAAGAAAAGCGCCATCAGTATTTCTTATAGTGGAGTTTGATTCCCACAGTATTTATCAGCGTGGATCCTTTCTGTCTCAGGCAAAAGATTAAGATGTTCAGCACACGATCGACCTGTTCCAGATTCAGCTGAACTTCCCTTCTCTTCACTGTCCTGAAAAAGAGGGTCCTGGTAGGCTCTGTAGAGCAGATGCTTCACTAGTTTCTAATAAAGACCTACACAGAAAACAGTGTCTTCTGAAACTTTTGTGGAGGGTGTCCAAATACAAGTGGGTGTGATGACGGTGCTAATTGTTTTATGGGACACTGTCAAAACAAACTGGCTTAAATAGCTCTCTAAGGCAAGCTGTAACAGATCCAATGAAGTGGACTACCACTCTTCTAACAACCAAAGTCTTGCCCTTTAGTAAAATTTGTACTGCCTTCAACACTTTTCACAACTCCAGGCAAATCTTACATTTTACTTGCTTTCCATGACAAAGTAATGCAGTTACATTGTGTATCCTTCTGTACTATGTACAGAACCTGCCGAAGACTGCTAAACTGTGAGATACAGTACTTATTGATACTGAAATGATAAATAACTCATAGCATCACATACATCATTGTGATAAACTGAATAAAGTTATTGCATTGTACTGGTGATGGAATAGTTAGTATGAAGGGTTCCCTCAAAATATTCTAGGAAACGGAATTTGACAGAAGCCACAAGCAGATAGAAGGAGACACAATTAAATGTATTTTACTTGCCTGAAGATGACATACTCCATATTGAAAAAAAATGCTGCCAACCTCCTTTCTCAACAGAGCATCTAGTTATAAAGCTTAAATGAGAGCTTCAAGCTAAAACTGGTGTTATGAAGTTAACTTTTCTTTTCCTCTACTAGTTCTAGGGGACTGGGGCATAAAATGTATTCGGGGCCAGAAGAAACTGTTAAACAAGTGGAAAATAAATGCAGCAGATAAAACTACCAAAATTCCGAAGTACACCTGATAATAAGAATTTGGTTAGATCTAGTACTGAGGAAAGTCTGCACGTGCCAGAAGGAGCACGTGGAGAAGATTTTTAGATAACATCAAGAGGTCACTGTTAAGTTTAGGGAATGTATGTTCCTGGTGGAGGAAAGACAATGTGAACTGCACTTATGCAGAAAAAAATCTCAACCACAAATCACATTGCTCTGCAAAGCCACAACTGTACTGGGGCCTAACAGCCCTAAGCTACACAGTAACAGTGAAGACGCACGCACAAACTTGAATCTACAGGGCTTCAGGCACAGCCTCCACAAACAACTCACAATAAAAATTCTATTCCATTTCATTGCAAGATCTTTCTGCAAAACACGGCAGTGACCAAACTGCAAGTAATAATCCCATACGAAAGTATTAATCAGTAAGTGCAAGTGGCCATCTGAAGAGCTGAAAGGAGTTAAGATTGCACTGATCTAGGCACAACACAATTCCTGTACTTAAATACTGATACTAAACAACTTAAATACCGATACTTAGTCACTTAAACACAATGGTGCTGTAAAGCACAGACCAGCTGATGCTGTTAAGAGTTATGACTAATGAAATGAAAAGACCACTAATTTGCTCTAAAGGCTTTTTAAAGATGTAAGATTTAAGACTTAATAGCTTCTTGTTACAGTTAATGTTATTATCAAATAAGTGACAACAATCCTTCCCACCAGGGCTTTTGGAGATAGCCTGCTCTCTCCCTCATAGATACTATAGGCAAAAATTGGCCATACCATGAGGGCAGATTCAAGCAATGCATGACAATTTATAATGGAGGCTCTTCTGTAACACATTATCACCGCTCACAATTCACACATTTTCAGTTCTATTTGCAGTAGATAAAATAAATCTGCCACTATAACCCTGCTGCAGAGCAACAATCTAATTTATGTTTCCTAAGTGCTTCTGATCCTTCCTCTGTTGTATTTCTGTATGAGGTTAAGAGGCAGAGCAGAAAAACAGTACCTGCTCTGACATTAGAAACTTTTAGGGCAATATTACCCAAACAGAAATATAAGGCCATTCACCAGTCTAGACTTACTATATATTAAAAACAAGCTCAAATATTGTTCTCTTTATTTCTAGAAATGATACTTTAAATTTCCAAGGGATGTTAAAATGTATCTCTTATATTCCCCTCACCACAATTTTTATTTCTGCTGCATGTGGCTTATATGGATTCATTCAGTCATTAACTAGTCATCACAAAGATTAGGCAAGATCCCCTGCTTGCTATTCTGTAGGACTCAATATGCCAAGCCTTTGTTGCAAGACAGCAGGATTCCATCTTATTCCTGAAGCATTATCTTGTTGCCACTGCTAAATGACAGTGACCTGTGCTCCTAAAGTAAAAGAAACCATATTAAACCTACTTTGAGGAGTTTGGGCTATTTTCTGATAACATTCTCCCATGCATAAGCCTACATTTGTTGTGTTTTGATCAATTACTTTAAGGTCAGCCTGTGGCATGAAGGCCACAAATACTGGATGCAAGCGGATGACAAAGCAGTGAAAGCAAAAGAACATACTGAATTGTGGGGGGGTGGGGGGAACCCCTCCCCTCCCAACAGAAATAGGCCTACTGTTATTTCACAGCTTGCACTACCAGCCTCCAAGGAAAGGACAGCCTCTTAGCTGTCTTGAGGCTATAAAGAGGTTTCACGTTGTGCCATTTTGAACACTGATGACTTGCCCCCCCCCCCAAGTGTTTGCAAGAAAACCACATACCTTGACTTTGACAAGTCTTTTTGCTGTCTTGATCTTGGCTTCACAGAAGGCTCCCCTATACTTCGCACTCACATCAGTGCCCACTGTGAGATAGGGAGGCTCATCAATGGCCTGGAAAGGAAAACAACTGGGTTTTAATCACTGGCCACTGACAATATAGCTGTCATGGTCTTGATAGCTTTTGCAACAGAGCATTACGAAACAGCCCAATAAAACTTAACTTCACAGTGTATGTGTATCACAGCAGTAGAAACACAGAACACAACACTAAGCTCATAGGATGACTACCACAAAATGTAATAAACGGATACCACAGTTGTCTGCAACAAGCATCACATAAGCCTCCAACTTCTGCACCATTTGAAAACATAGCAGATGACCAGTTCTGCTGCAATGGTGAAGGCCAACCAAGTGTTCTACCTTCTCTTTTCACTACCTCAAGATCCGATGGGTCTCATGAAGACATTAGTGTTTATTCCCCTCAAATAATTAAGGTTCATTTTTCATTACCAAGTAGGACAACTCTGAAGAGACTTTTGCTTACTCATTTTTTCACCTGGTGGGTGCTCACCAGGAGAGCAGCCTGAGGGGCAGAGTACAGCAGGAGAAAAATGGTGGGATAGATGGCACAATGCAGGTGAAGGGCCCAGACAAAAGACAAAGTTCTGTAACAACCAACGGAGGAACAGGTGACACCCAAACAGGAAAACAAGAAATAGAAGAGGAAGGAAGGAAGTGTTTTCTGGGGGAAGGAGGAGAACGTGGGTCCAATTAGTATGCAGAGTGAGCTCAGTGAAGGCTCTCTCCCTTCAAAGAGGTCCCCCTTATCTCATACAACCTCTCCTAGTGTAATCTCGGGGAGGAGATTCTAGATAACTGAACCACCTCGCTATCACTTCATAGAATGTGGGTCAGAAGAGAGAAGGCAGATGGTGACAAGCAAGAGGAGTGAGGTACGGTTCCAAGAGTTGCAAGCCTCCACACAGCCCCAAACAAGAGCTGGGAAGAGAGACCTAAGCCCTTGTCTAAGCCCATGTTTCTGCACCCCTACAGATTCAAACACAGCTTACAAGAAGAAACTCTGGCACATCCAGGCTCTCTGTGGGAAGAATATAACGTCCTTCACAGGTCTCAGAGCTACTATTTGATACTATGGTGCTTGAACTCATCATCAGGTAATTCCCACTGGCGGTTTCCATCCCCAATACCTCAGAAGTAAGGGCATGCAAGCGTGTACCTGAATGATTCAATGATAATTTTTCAGAAATTTCTTTGAATTGAGAGACATGAGATGCTACAGTGTTAACCCTGTATTAATGATTTTTACTTTGACTCTGCTCAAACCTACCTCTCATTTTCAGGGAATAGAATATATTTCAGAGTACTAGAAAACTGTTGCCAATCTGCACTTGTTAAGATCACCAGAAGCCAGAGTACTCTAATGAATCCATCCCTCTCTCACTGCATGCATGATGTGTGACTGCATGCAGAGTGGTAGGGTATAGTACTCTGGTAATACTATACCCATGAACACATATTTGTTCCTATTCCAGACTTAGTAACAATAAAACTCAACTGAGACTAATGAGGTATCTGTTAAGACTGCTGAGATTCTGAAATTCATTCCCTCCTTTCCTGTCTAAGAGTAAGTGTACTTGCCCTCAAGGCAAGCTGCAATGCTTTTCTCTTACTGCAATCAGAAGGATGCTGAAACAGGGACTTAGATAATGGTAAATCTGGTTTTCCTTACTACTTTCAGTATAGCGCACTAGTATGGCTGCTTCATAGAAAATAAATCTGAAAAGCAGGAACTGACTGACTTGACTGACTCTTGCAAAGTCAGTAATGCCCTAAGAGGGGAGCACCCCTCCTGCTCTCCGCTCCACCCTTTAGTGAAGAAACTCTTTCAGCACTACAATGTTGATAGCCTTTCACACCAGTTGATCTTGCAAACAAAAGTCATCTCAATACTCTATGCTTTCTTTCAACAAGATAGACAGATCCCAGATGGGTCCACACAGATGCACATAGTTAGAATTCTACAAACACTTCAAGTTGTGTCGGTATCAGTCTATACCTCCCTATACAGCCAAATTAACATTATGAGTTGGTCTTTGCGATGAGTTTAAGTTACAGAAAATAAAGAACACTTTCTCTTCACTATCGCTGAACATTAACTAAAAAGAAGGTCTACAATACTGGGAATCAAGACAATCTGAAGCTCTGGCCTTTAACTGCTTGCAAGTTTACGGCAGAGGAACGGGCAAGTCAACAATCAAACTTTAACACAGGATTTTAAAATCTTACTGACTGTAATCACCGATATTAGTGATTACTTTATCACTACTCTGTCTTATTTTTAAAAGCTTCTTCCAAAAAGAACATTCATTTGAAGAACAAACATCTGTGAGAACTGGTTTATGTTACTACCACACCGGGTAATTTCAATCCCTAGTCTATACCTCCTTAGTTTTATGATAGCTAACGCCTTTCACTGGAATTAGTTAATATTTACCATTGTAAACAGAGTAATTTCAAATAATAGCAAACATATGGACCATTTGCTTACCACTGTAGGTATGTTTACTAAAAATACAGTACTGGAGTGACTTTTGAGAGGAAAATTTATACTGATGAAATGCATTTAATTACCACTGTGAATCACTAAACATTTTAAAATAACCATGTGAAAAACTTCAGTGGATGCACAGAGGAAATTTTCCTGCAATTTTATTCTTCCACTGAAGCACAAGTTACACGGACTTTTGCTCCCCAAACTACTTAACTGAAATTTTCAAAATACTTACCTCATTCTGACTGATAGTATCAGCTGAAAATGGTAAGTTAAAACATCTAGCAAGATGTGATGCATCACAGAGAACGCAAACTAGAAAAGTAAACATTAATGATCAAAGTCTGGCATTATTATCAGATCATCCTTACCATGAATTTGTCATTTTCACCAACTCTAAATGAGTCACCTGTTCTCAAGCAGGATTTATTCAATTCTACCAAAATTAGATAGAGATTAAAAATAAGTATACAGCTATTTTTACCCTTCTGTTATCCCTTCTCTGCTTTGTGCTTACATCATTTAATAGACACCCTTACACTCAGAGTGAATGTCCCTTTGCCTATTTAATTTTAACATGCTTCAGCAGGATTTGTTTTCATTCTTTACCTGCTCTTCAGTGCAGGTTACCATAAAAAAAAAAAGTTAAAAATGCAACTAAAATCTGAGAACATAGTTCAGGATTCTTGGAAAAGGTATTACAAGCATATTGAAATCAGCAGCACTGCAACGGTCTTTAAGGGAGAAGGGCAGACTCATTGTTGGACTACCCTACAATAAAATGTTCTGAGCTTCTTAAGGTTACTAATCTTGAGACAACTCTACTAGTCTCATATGTTGCTGTCTCCAAATCTCTGTGCTGTGGTCTCAGCCTTCATTTTATTTTAAAACAAGGTAATTCAAATTTACATCATTTTATACCCAAACATAGCATCTTGCACTTTGTAAGTAAGAATCATCTTTGCAGCAGCTTGTCATAAAACCATCTATAAACTTCTGCCCAACAGGAAAAACTGAAGAGTATGCCCAGCACGCTCCATCATGCATCTACAGTGAGATCAGAGCTTCATTCACACCAGCTTATAATATACATCCTGGACTTCTTCGCTCTCAATGTTCCGGTCTCTATTACTCTCTTGGAATAGCCTTCAGTTCACACAGGGAGGAGGAAGGGAAAAGTGAAGCTGATGGGTTTTGACGGTCAGCTGATGGCTGAAATCTCTAAGTTTGTTGTGGTCGTTTGTTTTATTTTTGCACTAATGGCAGAAGACCGGTATTTAAGATCCTCATTGAAACAATTTACCAAGCAGGCGCTTACATGAGTGATCACTATTCTGTTCGCATTAACGACTGAGGCTAGGCTACCAGGAGGGGGGCTGGCTTTGTGGGGTGACAACGGGGCATGGACCATCCTTCACCCAAGGGAGACCTGTGGAGGGCTGTATCCGAGGCCTGGCTCCCTTGGGAGCGTGGGACCGCGGCCAGGCTGGGGGCACGGGGGGGCTGTTAAGAGACGGGTGGGCCCTTCCCCAGCACTGGCTCCAGCGGGGTGCTCCCGCCAAAGCTGAACGTTACCAGCGGCTGGAGCAGCTCCTCGACGAGCAGCTGAGAGCCGCCTCGATACTCCAGCTTCCATAGGGCTGCGGGAGGGAACGGAGCCCGGAGGGCATTAGGTCGTGCGGGAGAGGAGAAGCGCAGCCGGGCACCAGCACCCCCCGGGGACCTGCCTCCCGGGCGGGGCGGGGGGGCAGCCCCGCAGCGGGCCCTGCCGCTTTAAGAGGAGGGGCCCGAGCCGGGAAGCTGCCAGAAGTTTCTGGCTGCCCGAGCCAGCGCCGAGCGCTGCCGCCCGCCCTCCCCGAAGGCGCCCAGGGCCGCGCTCCGGCAGATTAAGCGCGGATTGCCGTTAAACTAAATTTGTCCCCTTAAGGCGATTGCCGGGTAAAGCCGCACGCAGGCCTTCCCGGGGAGCCGGCCGCTGCTGGAACCGTGCCCCGCCGCCACCGGGCGCCGCTTCCTACCCCGCACGGCGGCCGGGGGGAGCCGAGCGGCGCCGCCGGGCCCTGCCGCAGCCGGTAACGGCGCCGCTGCGGGCGCCTGCAACGCGGTTCGTGCCGCCCCGCCCGCCCGAGACCCTCCGGGGCTGCCGCTGGGGCCGCGGCTCCGCAGCAGCGCTAAAATGTGTATCGCGCCGTGCATTCTACAGCTGCAGCCAGAAACCCCAAAGTTTTTAACGATTTCTGGCATCCTCTTGGATGAGCAACAAGGGATAAAACGAACAGGGCTTCCTGCAGTTTTGCGCTTCCCATTAGGAAATCCAAGCTAATGCGCAGCCGACCTACTACTACTACTACTACTACTAAACTTTGTTTTATTAATGGCAATAGGATGAGTAGCTTCTTTGCTATCTCAGTTCACAACTGCTGTGGACGGACAGGATTTTCTATATGCAGCGCAGGCTGCCGCAGCTGAAAAGCCGGTTTACCACTTAAATAAGAAGCGGTCTCTAGGTGACCAGTCAGCAATTTCCACCAATTCAGTGGCTGAATTTTCTTTGGCAGGCAAAGCAGGCTGCTGGAAGGGTTCCGCTCCAGCCTTCGAGCTGATTATACTTGGAAGGACTGATAAATGGCTAGATGCCCACATCATAAAACAACCTGCACATCTTCTGAATTTGGACAGTCACATCAGTACTAATGGTTCTGGCCTTAGCAGTTCAAGAGAGAAAACACACGGACCCCTCCAGAGCACTTTGGAATAAACATCGTAACAGTGCAGTCTTAAAATGGTAGCATCATGCTTTTACATACCTTTTAAGGCTGTTAAAGAGGTCAGTTTTCCAGTTTTTCTAGACATTTCGATATTTTCCATCTATGTGGGATGAAATCATCCCCACACCTCCTCTTTTAACTGTGCTGCATTACTATATTCAAATTCCTTTGTAAAGTCTGTTGTGTCATACAGCAGCTGATAAAATTGCTTTACATTGTCCTTTGCCTATAAGCATGTCTAATACAGTGTCTGTGAATATATTATTTCTATCTCCTAATCTGTATTCCTCTGCACCACGCACTGGATGTTCCAAGTAAACCACATGAAAACAAGATTAAGCATTCAATCTAGAAACATGCTTAGTAGGGAAAGCCTGCAGGACTGCTTTAAGATTAATATGCAAAGAGAAAACTGGGTCTGTACCTTCCCTTTGTCTTCCATATATACTAAATTTGTAGAGCCAAGATTTCAGCTTGTATTAAACATTCAAAATTCAGCATTTATCTACTCTATGAAACTCTTGAGCCAAGAACTAGTGAAACATTTTCAAGAAGCCAAAAAAAAAATTTTGTAACACTCAACAATCCCACAGTGATTTGTTTTAGTTTTTAAACGGAAATTTAACATCTGATTATTTTCAATAACCAAGGTTCAGGAAAACGCTTGTTAAAGATTCAAGACCCTCTCTCCCCTTGCCCCCACCAGACATCTACATTGATTCTTCCGAGTTCAAAAAACACACATTGCAAGGCTCAAGATCTTGAATTTTTTTTTCTCATCCATTTTAAGCAAGACAACAGTGGCAAAACTGTTTTCTACCGTCTATGGTATTCTGAAGTTACCTTTCCAAGGGAAGTGCTTTCTCATAGTTCGCACATCTTCCATAATATAAAATGGAAGCACCCAGTTTGCAAGCAGTACCATTAATCGCATACATCCTTGACTACTCCAATTACAGTCATCCTCAGTCCCACAAATCAGTGAGAAAACCCTACTACTTCAACCCAAAACCCAGTCAGATCCTTAAGCCTTCTAATGAAGGGGAAAAGTTTCACATAGCTTACAATTTAAACTCCCATTCCATCCCGCAGAATTAGCAGCGACCCCAAAGTCATTCAACAGGGTTTCAGAAACTTTTGGGTCAATGAAGGCTTGGTAAGACTCAATTTTCAAAATGACCGTCATTTTGGGGAAAACAAGGGTAAATCCAACATCTCCTAAACAAGTTCTGAAGAATTGTTTTCAAGAAAACAGGTGAAAAAACCACAAAGAAACCATTAAAAAAACCTTCTCCCCAATTACTAAGATACTTAATTTAACTAACGATTATTACCTTAAGTATTTTCAAACTGCAGTAAGATCCACCCAACAGCAGAGATCTGCCCACACACTGCAGAATCAATCTCTTAATAAAGAAAATTACTGAATGTAATTAAGAGCGCAAGATTTTGCTTACAGCTCAACCTGCTGTGGTTAGAACACTCAACTTTAAAGTAACAGCAGATATCTTCCGGAAAAAACTATTACTATAGCACATGTAATATACTCCATTTGGCAGATGATAGTATATTTATAGTTGACTTCAAGTACTTTCCTTGTGTATTTTCAGAGGGACAAAGATGAGAAACTTCTATAAACCTTTCTACAAACCTTATGTTACCGAGGCATATAGCTCCTCGGACAAAAATGTAGTATCTGAAACAAAGATTGAATCCTAGAAGACAGGAAAACTCCTTAAAAGAAGTAAATCCATTGGCCTACCTTCCATCTCTCAGAAGTGAGAACACAGCAACACGAAATGGAAGGAATTTTTCTGGAAACTTGCAAACTACAACACAGAAGGAAGACCAGTGGTGTTTTTCATGTGAAAAGGCTATGACATGAAAGCCCAACAACAAGCGTGTATTTTGGGCAAATTTTCTTCTGGCTGAAAATCAGATTTCGGCTTGATTTTTTTTTTGTTTTGTTGCTCTTGTAGAGGCAGAAATGCAAAACTAGTAATTTTGAAATTTCTGAAGGAAAATGGTTCAATGTTATCAACATTTTGCCCACAAATCAAAATTATGGTAGGAACATCATGATCAAACTGAACCTTTCTACATTCAGAAGTAATGAAACGTGTTTCAAGTTTCAATTGAAGATCTACAAGAAATTTCAAGTAACACCTCACCAGTCTCATAAGCAAACATTATACAGCATACAGCTGAGGCAAAAAGGGTTTTTTCCCTTCCACTTCCCAACCCCACACCTGCCAAGGTGGAAGTCGGCAGAATCTAGCGGACAGATGTCAGAAGTTGGTTTAGTACTTCCAGACACCTTTACCATTCTCTACACTGCAAAGGGGCTATTTTCTTTATTTCAAAATAGTCAACTAGACCAGTTCAATACCTAGCTTACTGAAAGTTCTTAAAGATGTGAAAAGGTGCAACAGATGGGTTTCCTCTCTGAGTAAAAATGATCTATTTGGAAAGGATTTACAGGTTCTAAGACCATGAAGGACTCAGTGACCCAAAACAAGAGGTTCAACTCCATAATCACATTAAATAATATTACCTGTATCTGTTTCAAACACAAAATGGATTTTCATTATTTTTACTTATGGATGTGAAGTTGAGTCTGTATGGAACTGGCAAGTCCATCACTTTTTTTTGTTGTTTTTGGAACTAAGCAAAGTTGATGGAAACAAAATTATAAAAATATTTTAACTCTACTCAGAAAATGAGAAAGATTTGAAAGAAAAATATTTAGAAGTCACCCTATCCTTGTAATTGTCCAAACCCAACCTGATTCTCCATCCAGAAATTTACTGAGTAGTATCATTTCCAAACATTCAGATTGTAATTAGCTCATTTCCTATTCAAAAGAGCAAATCCAGAAAGGTGACTACGCTTAAAAAAAAAACCCAGTATTTGGATATTTTTTTTCCTACCCCATTGAATAATACGCACTAAATTCTGGTTCTGTTCCTAATTTGGTCACAGACTTCCTGCACAAAGATGCAACTCAGCAGGAACGTACCAACTTTCAAGTCTGTAGAATGGGGCTAATGCCTATCTTACTGAGGCATTTGATGTTTCTCTAGTACTCTGAGATCTAAGAATGGAAACCTGTATTTCTTCTATCAGTATAACACACCACTCTATAAAATGTCTTACTTAATCAAACGCTCCAGAACGGCTGATCAGTCTTTCTAAAAATAATGCCAATTCTTTACAATTCCTTCTGTAGTTCTCCTTCTTGCTGAAAGACCACATGAAGGAAAAATATTTTGAATGCCCGCTCCCGCTGTTTATCCCTCTGAATATGAAAACTTCAAGTCAATCATTCCCATAGCTGCAAGAGTGCAATTTTTCTGTAAGGTGTAACCAAATACTCAAACTATTTAGCATTATAGTTTAGTACTGCAAATGATGCAGCTTCATTAATTTTGGTCACACTCTTGTATGTTCCAAGTCAAGCCTGAACATTAAGTTTCTACTTAAGTACATACAAAAAAAGTAGCAACTTGAAATAAGGAGCTTCTCAACACAGACTTCTCTTATAGTCAGATGCTTGAAAGGCTTCTTTCAGATTTCATGTGTTTAGTGCAAGAACCAAAATGCATTCAAGTACGAAGAATTTTAAGTCAAAAAAAATGAAGAAATCAGTAACATGTTTGTTATTAGAAGGTAAAATAATTTAGTAAAAAGGATATCCCTGATACCTGTTTTACAATTGAAAATAAGTTAGATTAAATCTTTCCTTTGGCAAACACACTTTTTCCAACTAAAAGCTTCAGATAATGCTTAGGAGCATTACTCCAACTATTAGGTCTAGATAACTTGCCTCAGTTTTTAAGATCTGCCACAACTCTGTCTGGAGATGCTGCTTCTGCTACAAAAAAAACTTGGGATGTTTCAAAGCACTGAAAAGAATGGTATGATAATGATATCTTGTGTTCCAAATGGATTGGAACAAAGATTATTTGATAGCTTAATTAAACATCCCAGTCCAGGCTGTTCATGAGCAAAATAACAAAGTGACTAATACAGTACTATGTGAAAAAACAAGTCAATGAAATCTCAAGAGAAAAAAAAATATTTGTGTTTGTAGAAGATAGCCAACTGTACACAGGAGGGTACCAAAAGCATTGTAATGTAAAATGGGTAACGCCATACAGAAACATAAGAAATTTTAGACAGGAGAGGGGATTTTTATCTCTGCCATGTTCCCTCAACTGCTGCCTAGGCATTCAGTGTAAAATTGCTGGCCAGGGACAAGGCGTTCAGAAAGAACTATGAAAATGAGTTTAGAAAATACCTACAAAGAGACTGAAATAACTTAATTACCCACTTTATCAAAGATTCAATTAGAATGGATGAGATTCCTGGGAAAAACAAACAAAAACTTAATTACACATAAAAGGTTATCAAGGCCATTCCTCTCAGTAGGATCATTTCAGCTTTATTATTCGTAACAGATGTCTGTCATATCTATTATTAAATTCAGGAGTGAATATTCCACACTTGCTGCACGCAACATATTCCAGTGTTTACACAGTTTTCTGTAGTATCTCATCTAAATATTCCTTGCTGCTGTTATTTCTTATCAATACTGCACATGGAGATCAGCGTACTTCTGCTTTGCAGTTTTCAAGAGATGAGACTCCTTAAAGTAATCTAATCTCTGAAAGAAATAAAAAACTCAAACCAGTTATTGTGTAAATTTTACCTATAAGCCATATTTTTAAGACACACTTATTTATTTTTCAATATTGATTAAAAGTATTTCTAATTGGTTTCCTCTGGATTCTGATTTAATTACCTCACATATTTCTTCAAGCTGGTGCCCAAAAACGGACACAGGTATGGGCTAACTGATTGCAAGAGAAGCAAACAGATTATTTCACACAATTTTCAAATAATGCTTTAACATTCCAGCATGACATTTGCCTTTTGGGCACGACTATAACATCGCCTCATGTGCCATTTATTTTTTAGCTATTTTTCCCCCAGGAACTGCACCCCAGGGGAGGAAGAAATGGCATGCAGCATGTTCCATTTGCAATAGCAGTGAACTGTTAATGTGGCACATACCATACCGTGAAACTCTAGCAAGTGTGCTGACTGTTGATGGCTCCCCAGCTTAGCCTGTTAGCTGTCTTCAATCCCAGACACTAAAACCTTAGATTAAAGGGCAGCTACTGCAAAATACTCCATTCTATACCCTGGGAATCTTGGCTGATTGAATAAAGCGCCTATCTCACACCTCCAAAGGACGCGGACTACTGCAAATCTGTGACATGAACCACCTTAAAGGAAATGGGATGCCTGAACGAGTCATAGGTGCTTGCAGATAGGTCCTGTGCTAACCACAAAACCCTGCTTTGTAAAGCACTCTTACCTGACCAGTTCTCTCTCTGCCCAGCAGACAAGAGCATCCCGTGCCACATGCTTGCACGTTCATAGTAATACAAAGGAGACTTCTGCAGTGCCGTCCCTCATACTGAGGAGTACCACAAACACAACAGGGTAGCTAGCTACAGCTCTTCACTGAACTTGGCCTATAATGTCAGACTACAGTGTTCTTTCATTGCATAGGAAAGAAGCAATATTGCAAGTGTCTTTAACCTTGCAGTCTAGGGCATTAAAAAAAAAATCCCACAGCCTCAGGATGAACAGAGCTTTTAGGTTTAAAAAAAAGGAAGTTAGTATTCTGTGTAACCAATTACTTGAGATCATAAAGGTTGAAGTAAATATTCCATCTCTTTAAGGCTTTAAATCAACAGTCTTGCTAAATACACATGAAAGGAATGACCAAGCAAAGTCTGAAGCAGTAGTAGGTCAGACTAAGCCTCATCTGGCTATAGGTCTTCACACTCACATTCTGACTCAACAAGAAACTCCCATAATTAAAACAAAATATTGTGATAAAGGCAGCTACTGAACAGGAAAGACTTCTGAAGAGCTGTCTGTGCTTTTCAAGATTCTGTGAATTGCACCATATAGTAAATAGCCAATCAAAGTGATCAGGAAAACCACTCTATCCTTTTCTAGCAAAAGAAATACCAGCTTTATCACTTCTGATATGTGCTGATGTGTGTCAAAACTCAATTCTTCCACCCCCAGGCATTTGTGCTGTCTCAGACAGACAGGAAATATGCACATGGTTTCATCTCTGGTTAGAGCTCAACTTACTTATCATAATACTAATTTTAAAAATACACTGTACACAACTCTGCTCAGCGACAATCTGTTCACTTTAGTTTTACAAGCTCAACTGTTGCAGTCAGTCCCCACTTCCTCTCTCAACAAATTATCTAGGCAAAAGCCGGTTGCCTTGTCCTCATATTCATTGCTCTGAAATCCTGCAATTTTGTGGCTATTACAGCTGTGGTTTTTTTAGCCTCAAAGGCATCCCATTATAATGGATCAGAATTTCATAATGCATTTTTCTTAGTACTTACAGAAAAAGCTGGTAACATAGCTTGTAGTTAATACAGTTGCATATTAGATTTCAAAAATGGCAATATTCATAACGCTTTATCTGTTAGAGGGAACAGATGGAATAGGCCCTTTAAATTCAGAAGGGGAAGAAGGAAAGTGGGGGCTATTTAAAGCAAAAAGAATCTGATTTTAAGTGAGAAATTACCAACATACACCATTTCTGCTGTATTCGCAACCCAAAAATAAACAACTACCTGTATAAGAATTAAAATATAAATTGTGTAGAACTGTATGAGCTGACAAAATAAACAGCAAGAAGCAGAGGATTACAACAGCCCTGAATGCTACACAACTGACAGGAAACTTTTAAAAACTTAAGTGCATTAAAACCTAACTGGTGCAAAAGTAAGTATATGGCTTCTTTAGGCTAGAAATCTAATCCAACATAACTGTCCTCAGTGCAAGTCGTATTCATTTACTTGCTTTTTCCTGGTAATTTTCAATGAACATCAGGATGCTGACTTGATTCGGATGCAAAGTCAGAAAACCACTCTAGCAAGAAGGGTTGAACCAATTCAGTCTTTTAAGAATAAAGTCAGGAATGCTAGGATAAATATTCCAAGATCTCTGTCTACCTGCAGAGGAAAAAAAAATACCCATCAAAAATAAACCAAATAAATTGGGTTAAACAATAGAAGTTGGTGACAAGACACTGCCTACTGCCAGTGGTAGTTCTTAATTTCTGAAACGGGGTGAAGGGGTGGGGTGGGATGTAGGCAGGGACAATTAAAGAGGTGGTGTGTTCTTTTGTGAGTTGAATTAACAACTCCCCAGTGTAAAAGGGGAAATGTAAAAGGCCTTGGCCCTCCAAACTGAAATCTGCATGAATGATGCCTTTCCCTGTCCATTCTCCCTTTTGCATCAGTTCTGGCACACCTCTGATTAAAGGCTAAAGGGACTCAACTCACCAATTTGACAAATGACTAACACCAGAGTTAAAGTAGAAAAGGAGAAATCAGTGGGTAAACTGGCAATCTGACTCAAACCACAACATGAAGTAGCACTCCATAATCACCGTTCAGAATTTTTAAGGTTTGCAAAAAACAGACGTTTAAAAAAACCTAGAAAATACTCCTCTTCCCTACCATTTTGTGTGTGTATGCAATAGCATCTTCTATATTTACCTTTTCATTGCATGTCCTAGATTTCTTTCTCTCCAAATTCTAAAAACTAAATGTATGATGCCCCTATCTGGATGAGGAAGATGACATTTACCACACTACTTGATTTATATTTTTTTTAAATAACTAGATAATCAAGCTAACTATTGCTTCTTCAACTGATCCTCTAAACTGGGTTTCATCCCTGAAATGCAAGTCAGAGATCTGGGTGTCTAACAAACAGCTTTCAGTCCAACATCTCCACTAAATCCCTGAAGTGGCTTTACACTGGCTGAAAGCACTTCAGTACTGGAGTATATGCAAGGTCAAATGCAAGTTTGTATTCAAAGTCTAATCTACTTGGATAGCACTCAAAACCCAGTTTATGTTAAGTTTTATATCCACTGCACACTATTTGCAAACAAAGCAGGTATTAGCTTTTCTAGTGAAACATTTTTATCAGATGAAAAAAAAATGTGATTCAACTGAGCATTCTGTAGCATTAGACCGAGTGTTGATATTTCTATAGGAAACTAGCAAAGCACCATTACCACTACATTAGAGAACCAAACAATTTTTTCTTATTAATCTGTTTTTGTAAAATAAATCCAATCTTAAACTGCTAACTGATTTCAAGATGAATTTTAAAAAAAATCAGAATTTCCCACAAAATAGAAACTTCATTCAATTTATTAACAGGATCCATCCTGACAAAAAACAACGTTTGGTCTAACGTTCCAGAAAATGCACCATTTAATGAACAGACTAGAGAGAACTTGTACCCAGACAATGACCCAGTGTTGAGACAATCTTTAAAAGGCCTTAGAGGAGCAAAGATCTACAGTAGAACAAGAAAACTCAAGAACCATAGAGCTGGACAGGAAAGATTCACAGAACAAGTCACTGCCTTGCACCGGGAAGGAGAAAGGATAAACCTTAACTCCATGGAGTTTAACAGCAATGGCAGACCCTAAATCACACTGGACCCAGAAAACCTGAGTTTCAGGTTACATCCATAATAGCAAAGAGATAAAAATATGAGAAAACATATTCTTTCATTGGTCTTGTGTGGATTTACCCTGGGGAGCCCATTAGCACCGTATGACACAGCACATGCACTCAAAGGCACGCTACAGTTACAGGAATATGTGTATGCAGACTTCCTCCTCTCGTCACAAAGCCTGACATTGCTATTAAAAAACCCTATCAACTAAAGGAAGGCCAAGTATCACCCTGAAGGTAATTTCAGTCAATTACACCTCTGGCATTGACACTTTTTTTTTCTGCAAAATTCAGACTTGGGGAAGATAGTCACTTAAATCCCCATTTTAGACTATATTAAATAAAAAGCATATAACATAAAGATAAAAAACTGCAGAAAAAAAAGTTCTACTCTCTCCACTGACTTGCCTTTTGCTTTTTTCCTGCTTTTCCAAACAGGTTGTTTTGATCTCAAAGTGTAAGGCTTAGATTCACCAAGATCCAAAGAGAAGTAACAGAACCTGATAATGCACTTCAGAACAGTCAAACCAGGCTCTCCTTCACTTGCTCTGCAGAACTGTCCTCAGTTTTCTCCTCTGGCTTCAGCAGATTTAGTATATACAGACCAACAGTCTCTTCCTTTCTAGCTCAGTGCCAGCAATAACTTCTAAGATTCTCATTCTGCATACCAGCTAAACTCAAGCTTTTTTCACTTGTTTTGCTTTTTGGATGATTTCTGAATTCAACTAGATATACACCAATTCCTAGACTTTTCCTTAGGTTTTAGCGTAAGCAAATCCTTATTTGGAACGTTCTGGCAGATCTTCACTCCTGGTCTAAACTAGCCTTTTATTCCTAGTCAGTAACCTGCTATTCTTTAGTCTCCTGGGGAAAACGTTACACAAGAGCTAACAAAATGTGTCTCATTTGGCTAAAACAACTAATACACCAAGAGTGCAGAATTTTGGCTTATAAATAGTTAGCCTTTATATTTGGCTTTCCTGGAATTCTCTATGCCACAATTACGCATTTGAAACAGCTAATAGAATAAAACTCGAATGAAATTCAAAGGCAAGCTAGCCAACAATCTGAACCTTTTAAAGAACTGTAGGTAACTGCTAGATATTAAAAGGCATACGTATGTGTTTGGGGGGTGGGTGTGTGTGTATAAATATCACCCTGACCACTATTTGTTTTGCAGCATAAATTTTGGAAAGTAGACATCAGAAGTATTATGCTTTATAGACAAATCTATACTGGTCTCTTTGGAATGTATTTGGCATAATACATTCTAGATATGTTTTTTAGTGTCCTGTAGATTATACTTTCCTATGCTTTTTCCCTTTTACACATTGTAAATATTGATTTTTTTTTCTCCAGGCTTCCTATGAAGAGGATTCTTCTTCCTAATAAACGGTTACTTAACATTACATTAGTGAAGATACAAACAACAAACAATTAACTACACACATGCAGAACATCAACAGTACCTTAGGCTTAGTCCAGCAGAAGCTATCCTTTTATGACACCTGACAGTCTTACCATCCTTGAACTGCCTCTAAGTGGTACTATAATACAAATATATATCTGCATAATATATTTATTTATATATAGATATATCCATCTTTCTAGAAAGATATTACATTTTTCAAAATAATCAAATAGTTCTTCAGCTTCCTCTCCCAATAAAAACAAAGGGGGAGGGAACCATAGGAATTTAAGGTACCTACTACTATTATGTATGCAAAGAAAGAGGGTAATATATATACACAATTAAATATAATTACAAAAGGACAGATGCATATGACTAAATTTGTCAATGTACCGATTTTCCCCTCAATAGTCTAGTGGAGCTATAGGTCCCTCAATAATAAACAGACCTACCAACAACAAGCTTGCTTGTCTTAGTTGTATCTTTAGGTCTCCTTAGAAGCAGTTTACAGAACCCACAGCACTGCATTAAAGACACTCAGAAGACAGCTTTTCGAATTAGACACAAGCAAGGTCAAAGAGAAGTGAAGCAGAAGAAGAGTATATACATACTTGCACTATGCAGAAGCATCCAAGCACACTGAAACAGATTCAAATTAAGTTTAGTCTGCCACTGCTATTACATGGTTGGTTAAGACTACAGAAAGCTCCCAGTTAAGAAAAGTAGACAGTGTATCAGTTAAGACTGTAGCTATGTAATCCACATAACCTATTATATGAGCCTGGAAGAGAACATTATTTTCTGTTCAATCTACTGGTGTTTTCTTACCAGTACCTACTAGGCCACTGTTGACCTATGAACTATCTACATCCTTGCAGAATATAGATGCCTAACTAAGCTGGACACTGGGTAGTTAGGGCAGCGCAGAAATTAAACTGGTAATTCACCTGAAAAAAAACTATGATAAATTGTAACTCATGCTGACAAGTGGACTACTTCCATATTGGCACAGGTATCTCTGCACAACATTGCACTGTCAACTTCCCAAGAGAAGTAGCAAGTAAGTGAACTTGGAATTATCTCAACAAAATGGCAATGCTTCTTTCCCAGTTCGTAGCACAAGGCAATCCATACCTCAAATTAACTTCTAGTTTAGCTGCTATGGGTGACGTTACATTCAAAGTGCCTTGCTGTGGCAGAATATTCTATTGAATAAACTTCGTTTTCACTGATGTAATCTTCTGCTAGAAAACTATAGCCAATTCTTTTTCACAGTGAACTTTTCTTTCAGATGGACAGTGACTCAAGTAAATACTAACTTCACAACTTGAAGGTGGGGGGAGAAAAGCCAACAACTTATCCACATATCCCCACTTTCCCCAGATTAATAGGAAGAAATACCATGACCACACCTTCTGAAGGAAGATATCTATTAACTGTACAATTTTGCGTGGTGAGGGTATGACCAAATTCTTGACTGAAATCTCAAGTCCATAATTTTAACTTTCACCTTCTTTCTCATAAAAACTAGTGTTCCTTTAAATATATTATGGGGTAGCTTTACAAGCTTCCTAACTTGTAGAAATCTAACAAATACAAGCACATAAACACACTCCTATCTCAATACATTTTCCAAGACTACTACTGACCTGCACAGTCAGTAGCAAGGGTATTACAAGAAAACCGATCATTTTTATTTTTCATCCCTCTCCACAACAGCATTCATCTTTTAGAGTTCTTCTCTACCTAAATGTAAGAGTTCAGTATTTAAGTTTAAGTCTGTAAAAGGAGGTTTTGGGAAAAAAAAACCCTAAATATAACCAATATGGCAGCTATCCAAAGCAGAGATGCAAGCTTTTCCTGTTCAGTTAAGTTCTACTCTTTAAAAATCCTTTCAAGAGTTTTCCATCAGAAAATACCCATAGCAAACAAAAAATGCAAGCATTAAAAGTAACACAGATATTAAGAAAAATAACCAGACGAACAGTAAGTTTAAGAGAAGATTTGTCAAGTGACACATAATTATGAATAGTGTTAACATACTAGATGTGTGCTACACAGAAAGTGAAAGTGCCACTGCAGTACTATAGGGAAGAACAATACAAAAGCAGCTAGTCCTCAGCTAGGCTACTTTCCAAAGTTAAGGAATTAAAAGACCTAAACGACTTATTTCATACCTTTTATCCAATTTAACTACCCAGAATGCTTCAGTTTCTTTGGCTACTCATTGCTGCACCTGTTTCCAAAACATCTTCAGCTGGCTTAGCCTGTGACTAATGGCAGCCATTTCCAGGGAGTGGCTATTTAAGGAAAGATCCTTGCTCTGATTCCACAAAACTCTTCAACATATTAAAGAACAGAGAGTAAAATTTTGGAAGTTGTATAGGTGATATAAGACTCTATTCATTGCTTTCAAATGTGCTGAAGTTATTCTGTAAAGCTCAGGGTTTTTTTCTTAAAAGTCTTTAAGCCTCTTATACTAAAACCTTCATATTTTTTTAGCCTCTTTTCAAAAACTAACATTTAGGATTACTAAAGTGAAAGAGAAAAAACCTATGCAAGTTTTACTTGCTAGTCCTCTGTAGATCAACAATTCTAGCATTACTTTCCACACGAAACTTCATTCTGCTCTGAAAAGCTCAACAAGAGGCATTCCAAGGGGTCTTTGGTACCCAAGGCAATGCAGCATTCTCACCATGCCCAATAAAATGCCAGTATCTCTGTCAAATGAACAGGTTATGGCATCAACTACATATGCCAATAAAATTCTATTCAATTATATTTTTATGATCAACTCCCCCCCCCCCCCCAAGCCTAAGAAAATGACTGAAGAAAAAATCTGAAATACACAGCTTAAAGAATAAACCTAATCATCCAGTACTACTGTATGACTAATCAGCCCACTGTAATATTTGCTTTCACAGAAATACTGTGCATCATCACTGCTAAAAGCAGAATAGCCAGCTAAAGAGTTCACACTGGCCCTTCTGCCCACATACTCGTTCGTGTACTTGGCTGGAATGTTGTTTCAGTGGGCTCAAAAGCTGTATTAACAAAAATTGCCAGGTGAAAAGATGTTGCAGTTCTTTCAAGATTAAGCAGTTTTCCTGTAAACACAGGGTAGTCCCATTTGCAGGTGGCATTCAAATACTGATGTGTGTTTTTCTCTTCCCAAGTTTAATTCTGAGCAAACACAGTAAGGATAGCCAGCTACAGCAATAAGATAGCAAAGTTCTGGAACTGTCCCTGAATAGGTCTGAAATCAAGCACCTGAAGTTTGCCATTTTCTCTCTCTAAAATTTTTTTATATATGCATTTCTATGAAGATCATAAAAGCCGATTTGCTTCCTCAAAGTTCCAACTAAGTAAACACAATATACACAACTAGAGAAACTTTATCAGACCAGCTTAAGTATCATGATTTTTATTCCACAGAATAGGTGCCATGTTTTATATTTATTATCAGATCGTAATTAAGATTTTATTACATCATTTCAAATGTTCAATTAAGTGCTGTTGCACAACAAGTTATTCCAGACAGAAACAGGTAGGATTGTTCTCTATTTAAATGCAGAGTAGTAAACTTCTAGTGAACTGAAATCAGTGCTATGAACAGATATAAATAAAAGCATTCCACTCTAAAGATGACCACTTCAGTTGCTATCTAGATGCTACTGATGCCATGTACATTACCAGTGAAAAAAGTCTGCCATAGCAGGACATACACCTGTCTCTATCATTGATATACTATTATTACACCGTCATCAAAACAGAATTTTTCTTACTATTTAGAATGTAACAAAAGCAACTTATTCACTTCACTTGCCTCTGAAAACCTGAACCACCCTACACTAGTAAGTGTACATATAAATATATACTCTGTATTATCTGAGAAAAGTCACCGTATTAAATAAGAGATTTATTCTAATACAGTGAAATACGTTTAACTTATCAATCCAAACATTTTGGCTAGCATTAGGCAAAGTAAACTGAAATCAGAGTATTAGCTGAACAGCCAAAGAATTACCAACAGAGAAAAACTGAATTACTGCGGACAGATATGTAATATACATACTAATACTTTCTGGAACTTCATGTTACATTATTCCAGGGAACACAGTTAAAAGAGCAGCCTCAGCAGCCTGATTTCAAAATGGATCAAGCATAGTAGAATATATTTGAGTGTGGTTCTTTGCAGGTTCCAGCCCATGTATGCAATACTGTCTATCGTCAGATTACATCATCTTTTATACTACTTGATTTTTAGGTACATAAAAGCTGCACTAGTAATCTGTAGGTAAAGGAGTGAATCCAGACTTCAATGTCTTTTAAATTATCCAGCATCGCAGGAAAATAGGCACAAAATTTCAGGAAGACGACAAAGACACAGCACAGTTACCCAGACAATGTTCTATGGGTAAACGTATGTGGACTGTAATTATAAAGTTCTGGAAGATCATGTCAGAATAAAAATGGAAATGACTTAAAGGTGGACTGTTGTCTCTATTTTTGTCTCTGTTCCAGGCAGCAAGGTATTGGAAAATCCCATACTCTTAAATTTTAAGCTATAGTGCAGTCTTACTTATGTTAAAGTACTTCACTATCTCCCTCAATGCACATCTAGCATGACAACCTTCTAAAGAAACTGGAGTGGAAATTTATTACGTTATTCCTGTACAAAATACAAAAAATGCTTTTGTATTTATGGAAGCACAACAATTAAGAATTATATGTATTTTCTTTCTAAGTTTAGTGATGTAATTTGAGGTAACATTCATCTAGTATTACAGCAATGTCTACCTTCCAATAAGCAATGCAGCAAAATAAGTTAAAAAGTGAAAACAAATTTTCCGTTAGAAATTCCTCAATTCTGAAATGCTGGTGTAATATGTACTCATTTCCAAAATGTCTCAACCCCTATTTTCCTCCCAGGAAAAGAAGTTACATTAACCTAAGTGTCACAGCATTAACAAAAAGATTAAGCTAACACTCTTTCACTTGAGCACTCATACAGGTTATTGGAAAGTCTATCTTCCAGCATTATAAATTAATCTAAAGCATTCTTTGTAACCTTAGAAGAATGCATTCTACATTTATCTTTAAGAAAACATGAAGTGGACTATTTCAAATGCACAAATAAGAGGTTTAGCACTTGCAATCTGCTGTTGAGAGGACAGCTGAAAATCTGAAGGAAAAAATTATCGCAGTGGATCAGGTTGCCCTGCCACAAACTGAAACACTTTTTTCAGGTCAGAAAAGAATGTGAAGAAAAAAAATAAACAAAAAAATACTCCCTATTACATTATTTATTACCAGCTGCTGAAACCTTACATCAGATACACTTGGTTCTGAATTTCACTGAAGTTAAATCCCATTTCCTTGCCCTCAGAAGGCCAGTATGAACAATTAATAATGAGTCAGTAGGGCATCCAAGAGGAAAAAGGGAAAAGGCTCCCAGGCAAAAGTTCAACGAGAACCACAGTTCTTGGAAAGAAAAGTAACAAATGTCTTCCAAATTTCTGCATTAGGTTTCTGGTAGTAAGCAGAAAGTGTCACACACCTTATTCTACCATATCCAACTGGCATCCAACTCCTGATTGTCACTGGGTCTTCTCTAATCTACCCATAAATATATGGGCTGCCTTAACATACAAAGAATCAAAGGCTTGACTTCCATTCCTTCAATTTCCCTATCAAAGAAAGAGTGATGTAATTTCTTCCCAAATTAATCATTTCCAACTGTTTTGATTTCGAAAAAAGGTAAACCAGTGGCTTAATTCTTACACCCATTGGTCAAAATATTGTCAGAATGTATTAACATAAGTGTTAGTTACATGAAGATTATCACCTTTATGGTATAGGAATCTAAGATTTATAAATATTTTTCTGCAGATAAATATAATAGCAACTGTTTCTCTAGTTGGGGGGGGGGGGGGGGGGGAAGATATTATTGATAGTAAGCTTTCCAAGTGTTGAATAAGAACCTGAGGAAGACAGAGAAGCAAAGCTTATGTTGGCCTCCTTAAAAAGTACTTAAAATACATTCTTTTTTGTGTTTAATACCATCTCTTCTTTAAAACCCCTTCACCTTTCCAACTTGAAATCATAGTTTATCATACCAAAAATTAAATTTTATTTGTCACCTTCAAGGCACAGCCACAATTCCATTTAATGGTTTCATTCAACACCTTCCAGAAAACATGAGAGTTCAAACCTCTAGAGAAGTGCCGTGTTCTAGCTCGTAAGCAAGCCTAGAAAAACCTCTATTGCACTTTCACGTGTAGACAGTTTACAAAATGTTTAACCTAACGACTGCAAAGTGCTAACTTGGCAGAGGGATGGGGAGGAATGTGTTCACAAGCAGTTTAAGCTCATCCAAATCAGTCTTGGTGCACTTCTGCTTTCCTCTCCTTCCTTCCTCCACCCCAATGGTAGGGATCAGCCAGGTCAGGGACTGGCTACAACTGAAGAATTATTTATCTGATTGTTGTTAATTTCAGTTTGGTTCAGTACACCCTGGGACCACCCAAACGGACCGCTGGCACAAAAGACAAGAATAAACAGCCAGGAGTGGAAGAAGTGTACAAAAATGCATTCTTCCACGACCATACAAACTTAATCTGACAAACTACTTAAGAAACCAAATCCTTTGCTGTAGGTTGTTGGGGGACAAACCAACAGATTAAACAACGAGAACAGAAAACTCACTCTTCTGCCCAAGAACAGTGTTATTCACCAGTTAGTCCAACTCGGGCAATCTGCTCTGCAACAGAGCTCTGTAGATGTCTGCACTCACAATTACTTTAAATGACAACTGATGAATGCTGTATCTAGTGTGCTCCTTAAGGTGGTCTGCAGAAGTCACCATCAAAGACGCAAGTAATTTGGGAGTTCAGGATGCTTAAAGGGTTTTTCTTTAGTGTACTACCTACCTTATTCATTCCAGGGCACATACAGGCTTCAAAAACAACAGCAATGGGAGCAAGTAACTCCAGGTTAACTGGAGATGAAATGACTACTGCTTTTGCTCACAGTAAGGAAAACACCTTCTCATGGTTGGGCACTACAATGTTTGTGCTTAGCTCATAAGAAAAATCTTCTTCATAGTGCTCCCCACAGGTTCAGGAAACCCTGGAATAGCACTACTCCACATCTAATTAATTAATATAGTATCACTCAGGAAGTCACCACCACACAGTGGTCGTACACAATGCAGGTGGGTCACCTCAGTCGTAGTTTTCTACGAGTAACTCAGCAACACTCTCCACCACCCTGCTCTGACAGCCTCACAGCTGCCTTTCCAGAGCTTGCTTACTAACACTTCTTGCTAAACAGGTCATGACTGCTTTATATGCTGCCTTCCGAGCAAAGGGAAAAAAAAAAAAAAAAAAAAGGCACAATAGTGCTTTATTGAATTTATTCCCTGGTTCAAACTAATCTTCAGAAGGAAAATAGATGTCTTGTCAAGTATAGAATATCAAAGTGGCCTGCTGTTTTTTCCATACTTGAATCCCCTGAAATATCCTCTCATCTGGTCACCCCATGTTAACAAAAAAAAAAAAAAAAAAAAAAAAAAAAAAATCCCCCATCACCCAGATTTATGACTTTCCATCAAAACCTTTTAAAATAATTATTCTAACACTTATTAAATGACTAACATTTAGTTTATGCATAGGGCTGAATAATTTTCCTTAGTTCCCTGGAGGCCTTTTGAAATCTTTCTTTGAAAGTCTTTAAAAATCCATTCCATGCACATGCAAGCAAGTATCTAGTGAGTGGTAGTAAGCACAGTAACTGGACAACACTGGAAGTGCTAAATAGGAGAGGCAGAAAAGGAGTATTTGTTACCGAAGCACATCAACGAAAAATCAAGCACCCATACAAGCCCTGACTTAACATTTCTCAACTGTGACCTGAATAATATATAGGGCAAACCCAATTCAAGATCCATGTTTATTCAGATTTGTACATTTCCGTAAAAACAGCTGAAGTACCTATTATAGTAAATAGAACTGCAGGGAACATACTACTGCATTTCACAACAGGTTAACTACTTTTAAGTACAAACTAATAAATAATCTAGCATTTGGATGGCTCTGTATCATATTAGGGTGCAAAGTAAATTTAAGCTTAGGTTTTTCTATAAAATTTGTTACCTTTTTCAAATGAGGAAATCTCAAACTCCCTTTATTTTTATTCTTCAGCCTATTATAAAAGCATGTATTTCTAAGGAAAATGTGTGTATCTGTAGGATTTAAACAAAAATTCAAAACCAGTTTACAACAACAGCGTAATTTCAACCTTTCTCAAAGTTAGCCGCTTTTTTTCAGTTTGTATGACCAGCGAAGCATTCAGATTAGGAATTTGACAGTGACTGTAAAGCTCAACACCTCAAAACTTCCGCATTTTGTTTCAAAAGACTTCTCAACTACAATAGCCGAATTTCTTTGAACACACACATGCAATGTGTATCACAGCATGCTTCTGCACTACATGTATACAACACTTGTTTCAGATTACAAAGTTAACTGAATAACCATCTCAAAGTGTTCTAGTGAAGATACATGCATATTCATTATTCTGCCTACTACTATTTTTCTTAGACAGCATCCTGATACAATAGTCCTGCTGCTGTGAGAGCACTGATCCATAAATCCTTCACCAACTTTGAAGATAACAGTACAGGCAGTTTAATTTTTCTAATCCTCATAGTTTATTACAACTTTAGTCTTCTCAGCCTAACACAGTCTTTTTTCCACTAGGTGGTCTAATTAACTTTGAGTCCTTATCAACACAACTACTGATTAGTACCATACTAAACATGCAGATTGAAGTTCAAGACTTCCATGTTGTTTAGCCACTGTAAAATATACTGAGATTGGCATTTCAAAAGTGCAAATAAACGATTTCAAAATAACATAGATTATTCCAACGTGACTTGTAATTGCTTGTAAGTGCAAGTGGTGTTTGCTTTGCTTTCTACATAATTATGCAAGCACGAGGAAGTCAGTAACTGCCTCTGATCACTTGTTCAAACTGGAACATCAGGACAGAATTTCAGAATATAATTTTCCATAATGCAAAAACAAATTACAGGGGAAAACCACCTTTAAAACTTACCTGTTCTCCTACCTCCAGCACAAAACCTACTCTAATGGTACTCTTTATTTATAAATCTCCATTTCTGCTGTAATTCAAATAGTTAACCAGAAAGTGAAAGGTCACTACATTCCATGACTGGTTTCCAGCCTTCGTAAGAGCAATAGGACTTTCAGCTGACTTGTGCTCGAAGTTGGAAATTGGTGACTGAAAAGTTTACTAGATATTTCACTTTTGTCCTCTGCCATACTGGCAGAGAATACGAGCAACAGACTAACTGGCTTTAAGGGAAAGCAGTTAACAGCATCAGTGTGCACCAGCGATCTCTGTGGATAGCTAGAGAGATCACTAGGAAAGACTACTGAAACCAACGTGTAAACTCAGGATGAATTAAAAAAACCCAAAACACTATAAACTGTACACACAACTTCCTTAATTTGTTAGCCTGGCAGCTCTGAGCGAGCACTCAGGAACATCTAGGGCTACTAAACAGAAATACTACAACCACTAAGTATTTCATTTTTTACAAACTGAAAAATATTAACATGCAAATACCATCAAAACATTCAAACAATCATTTCAGACCATTTAATTTATAGTGCATTCCTCAAGCTTCTGGGACATCCACTATTTTTATCTCCAGTCAGCAGTGAACTTTTTAGCTACAGTGGGTATATTACCCTCATTCACATATTTAAATATCATAAAAATCTCAGGAGCATTTACAGTAGTTGTACAATGGTACAAATCATCAGCGAAACTGAGCTTGTCCGTCTGTCTTTCTTTAAAAGCAGAGACTTCGCTTTCCTGGCATTTATTTGCTGACTTTGGGGAAAAAATAAAAACAAACTATAATAATGTTTTCATATATATTGCTACCTACCTTGTAGGTAGTGATTTGATGGCATGCAATTAGTTTTTTAAATAATCAGATTCTACATGCTTCCAAAGCATATTTAATGCAAAAAGACCTTATGCAGAAGGTGCTTAACTTTAAAAAATAAAAGCTTCACTACAACATACAAACCGTCTTAGCCATTATCTATACAACTACTATCAGAGGTCATCTATCACAGGAAAACACCTGATTCAGTAGAACATCACAAGAACAGTCATGTCAAGACTTGAATGCTTCTTCTACGACATATTTCAAGATATTTCCAGGCTGCCTTCAAGTGGCCTTTGCAGTCCATGGGAGGACTACTTACTAGGCTAAAGTTACTAGTTTATACAAGTGACTTTTATTTACTTGGATTAAGTTGGTTTATTGCAGGGAGAACAATCAAGCCAACAGCTTTGGAGGTGGTACTCTCCTAGCAAGCAGCACACCTCTCTTGTCTCAGAAGGTTTCAAAATGCAAGAGCGTGAGTGACTTACAGATTTCTATCAGTTCAGCTTGGTGCTCTTCCTAAATATACCTCACTATGTTTTACAAAGAACGATAAGCATCCTATCCATACCACGCAGATAGGAAAAAAAGTCAGTAAAGCTACATGAGTTGTTCAAGTTCACCCCGAGAGACAAAGATACCAACAAGGAATCCAGTTCTAATGCTCTAGGCACCAGAATACACAACCCTCTCCATGTGAAAGAATGACCAAAGCATAAATCAAAACAGGGGCCTCCATCGTACAGTCAGCAGCAAGTCTGCAGTCAGCAGACTCAAAGTAAGACTAGGCCTTAAAGCATTAAATCCTCTACATGCTGAAGTGTCCTTGAGGAATACTCTTTCAATAACTCACAAAATAAATGCACGCAAATATACAATCATATTTAAACAGTATCTTGATCTAGTATAGTCAGTATTACCTTGTAGTGATACGAACAGAAAGCTAAGAATAGTCTTAAGCACTCTTCCTTACTGCTTTTTATTGGACTTAATCCTTGTAAGCTCGGAAAATAAACTACAAATTCAAGCCAGGCAGAAAAGACTGATGCACTGTATTATTCCTGGTATCTTAAAAAAGAGTCTTCATTAAACTGTTGAATCTTAGAAACTTCTGTTAAGCTACAAAGTCTGTTAAAAGTTTCACTGTAGTAACTAAAGCTTCAACATAATGACTTAAAGATTAACCTCACTTAACATTACAGGGCACAGTAAATAAAGTACTAGGAGTTATCTCAAGCATACGTAAGTTTAATGCTACACACACAGACTGCAAAAACTGCAGACTTAAACTCAGCATTTGAACACACTGGCAGAATTATCCAGATTTAAAAATGCAATAGTATCACAAACCTTATCAAAGAATAAGTAAGCTGGGAGCTTTTATATATATATATATTTACAGGTTTCTCTGTTTGCTACTTTAAATTGAAGCATGTTATACATTCAGTTCAGCCTGAAGTGGGGTCTCTATCAGTATTCCACAGAACACTGCATTCCACTTGTGATCCGACCTCCTCATCCTCGCAAACTGTCTATCTACATATTTATATGGCTCCGCAACCACAGTATCTGAACCTAATCTCTATGGTAACTGTGAGATTTGTTTACATGGAGAAAGAATATTAGAAATGTATGTAAATTTAGCTGTTGTTTAAGTAAGTGTTTCTCCTTATGGGGGAAAAAAGCTCCCTATACTGCCTCCTATTTCTCTCGCTTCCTTCTCCTGCATCTCCACCAGGCAATGAGCCACATTTGGAAAGCTCCGTATCGTACTACAACAGCCTGTTGTTGTAAATTCATAAATAGTTTACTTTTAATGAGAAAGACGTTTGCAGTATTTTAGATCTTAACACTCGTTAAAGAAAGATCATAGGTAGGGCAATTAAAACATGGTCTTTTAAAAGACACTGTTAAGTCTCCAAGTAAAAAAACCCAAACATTCTAAACCTTCAACAGCTACACAAAAAGACTTAAGTTTGCTGCTCAGTAACTCAGATCAATCCAGAAATTGAAACAGTCTGTATCATTTACCGTTTACAGCAGTGAATATAGTATGAGGTATACATTTTACATAATACTCATTCACAGATGGTAGGCACAACTCTTGATAGTACAAGACACCCCCCCCCCCGATTGCTCTTTTTTATTAATAAATATCAAAGAGATGGTGTATCACAGGTTTGTTACAATTATTTTTTTTTATATGATTTACAGTATTTTCAAATGAGATTTACTGCTGCCCAGCAGGACCGGCAGCTGAATTACATGGGGGTCATGGTAACATAAATGGCAGTTTAAGTGAGACATATCAGCAAAATGATAAAAAAAGCCTAACAAACCTAGCTGTTAAAAACTATGTTTAGGTACACAGATCATTGCCACACACACAAGAAATCATTCTACTCCACCGACACATTTTTTTCTATAAAACGTGTGCAATATATTGCAAATAAATAGTCTAGGAAGGCCTAAGAGAAGAAAAACGAGCAGCGATGAGGTAGGTGAGCAGCGATGAGGTAGGTGAATGCTACAGAGCACTGAGAAGAAAATTAGAACCTGTTTGGAAATCTTTCTGCACCTTACAGCAGTCATTTCACTGCAGAGAATCCCTTACGTGCACCCTCCCTGATCGTATCAAGATTATTCATTCAACAAAACTGTTATTAACGAACAGAAAGTTAAGTAAATGTACCATTTACCCTCTATTCAAGTAAACACGGTTGCATAGCCAGCATTTCCCCTGCAACGTTACTTTCTCAAGCAGGGTGACTGTCCCCTGCTCCTCCATGAAGCAAGCTCAGCCCAGGCAGCCATGTCCTTACTCTCCTACAAACAATGTTTCTGAAGGAGACCAACCCCTGCTCCACCAACTTACGGTTCCCCCCCAGCATAAGGCAGCCGAGCAAAACCTGCCCCACCGTCGGCTTACGAGCAAAGGCACCAAAACACAGCAGTGGGGGCGAAGCAACCCGCAGTCTGGATCCGCACCAGCACCGCACCGAGCCTCTCGCCGGGGTCGGGACAGATGGACTGACAGATAGGACAGCATTTCTTCATGCAACCCTCCCTTCCTTCCCCTCCCAGGCACACAAGCGAGTGTTTTACCTTCATGATGAGCTCAGGCTGCGGTAAAAGCCTCGGCAAGGGCTGAGCGCTGGACCTGGAATTTAAAACAAAGCGCTAAGGCACCGCACCAGCCGCTCGCACCGGGCGGGGGGAGGGGAGGCAGCGATCGGGGTGGGGGCGCTGGGCTCCTCCCGAAACTCCCCCTTCGCTTCCCCGGATCCCCCCACTATCTCCCCGCTGAACCCCCTCCCCTCCCTCCTCGGCCGCTGCTTCCCCTCCAGCTCCCACACACCGCGGCTTCCCCTACACTCGCTGCCATTGACGCCATTTCTGTCAGAGGAGGAGAAACTTGCCACAACAACAACCCACCCCCAGCCTCCCCGGCTGCCGCGGGGGGGGGAGGCGTCCCCGGCTGCCTCCCCGGGGCGCTGCGCCCCCTCCCCAGGCACCCAGCAGGCGGGAGGGGACCCGCCAGGGTCCCAGCCCCGGGACCCCCCCTACACACACACATACTTTTACTGCGGGGAGCCGGAGAGAGGGAAGGAGGAGAGAGGAAGGGAGGCTCTTCCTCCATTGTACGAGGAAGAGTGCCTGTGTGCGCGGCGGGGGAGCGGGGTGTCGGTAGCAGCCCCCCCCGCCCCGACACACACACATACACACACACACACGCTTTTGTAGGGGCTGCGGCTCCGGATCGCGGCTCCTCCTCCCCCCCACCACCCCCCCTCAAATAAAGGAAAGCGCTGACTCCGCGGCAGGAGTTTCAGCAGCAACAGCCGCAACTCCCCGGCTCGGCGCAGCGGGTCCGGGCGGGGGGAGGGCGGGCGGGAGGCGGCGGAGGGGAAGAAAAGGAAGAAGAAAAGAAGGGAGCGGGGACGGGGAGGGAGGGGGGCGGGGAGAAAGGGGCCCGACCTGCTCGGCGGGGACACCGAGCGTGTGTGTGGGGGGGGGGGGGGGGGGGGGGAGGAGGGGGCTGGAGAAGCGGCCGGTCCCTCCCGCAGGCAGGCGGCAGCCGATCCCCCTCCCCCCCGCGCCGTCGCTGGGTGTTTGGGGCGGCGGGGGGGGGGGGGGGAGAAGGAGGATCGCCGAGTCCCGCCGCAGTCTCGCTACGAGGAGAAAAACAACCGCCCCCCTCCCCCCCGCACGCACGCCCCGCCGCCGCCGCCCGGCCCCGCGCCCCCCCGAGGCCCCGCGCCGCCTTCTCACCCGCTGGCGGCGGGGCCGGGGGGCTCCTTCTCCGGCTCGGCGTCGTTACCTTTGTTCCGCGGCGCCCTCCCGCCCGCCCGCTACTCCCCCGACCCGAGGCGGGGGGGAGGGAAGGGAACGGGTCGAAGCCTCCCCTCAGCTCCGGGCCCTCTCGGCCGGCCTCGGCCCCCGCTCAACGCTCCGGCAACGGCTCTGCTCGCGGCGGCTCCGCGCGGCGCCCGGAGGGGCCGATCCGTCCTGCGCGGACCCGGCGGTGGCGGCGGCGGTGACTGCTCGGCTCGGAGCCTCTCGGTCCCCCTCCCCCTCCCACACCGACTGCTTGACTGACGGGCGGACTGGCCAGGGCACGCCCCTCTCCCCGCCTCCTCCATTGGGCCCAGGCCCGCAGAGCCCGCCCTCCCCTCGGCCCCATTGGCCGCCGCATCGGAAATACTGACATCATTCTTCTCCACTTCTATGGAAACTGAGACTCGGCGCCGAGGGGCCTCATGGGTGCCGCTGTCCTCGCGCGCCCGCCGTGCCGGCTCGGGCAGGGGCGCGCGCGGCGGGCGGACTACGCCTCCCAGGGAGCACCGCGCGCGGCCGCCGCCGGGGGACGGGGCCCTGCCCGCATGCTAATGAGCCGCGGGGGCACGGCCGGCGCCTGCGCGCTGCGGCGCTGGTGGCGCATTTTCCCCCAAGAGGGGAAGGTGGCGCCCGGCGGAGCGGAAGGGGGCGGCGCTCCGGCCCCCCGAGCTGCCGCCGTCGCCGCCACTCGTGGAGCGGAGGGCTGCCCGGGGGAGCGGGGCGCGGCTCGGCTGCGGAGGTAGGCGAGGTGAGCGGCGGCTGCCCGCGCCGAGGCCAGGAGCGCGGGGCTGCCCAGCGTCGCCTGCCCGCTAGCCGGCCGGGGCTGGGGGGAGGCGCCGGTGCGCTGCGGGCGGGGGAGTTGGGGGGGGGCGGACGGACTCAGAGCTCCTCAGAGGAGCCGCTCCTTCCCCCTCCGCACGGGGCCGAACGGCAAGGGCGAGCGCGGCGGCGGGGGGAGCGGTTCTCGCGGCCGCCCCGCCCAGGTGGGGCTGGCGGGCTGCCCGGAAGGGGGCCGGGAGGGGGCCGAGGGGAAGGGGGGGCCGCAGCCGGCGGTCGCCGATGGAGCTGGGCGGCGCCGGCGGACGGCGGGGCGGGCTGACTGACTGACTGGGCGCTCGGGGGCCGGGAGCCGCGCCGGGCTGGCGGCGGGCGGCGCCTCCGTCCCCGGCGGCTGAGCCCGGCAGCGCGGCTGAGAAAATGGGGGTGGACGGCGGGTGGGGGGAGCGAGGAGTCCTCGGTCTCGCTTTATCTAAAATGGCGCTGGCGCGGCGGGGCTGGTCGGCCCTTGGGCTGTGGCAGCGGCTCCAGGGGGCTCGGTCGCGGTCACGTCCCGGGCGCTGAGCTCCGGCAGGCGAGCCCTGCAGCCTGCGGTCTGGCTGCCGTGCCTGGCGCGGGGGGTAGGCAGCCGCAGGCCGGGCAACAGCTTCACGTTCATTGTGAAATGCCGGCTTTAATCGCGGAAACGCCGCGGTTCAGAAGCAGTCGCGGTTCCTGCTGACCCCTGTTCTGCCCTCGGGGCCGCCTGCCGTTTGCGAGCCCCCCCTGGCGCGGCGCCGTGCGAGGGCTCCCACAGCCCGGGTGCTGGTGTCCGGCTGCCGCCGCGCTCCGGCTCAATTGTACCCGGAATTCCCTTTAAAATCGAAGCAGAGTTCCAGCAACAGCACGTTCATCCTGTTCAGATATTGGTGTTGAAATTGGAGCTACGGAGAGCTGCTTGTTGACTTAGGGGCATCTTCGGGGGAAGCGTGTGACTGCCCTTCACCTGCCGTCGGTGGGCGCCGGGGGGTTGCTCGCTGTTAGCCTGGGCCGGGTGTGTAAGGAGGACTCCGCTAATCACGGCGAGGGTGTGGGCCAGGGTGACAAGCATCCCGCCCAAATTACTTTTGGATTAAGAGCCTTGATAGCCTCTTTGAAACAATACATATGCACAACAGTGTTCTCACTTCTGAAACAGACCTCAATCCTACATCCCCTTATCTGGGTCGCTTTTTTTCCCCACTGGTTATAGCGTCGCAGTACGCTAAGTTCTGCGATGGAGCTGATTTAAGAATTTTCTGGATGGTTCCTTTTGTGCTACAGCTCTCTGCTCCTTTGGTGGTTCTTTTGTTTTCTGTGTAACTGTACTGTGATTGGAGCCACTGAGACGATGATGCTTTTTAAAAGACAGTCTGTATACTTAACTTGGACTATGCCAGTGACTATATTCCCTTCATTTGGAGGAAGGGGCGAGCATATTCTGCAGAATGGCATGGAGGGGACGGGGTGAGAAGCTGCTTTATGAAGTTTCAAAGTGAAGATTTTTCTTGACATATCCCTTAGATGTAATATTACTTGCATCCTCTCTAGACAGCTCCTAGACACAGATCTCAGTTCCAGGTATAGTTTTAGAGTAGTTCCAACTTACGGGAGCCCGTGTCGCCATCTTATTTAATGTCTCTTTTCAAAGAGATGTTTTCAAATAGATCATTAGAGGGTAAGGCTTGTTGCAGTCCAAAAGACAGTTCTGTGGGCTCTGTTGTGATTGCATGGCCTGTGCCCATAACAGCTTTTCGATATGCTTACGCGGGGATACTGAGAAATAACTGAAAAAATAACTGTCATGCATGAATTGAAATGCAGCAAGTCATGTACTGGTTTAAATCGCAAAATTCTTTTACTGCTTTGAATAAGCATACATGTAATCAGTTCTTGTGCTTTCACTGACAGAAGGCTCTGAGCTCCCTTTCATTTATTAACTCCCAGCAATTTTTACTTTTTCACTAGGAGGGTGCTGACTAAGACCTTGTCTCTAAATGTCTTCACTGAGAAGACTTTCTGCAACAGTGCAACTCTTGTAGTAAATTGGTCAGTCAGCTGGGCAGGAAACCCTTAATATCAAGGGTTTCCCAAGTGTGTCAAATATGGTAACTTTGTGCAAAGAGTAGTAACACTATAATAAGTATGATATCATGCTATTCTTGCTTAAAGGCCTCTATAAGCAACTTCATTTATATAGTTCTTTATCAAGTGTCCCTTTGTGCAAGTTTGGAGGAGGTTCTGCTCGCTATTCTTGTTTTGCTGGGTGTCTTGGACACGTAGGTGTCTGACCATACAGTATGTCTTTTCCTTAGTGCAGATTACCTGCTACTTCATTTAAAGGTAGCATAGCAGTCCAGAAACTTTAATTACAGTGATTTAAGCTAAGTTACTATCCACTCTTTGTCTCTTAAAGCTTTTTTGCCTCCTTTTTATTTAAACAAACAAACTTGGCACTTGTGGGAGAAGTGCTTGACTACTCTTGCTGATAAGCAGTGTTGCAGGTGGACTCCTATTAGCTTTGTGCCAAATGATGCAAATACTTAGTTTGATTCTGTGTAATACCAGTAAATTTCAAGTTAGCTGGGGATTCTGAATATTGTCTTACTGCCCTACAGACAGGCAAGAAACTTACTAATTCCCTGAGAAGAAGGGAAGAACTTCAGTATTTACTTTTAAGCAAAAACTTCCGCAGATAAGCAATTCCAGTGCTAAGATCTCTTCCCAGCTCTGTTGGATAGCTAGGTATTTTCAAATCTAAACCAACTGTGTGGCTTCTTGACAAACTAGTCACAAGAGAGTTAAGTTGATACGTGTGTCCTTATATCCATCTCTACCAGCTTCTTCCTGCTTAAAACATCTGGGGTTGGATTGTGGTGATTTGTTTTATTTCAATTCTTCAGTGAAGTCCTTTGAGACTTATCCTTGATATGTAAGGGTACAGTTTGACAAGTGACTCTCAGTGGCAGTGCTGGCTTAAAAGCACTTCCTATCCCTTCAGTCATACCAACAAGCTGACAATAAAATAGTGAGTAGAGGGTGTCAAATCTGATTTAGATTACTGTGTGGCCTGACAGCTAGTTGTGCCTGCGTGCCATGGGATAGGGTGGAAAGGCTGTACTGCTTGTTGTGGCATTACTGCTGAGAAACTATGCAAAGCTTTCCCAGAAGGTGCAGTCTTATGAGCATTTTGTTGGCAACTCGGCTTAAACAGCCTTTCTTGCCCCTGAAGTGCTGATGCAGTTGATTAACCTATGCAGTGAGGCAAATAAAGGGATTGATTAAAACCTAAGCTTAGAGAAACTACTAATGCAGATCAGCTCCCAAGTTTGGAGTGCTACAGATATGTATGTGCGTGATGGTGGGAAGGGGTAGTGCCCAGGAACTGATTGAGCTATATTGAAAGGGAAAGGTCATGAATGCTGAGGAGTACCAGTTTGTCCAGGTAGCTTAAGGGGAAGCAGTGATCTTTATGCTGATCCGAGCTTTTGAAGGGAAAGTATTGCTGGATTACTTTGAGCAACTGTGGAACACAGTTTATTCTGCTCACGTTAACCGCTCCCCTTAACGTACCTACATTAAAAATGCATCAGTCCATACTTTAAAATACCACTTTGAAATAGTTGGGTTTTGGGTAATTTATGTAACTATTCAGTTGCTGCAGGGGCAAAAAGAACATCTTTTCCAGGATGCTAAGTGGCTGAGAAATGGTGCTGAAGTAGCATGAGACTTCATGCTATTGCTGCAGTTCCTGTCTTAAAATGACATTAGAAGAATTGTTTTGAGCTACTGCATCTGCAGTGCAGCAAGGAAGGCTAGAGGTGAAAGGACAGAAAATCTATTATAGAAAACAGTCTGGAAAAAACTGTAGATATAGATGACCAAAGGTATGTGAACCAAAACATAATCAATAGAAAATTGTTAAGCTAGGTAGGGAATGGATCCTAAAAGATTCATTGTAAGTCTGATGTATATAGTGTATGGGTAAGTGTGTAAGGATGTCTGTATGTTTAAACAGGGGTAAGACAATGGTATATTCCTGTTTTGCCTTCTAAAACAGGACTGAAGAATTCCATCAGAAGGCTGAGGCTAGTGTTTAGCTTGTTTAGGTTGCCATGGTATGAGGTGTATTTTCTTCTCTTGGGCATCTCCACTTGTGTATGGGGAAAGCATTTAGGGAGGTCTGATCAGATTAGTCATACGAGGTTTTGTATGTGCTGAGTGTCTTCTCTGAAGATTTACAGTGAAGCTTCATTGTTATGATTGCTGATGTTTTAAATATTTTATCATCTAAGCCCTCTAATACATATAAAAGAGCAAACAAAGTCTAGGAGTTGATTTAAACTATTCATGAATAATTAAAGAAAACTGTGTTTAGCACATAGGCTTGTTTCTTTTCTAAATGATATCTGGAAGACTTTTCTAGGTAGTAGAAGGTAGTATTAACTGAAGGTGTCATGTGCAAAATGGGAGTATTTGCACCTAAACTTGAAGTCAGCTGACTCTTTAATTGTATGCATCTGGTTTTTACTTCCCTAATTTTTTAACTAAATAGTGTTAATAACACTTTCTTTAACAGTGAACTACCTCTTACGAAATAAAGAAATGGATGGAATGGATGAGACATCTAAAAGAATCCTAGAGCCATACCAGTATTTACTTCAACTACCAGGCAAGTTTTTGTACTGTGTTTTTAAATATCAAAATTGTTTTTATGGCAGCTTTTATCTTTGGAAGTATAAGCAAAAAAGTTTATCCATTCTGGATTTGTGGATTTAAAAGTAACACTTTTCTACGTTTGTTCTTTTCTTCCTTTTGTACATTGGTACAATAGCTCTTTAGTCTGTTGCAGTGTAAGGAGTATCTCTGTTACTCTACTCTCCATTCAGAGTAGCTGACTTGCTACTCCTTAAAAAAAACTGGTAAGGGCAGGTACTGAAGACTTGATCGCAGTCTTAGAAAACAAAGCAACCTCAGCCTTGAGTTTATCCGCTTGCTGTACTGGACTCAGTGGGTTGTGTGTTTTGGTGTTTGGGTTTTTTTAAATAGCCAGTTTTTTTGTGTAATTTCTTCTCCCTGGTACATGTAGAGCCACATGTTCTTATAGCTAATAGCCCTGTCCCCTTTTGATTCACTTGCCAGAGGATCAGCCAGGCCTTTGTATGATACCAGGTCACTAGAACACATTCAGGTGAAATTTCCAGTCTTGAACAATACCTGCTTTAGCAGAATTCAGGAGACAGTTTGATGGAGAACTACTGTATGGATATGCCTTTCAGAAGCCTTTTTGACTAAACAGTCAGATTGTTTGTACTTGTACACATGAAGTGAAAGGAAGACTGTACAAGTTATTAAAGTGACTAACTTAGTGAAAATAGCAGTGGAACTGCTTTGTTGTTGGGAGTATTGCATGGTTGCCTTCTGTCCAGCTTATATTGCTTACTGATGGCATTTTAAAGTAAGATACAAAATATGGAAATACTAAGGAAAATAATTCTGACTGGGATAGAAGGCCTTCTGTCTAGACAAGTACTGTAATGAGTCACAGGAACAGTACTAAGTGACTTTTGCATGTTTGCAGCACCACCTATCAGCAGGGTGAGTCCTGTGGGTCCCACTTTGTTATACCTGTGTATAATGAATTTTATTATTAATATCCACAAATATTCAGAATTCTTGTTTACATCAGTGATTTCATTTGGCCTGGCAGTTAACACTACTTGAGTTGGGGAAAATAATAATAAAAAAAATTGGCAAGAATGTGCCTTTTTAATGCTAGAAAACTTGTTTCCTCCTTCTTTGCAGTATATTCCATTTTGGTATGTTCAACTGTGTGGTGGTTTTGCTAGAGAACTACCTTGAGAATGAGTCTACAATATTCCAGAGAGCTTTCCAAGAGTGGTCCTCAAGAAATTCACCTTCCTGTATGATATTTAATTGTACTTTTTGTTCAGTTAGGTTATCTCGTTTAACCACGGTATATTGTAACACCTCCGTATCTTTAGCTGCTTATTTTTTAAGCTGTTGTAGGTAGCAGCAAAAAAAAAAGTACAGCTTCCTAGCAGGAAATACATAATAGACAAAGTGCCAAAACCACCTCCCATAGGCAAAGGTGCTTGACTATAGCTCTTCAGTTAGCTTTCATGTTAAATGATGCATCGAGGATATGCACTTAACCTTGCCACCTTGACTCCGACTAAATTCTTATGTCGTGAGTTCAGTCCTGATCACTCTATACTGATGGCTTATATAATGTTATACTTAGTGCAAACACTTTATATCCTATCTTGCTAGAGTATCATAAATCTGATTGTCCAGTTCAACACATTGATCTGTTAATTTAGCTTACACTTTGGAGAAGGTGAGGCACAAGATGCACGTCTATGCAGAAGTGGTGGTGTCATTCAAAAGGGAAGACTTCTTTTCAGCTAGGCAGGTAAAAGTGGTGTCCCTGTAGAAGCCTTGTTCTGAGTAACAGGTGAAGCAGTGGGGATTCACGGTCATATGGCTGGATGTCTACAGTTTTTGAAACACTGGCTCTGCCCAAAGTCAGCTATGCCAAGTACAGACCAGTAGGAGCCAGTTACTTGTGTGAACCTTGGAATTGGTATGAACATCAGTGCTTGGTGAGGGGAGAAAATTGGGCATATGCTAGCTGTTCATAATTAGGGTGGAGCCCAAATGAGATGCCTGAGCTAATCTAGCAAGCTGTTGCTGAAGGAGGCAGTTTTATTCTGTCCTCTTTATGCTTCTGGCAGTATTCTCCTGCTTCTGAACTTGTGCCAGTTCTCAGGTTGTTAACCAAATGATTAGTTATTATCAATCGCTTAACCTGTTAAAAACTTGCCAGGTTAATCTTGTTCCTTGTTTGTGAGCTAGCACAAGGGTAGGGATGAGGAGCTGTTTCTGTGTTGGATCAACTAGAGCTCTAAGGGCCTTTTGCAGAAAGTTTGGCCAAGTGTCAAATATGTACAACTTTAAGTGGACTTTTTCTGCACACTTACCGCCTTTTAATAGTTCACTTGCTTATCTCCTAAGACCAGTTGAAAAAACAAACTCTCCAAACAGTTTAGTAACCTATGAGAATTTGAATGAATTTAGATACATATCAAACTTCGTTTACATTACAAGGGATTGTGTAACAGTGTTAAAGCTGTTTGGAAGGAGAAAAAAAAAGGGTGCCTACTAATGTTGACTGTAGTGAGAACACAAATGTTTATAACTGTTTAAGGATTCATCCGTCAATACAAGAAGCTGATGACTGCTTCTCAGTAATGAAGTAGGACTTTTAATGGTAACAGTTTGGGGGTGATACTTAAACTAACCTTGTCTATTTCTTTGACTTCAACAGCAGTAGCATAGAGAAGCTACTGGGCTTAAGGGTTTTTTACTATGTTATTTTGACTGCTAATATGGTAACTGATGTTTATTCCCTCACTAGCAGAATTTAGTGCTTGGGAGAACATGCATTCTGAAACAGTAACTTTTCTTGTAAAATATCCTTGTAATAGAATGTTGCCATATCAGTGTTCTACTTAATCTAGTATTCTGTCCCTTAGTCTCATAAACCAAATGCAACAAACAGGATTAGCTTTCACAAATTCCAATGTGGTTTGTCCCAAAAATGGCCTGATGCGCACATATCGTGAATCTTTTATCTCCAAGTGGCTGAGGTAACAGCAGTAGCTGCTTTTGCAGCACTAAGAAATATGTGGAATTTCAGTTGCAGCAAAACTGATGTGGTCAGTAGCTTGCTGTTGAAAGGGGTAGATTCTGATCCCACTCATGACTGTATATCTTCCCTTTCATGTTCCTCTGGTCTTGGCTGCAGTCTTTCCTGGGCTTGTTCAGTGAGCTAAACAATCAAGACTGGCTTTTTTTTTTTTCAGCTTTTTCTGCCGGGTTACTGAACTAGACCAGCCTGGTGAAGGAGTTTAGCACCAGAGGGCATGATCCCTACCACTGACATGACTACATTTGGCACATCAGAAGCCTCAACTTGGGCCAGGTTCCTGAGGGGGGCTGCAGCTCTCCAGGTTCTGAGCTGCAGGGGTGCCTGGGGGCACCCACTGAGAAGAAAGTGAGGTCTCTGCCCCTAAAAGGTGTGCAGTAGTGGAAAATGTGTGTCAGCAAGCAAAGAAACAGTGGATGGGGGTCAGCAGGCTGCATAGCATCAGAAATAAAAGACCAAGACCCTGCAGGTTCAAGAGCCTGAAACTTTGAGGTGTATTGAAGGAGGGACAGGAACAGTCTGTGGACATCAGGTTGAGAAATGAATACTCGTGCAAAGGTGAAGGCTGGGAGCTGATGGCTTCCTGGTACTGGGGGAAAGATTCCTGTTCCTTGAGCAGATGTGTAGTTGCCACATAAGTTCAGTGCACTGGAAGAAGACGCACGGCTGGAAGCTCTGTATACAACAAAGTATCAGAATGGCACCTGGTGACAGCAGCAAGTGATAGTAGGGGGAGACACTGCTGCAGGGGACAGAGGACTCCATCTGAGCTTCTGTCTTAAGGAGGTTTGCTTTTTCTCGGTAGCTTTGATCAGGGATGTTACAGAGAGACTGCCAAGGTGTGTGTCACCCTCAGACTACTTAACCCTTCAGCTCTTCCACTTGAGCACTAATGGATATAGCAAGAGGATGCCTGGAGCTTATCAGGTGTAACTGTGTGCCCTTTGGAATGTGGGCCAAGGGCACAGGAAGCCAGGTGGCTGTTCTCTGTGATCCTCAACCCCCTTCCCTTCACCACTGAGAGCAACAGACAGATCTTGCCTGTCAACAGCTAGTTAGTTGCACAGCTGATACTGTTATCAGAGATTTGGGGTTTATGACCACGGGACTCCCTCTGTAGAACAAGGAGTACCAGGAGAAGATAGCATCCACCTACCCAAGTTGGGGTAAAAGTCTCTGTCAAGAGGCTGAGCAACCTGTTGAGAAGGGACTTCCACTAGAAATCACAGTAGAGGGGAATGGCTACACACAATCAAGTAATGAGATGGTGGACTTTCAAACAAAGGGTGTAGGCTGATGTGGACAAGGGTAGACCTTGTAACTGGCAAAGCTGAAGGTAGCTCATCCCAGGTATATGCACTTATGGAAGTATGAATAGGACAGTGTCATGGAGGGAAAGTGTTGCAACACTCTCAAAACCATCAATCTGTAACAAGGTGTTTTACCATCTCATACCAGCATACTCTTCATGCAGTCCCTCTGCTGCCTTCTCCTTGTTGCACATCATCCAGGGTGTGTGTTCTCTTGTGCTTCTTCCTTGGCTGCTCTCTCTTCATTGGCTCTCAACCACTTAACCAGCCACAGCTGCACCTTATCTACATTGGCCCACCCACTGTCCCTGAAGCCAACCCACAGTTGTATATTATCAATGCTAGTTAACCCAGCTTCATTCCACTGCAGGAAAGCTCTCACCTTTTCTGGGGAATCTGCAGGACTGAGTGCCTCTCTGAAGCACCTTTACACAAATGCATACAGCATGGGGAATAAACAGCTGGAGTTAAGAGGTCTGCATGCAGTTGCAGGGCTGCAGTTCTGTTGGAGTACCTGATGTAGGATAGATAGCTCAGGCAGCTGCAGTGCTGCCCTGGATAGATAGGGACTGCCTAGGAAGGTGGTCCGGAGTAGCAAGGAGTGGGAGCTGCATTATATGTGAAAGAGCAGCTGAACGGCATGGAGCTCTGCCTTCAGTCAGATAAGCCTGTTGAGAGCTTATGGGTTAAGATTAGAGGGCAGATCAATAGGGGTGATGGTATAGTGGGTCTTTGCTACAGACCACCTGAGCAGGAAGAAGTAGATGAGGCTTTCGAACAAGTGGAATATACCTCATTTACAGGCCTTGGTCCTCGTGAGAGACTTCAGCTACCTCGGTAGAAAGCAGCTGAAGCAACACAGCAGGGCACAGGCAATCCTGGAGGTTTCTGATGACCACTTGCTAACATAGGTGATCAAGGAGCTGATGAAGACAGGCATTGTACTGGACCTCACACTCAGAAAAAAGGAAGAATTCTTCAGGGCCTGAAGACTGGGGGCAGTCTTGGCTGAAGTGACCATGGTATGTGGCATTCAGGATCCTGAGAAGAAAGAACAAGGCAAAACTCAGGATCACAACCCTGGACTAGTTAACCCTATTTTGAACAGGGGAGTTAAGCTAGACAATTCTACAGTGACCTTAACCTGTTGCAAGTGGCTGCCCAGGTTTGAAAGTGTAAATGCGTTCTCTCTTTGCTTGTCTTCCTGCAGTTCACTTATGCTGGCTGTAGTGTTCTTGTAGCTGAGTGGGGAGGCCTGCTTTATCTATTTAGCCCTAATCTGACAGAGGCTAAATGTAAGAGTGTACTATATAGCTGAGGTAATATAGTAGCTTCCTCCAAAAAGGCAGTGCTGCCTTCCCCTGGCTCTTGGCATCTGCTGCTTACCCTGTACTAACTGTGGCAGATCCACTTCATAAGCTGACTCAGTGCATAAAGCTGGCAGAAAGCTAACCTAGCAAAAAGCAGACAGTTTTCTGCTGGGGTAATGAGTTGAATTAGCTTAGCGAGGCTCTATTGAGAGCTAGGTTAATAGTCCCTCTGCTTTTTCCCATGCTGTTCTAGTCCTTTTATGTACCTTCACTGTAAGTGGGGTGCTGCCCTATGGGTATAATTTGTGGTCACTTTAATGGAGCAAGAGTGAAGAAATACTTATCAGGAGTCTGTCCAGAGCTGGAGGTCTGTGGGTTTGGGTTCTGTGCCCTGTCACAAGAGCAATTGTATATAGAGAATGTCAGGCTGATTTTTTTTTTTTGAGAAGCATCTCATCTGTCTGAAGAGGTGGGAGGGTTTGTCCTCAGTACAGTATCTTTAATCTAACCAGATCTTTGTTTCACAGATAAGGTTTTTACGTTCTTATCTGTAGAAGGCATTTCATCAGAGTGACTCTAATGTTCTTAATATTTTTTCTTACCTTTTCCACCCAGCATTACTAAGGAAAAAAAGCTTTTTGTAGTTGCTGCTTGATTTGGGTAACATTGGGATCTTAAGCAGATTAAACCAAATGCATTTAGCATAACTTTGATAAAAACCAGATGCAGTAATGTCTATTACAGCTCTATACAGTGGGTAGAGCTTCTAATTTTGGAAGTTAGACCTCTGTTCTTCAGTTTTACAATAGCCTGCTTAGAATAATTAACAGCAGTTACATGTGACAGTGAAGAAACTGGATTTTAATTTTGTTCTAGTGTCCCTGAATTGTTGGCTTGTCTCGTTTGGGGAGAGGAGAGGTGTGGTGAGGAATGGAGGCTTCTGCATCTAGGTTTTTGAGACCAGTATTAAGAGGAGTTTGGTCTTTTGCCAGAGCTGTAGGCATGAAACATGCATACAAAAAATTGCTGTAATATCACATTGACCAGGTAGGATTGACTTCAGAACAAGATAAAATAGCATTTATGTAGCAATAATATTCCTTTAAAGAGGCTCATGCAAGCAGATTTGTACCTACAAGAGGAAAGATGAATGCTTCACTATACAGATAGTGATTTTTCCTTGAATAGTCAGTGTCTAGACAGCCTTGCTAGTCAAGGTAGACAAGTCTAAAAATTCAGATGCTGTCTGTACTAAGGAACTGAAGTGGCTAAATCAATTGTGCATGTTAATAATCCATTTGGAGTGTGTGCTAGTAGCTATGTTCCTCATCATAAAATAACACTTGTTGCTGAGCATCTGGCATTGCGTAAGCCTATTTTCTAGGAAACACATTTACAAAACCAGAATTAGCTGTCTAATGTAAAAGAATAATGTTGTCTGTATCAATGTAATTTAAAGTGAATAAACAGCTGTAGATAAGGTACACTTCCTTAATGTGATACTATCTCTGAATAGTTTTCTTTATGGATGTACTGAAATATTTGCTGATACTTAACTGGCGAGCTATGCAGTTTGCCAGATGCTTGTAACAGTTATTCTCAGTATTTTTGAGTAATCTTTTGTCCTTTAACTCATGCAATTGTTTTAAAATAAAATATTGAACCTCTGATACAAGGCACTTTGACCCTCACTTGCACAGTACTGGTGGTCATAAGTGTGTAGCAAGTCAGATCAGAGAATTAATCTGTCCAAAATGTGATCTATCCATGTGAGGAAAAGGGTGGAAGTCTGAGTGTTTGAAGTGTTTTAAATCCTTAGTATCTGCAGGAGATACTATCAGAAGCAGGTCTAATTTGAATTAGTGGTGGTGCTTAGTTAATGCAAGGAATTTTTAAACTCTTGGGTACTAATCTAATTTTGTATTTAGTTTTGAGATCTGGTTACCTGTGTTAAATTAGTGAACTTCTAAGTCAGCAAATTATTGATTTAAATTAATGAGTTAAAAAAACCCCAGCAATTTAGAACCAGCTATATACTTTCTTGATGGAGAACAAGCTTGACATGGGGATCTTAAAATACCTGTTCTGCTGTTTGAGAGAAAACAATCCCTCTCTCCTGCAGAAAGCTATTGATGTTTAAAACTAAGCACGGAGAACAAAAATAGAGAACACGAGGCAAAGAGAGTATATGTCCAGGTAAGAGTGCCCTTTCACACAGGACAGAGCCAGAGGACAAAGCTGTAGAGGGCAGGTGTAGGGGGAGAAGCACCTTTTCATTAGTCTTCTAATGAAAACCAAAGGACTATGGGGACAGGAAGTAATGGAAATGTTTGAGAATGGAGACAAAAATTGAAGCCCTCTGAGCCAGGGAGAAAGGCTTATCACCCTTGCTGCAGAGCCCAAACAACAAAGTTATTGCTTACCTGGTGGTAACTTAATTAGAAAAGGAGAAATCCTCAGCCCCAGTTTCTCCAGGGCATATCACTGCAAGTGAGTCTACCTATTTTTATTGTTCTGTATGTGCTGGTCACACAGCAATAGAGAAGCCTTAGGGAGAGATTCAAATATTGAAATTTCTTCAGTGCTACGGGCAAGATGGCATCATCAACATGAGGACTAATATTGCAGAGTCATTAAGTTATGTCTCAGTAGATCTTGAGATGAGTAATATAGAACCCACTGTCTAGGTTGCACTGCTTTGAAGTTTATTTAAAACTTTTTCCAAAGGCCTTGTTGATGTGAGCTACAGACACAGAGCAGTTTGTCTAAACCTGTCTTGCACTTACTTAAAGATCTTATACATAGCTGAGCTTCTCAAAGTTCAGAGCAGCATTGTCTCAGCGTGGGTAGGGGGTGACTTAATTTCATGTTGGTCAGCAGTAGACGTGCTCGTGACTCCTAACAATTTATAAAAGCTGGCATCAGTAACTTACAGGCATGTAGGTTAACTTCTATTAAAATGAACTGTCATGTAAAATGATCTGTATTGAGTAGTAATGCTTATTTTAATACTAAACCTGGACTTGTGGTCTTGTCTTTCATTCCTATGAAACAGGGCAACTACTCTGCTCCACCAAACTACATTAGGCAAAGCAGAACGTAGCCCATTATTTTTGTAGACTTCTCAAGTATAAGATAAACGTCTGAATCTTGGAGATTTCTGTTCTGTTCAGATTTTTGTTTAGAGCTATTCAGTATTTCAAATGTCACTTGCTTGTTTTACATATTGTCAGTAGCAAGTGAAGAATCCTGCAGGAGAAAGACCTAAAAATGGAGAGAAATAGATATTCAACCAATTGTCAATATCTCCAACTAATAAAGAATTGTAATTGAAATTTGATCTGTTACAGACATGAAGTCAATGTGCTTGTCAAACTAGGGCTTACTTTCAGAAGCAGTAAGCTGATCTATACAGGTTACCAGCATACTCAGGATCGCTTACTAATTAAACTGCCAAAACTAAATACAGTAACCTGTAAATATGTGCTTTGCATATTACTGTGAAATGTTTAAAACTGAAGCTGCTGAAAATTGATGTTTATACAATGAGGAAACAAATTGTGTGTTATGTGGTATGATATATAATCAGCTTTCAGGTGATGATGCTGATCAGTTTACTGGTCTCAAATCAGTTGTTAAACTATTGTCCCTAATAATGCACTTTGTGACTTTTTATAAATGCCTGTAATATTTTTATTGTAGGTAAGCAAGTGAGAACCAAACTGTCACAGGCCTTTAATCACTGGCTGAATGTTCCAGAAGATAAAATACAGGTACTGGCTAATTATTTTTAATAAAGGGCTGTTATCTATTTTTCAAGACTACTGGTAACAGACTATTATCCTACATAGTACAGATCATCAGAAATCTTAAATGCACTAATTATAGTGCATATGTAGAACATATGAAAGTAAAATTGCAGGAAAACAGCTTTAGCGTAAAGCTCTGCCTGTGATGTAACACTGAAGAAGTTACTTCCATGACTTGCCTGATGTCTAGAATAGTTAGTTCTTTCCCAGTGTGTTCAACCTTTTTAAGTTGGAGATAAGCAGCTACCATTGTTACCTGCTTAATCTAACTAGGTTATTACCACTGAGTTTTCAATGAATTTTGAAAGAAGCTGGGCAGAAATACAGTGATTGAAAATAAAAATCATTAGATTTTGATACCAGAATATCAAAGACAGCAGTTAAATCAACTTTATAAACCACTTCTTGTTCTGGATCTAAAACTGTGGGCTTCTTATCATACAGTCTAGAGTACTTAGTTTAATGCTTCTCATTGGAGTGTAAGAAATTCCCATCTCTTTTGCTTTTCTGTTGGACAGATCTATACAAGATGTATGGCTGTGTATTTAAACACTGTGGCTTGTCAAATGAAAAAATATGCTCTTGGTTAGACTACAGTTTTGTTAAACTGCATATAGAGAGTGCCAAAGATGGTGTCCAAGACAATGTAAGGAATTAAAATAACCAGTTATGCTTTTTGACACTTAATCAGCTGATCCCTAGTTAATTTCATTAATTGTTGGCAGAAGTAACTTTAGAGTCTGCCAAAGAGTCATCTTTAGCATGAGAATGACACTTCATAGTCCTCAAGTAGCAAAACGGTTTGACTGATTTAAACAATGAAGGAAGAGGCTGCATTCATTATGTATTAACGTTTCTTTTCTACCTTCCAACCTGTCTATATAACTTTTTAGCCAGATTTATCTTGGCTTCCAGCTAGAAGCATCTTACCCTTTGTGCTCAATACATATTCAAATAAAATATATTAGAGCAACCTGTGCATTGTATGCATGAGTTCAGTCTAGTATCATAGGTCACAATTCAAACTGGCAGAAGCCTCTGGTAGTTATCTGGGACAATCCTCTGCTTAAAGCAGGGCTTGCTCCATAGCTACTTCAGGCTACTGGGGGCCTTGCTGAGTTGAAAATCTGAGTATGTTGATTCTGCAGCCTCTTGGGGTGTATCTCCCCATTTTGAACCCCTTCCATGATAACAAACTCTTCCACTCTGTCCAGCGAGGTTTTCTTATGCTGCAGTCTGACTGTTGCCTCTTGCCATTTTGTTGAGCACCTGTAACAGTATGGGTCCATATTGTCTCATGTAAACTAAAGCTGCAGTGCTTCTGTGTGAACAGAAGTTACCGGTTCTGCTTGTCACTTTTAAAGTGATAATCATTTAACCATTATTGAGAACTTAGACTGCTTGTTTTGGTTATCCTTATGAAGAAAACCAGTGCTTTAATGTTTCCTTTACCACTTAAGCTGTTTGTGATGGAACCTAGTATTTTTTTCCTTCAGGTTATTTGAGGACAAAACCAAGACCCTGTCATCTTTTAATCTGCATCTTGACACAATTATTACTCCTTTTGTACATACCCGTACTAATTTTCATAACTTAAGGTTGATAATGACTGGAGGTGGTCCTCCAGACTTAATTTTGCCTCTCTTGATGTCCTAAGTGTCTAGCAGCCTGATTCCTTTCCAGATATTTCTATTTCTTTTATTAAAAATATTAATTCTGTCACTTGTTATGGGACTTTTTTACCCTAAGTCTTTTGTCTTCATGTACTTTATTTAGATGATGCAGTTGAGGTGACTGTTCCTTGATAGTTGATGTTACTGTTGGCTGCCACCATTTCACATTTTTCCCAGCCAAGTGGTCTCTTCCCCCTGCCCCACACCCCTTAATGCATCTCTAGTACCCATCTGATGCTGCCCTGAGACACGTTAGTTTTTTTAATTGGAGAACACTGGGTTTGTCAGATGAAATTTCTTCTGAGAAGGCACTGAAATGGCCTTGTACAGGGCCAAGCAACTTTTAAAGCTATTGCAGTTAAGGAGGTAAAGTTCTGTGAGTTGAACCGATAGTGCTGCAGCTGCTGATTAGATAGGCTTAGGTTGTAAGAAAGCGTAACACTCTTTTCTGGTTCTTCAGCTTTCATTATAAAGAACAGTCTTTTCATTTCTGCAGGCTACTTCCTGATGTACTCTAAAATATTTTTTTCTGCTGTCTGAACTTTTTTGCTCCTTACTTTCAACTTTGAAGCATTTTTGACACTGTCTTAAGTTCAGAAGATAACTTACACTGTTTCAATTGAACCTTAAATGTCTAGAAGCTGCAAAAGTTCATGAAACTGATGGTAATATGAATAGGTTAGCAAGAGAAATGCTGGAATAAGCTTATCCAAGGAATTCACAGAATGCAAGGAAACTTTCCTGACAGTACTGAGAATGACATAATGGTCTAAAAGAATATTCAGACAAACAGGTACGCAAAGTTGCTGTCAGTAAGTACTCCATCCTGTGTGATATAAAGTCAATGGGCAACAGCATATCTTTACAGGTCAAAGTAGGGCTCACTTCTAACTGGTAGATGGGTCATTAGTGCTTCTTAAGTAGGTTGTTCTTGCAGTTATCTTGGACAAACATTTTAAGATTCCTAGGATTTGGGCTTTAATCTTTGGGATGGTGGTCACTGAACACTAGGTGGCTTGCTATTCAAGAAAGTGCTTGCAGTGAAGTCTCTTTACTTTTTCCTACAGCATCCACCAAATAGTTCCATACTAGGCACTTGCTGCCATTTAATGGTGGCCTAGTATTTTTTAGAAGCAGTTTTGATGAATGTTGACTGAGTGCTGTGTTTGTAGCTAGCAAGTGCAATTGGTTCATTAGCTTTAAAATCATATCTTAATCAGATGTGTTTTGCTGTGAGTTCATACAATATGCTGTTTTACATGCTTGAATTCTATTTAAGCAGATGCTGAATATACTTGTTCCTTGCATAGCAGCATTGCAATTAAAACTGTGCATAGTGCTAAAACTCTTGTTGAATTATCCTGCTTTGGAATTGTTAAGGGTCACTTTTAGTCAAATGTAATCAGCTACAAGCTGTTGTCCTGAATAGTTTACTGCATACCTCAGGTGGTGTATGATATTGGTCTGCCTAGTGACAAGTAGTAGGGCTGTAGGAAGCTTTTGAAAAGACGTAGTTTCTGCCTTTCTGCCAAGAATTTCCCAAATGATGTTTTAGAGAGAATAGTCTGTCCTTTAAGAGCTCAGTACTGAAGATTACACAAAGTGTGGGGGAAGAAAGATGAACTCTCTCCACTTATCAAAACAAGGTTTACAAAGCAAATGTGTTAATGGATGATACCTGACACTCTCAAGAGCTGACTTTGGGAGATCTCAGGTTAGTGAAGCTGAACTTGTCACAGCATCATGTTGCTTTTCTTTTGCTCTGTTCATGTTTCTAATAACACTTACTGCATGACTCCTAGACAATGATATATTTTAGAACTGTATCAACAACAAAGAGGAGCATGCAAGTGAGAAGACTTTAGGGAGTAAGTTCACTTTGAATCTGAAAACCTTATACAAAAGGCAGACAGCATGATCCAGGAATTAGAGCAAACTGACTGATGAAGAGAATCCAAATTAATAGTAAAAGCAAGTGGTCTGAAGGGGAACCTCACTGATAAAGTATTTCATTATTTAAAATTTTATCCACTTTAAATCAGGTCTTGCAAAACTGGAGGTTAAGTTACAGTGGAAGACTTAATTTTTCTCTTCTTTTAATAGGTTATCATTGAAGTGACAGAGATGTTGCACAATGCAAGCCTACTTGTGGATGATATCGAAGATAACTCAAAGCTACGACGGGGCTTTCCAGTGGCACACAGTATCTATGGAATTCCATCTGTAATCAACTGTGCTAATTATGTGTATTTTCTTGGCTTAGAGAAGGTTTTAACCCTTGATCATCCAGATGCTGTTAAAGTTTTTACCCGTCAACTTCTGGAACTCCATAAAGGTCAAGGCTTGGATATTTACTGGAGGGATACTTACACCTGTCCTACAGAAGCTGAGTATAAAGCTATGGTACTGCAAAAGACAGGTGGTCTCTTTGGATTAGCTGTAGGCCTCATGCAGCTGTTCTCAAATTACAAAAAAGACTTAAAGCCACTTCTTAACACACTTGGCCTCTTCTTCCAAATAAGAGATGACTACGCCAACTTACACTCCAAAGAATATAGCGAAAACAAGAGTTTTTGTGAAGACTTAACTGAGGGCAAGTTCTCATTCCCAACCATTCATGCAATTTGGTCAAGGCCTGAAAGTACTCAGGTGCAAAACATTTTACGTCAAAGGACGGAGAACATAGATATAAAAAAGTACTGTGTACATTACCTTGAGAATGTGGGTTCATTTGAGTACACTCGGAATACATTGAAAGAGCTTGAATCTGAAGCCTATAAGCAAATTGAATCACTTGGGGGAAACCCTGAGCTTGTGGCACTAGTTGAACAGCTGAGCAAAATGTTCAGAGAAACTGAAAATTGAAAAATTTTAACTCCTGGTGGTGGATTAAAACTTGTTTTAAAATGGGAAAATGGCCGGACTATGAGAGGTGTGTTAATCGGTCTCACTTAAAACACTTTTTGTAGCCATCCTACAGAAATTATCATTAAAAACAATTTGATGCTAAGTATTTTGAAATATATACCCTATTATCTGTAGAGTCTTAACTGTAACCGCTTAGATGGCTTTGTTAAAGATGTACTAGAACTGCAACAAGTTTTGAATCTAAATGTGGTCAACTTTACATAGTCAGCATTATTTCATTATTTCTCGTATTAACCAGGCAACTGTAGGTTTCTGGCTGAAATTGCATTAAGTCGGATTGACCTGAGTGTATTGTGCATTTTCAAACAATGCTCTAGTAAATGAAAATGTACAATGTTAAATAACAGAAGGTACTTGCCGCCACAGTGTGCATAAAACTTGTGTGATATTTCAAAGTCAGACTTGGAAAGATCAGATGGATCAGCATATGAAGTTCTAAAGTGAATATCCTATCCAGCTTCTGGGGGTATTTTCAGGGGAATGAGGATTATGAAAGAGTATTTTATATGCAAATAAGACTAATGTTTAGTCTGAAATTGTAGCTTTATAATGACTTAAGTACCTTAGAGAAAAGATTCCATTGCATCAGCAAAGCATAAATTAGCTGCTGATTCCCGCTCTGCAGTGAATAATTTTGATTGCCTGTTTTTAGATTTTTAAACAGTCATATTTTTTTAGCCAGGGTCTTAAATCTATGCATTAGAGCCCATCTATACATGTAGCTGTAAATAGTCACATGGTGAGCTGCTACTAGAAATGGAATGGGATTCACACCAGGTAACTTTAGGACACTATAATTAGTGCATGTCTCTTTAATCTCTGCTTATAATTGAGAGGGGCTTCTCTGGGAGTTGATTCGTAATTCATACTGCATACCTGTTCTGAATTGTTATCTGGAAAGCGAGATTGAGGGGGAAAGGCTGATAAGTGACAAAACTCTCTGCTCATCTAATGTATATAAATGTGTCTATATAAAGGTGAACAAAATGTAAGCAGAGATGTTTGTTTCTTCTTGTCTGGGCTGACTTGAATCAGGTTCAGTCCCTTATTCTTCACACAAAGCTTTTCTTCGGTCTAGGGGGGGTAAGGGTTTGGATCAAAGGTGGGACTGGTGCTATCAGTAGTGGTGTTAGCTCAGGCATACCCTCAAAAGAAATGGCCAGAGGTACTTGGCTTCTGCAGCTGAAGGATAGTTTTATGTGGGTGTTAATTTACTGTACCTGGAAAGCAGAGAGAGTCATGTTCTCAACCCGCTGAGAAAACTAATTGAAGAAGGTTGCTGTAATGTCTTTCCCGGGCAGCCTTAAGATTCTTCTGAAAGTGATCAAGCATGAAAAAATTCAGGATGACTGCTTTGTAAGAGGTGTTATGTAGTTATGGATGATAGCCTTTTATCTGCATGCTGAGGAGGAATCTGTCTGCTCTGTGATTAGGCAGAGAATAATAGCCTTGTCACTGAATGGACCTGGTTGCCAGGAGTCAATAGCTCAAAGTTGGTGAAAAGTGTCTTTTTAATGTTAATGACAGTGAATTGTAATGCCTTTTTCATAACTTGCAGTGCTTCATAGTAAGCCTGTAAATCTTTAATGTTTTATGAGAAAATACTACCTGCCGCAAAGGACAACGCTTATTTTGTGCCAGGTCTTGGGAGTTTCTAAACACTGTTGCAGCTGATGTTGAATGGAGGAGAGCACTGAAAAAACTTGTTAAGAGAAATCGCCTAGTCTTACTGTGAAAGATATCCTTGTGCCTATTAGGATATTGTAACTGACACAGGACAAAGTGCGCTTAGTGCCATTTCATGTCTGCTCAGTTGCTGGGTTTAAACAGTTTTGTGTAGTCAAACTTGCCTAATGGCATAGCTTTTACTTTTGTATACACTACCACCTGAGACTTCTGCTATATCGTCACTTCTTCAGTTCATTCTGACAACTATTATTTATTCTATACCATATAGAATTTATTATAAATAATTATTTATTGTAATACCATATCTTGTAGAATGTGCCTCCGCTAACCTAAGAGTAAGCATATTGGAAGTTTTTGAGCTGCAGGCCCTTGAAACCACAAATGGGCAATAAGGGAAAATTACCCAGGGAAAAGAAAGCTGGACCAACAAGAAACAAGTACAGCTCTGCATTATTCTGCCTTCAAGGCTTTTAATACTAGTGTTCAAAGCTTACCTTGAAGGTATATCTTAAAAGGCTCAGAAGCAGAGTAGTGTTGTTCTTCACTTTGGTTAGGATTAACTGAGGCCTCTGAGGTTTTTCCTGATGTATTCAGGAGTTGGAAGAGGCTGAGATCTTTCCCCTTCATCTGTTAAGCAGGTAGAGCATCTTTAAGAATTAAATGTCAGCAGTGATGATGCTCTATAGTCAAGGTAGATTTTATATTTGGAGCCATGAGACTGTATCTTCATTAGTGTCCTCCGTTACTGGCTCTGATACAAGCTCCTGGTGTTAAGCCATGTTAGGAAAATCCCTTCCTTAAAGCAGCATGAGAGTTCTTGTGGCTGCAGAATTAGTTTAGTTGTGTAAGTGCTGCTCTTTGTTGCTATGCCTCCCACAACACCAGGAGTAGGATTTTTTTTTTTGTGATCTTCACAAGAGCTGCATTGCTGTGGAATGGAAATCTGAGTTGTGAGTAGAAATGCCCATGGGGAAACAAAGGGGATGCTGGTTTAAATGTCAGTCCCTTTGAGCCAGAACTGTTGTACTTATTCTTTCTACCATTGCCAACAAGTTCTGCTTTGATCAAGTTACCTGCGCATTTCTTGGAGGTTTAGCTCTTGCAGTGCCTATGAAGAGAAATGCGGGTACTCATCAGTCTCCAGCATTTCCCCCACCTCAGTATGTTTTCTGATTGTGTGCCTGCTCGGATGTAAATGAATGCTGTCATCAGTCTTTGAGTGGCCAGCCATTGGATGGCGCATCTGTGTCTGCTGCTTCGAAGGCTGATATTATCCCAATCAAATATAGTGAAAACTGCGTTGTTTCAGGACCTTCCTGAGGAGATGGCTTGTCTTCCACCTCTCCCGTTGAGCTCAGGCTGTTCAGGGACCCTAAGAGCAACTTTGTATTGGCCAGTTGTTGATACTAACAGCCTAAAAATGTTAATGGCAGTGAGGAAGTAGTTGCTGATATTCGTTATCCTTTCAACATGATGAGTTTGCTAATTATTAAGTATCTAAATGCTTCCATGTGCTATGGAAGCTTCCTATATTAATGGCTTCTTTCCTCAGTTATAGCTAAATGCTAACATAGTATAGAAACATGGGATTTGTGGGTTTGGTGGTGGGTTGGGGGGGTTCTCTTTTTTTTTTTTTTTTTTGGTACCTTCTGACATAAACTGGTTTGGACACTGATAGTCTTTAGCATTGAATTGGGCCAGGCTGTTATTCATGTACAAGAGCTATATAGGCACCTGTTCTCTCCTTTATCCTGTCTTAATCTTACCATTTTATGTTTCAGATTTGGTATTTACTATGTTCTTTGTATTATTTGCTCAGCACTTTCATTGTAATTCTTTTCTCAGTGCTATTTCTATTCCGCTACTAATGCCATAGCGCATACAATACCATCAAACTCACTTTTGATCCTCGACAAACATAATAGTCTGAGTATGCTGTTGAAACATTGAATTGTGGCTCATCGTATGCCTTCACAAAAGTAATCAAAGATTTTCTACAATCTTTAAATGCTGTAACTTTTTTTTCTCCAAGAAGCTAAAGCCTGTAATACATCTTATATTGCCATAAATTATTTTTGTTCCACATAGCTTGAGCTCCTTTCCTTCTCCTACCCCTGTGTTTTCAACACCTATTTTGCTTTGGTGGTAATGCTCATTAGGCCTTCTTGTGAAAGAACTCACTAGCCCTGGGAGGAAGAGAGGTTAATTTTTGTCTGGGTTAATGAATTATCCCACTCAGCAAGAGCCTGATGAATGTCAGAGCTGGCAGGTAGGCAAAGGGACAGAGCCAGGGAAAGGATTTGGGAGAACCACAAAAAACAAAATTTAGGTTCCTGAGCCTGCCTTATGGTATTTCACGTTGGTTTACAGCATCTCCTTCACTTTTTTAGGAAGGGCTAAAAGAGCATGGTTCGCTTCCCTGAAGTTCCCTTCTTGCTTTCCAAATGAAATGTAAGAGATGTTCAAGTTAAATTTATTCAGATAATTATTTATATAATTGGCATATACAATCTTAACCTTTTGGTTAAAGGTACAGATAAAACAGTACAATGTTTCATTACTGTGTTTTTCTTGCTCTTAACAATTTTTCTATTCTTGAAGGCAGGGAAACATAATCTGTGTGCTTACTTGACTTCATTGTTGCCTCACATCAACATCCTTCCTGAATGCGTTCTATCATAGCTGAGCACCCATGTTCACGTTTTCTGCAGTACTTCTTAATTACTTTAGAAGGCACCTCTGTGAGGTGTGGCTAGGAATAATCTATGATTCGTTAACTCCCTTTCATTCAAGGGCATTATCTGCAAAATGCATAGTAAAGATGCAAGTTAAGCCACGTGAATGCTGATAGTGTTCCTCACCATGTGCCCTATGGAACAATTAAGTTCTCACTTAACTCATTGCAAATGTATTTACTGAGTATCTCTGTTTCCTACAGCATAGAGAACCATGGGAGATACCCCAGGAAGGCCTAATATGACACTTCAGGGAAAACACTTCAAAACCTGGTGTGAATTTGTGTGGAGGACTAACTCTGATGTGAAGGGAGGTCATAGATAATTTTCTGCTTTTGAACACCATGCAAATACTGTCTACTCTGGTACATGAATTACATGCTGTCAGTAAGCAGTTGCATCTTTTCTTGATCACAGTAGAATATTTTCACTCTCTTCATAATGTTTCAGTTGCTGTTTCTGGAGCATATGGTGTAAGTTAATCAGTAATGATTGAAGTCTGTGAAAAGGAAAAATGGCAAACGCTTACATTTTTGGTTGCTCTGTTTTGAAATACATGTGAAAACTGGCCTGTTCTATTGCTGTAATCTACTGTGTTATTCTGCGGTGTAGCTGAGGGAGGCATAACAACCTTTCACCAACTTACATTGTTAAAATCAGACTGACACCAAGGCCATGTGAACAGATTAAAAGGGGGAAAAAAGTGTTTGCAAGGAAAACCCACAAAGTTCTTTAAAAATAGTTTTAGATAATTGCAGAGTTAATACATGAAACATGGAAGTAACTCCTCTACAAAGGTTCTGTGGCTTTAACTTGGGGGTCCTCAAAGCTTTTAAACAGGGGGCTGGCATGTGGATGAAGTGGCAGGAAGTCACCTGTGGCTGCTTGGTTTTCCCCCCTCCAACCCCCAGTGGGGGGGTGGGGGTTGGTGGCGGGGGGTGTTCTCTAAATACCGGGGGCTGTATTGAGGACCCTGGGGGGCTGTATCTGGCCCATGGGCCGTAGTTTGAGGACCCTTGCTTTAACTGAAGAACCTATTGCTACTTCTGCCTTCTTTTTGGAGGTGGGATGAGGTATACAGGTCAAAGTAAAAACCATACAGAGGAATTGACATTGCTATTCCTAGAAATGTGAAAGCTGCTATAAACCTAATCTCTTTATTTTACACCAACCAAAATGAACAGTCAATGAATTCTGAAGTTAAATCCTTTTCCACTTAGGTGTTTATAAAACGCAGAAGTTGAAATTCTAGGTAATAAGTTGGAAATACTAAATTGATCTAGGGTTTTTGGTTTCTTGTCAAGTATATCGGATGCACTGTAGCTATTTGTTGATTACAGTGCTAAAACAGAAGAAACAAGATTTTTTTTAAAAAAAAAGCTATGCTATTATCTTTATTTTAGAGCAAGGGTCCTCAAACTACGGCCAGTGGGCCGGATATGGCCCCCCAAGGGTCCTCAATCCGGCCCCCGGTATTTACAGAACTCCCCTGCCCCCCCCTCCCCCCCCCACCAGGGGTTGGGGGGGAACCAAGCAGCTGCAGATGACTGCCTGCCACTTCACCCGTGTGCCGGCCCCCTGTTTAAAAAGTTTGAGGATGCCTGTTTTAGAAATAATAAATACATAAATTCAGCAACAGGCATGTAGATTTTGAGAATGGCTGAACTACCTATGAGACATGCTGCTGGGGTCAGAAAGATAGGGAAAAGTATTTTCTCACTTTCAACAGCTTTCCTGACATGTAGTCAAAGTGGAGGATGCTCTCAGGTTTGTACTTGGGAACAGTGAGTGAGTCAGGAAAGAAGAGCAGGAGGGCTCTACTGCCATTGTTTCTGCTCTCATACTCATACCACTGTGTAGCTTCAGCATAGTTTTAAAACTGGAACAGGTCATTGAAAAGGTGTCTTCTGTGTGAGATGAATAGGCTCAGGAACCCAGGTGAGACAGCAGCACCACTGAAGATGTGGAAGAAGGGCTGGGGTATCTGGGTTTTTTTCCAAAAGACACAAGTTGGCCTAAGAAAACGCATTACCTTTGGCAAAGGAAGCTTCTTAAGACAGACACGGAGATCTTCATGGGAATGCCCCTTTGGGGGAAGCAGCTGCTTTATGCCAAACAGTAAAGCACACCCTCGGAACCTGTTGCCTGAAGATGCAGGTCATCATCATGCCAAAGAATTAATGCATTATCCGGATTACTTAGATTGGAATATACTAGTGTTACCAAATACCAGAACTTGACTTTGTAATCAATATCACAGAATCTAAGTGAGGAGGCTACAGAATTATTTAATGTAATGGAAGCAGAGGCACAGCACTGAAATAGCTTCTTTATTACTAGCATGATTGTATCAGTCTTTGTGATCCCAAAATTCAAATTGTACTGTTTGAATTAAGTTGTTACGAGCTTTGAAACATGGAGCACATCAGAGATGAACAAACATGGAAAATGTCAACTATGATACTTTGATCTTATAACTGCAGAACTGTGTGAAAGCTATTAGATCTTGTCACACCTGTCTCTATGAAGCTGAAGAGCTCTTGCTAAATTTCTCTTCCCTGGCAATTTCTACTTAAAGAATACAGTCAAGTCTTTCAGTTTTGTGGGTAAGCTACACCCATCAGACACTCAATTCTTTCTTTTTATTTTCTTTTAAAATAAGCTGTGTTCTTAATTGTTATGGCTTTTCTCTGGATCCTCTTCCAGTTAATTGATTTTTTTTTTCTCAAACAGTGGATGTTGAAGTAAATGCAGCAACAAATGTAGCACTGCCAAATAGTGAGGTAATACAACTTCTCTGTTCTGTATGCTTGCTTATGTAAAACCAAGCAGCATGCTAGTTCCCAGGCAGGTGCTGCACCAGACTGAGATGCCCATGTTCTCCTCAGTCCCCATCTACCAGGAGAGCACCCCAGCCATAAAATGTGGCCTTACTGCCTTGGTTCAACACACAGCTTGGCTTTCAGGCAAAAAAACGCATATTGCTTGCTTGCTTCCAAATGAGCTAAGCAAGCTCGGTTTCACTGACGTCGGCTGAGTTGGACAAACTGTTTGATTCTAGAGGCCCAGTCAAGGTGGCCTGACCAGATCAGGTCCTGTGAACTTGTGTTGCTTGATGCTGCATCCGTTGCTTTCTTTTAATTATTAGTCGGCTACGTGCTGAATCAGTTAAAACGGTATCTTGCTCGTTATGAGGCTGACCAGTTACATGGCTTGTGTACACATGCTGCTTTCAAACCACTACGGCAGCGGTTCCCTAGGAGCATTTTCCTGCCTCCCGACAATCCCACCGCAAATCTGCAGCTACTTCCGAGCTGGTCGATTCCCCCCCGCCCCGGGCGCTAACGCCCGTGCACGGGGCCCTGCCAGGGCCCGACCGCCGCGCTCCGCACCGGGCAGGAGAGGAGAGATTCCCCTCCGCGGCGGCGGGTGACGGCCGAGACCCACGCCCGGTGCCGCGGTCCCTGCTCGCCCAATCAGGGCGCCCGCCTCTCGCTCCGCGGCATGCTGGGAGATGTAGTCCAGGGGCCGCAAGCCCGCGCGACGTGGCCGCCTCAACGGACAGCATTACCCAGAAAGCTCTACGGCGGCGGCGCGGTATGTCATTACCCCTGAAGGCGGTGACTTGAGCGGGGTCGAAGAAGGAGCTAGGCCAATAGCGGCCAAGCCAGGGCGGTGCTGGGGTCCCGAGGCCAATGGGAGCGCGCCGCTGGGCCGGGAGAGGCGGGGCGACAGCTGTCAGTCTGCGCAGGACGGAAGAGGGGCTGGGAGCTGTGGCTAGCGGCGGTCCGTCCCGGGCGCGGCTGTGCAGGGTGTAAGCCGGCGTGTGGGCCCGGCCCGGGGCTGCGCCTCCCGCCCGGTGCTGCGCCTCCCGCCCGGTGCGTTACCGGCTGCTTCGGCCCAGAGACGGTGACTTACTGTCGCAGTAGCGGCACCTGGCGGGGCGGGGGGTGGCTGCCCGTCCTCCTGCGGACTGGGCCCGCCGTGATCTCCGCTGCAGCGGGCGGCGCTGACGGGAGGAGGGCGGTTTGCGGTCCGCGGCTTGGAAGCGACCCCAAAGGAGGCCGCTCCGCCGCGGGGCCGCTCCCGCAGTGGCACTGCCGGCGGCGTGCGGGGGCTGCAGGGGATAGCGCTGGGAGGGCGAACCTTCACCCTCAGGGGCCCAGCGCGCTGCTGGGCGGGAAAAATGAGCTTAAGGGGTGTGGGGGGGCGGGGGGCTCCGGGCGGCCGCGGTGGTGAGGCGTGCGGTGTCTCTCGCAGGGCTGCGGGCGGCTCAGGCCGCAGGAGCCCCGGAATGGCCGCCAGCCCGCCCTCGGGGGCGCTGGGCCGAAGAGTCCTGTGTGGCACGGAGTATGCGACTGTGCGCTATGTTGGCTGTGTTCCTCCTACGGCAGGTAAACGGCACGGTAGTAAATATTATTTACGTTTAACGGTTGTTCTCAAAGTTCTAGTTCTGTTCTTGATTTTTTAAAAAAGTGAAGTAGGATGTGGCATTTTACAGCTTGTTTTTTTCCTTGTTGTTCTTGTATAAATATGGCCGCTTCTACTCTAGATATCTTGTTGGGGTTTTTTTTAGAAGTCAGAGTTGTCAAAAAGAGTGCAAGAAGTACTTCTGGCTGAAATTGTTTACGTTTTTTCTTGCAACAGAAAGATCTTAGCACCTTCCTTTTTCAGTTAGTTTTCATGAGCAGTCTGTGCCCTGCTCTCTGTGTACTGGCGTGGTTTGGGAAGGAGAGAGGCAGGCAGCCACAAATCAACAGACTAGACACTCCTTTGATAGTGTATTCAAATTCGTGGGGACGAATAAGACTCAGCCCAGTTTGCTGAAAGATCTGACCAGTCTGATTGTGAATGCACTATGTGTCATCTTTGAAAACTTGTGGTGACAGGATGGGGAGATGGCTGATGCTTGGAAAGAGAATAGCCTTGCATCCAGTTCTAGAAGAGGCAAGAAGGGTGATCCGGGAACTGTAAACTCATCAGTCTCACTTCAGTCCCTAGCAATATCACGTAGCATGTTCTCTTGGAGTCCGTTTCCAAGCCTGTGGAGGACAAGATGTTAGTTGGGAGTACTTGACGCTTATAAAGAAGAACAAGTTGTGCTTTGTAAACCTAATTACCTTCTGTGATGATATGACTGGGAATATGGACAAAGGAGAATGGGGGATGTAGCATTCCTTGACTTTAGTAAGTCTTTTAGTAGTGTCTCTATAAAGAATCTTATTTGGAAGCTGGGGAAATACAAGCCAGATTAAGTGGATTGAAAGTCTGCCAGTCTGTCAAGTGGAAAAACAGTAATAGTGACTTGATATCTAATAACATGCGAGTCCTGCAGAAATAAATGCTGGCATCTCTATTGCTTGATATATTCATCAGTGTCTCAGAAAATGAGCAGCTTTCACCCTCAACTGGCCGGTGTGACAAAAGGTAGAATTGCAATCCAGAGCAAACTTTATGAACTTTAGGTTTGGGCCCAAGAGGTTCAAGAAGGATAAATTTCTCCAGGTAGTGTGAAATAAACTGTGTAGCGGTACAGATTGGGAAGCACCAGCAACTCACAGGGTCTGTTGTAAAGGACTTGGGAGTTAAGGTGGATACTGTCATGAATATAAGCCAACAGTGAGCTCTTGTCCCAAGCAAGATATGTGTTGTACTGGGTTACCTTAGAATGATGAACACGGCCAACAAATCAAAGGAAGCTGGTGTCTGCCTCTGGGAGCAGGAGGTCTTGATAAAGTTGCACTTGGAATCATGTATGTGGTTTGGGACTGTCCTAGTTCAAGTGGAATGCAGATAAACTTGAGAGGATCCAGTGGAGGGCTGCCAAGGTGGTCAAGGGCATAGACCACATACGTGTGTTGTGAAGAGAGGCTGAGGAATCTGGGTTTGGTTACTGTGAAGAGAAGATGAAGTGGCATCTAATAGCTGCAGGCGGCTGGATGACAGACCGTTACAAAGATGACAGAGCTGAATTCTTACTAGCATTAGATTATGTAAGGGACAACGGCCACAAATGTGGCTGGAAGGGTTCAAATTGGACAGCAGGAAAATCTTTTTCTTTGCTGAAGTAATGCAGCACTGGAATAGCTGCCCAGGTAAGTTGGAATCTTTCTGTCCTTGGAGATTTTTCAAGATCTGGCAAAGTAAAGATTTACCTGGCTGACCTGTTTTCATGTTGGTGATAATCTCCTCCTTTGAGAGAGAGGGTTAGGCTAGATGAACTTCAGATGTTCCTTCCAACCGTGATTTCTCTGTCTATGACGCCATAAATTTGAAAATGTTATCTATCATATTTTTTCAGGAATTTGGCTTGGTGTGGAATGGGATAATCCTCAGAGAGGAAAGCATGATGGCACCTATGAAGGAACACAGTATTTCAAATGCAAGTGAGTTGATTCAGTGTTGACATCATGCATATTGACAAGGTGGTCATGGGAGAATGTCCTTTTGCAATTTTGGTGGCAAACCAAAATTTCCATGTCAGAGAACACCGCAGCAGCTAAAAGTTTGAGAGTTAAAAAAGTAACTGGACAGAATTCATAGAAGAAGAGTCATCAATGGTCTTAAATAATAGGGGCTACTAGCTCAGTAAGTTCCTGAGCAGTGAAGGATGAGAGAATATTCTGTGACCATACCGTGAAAGTACTTGCCCTGTTGTCACATTTTCCCAACCATTTTCTATTGGCAGCTTTTGGAGAAAGGATGTGGCATTACATGGATGTTTGTTTTGACCGCTGGATCGCAGCCACTCTTATGTTAATGAGATAAAATGGAGAGATTTCTAAGTCTTTTTCCACCTCCTACTTTCCAAGGCTGGTAATAACTGTGAAAGGGTGGTTTGATTACAGATTGTTCCTAACTGTTCAAGTGCTCATTCAACTGAAATGAATCTAATATAAATCAAATTGTGTGACAGCGAGCACTCAGAATTAATAGAAGGATTTTGAAAATATGAGCGAAAGTGACAAACCAAGACAATAAATTAGAAGTTGTCTGTGGTCTTGGTTTTGGATGTGTTGTTGCTTTGGTTTGTTGGAAAATGTAAGAAGGCTTTTCTCTGAAATTAATTCATCATGTTAATGATCTTGAAAGAGTGAAAGTGAGAGGGTAAGCAAATCCTTTTCTTTTCTTTTCTTTTTTTTTTACCGACTTGCATGTAAATAAAAGTCATAAGAATAGCTAGGTGAAGTCTGTCCAAATATTTGTCTTGCTTTGTTTGCCTGCCTCTAGCATTGGCTAATAGCAGATGACTGGAGAAGTGTGAAAAAACAAGAAAGGAACATGGTGACAGTTTTTGGGAGTCTCACTAGCTTTGGCTGGTCATGGTTCAAAGACTTTTCCAGAACCAGAGGTAGAATGTGCGTGTACTTTGTTTTGCTCTCGATGCATGGTTCAATAGAGAAAACTTAGAAGAATTTCCTCCAAAATAATAATTAAAAGCATGCAGTAACAGCACATGCATTTGCTAACCTTTGAGCATGTGTTTTCCAGCTTGTAAAAATTTTGATCATTTCCATATTTATATTCTCCCATCTAAACATAGGGATATGATATGGAAGAGACTTAGAACTGTTGCTATAAAATGTCACATAGAAAAAAAAAGATCACAATTATAATTTTTATACTGTGGGGAAAGTAGGTCTAGTTTTATATCTTCCAGAAGGCCTTCTGGAGATGAATGGAATTCCCTGAGGTAGCAAAGGAGGCTGCTGAACTTGTATTGTGGTCTGTCTGACAAGCAGTTCAGGGCTTGTTAAAGAATATACTTCATCATCAGTTCAGGTCAAAACTGTTCTTGAGCCAGCAAGCAGAGCCATTAGTTCTCAGACCAAAGCAGCAGCAGAATTTATCTATTAAATAATTCAAAATTGAGAAGTAGCTATTTTGAAATTGTTTCTGGTAATTCTCTCACCTGTAGCCAAACAGGCATAAACAGGGAAGGGGTAGGTTATGTTCCGTAGTGCAAATCAGAACTCTTAGTCTGTATCTTAACTTCTGTGTTTACGTAAGGTAAAAACCCTAGAGACCTCATTAATCAGAAAATGAGATGATAAGATCTGTTCTTTAGAAAAATAAATAAATTTTTAAAAACAGCTGTGAGGACTGGATATTTTTTCCCTTGTATCTAACAATAATAATAGTAATGCAAGGCTTAAGGAGGATAAACACACTTAATGCAAGAAAAAAAATTCAACGTTACTGGATTTTTCTTAGCGAAAGAATTGGAAATTATGGTCTTAGAGCAGCAATGTCTTTTGGATGAATGTATTAGCAGAAGTTGCTTCTTAAATGCTTTGAATTTAGTTGAAGCAGTTTCCACATTGAAGCTAGTTGTATTCTGCTGTAGGAGAAATAGTGAAAGTAATTGGCTGGCCATTCCGAATCTGGATGGAAGAAGCAACTGAACGTGTTGGGGATGTTTTTCAGAAACTTGAGCGCTTTACATTTGTGTGTTTACAATATTTATATACATGTGTATAGACTCTTGCTTTTCTAGCAACCATTAGTGTGCTCCCAGGAGATGAAAACTCAGATAGCGATCTCAAGTCTTGTTGTAAGAATCAACTTTTTGAGTGAAGCTGTGTGCACTCATAACAAATTTAAATGTAATGATCTTTAAACATGTTGTTCTTAAAATACCTGTTCTTTGTACTCTGCTTTGGTCCAATCAGAGAAAGTCCCTCTGGAGTCTAGAAGAGTAAATAATAGCTCTAGTCTAATAGTTCTGTAGTCAACCATAACTCACAGATGGAATATTCTGTGTGCAAGCTCATTTGTAGTTCCTGTACTAATTGTGAAGATGTAGGCAAAATCAAGTAAAAAAAAAATGGTTACCTTATTTTATCAACAAGATGCTGAAAACCCAAACAACTTCACTACCTAAAATGTCACCTCTTTACTACTGCTGTTTGGGGGGAAGGAGGGTTATTTTTCTTTATATGATGTATATACATATATAAAAATAAACAAAATATTTATGTTGGGTTTTTTCCCTCAAACCTTATCAGTAGTGTCATTTGCTTACAAGCCTACTTTGCTCACTCCCTGAATTCTGATAAGCAGAAGCAGCTGATGGAGTAGCTTGTACTATGAACAAATGCAATGAAAGGACATTTTAAAATTCTTTTTAAGGTAAATTTGAAAAGAATTTAAGAACATACATCTTTCAGAGTGACATTTCAAAAAGAGATCATAAGAGGAAAATAAAACTGAATTGGAGATACTCATTACCAGAGGATCTTCTTTGGAGTCCTTTTTTGAGTAAATCAGTAGGTCTGCTTACAGCTAGATGTGGTCTTTGTAGTAAGTCTTTTTTGAAAATATGACCTAAACTTTTATGTTTCATGGCAGTACATTTATCTGGGTGATATATTATGTGGTGCTAATTAAAGTTCTTAAGAATATGAGAACCAAAGAACAAAACAGCCATGCTTTGTGACACATAAAATATGCTGACGTCACGAGCATGTTAATCAACTCTGGATTAGCTGGAAATGGCCGTGCTTAACTGTAGTGGCATTTTTGTGTATTTCCCGCCTCCCACCCCAATAATAAAGTTTTGTTTATAATAACAGAAGCAGCTCTTCCAGCTGTCAGTTGCAGTAGTGTATAATGTAATTAAAATAGGCTGTGTTCTACAGTTCCTCGAGAGAAATGAGGAGTAATCAAGCCTTTAAAATACTGTTAGAATTTATATACAGCTTTTGAAACATGAGTATGCTTCCAGGTAAGTTCTTGTCCCCCAGATCCATTCACAGTTACATGCACATGCTCCCCTGGGAGACGTGGGTTACAAACACACACATTTCCCCTGCACACTGACATGTGGGGTGTATGTGTTGCTCCCCACGATGTCTGTCCTTGCTGGGCACAGCCTCATTTCGGCATCTGGCCAGGAGGCAGCTCTGTCTGGCCTGGGCAGAGATGTGCTGCTGGTGGGGTGACTTTTGATGGTGTCAAACCAGGTTTTGACTGCTACTCTGGTACCGCCTTCTTCCTCCCCACAGTTACAGACGTTGAAGCTTCTTTTATGCTTCCTGTCAAGTGGAGTGTGTGTGTCTGTCCCCACCACCCTTATCCCCGACCCCATTTAATCTGGCAGAAGGAACATCTTCTTCCTTAGCCTTCCTCTCGCTAAGTTTTGGGTATTTCATTCACACATAGTGTTTACACAGGCATTGCTATTTTAGCAGCTGTTTTTATCGTTGCCGTTTTGCTGGGGGAGATAATGCGTGGATTCCCTAGCAATAGATGACAACTCTGTTTGCCTCACAAGGTGGGGTAACATTCTGCTGTATCACATATTTAGAGTACTCTGCGTCATAATTGAAAGGGACACATTGCACCCTGCTAAAGAACATTGTTCTTACCAGATCACTTACCAGAGGAATCCTGATAGTTCAGCAGGCACTGTTACTAGAAGTATTGACCATATTAAATTGTAATCCATTTCTCCAGGTTTGACTTTCACAGCAAGCCTGAGAAATGGAGGGTAGTACAGAAAAGTTTGTTTCTGTAATGTTTTCAGCCTGGCAGAATTGCAATTGCTTCTGAGATCTTTGTGGTCTTTTTTTTCTGCTTTTGTGTTACTAAGTTTTCTTCTGGTGGGAGCTTTGAGTATTTGTGTGGTCCTGAAATGCCAGGTTATCGTGGCAAAGGCATTAAGTGTTTTCAGTTTTTTCTTCTTCAGTGACTTTTATAAGTTGTGTAGGGACACGTTTTTAAATTTACAGACAGCAGTTGTGACTAATCAGATGTTACTGTTTGCATGAAACTTATGTTCCTGCCCAAAGGAGATCTGTTTATAGCAGACTATCTCTCCTTCAAGAATGACAGATTCACCTCCAGGAATATCTACTCAAGAGCACAAACTCTTCAAATACAAGAAGCCGTTAATATTATGTTGGCGTCTATGAAGAAAGAACGATTGCCATTTAGCAAGGGGAGAATGCGTTCCCAAGACTCCTGTTAGTCTCAGAAGGTCTCTGTTAGGAAGTTTCGATTGTTTCACTGTGTGTCACTCTACCCATCAGAGACTTCTGCTCTCTGCTGTCAACAGAAAAGTGTTGAAACGAAACTGTTGTCCCTAACCACTGTTCAAACACGTCCTTTGCACCAGCAGAACCTTAAGGTAGCATCTGGAGCTGCCGATACCTTCCTTTCTTTCCTTGTTTTGTGAAAGCTCAGACTCCGCTTACCTGTCTGTTTGACTAAGGTAAACTTGCAAGAACTTCAAGTACTTGCTGATGTTTGCAAAGCTTCTGCTGTGCAGTCCGGAATTTGATACACCATAGCAGATGCGCGTTAGGTGTCACTTGTAAGCATTGTTTGATGCCACAAACTGTTACAAAACTGGAAGGGTTTTCTTTGCTGCACTGTGTAGATTCTTCTAAAAAGTCTCGTCTGTTGAGCATCTTCCCCTAAAAGGAAGAGATCTGTTTAGAAAAGGCATAAATGGGTTCAATTGGCTGTATTTTATGACACCTTAGGAGCTTGGTAGTGTGTGTGCCCAGTCATGATGCTAATTGCCTTGAGTTAATCATTGCAAACAGCTGGTACTGGGCAAAGAAGCCCTTCCATCCACCTTTACTGTCTAGGCTGGTAAAACCGAGATCTCTCTCCTTGGCTCAGAAGCTTGCTTCTGCAGTCAGACAGCTCGAGTGTGTAACTGTTGGCAGATTGCAGTTTATGTATTCCTGCATTAATCTTCAGGTACTGAGAAGTGGATGTGTGTGATATTCTGTAGCCTATAGAAGAGCCATCACGGACCTGTAATGATGAGCTGTGGCACCATTCTGTTTCACATTAACAAAGAAGGATGATACCCAATTTCCACTTCGTTGAGGGAGATGGTTAACCAGTGGAAGCTGATAGCTAATATAAATTTTAATGAGTGTCTTTGAAGGGCCCTGGGTGTGCTGGCAGATGGGCTGTATTGCTTCAGGGTACTGAGTCATGAATAGGAAGTGTCCTACAAGCTGACTTCTGAGATTGGGGTCAGCCTCTCTATTTTGAAAGTCAGTGAGAAGTATCGGTATTAACCAGAGCCAGCTGATTGTCAGAGCCCCACTTGAGCATATTCCAGATTTTCTGCTTAAGGAAATTGGGGCATATCTTGTACCAGATCATTTCTGCGCAGTGTATTGTCCTGGATGCGGGAGATTTTACACACATGGGAGCAAAATCCCTCTTCTCAGAGTTCCGAATGTTCAGCTTAAGTCAGGTTGATGAATATCCACAGGTTCTTCCATCTCATGATAACCATGCTGGATGACTCTTTGGATTAGGATTTATCTGTTTAGTTCCCAGTTATAGAGACGGATTGCTAATAGGTGTGCTTTTTCATGAGTCCAGGTGCTGTACATTAGTTGTTTGATTTGTACATATGGTTTGTACCGTTCATATTCCCTAGCGTGAAAGTTAATACAGGCAGTATATTTTAGGGAAAATGAGTGACAGGTAAGCGACCTCTCTCCTTGAACACACAATCATTTTGCCTGAAAATAGGTTCCCATTGCAGTCTCCTTTTCTGTCCTTCTCTGTGACAGTTCTTGCAAAAGTAGATCAAATTAATAGAAAGGAATTGAAAAAGAAACTTAGGCTGTGGAATGGATTTGGGTATACATTAGGTAAGAGCATGCATAGTGCTTTGAAGGTATAGGAACAGGAGAGAAAAACCCTGCGATCTTGCTGTGATCAGAACAAAAAATAGAAGGGTCTTGAGAGAGATATGCACTTTACTTTTCCAGTAGCTTCAAATGACAAGGTAGCTCGTTTCCTTTGCATTTTTTTCCTGGGGATAGAACTGGCTCCTGCAAAGACAATGAGGAAGGAGATGCTGATAGAAACGGTGACCAGAGAGGACAGAAATGGGCTTAGGAATGGGTATGGTGATGGAGAGACCCAAAGGGCTTGGCAACACCGGGGATAAATGGCGTGTGCAGGGGTCTAGATCAGCTCTGGGGAGAGGCTTGGGGAGAGCAGAGGAAGAAAAGGAGCAGAACTGTTGAGTGCAGAGGGATGGCGATGACAAAATGGGAGAATCGAGCTGATAGGGAAAAGGACAGGAGATGTCAGAATAAACATACAGCAGGACCTAGGGTGAATTACGGATAGACAAGACTACAGGTTTTCTTTCCAGGGCCCCAAGTAGAATCCTGCACTCTGCTATCTATGTAGCTGTTTGACTTAAATGCAAAAGTGATATACTCTGCAGGTAAGAGATGTTATAGTTAAGATGATGAAAACGTCATTTACTGTTTTAAGAAGTGGTGTTGAGAAAGAGTCACATAATTTTTACCTTTGAGGAATTGCAACATTTGAACTAGCCAGATGTTTGCAAGCTATGAAGAACTTCAAATGAATGGAAGAAAAGACTTAGAAGAAGGTTACTCAATTGAAAATGTAGGAAATTGAAAATGCCTGTTGAACATGGTACTACACCCTGGATTTACATTCTCTAAGCGTATGTCTTTCTGCTTGCTTTGTCATCACTGTGCTCCAAATTTAGTCACTGGAAAACTAGACTGAAAATATTTGTGAAGTAAATAATAACTAGCTTTTTACCCAGACCCTTCTTTAGGATATGAGAGTACTTAAATAAGTATTAGAAATGTCAATGAATGAAACTGGCACAGGCAATTTCCGGTACTGATATTTTTAATAATTATGTGAATATATGGTGGCCAAGCTATTCCATCTACTTGTAATAGGTCCGTAGGTTTCAGGGTCTCTAGTTACTGTTTTTCTGAGAAAATTTTGAACTCTTGTAGCATTGATGGTTTATATTACAGTTTGCTAATTAGCCACTTGACGTTTACATGATGTTTTGAAAAGAGGAGGTTTATTTACATAAGTGATTTCTTCCTTCTGGGTACTTTGCAGCCAAAGTCTGTACTCTTCTCAGCTGGAAGGCAGACAGGTAATCATAACTTCCAATTTTCTTCCTGCTGTTTTCTGGCTGATCCTCCTATCGGATACTCCATCTGCTCTGTGATACTCTTCCTGCAACGTGTCCCTGCCAGTTCATCCTAGATACTGTGTTTCCTTCCAAACTGTGATAGAAATTGTCAAAGTGATTGCACAGCAAGAAATTGTTGCGCAGTAAAATTTTTTTAGTGCTCAGGAAAAACTAAGAAATGTCTCATAGGACTGTGTAGAACATACATTAGTTGGATAATTCTTTTGAATATTCAGTTTCAAAATTGTTCCCGAGTTAGTATCAGAATTTTTAGAAGTTTGAGTTTGTATGAGAGTTCCAAGTGGCACAGTTTGCGTCTTGTGTCATTTGTGTGGATGGAAGGACAAGGCTGCATTCTCTTAGAATTACAAGGGAATTATTCCAGTCAAATGTAGTGATGCAATGACTGTTCTGGTTATTCCTGCGGACCTTAGGCTGTGGTAAGACTCCAGGTGCATTAGTTTTATGATTTAGGTAACTTTGTGTCTGTTTGTAGGTAGAACCTTAATTTTCTGGAAGAATTGATCTCATAATGAATTTGGAAACAACAGAGAAGTTGTTTCTAATAATGGCACTGGCACTGTAATTTTGATGTGTTAGTACATTTAGAGACCTGGTTCTTTGGATCTTGTGGCATCTCAAAATGTGAACTTACTGGGTCAAATACTGTCCAAGATACTTTGCAAGTCTTACCTGCTCTTACTGAGTGGGAACAGTAATGTCTAAAGTTAGCCTGTAGAATTGCCTTTTGACTGCTGACATTCCTGGTATTTAAAAAAAAGTAATAATTAGTACTTTTGAGAATGGTCATTCTTACGGTAACTTTTCGTATTTCACTTTTTCCTGGCTGCTCTGTTCTAGGCATCCTACAGGAGGATCTTTTATCCGGCCAAACAAGGCAAATTTCGGAGTAGATTTTCTGACTGCAGTAAAGGATCGGTACGGATTGAATGATGAGCAAGATGTTCAACATGGGACAGAGAATACATTAGTATTCGGAAAGAAGACTGTGGAATTTGTTGGCATGGATTCTGTTGCAGAACAGCAAAGGCAGGTGTAATACATATATATAATACATGAAAATCTAAGATACACTCTCAGCAATTGATTAGTCAAGTAGTAGAGTTCAGCTGTAAGGAAGGGAGACTGGCTGCCTTGCTTCTAATATTGTCATATCTCCAAAAGTAAGCCAGACTGCTCTGTGGTGGAAGAGACAAGAAGTCTTCCTATTGTGGCTTCATAATTTACCTTTCTACAGATAGGAAAGAGCTTTGTATCACGTTTGAGTGTTCACAATCCTCATTCTGATTTCACAAAGTAGGAGATGATGATATTTTGGGAGGAATGAGTGTGCTAAATTACCATGATATTGGCAATCATTATACACATGCATGGTCCTCTCTAAATGGATGTATTTTAATATTTTGTTAACACTACAGTATTATATCATCTGTGTTTACTCATCTCAGTAATGATTTTGTAACTAAGAGAGGGAAGACGGAAGGTCACTGTACTGCTAGTGAAGAAGCCTTTCAGTCAGTTCACGTCATGTTCATTTATCTGAAAGGGTAAGAAAGGAAGTAATTTGATGATGTGTAATAGATTGCAATTTTAATGACCTCCAGCAGTAGAGAGGCATCCGTTCAGTAGGTGGCATTCTCCTTCTGAGCTGATACATCACAACTGTTCTCCTTTTGTCTCCCAGAACATACTAACTAAGCAGTCAAAAATACTTTTTGTTGTTGTTGGTTTTGTCTTTATGGATAAGTGGTACAAAGAATGTCCAAATAACTTAGAACCTCTTTCAAAAAATATTACAAGAAACCTGTTTAACTTGGAACGTCTAATTGAATTCCAGCTTACATAGCTATATTTTGTCTGGTTTATCACTTTTCTCAGTTAGGTGAGGGTTTTGGGGAGGTAGGGGTTGTGGTTTAACTTCCTTTGTAGTAGCAGCACAAAGCCAAAAAACAGAGCTGTATCTCTTTTTGAGTTAAGACAGACTACACTGTAGCAGTCTGCACGTTGCTAATTCTAAAGGAGGCGATATGTATGAAAAGAAAATTATTTAGTTTTAATAACCAGGTATTTGTACAACGGACATATTTCTGTTTGAAGATTACTTAACAGAATATTCTTTCTCATTTAGCCGACTGAACCAACTGGTAGATATCTCAGTGCGTAAGTGTGCAGTGAGCCATGCTGGCGAGACAGAGGAAATCAGCAGAACGTGTGCTAGTATCCTTTTTTGCTATATTACATGAGATCACAAATAATTTACGTATTTTAGCATTCAAGAGTTCACTTCAATGATATTTGTATCCTTTTATTAAAAAAATGTTTTAAAATGCAGTGGCTATTTAGAAGCTTAATGCAGTGTTTACAGAGTTAGAAAAAAGTAGATGCCTACAGTTTTTGAGAGGGAATGCAAATTGTGGATAAAAATAGAAATACTGTCATAGGTTGCTACTGTGACTGTAATTTCAGAAGGCTCCAGCAATGGATTTTGGTTTGGTTTGGGGTTTTTTAAAAAATTTTAATCTCGTGTAGATAAACCCCATAAAAATACAACTGATATGTTCTGTAGGCACCAGATATTTCCAATAAATTACATATTCAATATACTGCATGTTGTAGCAAAACAGTTGTAGAAATACAAAGCAGGTGGTATTCGTTCATTTATAAGGACTGGTAAGAGTTCCTGTCAGTACAGAAATTAATCCATTTTAGGATTTGTAAAGTTAAGCTCTTTTATAAAACTGTAAGCCATTTCCGTACCGCGAATCAAAATATAATTTGCTGTAACTGAGCAGTAGTATCCCTTAGCTGAAACAGGTAATCTATTTCTGTTTATTTGATTCAAAAACAAGCCCTAATTCTAATTTCTGAAAGATGGAGTTCAGATTTGAGATAAGTTCCTTTTTCTTAATGTGAAATTTCAGATATCAGGCATATAAATCTATCAAAAAATCTGGTATCATCTTGGGAGACAGTAACAGCTATTGCTTCTCAAGTTCAAAATCTGGAAACACTTAATATTAGGTATAAATATTCATATTTGGGTTTCTGTTCCTTTGGGGTAGGGACAAAAAAGAAGAGTCTCTTTTATAGATACGGGGTCAGCTTTCTAAAGGTAACTGGATGCCTCAGTACTCATTTTAATGGGAGCTAAGTTTTTTAATATTTCTTTTTTAAAATCTTGTCCTTCAATGACTCATGCGTGTGCTATATTTTTTAGTCATCCCTTTTCCATGAAGGACTAGAACCCTAGGAGTTCAGCATCTATGTAAAACTAAATTCTGGAGGAGTGCTTGGGACAGATGGGTTTTGATTGGAGTTTTGTAAAATTAGAAAAAGCACAGTTGTCTGAAAAATAGAATACAGATTTCAGCCATTAAACATTTACAGGAATTTAGGCATTTGTCAATGTGTTCTACATAACAGATTTCATCATCTTTATGCAAATTGGCTGGTTGGCTAGGGAGACGGATTAAAATGCACTCTGGGTTTTTACAGTGTACTGTAGACTCTTAAGCATTTAGACTGAAGGTAAAAAAAAAATGCTGAGTACTTTTATAGAAACGAGGAGACCGGGAGTATAGAAACTTAGGTTTACAGCATTGTAAAATGCCCTTATACACTTAGGCAACTTCTAAGACAATTAATTCTCTTGATTTTTCAAGCTTAGTTTGCCCTGAGGTAGAACTGACTTAACACGTGTTTACATCCACATTGCATGTGTGCAGTGAATCTGGTTGCAGCAAGGAGACCGGCTCGGCAGGAGAGACAGACGGATTTGCTGCATGCATGTGCAGCAGGTCAGGCTCTCTGGATGCTGGTGCATGGGGTCTGCGTGGCACTGGCAGGGGGTGGGGGCTCTGCTGGCAGATGGGCCACTCGGGAGAAGCCAAGACCTTGAGGTGGCATTGCTGAGGGAATTTGCAGCCTGCCTGTGAAAGCACTAGTAACACATCCTTAGCACTCAAAAATCTTGCTTAGCATTTTTAGTTAGTTTTAGTAGTAGCTATCTGTTTGACTTCTGGGTTTGCAAACCTGTCGGGTTTTTTTTGTGAGCTTAGAAATTTTTTTCTACATAGAAAAACCGTAAAGTAAATATATTTTCATTTTCTTTTAAAGTCATTTCAAGTGTTTCAAGACTTTATCTCTGGTTTTTATTATTGTTGATATATTCTGACTGCCCATGCAAGTCTTTATTTAGGAACCCACTTTTGTGGAAGAATGGTGCTTTACCAACAGTGTCTTGACACCAAACTGAAATACCTGTAATGCTTTAAACAAACCTTAAGTATCCCAAGGCCCAGTCTGTTCCTGTCCTGAAGTGATGCTGATAAGAGCTGTGGATCATGGTGACAGACCTAGGGGAAAATCTCTTAGTACAATGATGACATTGGAAAAGGAGAATGTTGTTAAATAAAGCTGCAATTCCATCAAAACAAGAAAGAATTCACAAAATAATTTCAAAAAGAGCATTTCAGTACACACCTATACACTGTAGCTGTCACATGCCAGAATAATCTTGTGGTGTGAATTTACACAGTAGATTAAAGTTTGTAAACTGGTAGCATGCTAAGCCACTAATTTTGAGAAGTTAATGTTATAGCTGCAACTTTAGGAAGTTTGTTTTATTGTCAAGATTAGAGCCTCGACACTTTAAGCAGAGTTGGTCAGCTGCTTTGGAGGTCATGCTACTCTTTGAATACAGCAGCAGGGCAACAGGACTCAAGGCAGAAACCCAAAATACGACTTTTTTTTTTTTTTTTTTTTTAAGAGTCTTGGAGGTCTGACTTGAGGTTAGCAGCTTCCAAAGCTGTCATTGTACAGTGTAGCTAAAACAGTTGAAAGGGTTGTAAGTTAAATTGGAATAAATAACAAGTTAATTTAGTAACAAAGTGACTCCAGTTTTTGTATTTGTTTTTATAGTTAATGTGACAATATTTTTTTTTTAATAGTTATAGGTGTTCCATTTTCTTCAGTATTTAGCACTGAACAGCTGTTTGCTACCTGGGTGCTATTTGTAAATCTATCTTTGCCTAGACCATATGCTGTCATGATTTATTATTGTCAGCATGCATGAGAATACAGGGAATTTATTTTGTTTCACCTAGAATAATTTGTTGGTTTTCATTGTTGAGAAGTATAGTCTAGACTGCGGGGGTTTCCGAAGTTATCTGTGATAAAATTGGAAAGCAAAATGAGGTTGATGCTGGAATCTGAGGCTTATGGCTAGAAACTGAAATAGTCTGAATTTGTTTTTTATCGTTTTGACCTCCTGTTTACTTTAAAAAAGAAAGCCATTAGCAGGTAAGTCTGTTACTGATTTTTTTTTGTGCGAGGAATGTTGGAAGAAGAATAAAAGCAATTAGTCATCCGTCAGCTCTCTAAGAGCTTGTTTAAATAGGGAAAACTAACCCATAAGTATGTAAGTTTAATTACGCTGAGAAATTTTTATTGTAATATGCAGGCAGACTAGACCTTAGGAAAGATAAAAAAACTTTTGTTTAGGGCTGAGTGATGAATACTAATTTGAAGACTGAAGGTTTGAGAATCTTTTAACTATTCTATAGGGATATTTTGCTATTGAGAGTGGATTTTACATCCTTTTTTTTTTTTTTTTTTTTTTACTGGGGTCTGGATAGTCATCTAGGGGTTTTATTTTGAATCAACACTAATGGGTTTAAGCCCAAAATCTGACTTCTTGGAGGAAAATGGGGAAGGAGTCCACAGATGAATAAATATGCATTCATGAAGTAGGAGAGTAAATTAGGAAGAAAGGGTATGTTTCAATATAACTAGAAGGAAATTGTATAGTATTGTAAAATATGTTACACCTTTGCAGTGACTTTTTAATTTTGTGGCAATTGTTTTTGTCTTTAATACATATTTCCAAATTAGTTTATTAAATAGATGCAATTATTCATTATGCTAATAATTATTCTTTTTACACAGTGAAAACAAAATTAAATTTCCATCTACATCAACTTCTGTATCTGGTGTATTTTCAAAATTGAGGATTCTGGCACTTAATCAAACTGAGGTTACATGGACAGAGGTAATAACCTTTCCTGGTTTTGTTTTTATTTATATTGTTAGGGTTTTGAGACAAGGAAAGCACAAGAAACATTTATGCGTTGTATTATTCTAGTGAAATGTAATCAGCCTTAGAAAAGGTGCTGTGGCATAACTCTATTAGTTACATGGTAACTGGCATAGTTCCTACATAATGTAGGAAGTTGCACTGGCACAGGAGTCTAATAAGCAGCGTTTTGCTTTATCTCCATTTGCAAATTGCCAAGTCAAGGTAAAGCAGTTGGAGTATAATAGAACTTCATTTCCCAGAGGTTTCTGTGAATGAAAACTTTTTGCTGCCTTGTAGTTATTAAAGGTTTATCTGCATTTTTATGCATGCAGTAGAACAAATGCAAATGGAAAGAACGTATGTCATCATGACACGAAGTACTTGTTTTGGCATCGCTTTGCCTCAGCAGATTGGCTTTAGTATCTTTGCACATACTGACAGTTTTTGAAGTACATCGTGCCTGGTTATGTGCAACACAGATACAGCACTGAATAAACAAAGCTCTGACTTGTTTCAGGGACTGAAACAGGCAGACATGTAAATGGCTCTCCCCTAATACTTTGTCTTATTAAGCATGAAGTCCTGTTGTCAAATACGTTAGCAGTGGGCCTTTTTTCAGCGAGCAGGCTTATGAAGCACATCTCAGTAGTGCCACATTGCTTATAACGGCCTGTAAATTCCAGCCCATTATTTGGATTTCTTCAGGTTACATTCTGTGTGTACTGCATTGAGAAATTACCTGAATTTTCAATTTTTTGCTGCCAGCCACTATCCGGTAATAGAGCGCTTACCAAAACTGGGGTTTGAGTTAAATGGAAAGAAACTTCTTCCTTCTCTTCTGCAGCAGGGCTAGAGGAGGGTCGTTGCTATATTTTTGTTCAGTGGCCGTTCACTGTGCTCTTAAACCATCAGTGTGGTTTTTGCTGGGACAGTTATAATCCTTCCATAACGGCAGCAATATGAATAGTGAACTAAATGGAAGAATTAAGTGGCTACAAACACTTCAGATCTTGTCTAGTGCTCGTCAGGGTAAATCTGTGGTGGTTAAAACGTTGGCAGCTGCTGGTTTTGCAACTCTGCTTTAGCTGACAATTCATCATAGGCAGTAAATACATATTTTGTTCAGCAATCTTTCTTAGAAAATTGAAATTTGATTCATTCATAAGTACAGAGACAGAAGCCTATGCTTCAAAGTGGTGTTCCATGGCAGCCAAAAAAAAGGGGAAAAATAAAGGGACCAGCCTGACATTAAATCTCTGTGAATAAACTCAAAATATTACTGCTTGAGCTCTATAGGAAGTTACTTTGAAAAGTCAACTTCTTAATAGAAAATAGTAGTGAATATGATCCAGGGAAAAGAGGAATACAGTGATTGTCAATGGGAATATAAGCAAAGTCTGAAAATCCTAGAAATGTTTTCATTAAAATTAAAACAATTTGGTGGTGAACAGCATTTAAAAATAACTTGGTGCCATGCGTAAGAATATATGGCATGGGGATAGTTTTAAAAAAGAAGACTTGGGGTGGGTTGGTTTTTTTTTCATTTGTTCCCGTTTTGAAGTATTTTTCGCAGTAGAGGGGAACACTTAACTGTTAAGCAGTTATGCATAAATCCACATTTACATGCCTTGAGCATCAGCTTTCCTAAAAGTTCTTTCATTAGTACATTATATGCATATGTCTAAATACAGCTGAGATTTCTATCAGTATATCCATAAAAGAGCTCATTACTGTCTAATTGTTGATTGATTGTTCAAAACATAACATATACCCTTCAAGGGGAGAAGTTGTGCTATGAAATATCCTACAGTTAGAAACCATTGACCTAGAAATTTAATTAATGCATTTGATAGTAATGAATTCATATTTATGGCTCCCAAAACCACTTTTTCTTTTTCAGCATGTACATCATAATGTTATATTTGTCATTCTGTTCTCGAACTAACATCTTATAAAATAATCTGCTGTTACACAGGGTAAAAGAAAAATCTGGGTTAGACGAGAGGTGCAGGATCATGTTTCTGACACTGGCAAGTAGCAGGTAGTTGGGTAAAATTCTAGGCAAAGGGCAAGTGTATGGTAAGAGCTTCTTATAAAGTAGTCTGGAATTCCGGGACTTCCCGAGCTGGAGACTGTATATCTGTATTTAATTATTTTTTGTGGATTTTGTATTTCATTGTTTATCGAACTGTGTTAAGAACCATTTGAAAATTTTGATACCCACATCTTTTAACATCAGTTTAATTATGTGCTGTATGAAAAAATACCCTTTTTGATTTTTGATCTTGCTGCCTGATAATATGTCTCAATATTTTGTATGCAAGTAACTGAGAACAGCTGTTTTCGGTTTCATAGCTTTGATGATTCTTGTTAAGCTGCTTTGTGCCTTTCCTATTTATATTACTTGCTTTCTGGGATAAAGAGACCAACAGTACAGGAACATCGTGGACTTACACGGTGACAATTGTTTCTTGTTTTCTTTGTTTCTTTTGCAATAGGTTTTGGATTTCTGTTTTTCTTTTTGATCGGCAGTGGCTACTCCACTGGCTATTCGTCCCAACCTCCCCACCAGCCATCCCCAACAAGCCCCTGGTCTCCCCTGAGTGTTAATTTAGTGTTAGACCTGTGAACTTAGTTTCTGTGGGAGCTGTTTTAAGCAATAGTTGAAAATTCCGCAATTGGAGTTTCTTAGGATTGTGATGTGACTATCATTTGGTCTCGGCAATTTTCTAATAATTTGGTCAGTCTATTGAAAAGGCTTCTGATACTTCAGTGTTGTGCAGTTTTTCTATTCCATCCGTCACAACGCAGGGCTTTTGTGGGGGAAGCCCCCAGAGGTTCCCTGTAGTAAATGTGCACTTAATTTCTCTTGACTCTTCAGGCTTCTTTTCATGCTTCCTCATCACTAATAGATAAACTCTTTTGGTCTGTCTTGTTGACATAGGGAAACACTGTCCAAAATAAAGAGATGAAATATTGGTGTTTCCTGCTGTTGCTGTGGAGCAGGAAAAGTTGTTATATCTGAGTTTGTAATTTTACGTGTGTTGCAGATATGGCAGCAGGATGGTGTTTCATAATTTTGGGTGTGAAGCAGTTAAGTCCCATATCATATGCCACCACTTGAAGACATCTCAGTATTTTGTATAAAATAAGACAGTTATATATACATCCAGCTGTATAACTTCGTAGAGCTGTAATGGAGAGAATGAAGAACCGTTGATGAAAGGAGGCTTTTTGGTGACTAGGATAGTGGGCATTTACAGGAGAATCAGTTAGCTATGTACATAACAAATACAATTTGATTGTCCAGATGGCTGAACTTGCACTGCTTTGTAACCTTTGAAACCTCCTGTAAAAACAGCCTTTAGCCGATCATGCTGTGCATGTGTGTGGCTGTGGTGCTGCATCTCAAAAACTTTGAATCTGCTAGCCAATTGCAAACACATTTTGAGAAGAGGTGGGAGCTTAAAAATAATTTATTACCTACAAGTTCCAAGAAAATAGGAATGTAGATGAAGGAAAGAGCCCCTCCTTAAGTTTCCTAACTAAGGAAGGAGTAGCAGGATGAGCTCACGCTTGATTTGTCTCTGGAGAATACACACAAGACAAACCTCAGTGAAAAAAAAAATTTGCAACTCAGTGGCACAAATCTGTAGAAAGCCAGTCAGTTCCAGTGCTTTATGGAACTCCATTTGCTAAAACTGCAAAATTTTTGACACTGTCACAATCACATAAAAAACTGGGGTTTGTGCCAGCAACTTCTATTGCTTTATAATAAGCATTTATTTTTAAAAGTTGTGTTACCTGCTGTAGCTGTTTGCAAAAAATAAATCTTTATAAAGTAAAATAATGATGTGTCTGTACTTTCAGGACACAAGATTTAAAACAAATGCATCTTTGTTCATTTTGTAGACTTTTTGAACTAATTTCTTTTAATTGAAAACTTCAGGATATGTGCTGACTTAATGCAGTTCTTGGGTTTTAGTGGTTTCATGTGCTGGCACGGTCCCATCACAGAGAAGCCTCCATGCTCTGATAAATTAAGACATTCAAGAAGTCTGGCAGACCTGATGAGATGTGCAGATGTTCCAGAACCATTAGCAGTCTGGTGTATACGGCCATTTCCTCACCTCATCATAGGGAAAATCTGATCGCTCCAACCCAACAGAGTAAAATAAATCCAGTTTCCAGGTCACACAGTCTGAGGTAGGGCAGCTGCTAGGCTACAGCCTGGAACCCTGAGTCCTGTGACTGTGTAGAACCCCTTTGATGTCATCTGTGCCGGTAGATCCAGACACAGGCAAGAGCCAGCTGGAAGAAAGGGAGGGCTAGGCAATCCATAATGCTTGTTTCTCCGTTTTGGGGAGCTGTGGCTTGTTCTGAACATCTTCTCAGGAAATCTACATAAAGTATAGTTTCTGGAATGATTTCCCCCAACTTTTGTTATATTAAATAAAGTTTTGCTCTTAGGTTCTTCTTTGTGCTCCAGGATGGCCAGCACTTGAAGAGTTGTACCTTACTTCTAATAATATCGCAGTTTTGGAAAGGTAAGAGGAGTAACCTAAGCCAGTCGTTTGTGACTGATGTACTGCAAAGTTACACAGCAGATAAAGTTCCACTCCTGTAATGTTTACATCACCGTGACGTAATTGTAAAATAAATGATGCAAACTTCAGGTGATACACTTTATAAACGTTTATAAATGTACAGAACTATTGCATGCAGTTATGTACTTGGAAAACTAGTGTTTTCATCAGCATATAACTTTAAATGTTCTGCATTTGTGTTTGGTTTTTTTCCAATGTGGCAGGCCTGATAACGTCCTGCAGACCCTGAAGTTGTTAGACCTTTCAGACAACCAGTTACTGGATGGAAATCAGCTGCATCTAATAGCACATCTCCCCAGGTAGCTGTTAAACAAGTTTGCTGGGAATTCTTTGTCCTGGGTATTCATCTCCATGGTCTTAACTGAAATACGATAGTATTGATGTTGCATGGAAGATTTACGCAGTCTTGAAATAGAGGTATCTTGCCCTCTTGAGGAGAGTAACTGAATTATTTCACTGAGCTATTTTGATACGATCTTATTTTTGTTGTATAGTAACACATTAAGCTGTACGTCATTAGGTTTTCAGCGTATACTTGTGAAACAGAAGTGATTTATCATGTTACTAAGTTCTTGATATATTAGTATGCACAGGGGTTTTATCCAAGATGACAGGACTGTAGAGTGTGTGTGGAGTGACAAAGCAAAGGAGCTATGGAAGTTATTTCTTGGGGACAGTTTTCTGACCGTGGCAGTGCAATGCAGGCTCACCCCTAGCTGCACAGCCGTCGGGCTCTGCAGAAAGCCGCTGGGCAGTTTGCTGAACGGTGTCACTCCTGAGGCTGACCCACTAAATATCACTGGTAATGGATGCTTTGCCGTGAGCACTGTATACCCACGGTGCCTGCTTATTTGTCCTTCGTAAAGAAAGCAGCAGGGGGGGGTTGGAGGGAGGAAAAAAAGTGTAGTGACAATTCTTCCCTGTCTCTGTTATCTGCTCTCCATTATTAACCGTGGGCAAGGTTACTGTTGTGACTTCACTGGTACAAGTGTGTGGCATCTCCTCTGCACAGACACTCTGTTTTGGACGTTTCAATGCGTGTTTGGGCTAGTTTCCAGACTTTGAAATAGACACGCTTCAAAATTAAAAAACAAACAAAACCCGTAAAAACCCAGACAGCACAATTCCCATACCGCATTGGGTAAATGTATTTCCACTTTCTCGAAAGAATGTCTGTGGTAATACCCTTTACGCAGATTTTGGGGGTTTTCTGTACTCTTAATAGCAGCGTCTTTAATGGCAGTTACAGGCTTGAGCTGTGATTCTTGCTTTGGGGTTACCAGCC